>NW_026126549.1:10489500-11152500 GCF_943737965.1 Phodopus roborovskii | reverse complement strand
CTGTGGGCATATCTGCCAGTGATTGTCTTGACTGTCTTAATTGATATAGAGGGGCCCAACCCGCTGTGGGCAGCCCCATCCTGAGGCAGGGGGTCCTAGGTTATATAAAAAGTCTAGCCAAGCTTTATGGTGTGAGTGAGCCAGAAAGCGAGCATGCAAACAGCATTCCATCATGGTCTCTGCTCCAGGCTCCTGCCTGAGTTCCTGCCCTGACTTCCCTAGATGGACTGTGACCTGGAAATGTAAGCCACATAAATCCTTTCCTCCCCAGAGTTGTTTCTGGTAGAAGTGTTTTATCACAGCAACAGAAAGGAAACTATAACACCTTCCCCTACCATTAAATAATCCAACAGACATTCCACATCTCTGTAAACAAAAATGCCACACTGTAAAATGCTCAATGGAAAAAACAAAAAACAATGACAACTAATCAATCCGTTGTCAATCTTTTATCTTTAGTCAAAGCATGTTTTCAAGGAAGAACCACTTAAGAATTTTAAAGAAACAAGAGTCAAGAGCTAAAGGAAGGTACATGATATTAACTGCTCTACTGATGGCAATTGTATATTAAGAACTCATCCTTGGAAAAGGGAATGGAAAACAATTAAGGATTGCGAGAATGGCCCTTTCCCCTGGCAACCTTGAGAACTGTGTCAGGCTTCAGCTCAACTGCCTCTCCCAGTAGCAATTATAATACACCTGATTAACCCTCAGATGTGTTGAAACAAGCCAGCAGCAGCTCCACTGCTGAGAGACATAAGGAACACCTCCCTGCCCCCATGGCCAGATGATGGAATCTTGAGGCCAGAACAGGAATGTGAAGTAATCAATTCTATGCATATTTCTACAATTATCTGCTTGACCAAAAAGTCAGAACTAAGGCTGAGGGACCAGATAAAATAAGCCAGTCCTATTCGTAAAAATATCCTCAGTCCCAAGCTCTTCAGGGTTCGAATCTGACTTGTCAATGAGGGCAGCAACCAGAATCAGGTGTGGAGCTTCTGAGGCAAGGGGCTTCGGTTTTAAATCCATCCAATAATCACTTACTGCTGGTCTTGTCCAAACAGATGGCCCAGAACAGTGGGCAGATCTGAAGTGATTCCCACAGGCTAGCTGGCTCTACTGCTTTGCCATTTGCTACTTTTTAGAGAGAGAGAAAAAAATTACTTTTATAATCCAGTAAGAAAGTTAGTTACTAGACATTCTAGCCAACTCAACACAGCCCTGGCTTTTGACTGGCACCAAGTTCAGCCTGCTTCGGGATTACCAATGTCACCACCTTCTTTATGGTCCCCCTGAGCAGATTCGGCCTGAGAAATTTATTTTTTATGATCTTTTAAAGCCACCATTCCTCTGGCTCCAAAGTTGGCATAGTGCATTGGCAAACAGCACCCATCTCGATTCCTGCTAAACTAACCAAATAAGCAAACTGCCCAAACTTACCCAGGTCACCATCGTTTCTTGCCTGGTAAATACTGCAGCTCACTTTGGGGGTTTTCAGTTACTTTTTGTTCAATTCACATTATTTCCCCACTCCTCCCTTCCTCTCCTTCCCCATTTCCACCCACTCCCAACTCCCACCCACTCACGTCCCCACCCCCCAACCCCGTTCTCCTCCATTGTTTCCTTACTCTGGAATTTGCCAGTGTCCCCTCCCTTGACTTCCTTTTCTAGTCCTTCCTCCCTTGCCTTTCCTAGGTGCTAAGTGCCCCAGAATTTCACCTCTGCTGAGGACTCTCTGGGAGACTCCTTTAAAGATCACCTTCCTCTCAAGAATCTGAGTTCAACCTTTGGATCTGGGATCCTAGCTATTTCAAAACTGACTAACCCGATTTCCATTTTAACCCTGGAAAGAAAAACCAAAATCATTTCATAAGTGCCTTACTCTAAAGGGAACAGTTGGGGCACTACCATTTCACTTTGGCAGGAAGTTTACACAAGGAAAAGGTTGCTTCTTGGCTCTTCAGGAAAGGTGCAGGGAGGATTCACTGTGTGGATGTGGTGGTCAGCAGGCTTGGGCAGGGTTCTGCCTTGGGTGCCATTGTGAGCCTCCTTATTTACTTAGCTCCTAGATGAAGCTGTCCATTAACAACATTATCTCCTGGTTTCTCAGCAGGAGCGAGCCACATAACATATTTTGGCTGGCGCATGACAACCAACCATCCTCTATCTTAATTACGGGACAAAATGGACATTTCTCAGAGTGCTTCCGAGTGTCTCAAATCCTACTTAATGTGTATAAAGTGGCAGTCCAAAGAGCTCTAGGTTAGATGCCAAGAATAGAGCACCCTGGCAAAGGCCATCAGTGGCTTCCCATGACTCACAACTCATGCCAGAAGTAAACAAATGGCAAAGAAAGAAAATTAAGGCACACAGGAGGCTCTCAAGAGGGGCCAAAAGTCTTCGGAGCACAGAGACCTGTCTGAAGGTGTGAGACAGTAAGAATCAACACTATCTGCATTAACGGCCCCTGACCAAGGTTTCTAAAACCCTGGGGACTTCCTAAGCAACAGGAACATCTATCTTCTGTTATGTTTTAGGTTCACTGTTGTTGTCACAAAGGTCCTAAGTGAGAGAAGCCACTCCTGTTTTTCACTATAAACTCTTGCCTGTTTTATGCTAATGAGACAACTCAGAGAACAGGTACTGACTGGATGCCACAGAACCAACCAAGTGACAAGAGGAGGGAACTTCATCTAGAGAGGGGAGAAAAGCTGGAGGCCTAATGCAGTTTCCATGGCCAATGATGAGATCCCTCATGGGGATGCCTAGCTGGTACCCATGAAGTCACAGAGGTGCTTAGAGTCCTGTCCCATCCCTTTCCTTGGTATCTCTTCTGATTGGCTCTAATTGTGTGGGTTCCTTTGTTATAAGCTAGACACTTTCCTGAGTTTTCGATCTGTTGTAGCTTGTGGGAAAACTTGTTTTGTGCATTGTACATTTATCCCCCCACCCACCCATGCCCCAAACCAAGGCAAAGTATCCTCTCTAGCATCAGTTCAGACTTGGCTGGCCATTTCTCCCAAGGACTCACCTCCCGGCTTCCAAAGCTCATTCTCTTTGGGATTTATTCCTCCCATTGGTGTGTGTCTAATTCTCTGTTTCCTTTACTAGTTCTATCTGTCTCTGCCCCATTTAAAAGAAAAAAAAAAAAAAAAGGTTGTTTTCATAAACTAAACCCATGCTTCAGCCTCTTCTTTCTCCACACACTTCCTCTTGGAATTCAGAGAGCAAGTGATCTCTCTCTCTCTCCACTTGACTTCCCTCCTCAGTATTTATAAAGCTAAACTTCATTTATCACTATCACTATGGAGATAGAGGACACACTCCTTCTCAAGTCTATGTACGACGTTAACTGCAGTTACAGTCTTAAAACCATTAATATGATGCTAGGGTATCAAATCTGCTAACACAAGCTTGGCAGTGTTATTGATTCCCAGAACAGGACTCTACTCAGTAATTACTCACAAGGACACTACAGCCCATACACTTAACTCTTCAACATTGGTAAATCATCAGAACAAGATACAGATCTTACTCTGCCATCATCATTGTCAGGGGCTCTGGAAAACAGTAGGCTCCTGCTCCTCAACCACTTCCTAAAAACAAATGTTCTGACTCCCAGAATGCACTGGGCTCTCGGGCTCCTGGAAGGTAAGGCTGTGGGATGGGCATCTGTTCTTGCAATGGCATGCTCCAGGTCAGGCAGTGACTCCTTCCCCACCCACACACATACAACACATTCTCCTGAAGAGTTCCCCACCCAGCCAGCACTCCCAACAACTAATTGTTCTTAAATGGATAATATCCCTAAAGGAATGAAAACAAGCAAGCCCACCGGTTAAGCCCCTCCTTCTGCCTGTTACTTTCAAAACAAGGGAACTGATAGTATCTATTTGCAGAGCTAAATATTACTTAATGATGCCTTATCTTTTATTCTTACTGGGGAAGGTTGAACAGGAACATTTCATTTGTTTGAACATTCCATTTAGGTTCCTAAACTTTTCCAAAAGGTAGTGGGTGACATCTATACAAACAGATTACTCTCCTGTTTCAGGGAGATTTCATGGCCTGAAGCCAGAGCCTGTGTTTGCATACATCCTCATTTGTAAACCGTGCCAGGGAGAGGGTAGAAAAAGGCTGGTAGGCTTTTCGGCTTTTCCAAGACGAAAAGTTTAGATAAGAGGACCTTCCAATCATGGTGGGTGATGCTACACACACTTGCCGTGAGGACTGCTGTAATTACAAAACATCTGCTGAACAGACCTTTCTTAAACATAGGAACACACACAGGACTTCATTTCATTCTAATTCATTTGTGGTATTATTGTAGGAACAACCCTCTTCTCAAACCGCATCATGTTCCCTGTTTGTTTCTCTGACTTCCCCGTTGTTAATGTCATTCTCAGAAGAGCAGAAATGTCTACAAATAAAAGGTTGTGGCAAAATTTTGACTCTTGTATCCTGTTGAGATGAAATCATCAGATCCTGAGGTTTGTTTTCTGGCTGTGTTCTCTTCCACCCACCCACCCTTTGGCTACTTCCTGGATTACTAATAGCCAGGAGCAGGGAATTTAATCATCCATGCTCTCCTGACGGTTCAGTGGTATCATAATCCAAAAACAACAAAGCTATGGTGCATAATCGAGCCGGTAAAATTTTCAGAGGTGTGTATGGGGCGCTTTGATTAGATTCCAGCTTTTAGAGGTGGGAGTACCAGGTAACGCAAGGCCAGTGCAGGGCTCACTGTAGAAGAAAGAGTGTGACACATCTCAAAATGAATTTTCTACTTTTAGCCCTTGTCAGCACACTCTACTCTCAGGCTAATGACTACATGAATGGAAACAGTCGAAGTCTGGCCTTTGAGACACAATGCTATGCCTGAAACATTATGTATGACATCAAGGTCAGGCGAATCAAGTAGCAGGCATTGCATCACTACCTGGCTTCACCGTGTCATTCCCTCTGCCAAGCAAGGGCTGTAAAGAGAAGATACACAGGAGGTACCTGTCAAGGCAGTGGATGAGAACACGGAAGTGTCACATACCATGTGTCTGAAACAGTGAGAATAAATAATACACAATGCATAGCCTACATATCATCACAGGGATCCATTCCCACAGAAGAGGAGTCTAGTAAGTCACCACCATAAACAACTAAGCCTTTCTCCTCAATAATAAATACTTGACAGAAAAACTGTGAAACTTCTAGTAGAAAACCTTCAGGATAACCAAACAGAAAGGGTGCTGGGGGTGGGGGATGGGAGGGGACGGGGGGGGGGGGGGGGACGACACACCAACAAAAGCAAAAGTAAACTGATGAGAATATATCAAACGGTAAAGGCTACTGTGGAACAAAGGAAAACACAAAGACATAACCTACAAAATGGAAAAATATTTGCAAACCATTCATTTGACAAGGGGCAAGATAACTGTCAAGTGCAAGGAATGGCAAATGTGTGTTTCTCAAATTCAAATGGCCAACAATCCAGGAAAAGTTATTTTTCTCAACCCTCGTCATCAAGGAAACATAACTGGAACCAGGAGTGAGAAGCCATCACCTCGGTTACAGTGGTTGTCACCAAAGGAAAACAGCTACAACAACAACAACAAAAAAAGCATATGCTTGCGTGTATTTTGATTAAATAGAATTCTTATACACCATTGGTAGAAATATAAATCAATAAAGCATTACAAAACACAGATGAAAGTTCCTCAGAAAAACAGAAATACAATTAGCATACAATCCAGCAATCCCACTTACTGGATGTTTATCCAAAGGAAATAAGCCAGAATGCCAAAGAAATGCCTGAATGTCCATATTTAGCACAGCACTTTCTAATAACCAAGATACGGGATCCACACGGGTGTTCATCGACAAATGAATAGATAAAGAATACGTGATGAGTACAAAATGGAATACCTCTCAGCTATAAAAATAAATGCATTCCTGCCACTTGTGGCAATGTGGCTAGACCGTTTCATATTTGGTGAAATAAGCCAGATACAGAAAGTCAAATATCACATGCTGTCACATGGTCAAGTACACAAATACATTACACAGAAGGAACAGGTCCCAAGGTTCTAGTCTGTCGGTGACTGCAGTTAACAAGAACATCGAATAGTGCCAGCAAGTATTTCCTGCCCTTGGCTTCCTCCATGTTTGTAGGATGCAGATGCCTGCGATGCTCACTTCTAGATCTCCTGCAATTGGGCTTGATAGAGGTGCTTGAGAGTGCCCAAGCAGCTGGCCTCCTGGCCAAGAGGCAGCAGAGTGAATGAGCCAGAGCATCTTTCTCCCCCACTTCTGACTTCTCTAGGGCACAAGCAGACCCAGGCTACAGAGACTCAGTTACTGAGCCCCAAGCCTGCCTACACGAGGATGGGCGAGGGCAGGTTTTACACAGAGGTTGAAGGAACACACTCCACAGTTAGTTGGTCTCGGTTCAAATCCTGATTTACCTTTCTAGCTTCAGGTACAGTTGTTTATGCCTTGAAGTTGCTTAGCTGTCAACTGGGACAGATACAAAGAATCATGTCACAAGTGTGTTAGGAGAAGTATGCCCCACACTGAGTCTAGTATAGGAAACAACTAAGTATATTCTGGCTTCAAAGCTGCTGCTTCTGTGTTCAAGAAAATTTACAACGCTTGACCCCATACTTGTTTTGCCTGTGCTATTAAGAGTCCTTGTGTGAATTTTTAAAAGAAAACCAAAATAGGTTTGTCCTCTGGGTTTGGGAGGTACCATTTCTAATTCTAGAAAGAAGCGAGGCAACCTCTAAGCAATGTTCTTCAAGATTCTGCCATATCACATGTCTTCATTTAAAAGTAATTATTTGATAAGGCATCTTTCACTCCTTCCATATCAGATGCCCCCAGTTTGGTAGGGGGTTCAGGAAGGGAAAATGTATAAACTTGTCAAAAAGTTCACAATAAAGTACAGGCAAGTGGAACTAATTCTTGTAACACAGGTGAAAATAGTACACATTGGATAACTGTGGGATGCTAGGGAACAGCGTGGAAGAGCATTTTCAACAAAATGGATATACTTGAAGACAGAACCCTCTTGAGGCAGAGCCAGAGAGAGATCACAGCCAAGGAAACAGGGTTCTTGAGAGGAATGAGGAAGTAACCAAAGAGAGTACTGTTGGTCAAGTGCTGGGGCAGATTGTTGCGGTTAAGGGGATGCAAATAATTACTCCCCATTTTGGAGAAGGTCTCCTCCTACTCACAGTGAGGAACTCAGACTCCTGTTTACTGGTACTGGAATCAGAAGCACCCTCTCCCCCCAGTAGCAAGGGAGGAACTCAGTCAGCCAAGACCAACCAGATGGCTAATATCTGAGATTGTGAAGGTTAAGGATGACCAAATATTCTGTAACAGAAAACCTGAACAGTTAGAGGAAGTGGCGGTGTTGGTGGCAATCTAACCAGGTATCTTAGGTATCTGACTGCACTACCTAATACATCCCGAAAGCCTGGGTTGCCAGCCTGTTAGCCAGCAGGTGCTGTGGATGTGATCTCAAAGGTTACCCACAAGCTTACATCTAAAGGCCCCCAATGGCACAATTGAAAGATGGTGGGGCTTTTCCTGGGGTGGGAGGGTGCCAAGGTGACACCCTAGCCTGTCCTCGTTCTCTCTGGTTTTCTGTACACCTCATTATTGGTTTTCCTTCCTCATGATAAACTGTCATCAGCACAAACCCAAGGCAAGAGGCCTATCAGTCATGCCCTGAAACCACTAAAACTGCAAGTCAGATAAACCCTTCAACCATCGAGGTCCATACGTGAAATCTCAGCACCCACGAACCTAGGGCAAGAGGATAGTGTGCCCCCATGGGTACACATAGGGAATTTAAAGCCTAGCCTAGGCTATAAAGTAAAAGTCTATTTCAAAAAAACAAAAAAACAAAAAAAAAAAAGTCTCCATAGAAGTTAATTAGCTCAGATATTTTTGTTACAGTGACAGACAACTGTCTGACATAGTGAATGTATGAATTATTCTAATTTTCCAACAATTGTTTTTTCTTTTTACAGTAACAGAAACTATGTTCCACTTTTTGCCACTGGAATTCTAGGGATGGTGGTGATTCTTATAACAATCGGAGTACAAACGCTCAGCTCCAATGTATTCCAGGGGTAATGAGGAAGGGAAAATGAGAGCCCTTCCTTGGTGAGCACTTGGAAGCAGAGGATAAAGGAAGGGCAGAGCTGATGAGAGCATGCAAGCTTATAGTTTGGAACCCAAAAGAGGGGCGTGGTCTTCAGTAGAAACCTTAAATGGATATCAGATCTGTGCTGGCAGAAGGGGTGTTTATCTGTAATCCCAGCACTGGGAGGCTGAGGTAGGAGCAGCACTGTGAGCTCAAGGTTTGCCCGGACTACATAGCCAGGTGGTGTCTTGAAAATGAAAGCAATAACAAAGTGTTTTTAAAGAAAGGGTTACTTTAAAGGGTGAGTAAGTAATGCCTAAAACTGGACAAAGTGATGGGAATAAAAAGTCATCCATTTATTCTATGGTATTTAACAAGCACCTCTCTCCGCAGGTTCTGGAGAGAGAGGTGGAGAACAAGACATCTTTGTGTAGGAACTTGTAGTCAGGAAGAGAGGTTACCCAGTGTGGTGTGTATCAGCAGGAAAAAGGTCAGTAGTTCTGAAAGAAGGCAACTGGGGGTGGTCTTGAGTCAGATGGGGGATGGGTTGGTTCAGAAAAGGCTTCTCCAAAGGGCTGCTCAAGAAAAGGATTCAGATAAAGAAGAGGGTATTGGAACAGAACAATGGCAAACCCTAATGCCCTAGAATGGGGAATGTGAACTCATCTAAGTGCGGAAGGAAAGGAACCAAGAAAGACTTGTGTGGAGGCCCAGGATGGAAGAGTGTCATTATGGAGTATCAAAGTCACCTGATCCAAGGCTTGAGGGTGATTGGTGAGTGTGGCTGAAGATGAGGCTGTCAGTCTGCAAGCAGGAGATTGTCTAATGGCCACCATGTTCATTGTGAAATATCGGGACTGGTGACGCAGTAATGACCGACGTTAGATGATAAAGGGAAATGGCTGGTGTGAGCAATGGAGGAGAGAGTGGTACTCATTTTGCCTGCCAGCCCTAATTCTCTCCCAAGTTCTCACAAAGCGATAATAGCTTTTGCATTTCCACTATTGAAACCCTGATTGATTTCCAAGGCAAAGGAGTCTTGGATTTCTCAGTGCTTATGTCTAAATCATCCTCAGTGATCTCAACTATCATTCATTTTTACTTCTTTCATAATTAAGCAATGTACTCAACAGGAAGCAACTAAATGCCAAATATGTGGATATTAATTGTCTCCTCAGGAAGCCCAATATCCACAGGAAACTGTTGACATGGTCTTTTCAAAGGCATTCTCCTTCTTAATAAACTGGCCACTTCCCATTCACTTTGTGTCTAGATATCTTAAACACTTTCTCCTTTTCACAAAGCAAATTCTGGGTTGTTTTTTTATTGCTTTAAGCACAATCACTTACCTACCCAACAAGCAGGCAGAATGAAAGCATTTCTTTAGGAGGTGACTATTGGCGGGAGCTAAGCTGGCACAGAGTCAAGTGCATGCTAATCTATGAAAGCTGAACATATCTCCCCAATCATAGTCATCCACATTCATGCACATGAACAAATAAACTGGCCTCCAAGGGCTTCTACATCTGATGGCCTTTTTTTCTAGATTCAACCCCAATGAAAGTACACTAGTCTCTTACCAGGGTTTGGAATAATGAATCCGGGAAGTATTCACCATTACAACAGATTGGATATGAAGCATCCAAAGGCAACTTTCTTTCAATTCAGCTAGTATGAAGGAATCCTGGTGATATCTCACTAGACAAGACAGACAAGTCTGCCACCAGGGAAAAGAACCCCACAAACTGTAAGTGAAGGGAGATGAGGGGGTTAGAGCCCACAAAATACCAGCCTGGCAGGTACACAACACACACACACACACACACACACACACAGAGTCAAACACATGTCCTAGCTGAGGTGTCAATTAATGAATCTGGTCATTAATTTTCCTCAGACTTAGTAAGAAAAAAAAAAATCTTACCCTAACTGCTACCAGTTTAAAAATTCTAGCAGCTCAGGTTGATTTACGAGAAGCAAACATTCTGGGCTTCCTCTAAAACTCAGGGCAAAGCGTGTGTGTGGCAGCTAACGACTGCAGGCAAGGGCAGATGAGGACCGAGTGAAAGGTGCCCACTACACCACAGTTTCCATGTTGCTGCTTACAATCTCACAACCAGAGCCAGCAAAAGGGAGGGGAGGGGAGAGTGTGGGCTTTTGCTAGAGGGAGGTTTAATACAGTTGACCTGGCAGTTTTTTACACACACACACACACACACACACACACACACACGCGCGCGCGCGTACACACACACTCCTTTCCTTAAAGACAGGGAAATAACAGGCCTGGAAGAAAATGCTAATCTGAGTGTTTTGCAATTTTTAAAAAGTTCAAGAATGGCTTCTCAGCCCAGCTCCAGTTTCCTTTTGACTTTGTGTAAATTGCACAAAACAGAACAAGAAAACAAGCATCAGAACGAAGCTCTGTTAGTACAGGGGCCGCTACAGGGTAACGCTGCTCTCCAAAGCCATGGTGCTCCTAGCTGTCACTTTTCATGCCGGCTGGCTGGCCTGTATTTCTATTAAACAAGTCCCTTTCAATTGACAGTTTCCCTCACACCACATAGCTAGGTACATGAGCCACATTGAAAGCCTACATTGCAAAACGCAGAAGTTTCCTTGCTCAGCACGAGCTGTGACTGACTTGTAAGTTAGCAGTCTCCCAAGAAGCTACTTGAAAAGAAAGGGGGATTTCACAACCTTGAACACTCCCACCCACATGATTTTCCCCAGCCATCCCTACTCCAATCCCCCAATTCACAAGTGGACTTTTGTATACATAAAGTTCCAGGAAACAAAGCACACAAACACTCGCACACAAATAAACTCCCAAGCTAACACCAGCTATAATAGTGTTTTGGTTGGAGCTTCTCCAGCCCTGTCACCAGCTCTGTTAGCAGTAAATGAAACTCTTGCTTTTCCAAAGACAGAAAGGGACAAACTCTCCTATTTCAAATGGTAAAAAGCCCCCCCCCCCTCACATTTTTCAATCCCCAGCAAAACTGCAGAAGAGCTAGCAAGGAGAAAAAAAAAATCAAAACCCGAACATATTCCCCAAATAAAGATCTTTCATTTCTCTCCTCACTCAGCTTCCCCTTTTAGCCGGAAATGCATGTCCATTCCAATTTCTGACACCCCTTTTCAAGGGACCCTGACTCGGACTCTTCCTGGGAATCCAGCTTTGGGCTGTCCCCAGGCAGGCAGGCAGACAGTCAGCCCATTCCAGGAGCATTTTGTATTCCTAACAGTCAAAGCCCGCTTTCTCCCTTCGAGAGAAATCTGAAAAGCAGCGTTGGTGGGCTGGCTTGGCTAAGTCGGATGCTGGATCCCTTGTCCCTTAACTGCCTGATTAGTGGGACAGGGCAGCGCACTGGACTCTGCAGCCAGGCTGAGGGGAGTCCAGCCAGGCTGAGGGGAGACAAAGTTCCCACTGCTCGCTAGTTGCTCCCATCAGCGCCTGCTCCCGCCTTCCTCCACATTCCTGCGCTGAAGTTGGCAGAGCCCAGCGCCCGGCGTACCTTCCTTGGGCTCCTCCGCCTCGGAGAGCATGCTGTCGGGGTGCACAGCCGCAGGCGCCACTGCCGCGGACATGGACGTGTGGCTGCGAGTCTCCGGGACGAGTGTGATGCGCGCAGGCCGGCGGGCGGACGCGGTGGGAGGAAGCCGCTGAGATCAGAACCTCCCGGGGCGGGCGGCTGGCTGCGGGAGGGATTTTCAGGGGAAAGTTCCGCAGGAGTGACGAATCGCGCGGGGCTGGGCCACAGCAGTCCGCCCCCGAGGGGCCGCCGCGGGTGGAGGAGACCCCGGCAGGTGGGGCCCCAGCGCAGGAAAGGTGCCTTGGAGAGGACGGAGGTGCGGGGCAGAAGTGCACTGGGGCAAGCTCGCACTTCCTTTGGGAGGGGGGTGGGGAGTGACATTTTTGACATTCCCTGTATTGAGTTTTTACTAGGTCGGATATATGAAAACCCTTTCAGGGCTCGCTCTTTCCTTCCTTCCTTCCTTTCTTTCTTTCTTTCTTTCTTTCTTTCTTTCTTTCTTTCTTTCTTTCTTTCTTTCTTTCTTCAGGCTATTGATACAGATGCTGCGAGAGCATTTGGAAGGGTCCCTTTCACAGGGCACAAACTTCACCAGTGCCAGCAGAAATGGCCTCTAAAGAAAGTAGGACAGGCTAGGCAGAAGCCCCTTATGCATGGCTGGCTCCCTCTAAACAAGCTGCTGGTCCCTAAAGGCCTCTCTGGCTTTGGGATATGCTGACAGACAGAAGATGAAAGGGCAAAGGGCAGGAGGGCCATCCTGCTCGTCCCTCCCCACCTGGCTCTTACCACCAAAGTCTAAGCTCTGGGTGGCTCCTGTTTGCCCTTCAGAGAGGTGGGCACGACTGCTTCCACCAGCTTACAGGTCTTGCAGAAGTATTTATTTCACCAAGCCTTGTTTTAGCACCAATCCTAGGGTGAGGGGCCTCAAGTGACATACCTTAAAGGAAACACCCGATGGGAAGGAATCCCCAGCTGGAGATTGTGAGGAGAGGTATATTTTTCCAGCTACCCTCCTTCTCCTTATCTTACTTTTATATGGGGAGAGAGAGGTCCATGCTCTATGCTAAATTTAATGAAAGGACTATGTAAACTGCCCAGGTTTTTCCAATCTGGGTTTAGATTTAGTTCTGCTATTTATTACTTATACGGCCTTAATCAAAATAATAATAATAATAATAACAACAACAACAATAAAAACAACCTCTTAAGCATCCAATTGCTCATCTATAAAACAAAGATAAAAGCAATATATAATTCACACATTTGTCTGGTATTACAGAAGGTATAAACAAAGTGATTTGATAGCTTAAGTATTACACATGCACTATCACTAACTACTGTACCTTATGAAGTAAGTTTTTGTAAAGACTACTCTTGCCTCTTATTTCAGCAATAAGTTTGAAAAGTATCGATTCTATTCATAGGCAAAAGGGTATTATAAATAATAATATAAGGACTGATACTAAATTAGCTCCTATAGATGGGTAATTCTAACATGCCTAAGACTCTTCCAGAATTTTATCACTCTTCTATTGAAGGGACGAGGTGAACCAAGACATATGAGCCAGAGGGGAGAAAGACACATGTGGAAAATATCAGTGCTGTGGAGCCTAAGGAGACTGAGCATGCCTGAAGAAGGATGACAGGCTTCGCCCTTCTGAAAATCATGGTTACCATGGTCTCCTTTGTCCCACATCCTAGTGCTGCTGAGATAACCCAGTCTGTGCTCCCTAATTTTAAGCTCATGATAGACACAGCTGAGATAAGGATGGGTATGTTTCCTAATCAAAAGAATCACTCCCTTGTCAGTCACATGTGGCCTTGCCTGTCGTTCTGAGGAATCATTTTGCCCCTCCCTACCCTACAGCATCTGGTCTTGCCTCTTCCCCCCGGCCAGATGTCCACAGATGCTGTTTGCTACACAAATGAGATAACTTCTGTGAATATATAGCTGGGGTGAAGCAGCACCTTTTCAAAGTGAGCTAATGATTATACAAATGAGGACAGCCCAGCTTCCACATCCATTTGCCCCAAGCAGAATGACTTTCTTCCTTCAGAAAGTGCCCCTTTATGTAATGTTTAAGTGTCCTTTCACAAACCCAAGTACATGCAAACCTCCTAAAGTCTGTTCCATAGAAGTCCTTGATACCTGACTTGTTTTTACATGGGTTCACAAAACGGCCTTCAGCACAGCCCAGGTTAGCCAAGGAGAACAAGTGCTGAACAGACAGTTTGAACAGCACCACAGCAGCCTGATAATCAACTTAAAATCCTGTTAACGGCCCTGCTGATCTTTGAACATTCACCACGATCCTCAGGAAACCTCCAGAGAAACATTTTTATTCAAATACAGTCCAGCAGTCACCTTGGGAAAGAATGTTCAAATAGAATTCAAGAGCAACGATGCCCAGCTTATTTTAAAAGACTGTATGCCATAAGCACTCTACACACAGTGCTAAAACCTCAGAGCCATCTGCCCTGGGCAAACTATTTTGCTTCATGCCTCCAACTTGCAAAATCATGGCAACAGATAGCAGGATCTCTGGGGCTCGCTTTGCCTCATGCTACTTCCAAGTGAATGCTTGGCAGTGTTGCTTTTGCTAGGATTTTACTCAAAAAGAGTTGGACTAACCACAGTGACTAATGCTCCAGTACATCATAGTGATCTGCCACTGTCTATCAGACCTAGTCACTTTTTGTCTTTTTGAGATGGGGTCCATGGATTGCAGGCTGGTTTGAAATTTATGATCAAGTATGACCTTGAACTTCTGATTCTCCTGCTTTCACCCATAATGTGCTGGGATTATGGGCTTCAACCATGTGTATCTAGTCTATTCAGGTCTGGAGAGCGAACCCAGTGCTTCATGGATCTTAGGCAAGCACTTTCTTTACCCACTGAGCTATATTCCCAGTTCCCTATTTACTCTCTTGTGTTTGAGAAGCAGCCAAGTGTTGTTACTTGAACAATAAGCTCAGAAGTCACATTAACCATCCATTATAGATCACCTAATATAAAATAGCAACTCAAATGGCAACATTTCTGATCTAGAAAAAGGCATACATAATCATTGTGTTGCATTCCCACACCTGTGCAATCATGGAGCTTTCTTATCTGTATCCACACTGCAAAGGGTCAACAGACACTACTCAGTATTTACCCAAGTCACATATAAGTGGGTCTTCCTTAGCTGGAGCTTCCTCTTATAATTTTGATAATTCTGGAGCACAGATTAAATTAATTCCTCACAAGGTACTTGGTTCTGTGAAAAAACTATTAATGCCAACCCAACTGAACTAAGTCTTAATAAGTCAACTGAATCTCATGCAACAGGACAATGCTCCGTTTAATGACACTTCAGTGAAGCTGTTTTTAAAAGAAAAGAGAAGGTGACTTTAGGCCTTTTGGCTTACAGAGACCCAAGCACCTCTGAAGAATAAGTAGCTCGGAGAATTCTCAGCTCAGAAGGCCAGAGACAGAAGTAGGAAGAGCTGGCATGGCTACCCAGGAGTGTTACACTGTCACATTCCCCAGCAGACTCAAGGCAGGTCTGGTTATCTGCAGTGGAAACCAGGTACCTCTGCCAACTACTTCTGCTCTGGCAACTGCTGGCTCATGAGCAGCTCTGATCATGCCAATGAATGTCTTTATTTTTATTTCTGCCCTGGTGTCAGGACCAGGGATCTGAACATATAAAATTATAGGTCACGAAAAAGGCTATTTACGGAGTATTCTAAATGGCCTTCTTCTGTTTGACCCTGAGGCTGTCTGTCCTCAACTTTTCTGTTACCTATCTTCAAAGACTCCTATGATCTGTGTACAAAACTAACCTTTTCACTGTCCTTAAGTGTGGAAAGGGGTCTTTGTCCTTGGTCCCATCTGGTTGGGGCTGAGGACTGTCCACCCTCAAGACACCGTTCACACTCAATTCTCCAAACCATGGGAAGGCCTCATGGGTGTCTTTCCACAGCCCTCCTTGCCCTGCATCCTCTGTCTCAGTGCAGAGAGGGGACTCATTTAACAATGGAGGCCATTTCTGTATCTTCTGAGGAGGTTAAGCTCATCTTCATGTGGTCCTATATGTTGATGAGAAGAGGGGTGAGATTGGGGAATCTGAGTGTCAAGTGAAACAGAAGTGCCCGGATCAAAAAAGGCAACTGAGAAAGAGTGTGGAGGTGGGAAGAGAAAGGGTTACTGTCGCCAGACTCGGGGAGTGTGCAGCTATGGGCAAATTCCATTCAGACTTTCAATGATGGTTCCAGAAAATCTTACATAATCATTAATATTCTGGGTGTGAGCAAATAGTTCTGGGGGAGTAGGAAGAGGCGCTGACACTGAGGTGTGCACTGGCAGGCAAAGAGCTATGCATCTGGTACACACTTGTTTCCTAGGATTCCATTGTTGGTTTCCATTTCTCTTTAAGAAAATCATCCTTGCTACAAAGCTTTGAGTAGGTGATCACAAAGCTTGTGTATTCACACTTGTGTGATCACACACACGATCACACACACACACACACACACACACACACGATCACACACACACACACACACACCCAGGTTAGAAAATATTGATGGATTTGTGAGTCCATGATCCTTTTCCTAGAATACTTACCAGTAATTCCTTTCGTAGGAAAGGGGTAGTATAAACCCAATAAATAGGTGTGGCTTCTCTGGATAAAGTGGCACCACTGTATTCTACAGTAGGCAATAATATGTATGACTTGGTAGCCTTTGCCATTACATTCTTCAAGGTGTTTTTAAGAAAATTTTCTCTCGGTTTTCCTCCCTATGCAGTGTGGGAGGGGCGAAGATGACAGGATCATATGGGGTGGTCTCTGAGGTACAGTGGATAGTGCAGGCTGGAAGGGAGTAAGAGTAAATTCACATGTCACGTGACTCGTACTTTACCATTTTGCTTGCAGTGTTTAAAAAGGAATGTTGTTCCCACGTTGACATTCTTCGTGGCAGATTTTGTTAGTTACGTCAAAACCCTTGACTATTGGTTGGTGAGAAAATTCAACTACACTCCCAGTTGAAGGGCTCCTTCCTCTTCCCATGCCCTCTTAAGTTTTCCCTGCCTTCCTATCTTGCTTCAGTTTACCTTTCTGGAATTTTGTTTAGTCTTAGGTGTTGATGATGGCTAAAGGCTCAATTTTTGAAACTTCATTGCTAAACATGAAGGGAGACTGTCTATCCAGGGATCAAATGTCTGGATCCACCTGAGAAGGCCTCGGCTTGGAGACCAGAGGATCTCCATTCAGCGAGAAACTAGCAGAGGGACACTCTTACTATAGGTTTATTTAGAGTTACCATTTGGGTTCACTATGGTCATTTTAAAGATATGTCATGAAAGAAAGAAGGTTCCATGACTCATCAAGTCACCGACCTGAGGAGCAATGGGCTCCAGGTCACTGTGGGTGTGAGCTCAGCTTCCTTCCTGTCTCCTGCATCTGGGCCCCTCCTTTCTATCCAGTTAATCTTATACAAGCCAGTCCTCCCTTCACAGAGGAATACCTCAAAGATCGCTACACTGGAAGGTCACTGAAGAGTTTACAGCTGGCTGTGGTTCCAGCCCAGACTGCTCTAATTTCTGTTCACATGCTGAGGTCACCACTTCAAATTAAAGCCATTCCGTTCCATTCTTGACATTTAGTGCTTTAAATAAGCTATAAATTTAATAGCCCCTATTTACTCAGCTACGGCTTTTTTTTTTTTTTTTTTGATTGATTTTTTTAATTGAAAATTCACTAGGGAACCCTAACTAAGCTTCCATGGATATGAAGCAACCGAATTAAGGGGGAAACCCCCCCCACCAGACTCCATTTGGGTTTCTTGGCCTTACTATGGATAGCATAGCAGAACCCATGCTGGTTTTGCTCTTTCTATTCTTTTTAAAAAGAATTCCTCTGAAAACAGGCAAGCCATTAAGCCTCTATTTGTATATCTGTAAATTGGGGGTGATGCTACTTATTTATCAGTTACAGTGATGAAATGAGCCAAGACGCTGGCCAAGTGCAAACTATAGCACACCCCTTGTCTCCTTGCTTCATATTTTCGTGAATGAGATCAGACTGGTTTGGGTTGTTTAGGAATGTCTGTTTGGAACCCTACATGCTGACCCAGATTGACAAGCTACAGATAATGGAGACAATAGGTCTGAAATTCTTCCTATGCCCAGGTTAATGGGGTCAAATGGGAAAGCATGAGATGGCGTCACAGAAAGGATTCAACAGACTGATGGGAAGGAGTCAAGACTGAGTGGGCAGCATGGAGTTAACAGTGACAAATGAACGCTGACCTTCCTAAATGCAAGTGATCAACAGTTACAGCCAGTCACGGGAGTGCAAGCCTGGAAGCAACCCTAGCTGTCACCACTCCAGCCTGTGTTTGATGTGACCCCTACACACATCAGCAACAGGATAACAGCACCCATCCTCCACCTCCTCCCTTACCTCTCTTAGCAGACACACTTTCCTGAGAAGGAAGCCTCAGCCAGTTCCTCTTTCTAGTGAGCTTCTGAAATTCAAATTTAAGGGCAGTAACTAGGAGATTATTTCCCAGCTAGCCAAGGCCCCCACCTCCTTTACACTGAAGAAATAATTGTGTGATGAGATAAACATAGATTCATAAGTAAATTTTCTTTCTGAGCAACTTTACTGAGACCCAATCACACTGGCTGGGTGGCTGGAGCTGTATGCAATCTGAGATACTTATGCAACCTTCCAGCACAGGCGGCCCGCACACATCTGTGCTTGATTACTGTGAAGTGTTCAGAAGCCAGGGGCTCTGCTTGGAACCTCCAGCGATAATCTCTTCTCTCTTCTTTGTGTTCACTTTGAGGGGCTAGAGAACTACATCAAGACAGGTTGAGGAATGAGTCCCAAATGATTGAATCTGAGCAGAGAAGAGTTGTTTTGTTTGTTTGTTTTGGTTTCGTGTGTGTGTGTGTGTGTGTGTGTGTGTGTGTGTGTGTGTGTGTGTGTGTGTGTAAGTTTCTGAACAAAATCTGAAATCCCAAAGTTGTTTGCCACATGTGGAAATTTGAATTCAGACTCTTAGCTTGAGATCTGTTTGGCAGTTGAACCTACGTCCAGTTGTCACGATCTGATTTTTACATCAGATTTTGGACGTGAGCACAATCTAGGAGGGTTTGACCATATGCCAGGTGATCACAGTTTAAGGGCGAGAAAAAGCTTGTGGAGAAGCCCCAGGATAGGATGGGCTTTCCAGGCACAGGGGCCGAGGCTGACACTGGACAGACAAACTCAACAGGAGGTAAAATGTGGACTGAAGCAGAACTTCTCCAAACAGGGTTGCAGGGAGAGGAGAGGCTCCTTTCCAGCGATGGATCAGACGTTTTTCCACTTGAATAAGTCAGGTTCTAAAACCCATCTATTTAGCCAGACCTTAAAGAAGAGCCAACGAAACACGTGCCAGTTTTGTCTCAAGAGTATGGGCTGCGTGTTCTGACTAACTCCCCACCTGGCCATGTACGTGTTACAGAGTATAATATAAAGCCTGTTAATTCTGTAGAATAAAGTTAAAAATCATTAACTTTCTCAATCTGAAATCTATTTCCACTGACTTTTTTTTTAAACTACTGAATTCAGCAAAGTCCCCATTTGTTTTTTTTTTTTTTTTTCTCCCAATTTCAGCTATACTCAATCATTTCAAACAGATGCAAATAATAGCAAAGTAGCACCTGGGCCACAGTCCATCCTAATTTTATCCTGGAACATCTGCTGACGTAGAGCTGGGACTTCATGGCTCCCCTCCTGACCCTCTCTCTGCACCTCTGCCTGGCCTTTTACCCTGGTAGCCCTTATACATGACAGGCGAATGTCACATTCAAGGCCACATAGCTTTTTAAAAGTTGACAGACATGAGTGACAGGTGGCTCAGCAGTAAAAGGTGCTTGCCACCAACCCCTAGGGCCCACATGGTGGAAGGAAAGAACTGATGCCCTCAAATTGTTCTCTGACCTCCATGTGCGTACACACACACACACTCTCTCTCTCTCTCTCTCTCTCTCTCTCTCTCTCACACACACACACACACAAACACACACACACACACACAATAAATAAAGTTTATACAAATGTAAAATGAAGAAAGAATGATCATGAAAATACTGACATAATAACTGTACATCTTCATGGTATACTGTGATGTTTTGTATGTTGGTCAACAAAAGACACTTAGGCCATCCATCCTTGTCAATATTTTTCATTTCTTTGTATTGAGAACATTCAGAATCTTCTCCTCTAGTTATTTTGAGCTATCTTCCCATTGCAAAATGTTTCTAAAAGAAGCCAACTATAGTTGGTCCCAAAGAAACCTGTCCCCATGCTAGAAGCAGCATTCGCTCAGTAACTCTTAGAAACATAAAGGGATGGGCTACCAGTCTTCAGTAATTTCCTAGGAGATCTCCAAAATTAATCTTGACTTTACAATTTTTACTACATATGATTCTAATGCATTCCTACCAAATCAACTCCTTAGACTCCCATTAGCTATAGTTGTGTGGCCTAAAGCTGCTGATAAGGACTCACAGCTGTAGCTCTGAGACGTCCACACTGGGTGTCCGTGTATCTATCTGTCTCACTCAGTGAACTACAATAAACCCACAATCATGCCATGGTATATTGGATTGAAGGCAGGGAGAGGAGCAGAATAACATCCAATCTCTCAGGCAACGTGCAATGCATGAGGTTTTACTCAAGCTTGTTCATAGCTTAATGTCACATTGTGCTGTTCTTCATGTGGTGACATCATTTCTTTCCAAAGAAATGTGATAAACACAAGAATTCTGTGAATGGGAACACAGAACAGGAAATTGGGGTTACAGAACCCTATCAGATCTCAAGACTGAAGAAACTGTGAGGTGACTCATGACAGACCCTGTCACTTCACATTCTGAGCTATGAGAAAACTCCTGGGAGAAAACTCTAGGGCTTTATCCAAAGTTTCTTTCGCAGCTGATAAAATTCTGCATTTATTCAGTGGGTGGAACTTCTTAAATTTTATAGGAAAAAGTTCCCTTCTGGGACTTGGCACTTGCTCTCTGTGGGTGACATGGGCATCTAGCTCCTAGTGCAGACTGATTGGCATTACCTGGTGGTTCCTCCTGGCATACCCTTCAGGTGATAGGCAAATGTCCCAAGCGGTAACACTCCTGATGAACAGCTTACAGGGTTACTTCCCAGCATGTTCTGCCAGCACAACAAGCACCCAGGTGACTTGGCTTCCCCCCAGTGAACTGATATCTGGAGTGGAGGAAGTTGTTCTTTCTTGTTCGCTAGCAGTCTCTGTATTTCCTACCAGCCAGTCCCTGTCAGATTTAATATTTCTTTACAATAGATTGGTGTGTTATTACTATGCTTGCCATTGTGGTGAAATATACACAGCATAAAAACTGTCATTACAACCATGAAAATGTGTAGATTTGTGACATTAAGTACCTTCACATGTTTGTATAGCTAGCATCACTGTACATCTTCAGAATGTTTTAAATCATGGAAACTATTTAATGGGCTACTTTCCGTCTCCACACCATCTCTGTAACAGACTTTGGGTTACTCCCACCTGTGGCTATTGCCATGAATATAGATGCATGGATATACTTTTGATACCTTTTGCAATTATTTTTGTTATGTAACCAGGAACTGACTGGTAAGATTAAGTGTATATGTGTTTGTGTGAGTATATGCTACCATGTGTGTAGGCACCCAGGGAAGCCAGAAGAGAAAATCAGACCCATTGGAGCTACAGTTACAGGGTTGTGAACCATCGGTGTGGGTGTTGAGAATCAAAGTCAGGTATTCTGAAAGAGCAGCTAGTGCTCTTAACCTCCGAGCCATCTCTCTAGCTCCTCCTCTATCCTGAGAGAGAGAGAGAGAGAGAGAGAGAGAGAGAGAGAGAGAGAGAGACCACTGCAATATTTCCTAGATAACCTTTCCTTTAAATCTCTGTGTTCAAATTAACATATAGTTTCCAGATTGCACACTGACTAATATATACAGTTCCTCACAGGTACATATATATCATTAGTAAATAAAGACAAAAATTAAAAAACTCCTTTAATCTTTCAATTTAAGTATATTATTTCTTCATAGAATTACAAAGTTATTAGTATACAAATACTTATTACCTTGGCCACATATTTCCATTGGCCTAGGACTGATCTGCTTGGATGGCTGCTGAAGGTCACTGTATCCAGGAACATTTTCCCCTGCAGTCACCATCAGAGGCCATCTTGATTCTTTTTTGAACACCTTGATTTTCTTCCTAAATAACATTCATTTTCTTCATTTAGGCAAACTAGACATTTAGGTGTCTAGAAGTCAGGTGGTTATCACTCATATTAGCTATTCTCTCTCTCTCTCCCCCCCCTCTTTTATTTCTAACACACATGCCAGTCAAATTGTTTCCTGACCCTTTCTCCTCTATTCCTGCACTGATAGTCAAGTTATCAGCTCTAGTGGCAGTACCTACAATTTTTAAAGCTGGTTTCTCCCAGCAGCATGGGCTGAAAACCCAAATGCCTGTGAAAGCTACAATACAATAGTCCCTATCTACTACAGTCTTGCATCTCTCAAAGTGACAGATAAGCAGGGCTGCAGGTGAGACACCATTCCCGGTTCAGCCAGTGCCTTTATCTCTGCCCTCCCCGCTAAAACAATAGCAATGCATGAGAGCATGAAGTGTTTCTGGGACAAATTCATGAGCATGTGCCCACAAATTCACAAACACCAATAGGTTAAAAAATAATCATTCTGAAACGTTTGACACTTGTTTCCATTTACTGGAAATTACTTACAAACCCTTGTGGTGAATCATGACACCCTTTGCAGTAACATCGTGGGGGCAGCTGCTGCTAGCCTAATTCTTTTTGTCTTCAACTAGATCCCCTTTTTGTCCCTCTCAAAGCCACACGTAGGGCTCCCTTTTTCTATGAAGCCTGCTGAGGCCAGTGGTGAACTTCATGCAACTTCTACTGTTGATAAGCTTGATATTAGATGTCTTTTGAGGCAGATAATTCAGTTATGTTACTTCCAATGCAAAGATATCCATTATGCATGCTTGCCTGTATTCCTATCTAGATCCATAACACATATTGGGCACTTTGAAGGGAAATTATAACCAATAAAATAATCATCAAGACATTTCATTATACTGACTTATGACAACATGTGAGAATAAACTTCATTTCCTCCTCCCATAAAGCATATTATAAGGGAGCATGAAAACACAAACCTACTATCTTCAAAGAGAGAAAAGTTTAAAGGAGCATTTGTACTGCACTGGAGACCAAGGCTGGTAATCCTCAACTATTCATAAATCTAACAAGTTCCCAAAAACTCCGTCAGAAAAGGAGCCAAGAAGAAAGCAATTCTGCCAGCTGCAAGCCTTCTGTTTTACTGTGTGCTCAGAGTGGACATATTTGCTTTATCATCCTTATAAACAGAGTGTAGGGGCACAATGCAACCTTCCCAGAAGACGTTCACTGGACTCTTGGGTGCAACAGATGGGCTACTCTTGCTGTATGGAAGCAGGCTAAGTAGGTATCTCGCCAACCCACCACAGTTGCCATCCAGATCGCTAAGAAGACAGATTGAGCAACATTCCACTTCAGCTGATGGAATTTCCAGAGCCAGGAAGACACTGGCAGCTGTGGCTACTTTACAAAGCAACAAGTTCGCCATCTTCAGCTTGAAGACTTTGTTTCCTTAAAAACTAACATCCGCCCCACGCCACCTGCATCATATGCTAATAAATCCCAGATGGGAATTCCAGACACCTCTCTGCTCAAGCCATGAATTTCTTCCAGGCCATGACATTCTATTAAGCTGGTCTCTCAGCAGTGAGCCGCCTTGCCGGAACTGCCTTCATTTACAATGTGCTGCACTTTATAGAGCTAGTTCGGGATTCGTCATTGCACAATGTGTAATTAATTTTGACTTTTTTTTTTAACAGATTTTAAAAAATCTGTTAATGTAAAAAGGCAGCATAGCAAGAAAGCTGATCCTTGGAAGCAGAAACTATGAATAGTGGTCACTAGCAGCAGAAGGAGAAGGGGAGGGAGTGGGTAATGGATACAAAAGAGTTGGGTGGGAAGTCTAAGCTCTAGTATTCTACAGCACAGTTGAATGACGTCATTTACAAAATTGTTTGTTGTATAAAATATTAGAAGAGGAGTTCAAATCCTCATCATGAGAAATGATAAAAGTTTAGGAGTGGAAATAATAGTTACCTTGATTTCAACATTATGCATTTTATAAATGATAATGGGATGTGAAAACATCACACTGCCACCTATAAGTATGTGCTAATATCGAGCGAATTAAAGATTAAGAAGAATACTTCTTTTTAAAAGGAAGTACCTTGTTTGTCTCAAGTACCTTGTTATTTGGGCCAAAGGTGGAAAAGAAAATCCCTCTACCATAGCCCCAAATTCTGAATCAGTAACTCAGACAATTTGTGTCCTTAAGGTTAAATGATGTCATATTTCAGCAGTTCACACATAATGTATCACCATCTATAATGTATTGCAGTTCATGTCACACGAGGCACATCATAAGACATGTCTCTGAAGAAGATGGCACACTCCACACTATGGAGTATCCTCATAACAATCCTTAAAGAAGAAATCTCGAGTGTTGCTTTCAACACTCACTCCTCAAGGGTTTACAGACCTTCAGAGGCATTAAGTGGCTGGCCCACAGCCACCAGCCAGGGCTGAGACTACAATGAGAGTCTTCGGCACTTAACACTTATTCCGTGTTTTTTCTGTATACCCATGGTATCTGAGCAGGAACTGATACTGCAAGGTAAACCTGTCATGCAACTCAGAAGAGGGATACAGACAGTAAGAAATACTGAGAGTAGATCCCATGTGGAGGCTTTGAGATTCTGCCTGGGGGAAAGGGGATGAGACATTAATAGAAAGGAGAAGTCTCTGAGGGAACAGGTGTGGCCAGAGGAAGCAGGCTCCACTTCACACATCTGAGGGTGCTAAGGTCTGGGTTGGAACCCACATGGGAAGAGCTTCAGCCTTCTCTCTGCCCATATAAACAGAGCTCCTGAGCAGCTCACAGTCTTTTGTGAAGTCACACAGGATATCCACTCTCTATTTGCCAAATCGACAGAGCATATTTTTAAAACTTAATACTTTATTCCATGTGTATAGGTGTTTTGCCTTTATGTGTGGCATCTTTTTGTGTTCACACACACACACACACACACGCACACACGCACACACACACACACACACACACACACACACAAATGCTATCTCTCTGAATTCTGACTGGCCCACAACACTGGCCCACAACATTTCATCAATGACAAGAAAATGTCAAGAGAAATCTATTCCCAGAAATTTAAGATTCTAAAGCCCAAATCTGGTTTATTGATGAATTTGAGGGTAACTAATAAAGAACAAAATATCACACCTAAACAGAAGGAAGACCTCCCACTTCCCTAAAATGTACCATGTACATGCCATGCCAAGGGAGGCCAAAAGACAATGTCAGATCCCCTAGAACTGGGGTTACAGTTAGTTATGAGCCATCACATATGTGCTGGAAATCAAACTCAGGTTCCTCTGGAAAAGCAGTCAGTGCTCTTAACTGCTGAGCCATCTCTCCAGCTCCCAGGAGAGGTGTTTTCTTGATGATGTGGGCTGTAGCTAGTCATACGTTATACAATACAGCTATGGTTACCATTCATTCCAAAACCTAATAATGGTGTCCTTTGTCATTGTTTTTTACACACAGGCAATAATTTTGGCCCAACATAAAGAAACAAAAAGATCAAAACTCAAAGTGAGTGATCAGGATCATACTTACTTATAGCTGTTCTTTTAGAGAGTCTGTACTAATATATGATACAGAACTAATCGTGCTTTGAAGAGATGGTGAGGATCTGATTTCTCAGATACATAAGGTAAACTTGTATATAGTTAAAACTTGCCTTGGACATTCCTTAAGGAGTCTGGTAGATTCAACACAACCTTGCACACACAATGCTGTGAGAGCCCTAACTCTGTCCTATTCTCCAGTTGACAATCAGATATTCAAGTTCTTCCTCTATAACGTGGATCAGTTAAGTACAACCAACTTGCCTGGTCTCCTAAATAATGTATTCTCCATTCTGTTCCTGTTCTGAACCTCCAAGTGTATCCCCCTCTAATCAATAGCCACTCCCACTTTCACACAAGCAATGCAGAAGTACTTGCTATTGATGGGCCAGGATGTCCTGACAACTATCTTGTCCATCATGGCCAGGTGGCATTTCTCTCTCTCTCTCTCTTTTATTGACAGCATGTAGCTCCCCCTCTACAGCTTCAATTGTCTAGCAAAGGGACCAAGTGAGACCAAGCATTGTTAAGAAAACCCTGCTTTAAAGAAAGCTGTGTCATTCTAGACACCATCTTCATTGACCTTTCTCCATTCTGCAAATATTTGTGGAGCCCCCATAACCTACAGGAAAATAGTACAGATGCAACGGCTAGGGTGCCTGTCCTTGAAGAGCCATTTAGTAGGTGAATGGAGGAAGGGGCTAGAGAAGGACTCATAGGATACACTAATTAAAGTACTGTATGGCAAGTTCAGGAGCAAAAAGGCACGAGGTGTCATGAAAGTTCAGAGGAGAAGAACCTAAATCATATCAGGGGGATGGAGTCACCATAGAAGCCTGGCAGAAAAATGTGCAGATTCGAAGGAGGGGACAGGGGAGGATCTTGGCGGTGATAGCAGCACATACACAGACACACATGTTCAAGAATGGCCAGTAGGGAAGGAAGGCTGGCAAGATCAACGGCTACACTGATGAGGAAGCCACTGGTGGTCCTTTGACAAAGAATTTTGTCACATAACTAGAGATAGAAGCCAAAGGCCAGTATTAACCTAATAGAGAAAGCATGGCAGACCATTCATTTACAAAGTTTCCCTAAAAAAATGAAAGTTGTGCTGGGCATTGGTGGCACAAGCCTTTTTAGTCCCAGCACTCAGGAGGCAGAGGCAGGTGGATCTCAGTGAGTTCCAGGACAGGCTCCAAAACAATACAGAGAAACCCTGTCTCGAAAAACCAAAAAAAAAAAAAAAAAAAAAAAAAGAATCTGACACTCTGACACTCTTAGTCTAGGGGGGATATTTGTATTTCCACAGTTTTACCAGTGTCAACACCAGCCATAGGGAGGTGAGTGGGTACCCTGAATCTCTAACAAAAACACAATTGCAAGCATCTGCATAGATTCTGTCAGGAGTTGGAATGATGTATTTAAAGAGGACAAACTCCAGACTCCTTCCACTTCCCTATGGTTGATGCTGGGCAGAGAACATGCCTGAGGCTCCCAGGACCCCAACAGGAAATACTTTCATTAGAGAGGCGGTACTCAGAGTGAAACTCTACCCTACTTCCTGTTCTACTGTGAGGCTCTTTTGAAAACACAAGCATTCCTTGGAGGAAGGGCCTGGGAATTATTAACATCCGATAGCAATTCACTGGGTTCTTTCCTGCAGAGGTGAGGGCTATGGGTGGGAAGCAGAGCTGAGGAATTTAAAGAGTGTGGACGGTAGAGAATGAACAGCCACCATGGTTCCACTCCCAGGAATCTCATAGCTTCCTAATACGAGAACAGACAACTCACAGGGCAGGAACATGTGGTTTAAAAGTTTGGGGTTCTTGGTTTGCAGCAATGCAAATTATTTAAGTGACATAAATATTCAGAACTGTTTTGACTGAAGTTTCATCTCTGCCTCTCTGAATCGACTGAGCCTCCAAAGGCCAAATATTACTTTCCAATTTATAAGTGAACAATTTGGAGGTGTGTGTGTATATATGTATGTGTATGTGTATATATGTATGTATATATGCATATATTACATTATGCATGTGTATATATATGTATGTGTATATGCATATATTACATTATATACATATATATATATAATTTTTTCTTTTTTACATATTGATCCCAATTCCTTCTCCCTCCCTGACAGCCAGTTTTCTAATCCAAGACAGAAGCTAAAGTCAGTCACACTCACACACACACACACACACACACACACACACACACACAAATAAAAGGTTCACATCCATAAAATCTAATATCTCTCACTTTAAATAAACACAGCAGTCATAGCCAAAGTCAGTGGGCTTAGACCCTGAACTGATCATCTCATTGGCCAGATAAGTTTTCTTTTTCCTCCAACTTCAGTGCTGTTAAGGCAGTGGTTTTCAACCTTCCTAATGCTGCTTCCCTTTAATACAGTTCCTCATGCTGTCATGTCCCCAACCATAAAATTATTTCATTGCTACTTCAAAACTGTAATTTTGCTACTGTTAAGAATCGCTATGTAAATATCTTACATGAACCTCCAAAGGGGGTCGCATCTCACTTGTTGAGAACCCTTATGTTAAGGGCCTTTGTATTGTTCACCAAAAGCCTCAAGATCCCCAGTCTCTTACCTGGCACTTCTTTACACCCTGTTATTTGCTGTGAACCACTCAAATGTCTATCGTTACTTCTTTCCTGCTGTGGTGGGGCCGGCTGCAGGTGAACCCTTGAGGAATAGGGTTGCCGATGGATCAGTGGACCAATGGACCATAAACCACAACCATTGTAATCAGACTCTCTGCAAAACAGGAGTGCAAAACTGCCACAAGACTCTCCAGTCCCTTCATAAAACATGGCCAGGCTTTGAAAGCGCTTCTCCAGAGATGTCCTGCTGTGGGTCACTGACTGATTTGGTCTCATGAACACTGTTCCTGTACTGTCACTGACATATGAATGTCCCAGAGCACAAGCCTGGCAGCCAACATCCTACTCTGGCTTGGCAAAGGATGCAACTCCATTCAGTGAACTGTGGCCACTATCTGGTTTACAACCAACAACAGTAGAAGCAATTCATACCTGGCACCCAGCCAGCTGAAGCCTCTTCATAGCTAATTTGTAGCATGTAATACAGAAATGGGGTCATTGCCTGCCTGTGTATATGGGTTCTCACCAAAAGGACTCAAATCTCCACAGCTACCTACAACTCAGTTCCTCAAGATACAGTCTACCACAGCCTGCATGAAACCCAACAACCAGAAGCTAACAACCAAAGGCAGAATCATTTCCTCATTCTTTAAACTTTGTTAAAAAACATGAAAATGGGCCCAGGAAGTTCACACAATATCCCAAAGCTAATCACACAAGTGTCTTCTTGGAAACTATACAACTGACCCTCCAGAATCTGGGCTGTGACCTCAGGAGTTCCATGCTCCACTTAAACCAGCTTCCAGATACACTGATGATAATATGCTTTGACCCAGGTCCCCTGAAACCTCACCCAAGTTTTCATTAGGGTTTGGGCCGAAATCCACTAATAACAAGGAAGTCCTGGCCCCCTGTGCATCAATTTTCTTCCAGAACATAGTAGGGATTGCTGCTGACTGGGGACAATGCGCAACACTATGATATACTAAGCAAGGGATCTATAGCAGTGGTTCTCCATTTAATATTCTGAATATCAGATATTTACATCATGATTCATAACAGTAGCAAAATTACAGCTAAGAAGTAGCAATAAAAATAATTTTATGTTTGGAGGTCACCACCATATGAGGAACTGTTTTAAAGGGTCCTAGTGTTAGGAAGGTTGAGAACCACTGCTCCAAAGGATATAGTGGTACCTTTTGTGTCAACCAACTCACCACAAGATAATACTTTCCTGCCTCTATAGCTTTCCCTGTCACCAGCCCCCTAAGTGCTGACCCAACCCTTTCTCTGCCTTCACAGTCACTCCCAGGCAGGACTACCTATCAAAACAAACTCCCAAATATTAATGTGCACCCTCAAAAGGTCTTACATTACCCAGAACCCACTTATTTGATTAAAGTTAATAAAGTAATTAGTTAAACACAATGATAAAACTCACGTATTTATATATAATACTGACCTTTGCAGGAATTTAGTTATACAGTTTTTTAGAGCTATATTAGACTTGAATGTTTATAGTGACATGTAAACTACAAAAGGTTGAAGAACTGGCTGCAATTAATTTTCTTGACTTATACTGTCAATGTTGTCTGGGTTACCTTAAAGATGCTCTGTTGACCTTCGAGAATTTCTGTGTGTGATCTACCATGTTACAGTGGTCATGAGACTGGTGAATTTGTATCTGACATTAGTCATTGGGACCTGGCCATCTCATACCCCGTACCCCAATCACTACATCACACCATGGCCAGTCACCAATGAGAAGCGACTTAGTGGGAATGCTGTGCAGCCTGTGTACATTGAGGCTCAGCACCACTCCCACTCCTCTCTCCTTGGTCAACGCCCTGACCATTTTAGTACAACTATAGTGATCACAGATGTCTCTGCCATAGAGAAGGAGGTTCAGGCAATCCACGCCTAAGCCACTGGTCCTCAAGACATCAGAGATTTGTCCAAGGTATCTGAAAGGTGGCTCACAGAAGTTTAGATCTATGACAGAATCTTAGTGCCGTGAGAGAAACCAGTTGAGGAGGAAGCTTCCTCCACAGAAGGGACCAGGAAGAACAAGTGGGTTCTTCCTAAATTAACCTGGCCCTCAACACTAAGCTGATGCAAAGCTCAGTCTGTGTGCCCAGTCTAAACCTGCTTCCTTTTTTCAACTCTGGGAGCTTTTACCGATACAATGTTGGGGTGGCTGAGGGGGTGACAGTGAGAATGTTTCTAATCTTACTAGCCACATCACCATATTTCCAGTGCCCAAAACTTAGTGGGTCAAGGACCCAGCGGTGCAGAGCTGCCCGATTCTTCAGCTAGGCCAGCGTGAAGTCTGGAAAGCCTTCAGCAGGGCCAAGTCCAGCACTGGATGACAGTGGCATCAGAGGCAGAGTTCTGAGGCAGGTAGAAAGTGTGAAGACTGTGAAACCCCAGTGGCATAGACAGGTAGGGATCTGGACCCTGACTGTAGGGCCTGGACCCTGGATTTCATCCCTATCTCACAGCTCAGGGGTTTAGCATCCTAAGAGATCCCATATTGATAGGTCCTGTCATACATGGCTGACTACCTCCCTCCTGACAAAGGGCAAAAAAGGACAACATTTGTAGGCTAGGACAAGGTGCTGGAAAGGTTTGTGCAGGCAAAAGCCCCATGTTCTAGACTGTAAGGAGCCAGGAGTGAGGTCAGGTATGACTTGGGGTTTTTCCTGGGTACTGAAGGCACACTCAGGAATGCCACAGCACATGTGGCGAAGGGCAGAAATGTCATCAAATAGTTAATTGAAAAGATAGCAAATCAACAACACAGTGCTAGTACAGGAAGGGTGGGTTTGAGTTTGCCTTTGAGGTGTTCAAAGACAGCTGGGTTTGAGAGCTCATACCTCTAATGCCAGCATTTGGGAAGCTAAGGTTGGAGGGTCTAGAGTGTGATGCCAGAACCCAGAAGTGTTTAGAGTCCATGTGGTGCTGCTTTGAACAAGGAACACAGCACACAGCCAATCACAGCTCTGTACTTCCACTCTGAGCACAAAGCCAATCACAGCTCTGTACTTCCACTCTGAGCACACAGTCAATCACAGCTCTGCATTCCCACTCTATAATGTCACAAATGAAACTCAAAATCCCAACAAGATAACTATCTGGAAGCTGACAATCCATTTGGGCTTTACCTAGCCTCTTTTATGCACCTTTAACAGGGCCTCTCACTCCCCATCTACCACATGTAGCAAATACTTGTGATGATCCCTGCTTAGAATTTCTTCCAGCAGGTCCCCATTCTTAGATTCCCACCAAATTTGGCTAAGAAAGCTCCGTTAAACCATCACATTCCTGAAGAGTATAAAGCAAAAGATCTCACAACTCTAGGTCCCCAGGCTCCCAAAGTAATCAAAGAACTTTACTCCAAGAACTGATAAGAAAAAAGGAAATTCATGCTCATCTTACAGGCTCCAGGAAGAATTCCAGCAATCATTACAAGGGAATATGAAATGACCTTGGCTGGCATTTAAAAGAAGGAAAGAAAAGAAACTATTCAAACCAGCACAAAAGCAGAAGGTAGTGGGCAATGGTGAGGGGAAAGATGAGGGGAAAGAACCATGTAAGAGATCAGAGGGTACACAAGATGAAAACACCTTCTGTGATTAAACAAGAGGAGACAATGCAGGTGACATCTCAAAGTCACTTTGTTTCTGTACTTAGCCCTGGTCTGACCTACATCACATACTGATATTAGAGGACTTGGTCTGTTTCCAGAGGACAATAGTCAGATGATGTAAAGAGATGCAATGAGGAAAAAATGTTTTGAACTAGTTCAACATACAACAAAAAGACAAGGACAGGGCAAACCTATGCAGGACAAACTGCATTTGGTGACTATGAGTTCTGACTTGTCTCAACGTCTTCTTTCAAATTAATTTAAATCATATTTGATGTTCAATCTCACTTTCCTGGCACCTTAGGAGTGCTGACATTTCATCTATGTTAACTATGCCCAAATAACCTAATCATGACCACAGATGAAGAGTAGGTCATCCATCTACTGCCCAGTCAAGAATTATCAGGAAAACACAAAGGATTTATTTCATTCCCCCAACAAGCAGGTAGTGTTGGCATGGCTGTCCTTTGGACTCAAAAGGGAATGATCCATTGTTATGGTGGCTGTGGGGCCTCTACTGGTGGGTACTGATGCATTGGGGAAAAGACAAAGGTAATCCTGCAGAAACATCAATGCAAGAGGAGCTCACAGCACTTGGAAGGCTGAGGTTGTATGCAGCCACACATCCCTGCCTGGGTAGACAGGGTGGTAGGAAGGATGCTGCAGTAGAAAGGTAAATTTTATCCCAACGTGGTACTGCTAGGGTGGATGGCCACGGATACTTGACTTGATTTCTTAAGCCTGGGTACTTGATTTCTTAAGCCTGAGCTCATTTATAAACTGAAGTCCAAGTTCTCACCTCATGCCCAGTAAAAGTTAAAATAGATTAAAACTATCTGAGGCCACTGTAGTCTTACCCCCATCCATCTCTAACCCATCTCTTCTCTTCTCATAAGCTGGGATCCAGAACGCAGCAGGACGTTCTGACCTCAGGGCATTTGCAGCTGCTTGCATTTTGCCTAGAACATTCTGCCCGGGATAGTCTTAGCTGACCTTCCTATACTGTTCAAGTGAGTTTAATATAAGATGCTTAGTGAGTATTCACAACTGCAATCATCAGTTCTATAACTCTTCAATATGTGTGCATGTATACTTACATGCACACACACACACACACACACACACACAGAGAGAGAGAGAAAGGGAGAGAGAGTTCCCTCTTCATGTTTACATTTGCCCTACTTAGCACTTAGCATTGACTTATTACAGATTTTACGTATTGTTTTGTTTGGGGGTCAGTGTCCTTCAACTACAACAGTTGCTCTCCAAGAGCATGCCTTTCTACCTGCCTAACTTACCTCTGTGTCCCCAGGGCCTGAAAGAATGATTGGGACCCACAGGAACAGCACTGTGTGGAAAGGAAGACCATGCCATTCTCTATTGTTTCTTTGGCTTTCAGCACTGTGGGCTGTGGTGCCCATGATCACATGAAAATCACATGAAAAAAACAAGACAGCTCAAGTGAAGACATAAAGCGCCTGGGCCAGCTGTGACATGCCTGCATTCTGCTACAGAACTGGGCACGCGCAGGCCCACTGTCTAGCCTCCTCTGTAGATAGGAACATTCGGCCAATGAGAAGTTCCTGACACTGCCACCCAGCTCCAAATTCCTAGTGTCTAAATTAATAGCATACGCAGGGAGGATGGTACATTCCTCTGCTCTAACTCTTGCTTAGAACACTCAAGGGCAAACAGGAACAAGTGGCAGCACTCCCATGTGAATCTCAGATCATTCCACTAGAGGGCAACATGAGATACGCTGGCATCCTAGGGGGAAATTCACCAGCTATGGAGTGGTTGAGCCCCTTGGCCCTCTGCTGGGCTCTCACACCCTCATTTCTTCTTCACAGGAGCCTGCCTGTTTTCTGTCATTAATTTATAAACTGTCCTCTAGCGCCGCAGGCTTACCCATGAAATCACTCGACGCCAGCCATGGAAGGCTCACATGTATGCCTTTCTGCCAAAGTTCATTCCTTCCCTTTGGAACGCTCCCCAAACCCACTTCTTCCACAAGACCTTCCCAAGCAAATCTGGCTCTAACCCCAGTTATATCGTGTATAGGCCATAACATCAGTCACAGACACATGCCTGTTTTTATACACCAAATAGACAGAGAGAGGGGAAGGAAGGGAGAGAGAGCATGAATATGTATACACTACATGTACGTATGAAGCAGGCAGAAGGTCACAGGCACAGCTCTGAGCATCCAGAAGACACATATTTATCTTATATAAATGATGTGCACGTGACCGCATTTCATCCGAGAGAAATTACAACTCTACAAAAGAGTATTGGTTGCCAAAGGATCAATTAATGAGCTGAGACAAGTTACATCAACACCTACCTATATCTTTCCAATTCTAGTTCTTCCTACTATTTACTTTAAACTCCACAAAGCACATTTTCAACTGACCTTTTTCTTCCTTTCTTTTCTTTCCTTTATCTCTTTCTCCTCTTTCTCTCTTGAGCAAGTCTTGCTGGAAGCCCTTGAAGTCACTGTCTCCCTGCTTTACTCTGCCAAGTGTGGTGTTCACTGGTGTGCCCCACCATACTTGGCTCCCCAAAAGCCTTGAGTATAAGAGTTTTAGAGAAACTTAAACAATACTATGCATAGACCTGCAGAGACAAGCAGAAGTACCAAAATAACTTTAAAGGTTGTTTTAAAGAAGCTCTCTTCATTTCAACTCTTCACAAATTTTTTTCAATTTATCTTAAAAGTTAAGTTGTTTATTTGTAGCAATATTAAGTATGGCTATAAACTAGCCTCGGGTTTTATTTTTAAAAGGCAAAAATTTTATTTGTGGGTAAAGTTGCTCTCTGGCTATGAGGGGAAAAATAAGAACAGTAATATTCTAACAAGTAGTTACTCAATGAGGAAGAGAAAAAACAAAACAACAACAACAAAAAACTCCAAGGTGTTTACAAGTTACCAATTAGCAGACTCCTGGGAACCAACCAGAGGTATGCTACAGGGAAATATATAAAAACTACAGGGAAATATATAAAAATAAACCGTGGCTTTAAAAAATTACAAAATCTTACAGAGCTGTGTTTCTAAAACTTCAAGACTTCATTTGTTCACAAGTTACCTAGTTGTACTCCAAATATGCCATTGTAAACCTGTAATCCTCATATCTCACTCATCTTAACACTGCCAGAAAGAATCCTGTGAGTTAGTAAGCACAGCCCTCCAAAGGCATGACCAAATGTTGTTCCTTCGAATACAGCAGTCCCGAATGACTTAGGTATCTGAACACACCCCACCAGATCCCAGCAGGCCCTGAATCCAGATTAAGGACAGTCTTAACTCACCTAGTCTCAGCATTCTCTCCCTGTCGTCAGGAGGAACACGTCAAAGTGTCTTGGTAGAGTCACACAAACTCGAGGCACATCCACAGTACCATCTTTCCAACTAATTCACACTACCCTTCTGGGAAATCTACCACAAGCTCATCAAAGGAGCGCACAGGAAACTGGTCATCAATGGTCACGTTGGAAGTTGTCCTGCGTTCTTCCGGGTGCTGAATTTTGTTGCTTGTTGAAGAATGTTATGCAGCCTTTAATTGTACGCTCATGGAGGTCTCTACATTCACATTGGGGATGGACTGGGGGCTGCCCACATGCCCTATCTGTACGCTACACAGAAACACACAGGCTGACTGTGCTAGGCAGACAGGCAGAATTTTTAAAATCAAGCAGAACAGGAAGTCTACTGTTCCAGCATGCTAGGGAGAAAAAGCAGACACTCCAATAGAAAAACAGTAGTAAATGACAAAAGGGAGTGGCTCCATTCACAGATGCCTGGAGAAGAAAAAAATGTAAAAACCCACCCCATTCCTACCTAGCCAGTACAAACATGAATGGATGTCTATTAATAGGAAACATTGCTCAGAGATGTCCTTGTTCTCAGGACAGCTAGGGAATGCTGGTAGAACAATCTTACTACTTAAAATCACCAGCCTTTTGCTTCTGAAGAGGACTTATAAAGAATACAAATCTGAGTATGTTTAGGCACACACAAGTACGAATACATATGTATGTATGCAATACACATGTCTCCATAGAGACAGTCTAATAGTCTCTTTAATGTCTTATTTATTTACCTGGGTATGCAGAAGTCATCGCAACTAACAAACCTCCCTTAGATAATAGTCTGCCCATACTCGTAGACCCACTCAAAGCACAGTACCTAGGGGTGTGATACCTTCTTCTGGTGACTTCAATTGTGAGCTCAGGATCTGCCTTTAAGTCCTCAAGCTACCTGCTTTATAATTTCTCAGTATCATTTTGTGATAGTTATGCAGTCAATACCATCCTTGGCTGTGTTTCTACACTGCGGCCCCAGGTGCTTGTGCTTGGATTTTACTTTTATCCTCTGTAGTCCAGATATCCTGACTCAAGTCTACCAGGCACCTAGCAAAAAAAGATACAAAGTAGAATATAATTTGCTAGACCCAGGTCAAATTCCATTTATGGTGCTTTCTGGTTTGTAGGCTCCCAGGTTATTTTACCTCTTTGGACAACTTGGCACATATGCAAAATAAAAGTGGCACAGCCAAGCTCACAGACCATCTATCAAAGCTGAAAGAGAACCACGTGAGGTAAATAACAAATTGCCGTACACACAGTGGGTTCTAGCAGTAATGAGAACTATTAATGACCCAAATTTAAATAAAATGCCTTCTATTAGTTGGGGGAGGGAACTATGGGAAATGAAATGAATGTCAATTTACAAACATAGGCATATGCTTATTATTTTCAATCTACAAAGTCATGTAGAAGGAAGTTATGAAATCTGTGTTTTAGAAACCATCTTTTTGTGTTCACAAAAATGTTATCTCTCCAAATTCTGACAGGCCCATAATACTACGAAAACTTCATCAGCGACAAGAAAATGTCAAGAGAAATCTGTTCCCAGAAATTCAAGACTTCCCAAACTTGGTTTATTGATAAATTTGAGGGTAATTAATAATGAACAAATTATCATACCCACACAGAAGGAAAGTGTCCCACTCTCCTTAGCATGGCCGCAGTGGTAGTTCCATGGCGGGCAGCTACCAGGCACTGCTTTGTCTGGACGGCTGAACACTCAGGTGCCGGGTGAGGCTGTGAAAAGGGAGGCTGGAGGAAGACTCCTGCAACTTACATCAACTCACCTGTGCGAGATCCAAGCCCCGGGGAAGGAAATACCAGGGGAGTCCCTATACCGGGCAAGAACAAGAATGCTCTAAGTTTTCTATCCTTAGGTACCGAGGACACCTCCAACCCAGCAGGACTTCCCTGGTCTCAGAGAGGGCCAGGACAGCAGGAGAAGAACGCAAGGCATCGGATGGCACTCTTCTTCCACAACACCCTTCTCCTCTCACATGTGATCAGATCCCATGTCACCCATGTGTGGTGTTTAAAGTGGTTCCAACACTTAGAATGATGTTTTTTCTGCTCACCCCATGATTAAAAGGGCACGGTGGGTTGGTGGGTGGGTGGGCATAGGCAGAGGAAGGCTCTCATGTCACTTCTTGTGAAGCAGTCAAACCTCACAGAGGAGCCTATGTACAAAACATTTAACTCCTACTTTTGCCTTTGTGGATATGAATACAGCTCTTCCAGGCATCCCTAGGGCCTGCAAACTCAACCATTTTGGGTGGATTCAAGGGCCTGCACAGTCAGAATTTCCAAGCCTGGACACTGGTTGGTGATCTAGTGGCCAAAGAATGTACCCAGACTATGTCTTGATAAGGCAATTTGTATACAAATACATGTTATTCTTGGGCTCTTAGTCTTTTTTCTTTGCTTTTCTCTCTCTCCTCTCCCTCTCCCTTTCCCTCTCAATACTAGGGGTCAAACCCACAGATTTATACATGATGAGCACAATATAGCAGAAGGTACAGGACTGCTCAATACCCCAGCAGCCCCAAGAGTGCAACTGTACTGTCAATCATGAAGGTGCTCTGAGCGCTCACATTGACATGGAGCAAGCCCTCTGTGAGGATTCCAGAGCCATCATCAGAGATTTCTTCATCTCTCTACAGCCACATAATCAGCTGTTCTAGATGCTATCTAGCAACTCTTAGCAATTCCTTAAATCCCTTAAATCCAAATCCCCCCTACACCAAGGGGAAATGGGTGGCAGTCTCAATTTCAAAGAGCAAGGGGCTCTGTAACACAGGGCTAGGCTGAGAAGAAAGACAATGAGGCCAACTCCTACCCTTCCAGAACTATCTCCAGACACACATGCTGGCCTCATTTCAGTGGCTGCTTATTATATACTCCAAGGTGTTGGGGGGGGGGACTTCCTGTACAACCACCCACATCCTTATCAGCAGTTCATGCACACAATCGCCACCACACTGGTGCCTGCATGCAAAAGATATCTTCATGTATTACATCTGATTTTCAAGCCTCAGAGAGAACTGGAAACATTCACATAACACCTCGACCTTTATCGTCTGGCATTCCCAAGACACCGCCAGTCCATTGTGAGCAATGCTGTGACTGCCAGCATCAACTCCCATTTTCTGTTCAACTTCTTCTTACTCCATGAGTCGTGTTCCGGCCCGCCTCCTTCTGCATCCTACGGAACTTTGTCAGTGGCCTACAGAAAACTACAATTCCACCAGAGCCCTCTCCTCTTTTCACTTTGCTCTTACTCATTCACCTGGAGAAGGAAGCCATCAGTGAAGAGGCAAGGAGGGTGGCCTGATGGAACTGTTCCGGGAAATGCAGTGTCGAAACTGGCACTGCTGAGAAGCACCTTCCAGATATTCTACAGAAGATAGCACAGACAGACGCACCTGGGGAGTGTCCTACCTTGGTCTGGGGGCCCAGGGTCCAAGCCTGCTGAGTGTCTGCCCACCAGCTGCCATGCTTACCCAGGTCCTGGGAGGTGGGCAACATGTTCCACGAATTACAGACAAGGAACCTGAGCTCCATCTAACTCTCCTATCTGCTTGCAATGGGGAGACAGGGGTATATCAGGTTGGCCTTACTCCAAATTTTTGGCTTTCCCCTCTGCACACTATTCCAAAAAAAAAAAAAAAAAAAAAAAAAAAAAACTCCTTGGCTCATCTGTTAATCTGTTAACACAATAGGGGCAGCATGAGAAAATAAAAAGAGCACCTATAATCATCCCATCTTGGCCCAGGTAGAGGAGCAAGCTAAACTGTGCGGCAGAGGCCAGTCCTGGTACAGGATCAAGGCTGGGCTAGAGAGTTCCCATAGCCATCACTTGTGGCAGCTGCCATTTAGGACCTTTTACCCAGACAGCTGCTCAAACATGTTCTCAATCTGTGAGTTGTGACCCCTTTGGGGTCAAATGACCCTTTCACAGGGGTCACGTATCAGATATCCTGCATGCCAGATATTTACATTATGATTCATAACAGTAACAGAATTACAATTATGAAGTAGCAACGACAATAATTTTATGGAGGGGGTCCCCACCCATGAGGAACTGTATTAAAGAGTCACAGCATTACGCAGGTTGACAACACTGTTCTCAAAGACTAAGTGTGGGGGTGCAGGTCTTTCTATAAGGAAACATGTGCCGCTACAGTTCAAGCACACGTTTTATTAAAATGTTATTCTTTAGGTTTTCCTCTTGGAATCTCATGATTTTAGTGTTTGCAAGAGCTCTGATATCAGCTAACCACATCTCACAAGCAAAGAAAATAAGACGGCGCAACAGGTTGAAAGCCAGGCCCCAATCACTTTGCTGGTGGGGAATGGCCCTGCAGTGAGCCTGTTTGATGACTCCAGTAAGCTATCTTCTTGTGAGATTCGTTCATACCCAAACCTCTTCCCACTTGCACCACCAGTGACAACATTAAATCAGCATTTAGAAGGCAAAAAGATGCCGAATGCCAGCTGTAGCAACTATGCTGACATAGTGCTTGGAGGTGGTTTATTCTCTACTGAGCTCAACAGAAACAGCGCCTTAAGATTTTATAGCCCTCTTGCACTGCAAACCTTCCATACAAAACAGAACATGATCCCCAGTCATAAATATTAAACTAATTAAACTCTCAACTGGCTAAGAGAAACTCCAGTCCCGGAGTAAGTCTCCCTACACATTTCTGGAAATTCTACTTAATGAGAAAACACAGAATCTTTTCCAACCTGAGACCCAGGCGTTTCCCAAGCCCCTAGCATCGCCAGCCTGGCTGGTCATAGCATCTGCTGTCTTCTCATTGGTGCTGCTCCCAGTGGATTCTGTGGGCCTTTCCTATAAGGTGTCAAAAGGTGGCTCCGTTAAAACACAATATTCCAGAGACTCCAGCAGGGCATTTCCAGTCTCCGTTTTCACTCTAAAGGTCATAACACCTTGGTAATTACACGGTATTACCAACGGGCATCTATGTGCACAGACACATTTTTAAAAACGTAGTAAAAATAAATTGCAGAAACTCAAAAGAGCACCTCATTTTTGAGTGCTTGCCAGGGAGAACAATGTGTCACACCATTCCAGGCCCGGGTCCATCTGTATGCATAGCCTACATTCTGTGCACAAGCTCTCCACCACCTCCTCCTCAGCCTACCAAAAGGCTACATAACAGGGCCAGTTCCCAAACCCCTTCCCAGTGCAAGACGGAAGCATACTTTCTAGCAAACCACATCTCATCCCCTGGGAAGGGGTTAGAGTTCCCACTTTCCCATTCCCTAACACAGTCCTACTCTAGCAGATGAGAGGACACAGGAGCCCCAAGTGGTATTCTATCATCCTCTTCTATCTCGTCGTTGCCAAGGGGAACACATAGGATAGTTGAATGTGGAAAATGTCAACCAACAGTAAAGGGCCAAACTTGGCACTTGCTGAATACATGATAAACTTAGAAATGAGGACTCGATGAGGAGTAAAGCACAAAGGGCCCACTGCCCTGCAAACTGATGTTCAGTGTGGAAAAGAGACTGCCCAGTAAGTGAACACACAATGACTAAAGGACACATGTGGAGCCATAGGCATGGAGGGCTTGAGATGGAGACATGCTGTGGCCGTGGCATAGGAGGGGTGCACCTAGCACCAAAGGAAGAGCAGCAGGGCAGCAGGAAGAGCCGGGCACGCATGGCTTGCTGTGGGTAATGGAGTCAGGAAGGCAGGGCAGGGCAGGGCAGGGAAGGGCAGGGTACCACTGCGCTGCTGGAAGTGAGGTGTGAAAAACAACTGCACGTCAGGCAAGGGCTAGAATACACAGCTCACGTAAGATACCATCAGAAATTTAGACCATCTGGTGGAGACGGGAAACAGACAAATGCCTGGAAGGCAAAGTGGCAGCAAAGATCAAAAATCTTACGACTCCACGGTCCCTCTGAACCACATCCAAGCACACAGTCAGTGAGGCAGGGATGAATGCAGCCAGATGTTACATCAGGAAAGCGTATAGCTCATGACAAATGAGAACTGGGAAGAGCTGCTTGGTGGGGGCACTGGTTATCAACACACTGGCGAGGCCAAGGCAGGTGGATGGAGAACTCAAGGGCAGCCTGAGCTACCCACTAAAATGAGAGGAAGCGGAGCAGGGCCAGGCCCAACTGCACTTGGAGTAAGGCACTTCTACAGAATGGCATGCCACGTGGTCTTTAAACAGACCTGGCACTGGATAACACGGAGAAACCTCACAAAGGCTGCAAAGCAATACATTGAGGCAGGGGGTCTGTGAGAAATGTTCATGGGGTAAAGGAGCTTGCTGCCAAGCTTGGCAGACTGAGTTTGATCCTAGGGACCTACTTGGCACAAGGAAAGAATTAACTCCCAAAAGTTGTCCTCCAACATATGTACCATGATATGGACATGGTCATGCACACATATACAGACACACATAAAAATGTAGGTTTTAAAGTAGAGTCTAAGCAAAAACAAAACAAAACAAAAAAACAAAAACAAAAACAAAAACAAAAAAACTGTCTAGAGGGATGACATGTACAAATATGTTCTTTGGATTTATTTATTGTATTGTATGTGTATAAGTGCTTTGCCTACATGTATGCATGAGCACCACATGAGAGCTTGGTGGCAGAGGAGGCCAGAAGAAGGCACCTCTGGACCTGGTACTCTGAGCTGCCATGTGGGTGCAAGGACCCACACCCAGGCCCTCTCCAAGAGCAGCAAGTGCTCTTAGTAAGTGAGTGGCCATCTTTCCCGCCCCACTGTGCTCCTAAGTAGTCCCTACGGGTTTGGGTTTTTACTTGTCTTGTTTCGCTTGTTTGTTTCTATCAAAGTATGCTTGATAAATATACTTCACAAACATGATACTTTTATAAAACGAGGAGATACAGGAGAGGCTATCCTACGACAGCATAGAGCAGAGGCTCAGCCCCACAACCTTCTGCCTTCTCAGGGAATCTTAAAGCAAACCAGAAAAACAAACCAGAAAGCCTGACTTGGAGCCGGAAGTGTGTCATTTCTGCCTGGCTGGTCCCTCTGACTCAGCAGGGCAGCTCAGTCCCTCAGATCCTTGTGGTGAGATGACAGGTAGGGGCTGAGAGGAAGCTGGCTTCTCCCAGCCCGAGGGGAACCTGAAATGCTGGACCTGGAATCTCTAAAGAACGGAACTGGACCCTGTCTTTTTTAGAATCCACACAACCAACAGCAGTCTCTTAACTGTTCACTGCTACCAGTGAAGAAAGCACGGTTATGTTGTCTGTTGCTTGGAAATGGGCTGATAGGACAGGACGCAGACGCTTGTTGCCCTCACTTCCCAAACAGGTTTACTAAGCAGTGGGGACAAGTCACAGCAAGTCTCAGGCATTCAGATTCTGACTTCCTGGAGACAGTGCTGGAAAGCTCAAGTCTATTCAGCCAAGGTGGCCTGCTCTCATGAGAGCGAAGGTGCCTTTTGTTGGGCAGCTTCCTGGATTCAACTCTCAGTGGTCAAAGAACACAGACTGCAAATGATTCACTAGCATAACCCCACACACTTCTCTTAGTTCTGAAAACTCCAAGCGAAAAACACACACACAGAACCAGGAAACGAAACAAAGTACAGACCCCAGAAGTCCTTGAACTTTTAAAGAATATTAAGTTAGAATTTGAGGATAACTTCTGCAATATCTATCCAGTGCTACTACCTTCCCACCTTCATTCAACAGGCCTTGGTATGCCCTAAACTAAACTACAGGATGAAGGACAAACACTGGGCCAGAGGAGGCTGCTTGGTCAGGAGATGTTTGTGAAATGAGAAAGACAGGGACTCCTAAGGAATGCCCAAAAACAGAGCCAGGGGGAACGAGTTACTACAGATCTTCTGAGCCCAGTTAGAATGCTGGAACTTTTGAAAACCCCAAGGCACCTCCCAGCAAGGGAATGAAGGAATCAGAGGGATATTTACTATACCAACAGTGGTGCATGGGACCAGGCAGGGTGGTGGAGCAAGAGTCCATCAATGGCCCTGAAGGTAATCTACATAAAAGAGGTCAAGTATGGTCTTGGCTGCACACTGCAAAGATGCTATAGGTGGAAGAAGGGACAGCATTGGCACTTCATTAGAGACAAAGACAGGGTACAGCAAGATGCCACCCAGCTTTCTGACTTCTTTGCTGAGGAGAAAACTAGAAGAGAAAGCAAGGTCACTTTTCTTCACAGTGAGTTTGAGGTGTCTGTGAAATACTTGTTAATGCAGATAAGAACTTCATCCTGAAATATAAATGTGGAAGTCATCGGCATGTAGAGAATCTGAAGACGTAGAAATAGACCCGACCACGAGGGAGAGAATGGAATGAAGGTAAAGAACACCAGCACAGCCTGAGACACGTCGGTGCCTACAGGACGGAGTGAAGAGTCCAGAGGGAGGCTAAGGAGGGCCTCAGCAGGAAGGAAAACAGGAGGAGATGATCAAGGACCAGTCTGTCTACACAGCATGGGAGCACAGCGGAAGCACCCTGAATGGTCAGGAAGAGAAAAAGTAAAAGGTGTCCACTCTTCACTAAAGCGAGGGACACATTCACTTCCTTCCTATGTATTTCTACAGTACTCCGTCGAGAAGCTGAATGAGAGTCAACAGAAAGAGATTAGGGGTTTTAAAAACATTTTTTTAAAAAGGTTTTATTTATTTATTCTGTACATAGTTTTCTGCCTGCATGTATGCCTGCACACCAGAAAAGGGCACCAGATCTCATTACGGATGGTTGTGAGCTACCATGTGGTTGCTGGGAATTGAACTCAGGACCTCTGGAAGAGCAGCCAGTGCTCTTAAGCTCTGAGCCATCTCTCCAGCCTTGAGATTAGGTTTTGAGATAAACTTAGCAGTAGATGCTGGCTGTAGCCCTTGTGCTCTTCCCAGGGGAGGGAAAGAAATGACAGGGCACAAAGGGCTACAGCAGTGAGTGTACAGTTCCAAAACACAGGCCTCAAGGAGCAGCAGACCACAGCCCCAAGTACTCACTGATTATCAGGTATGCATTTGCACTGTTCAGTGTTAGGAAAGCACAATGACAAAAGTCCCAAGGCAACAGACATGAGGTGAGGCTCAGAGAGAGAGAGAGACAGACAGACAGACAGACAGACAGACAGAAAGAGAGAGCAGCAACACTGTAGAGTGTCTGGCCAAGGGGAGCACTTTGGATGGGCCTTTTTCTGTTTCCTCACTGGGTACTAATCATGACTCCATGAGACTTTAATCTTAGCCTAACCCTATACAGCCAGCCGCGTTTTCAATTTATTTGTAGTTGCATTAAAATACTATCACTGTCTCAAAAAAGAATACTGTCTTTAGATACGCAAACATTCAGATTTTTTTATTCTGGCTTTGCAGTATTTGTTTGTCTTCTGTATTGTGTGCTTGTGTATGGAAATAACATCACGTGTGTGCAGATGTGTGTGGAAGCCAGAGATTCTCTTCAATCACTTCTCCCTCTTTATACCTATCTATCGATCTATCTACCTATCTATCTACTTATTTATTGAGGCAGGCTCTCTCACTAGACTGGTTGACCAGCAAGCCCCTGCGAGGCAGAGGTGGAGTATCTTCTTCAATCACTTCCCTCTCTTTGCACTTTGCATTTATTTGTTTATTATTTATTTGGCAGGATCTCACTAGACTGGCTGACAAACAAGTCCCGGGAGTCTTTCTGTCTCTGCCTCTCTGTGCTGGGATTACAGACATATGCCATCACTGCTGACATTTTGCCTGGGAGCTGTGGGGTCTGAACTCAGGTTCTCAGCTTGTTTAGCAAGCACTTTACCAACTGAGCCATCTCCTGCTGTAAAGGTATCAGGACAGTTGTGAGCTGCCTGGTCCTCTGGAAGAGAAGCCAGTGCTCTTAACCGCTTAACCGCTGAGCCATCTTTCCAGTCCCTTATGATATTACTAAAAAAGGATAGTGTAGAACCATTCTGACTTCTTGGAATCCAGGACGGTATATCACTATGCATATGACAATGTAGCTCTTACTCCATATGTTTGTGTATACTTCCAACATAATAAAAAATAAGGTGTGTACAAAGTACATAAATCAGCTATGTACATTGGCTAGCTAAGGTTAACTATACAATGGACAGATTAGCATTAACTTCCTATGGAACTGGGGATGTGGCTCAGTGGTAGAGCACCTGCTATGCATCTGCAAGGCCTTGGGTTCAATCCCCAGCAACCCCAGAAGAAACTTGATATATAAGCATTCCTGAAAGTCTCACAATTAAACAAAATTGAAGATGTATTTCTGCTTGGAAGAAAAGAAAGACCTCCCACAGAACATACAGTCAGATTTCTTAGAGGTCACTTCTCTGGTTTGGAACGGGCCAAGTGATTCAAAAACTTACTTAAAGTTGTTTGTTCCCTTGGCTAATATCTATGGATTTCATTTTCCTAACTTTGGTCTTCTTCCAAGTCATTCAAATATGAAAAATTCAGAACACCAGTACAGGGAGTTATCTGGCCCCAGAAATCAGAACCTGGTACACCAGTCTCAGGGACAGGCTGCCACTACGGCGGACACAGAAGACACTGGAAAGTACACACTAAAACCACTTCTTTGCATATTCTCACTGAGAGGAGAAGTATGTAACCTACCTGCTGTGATTTCCCACAAGAGAAGCACAGAAATGGCTCCGGAAGCTCTTGACTCTGATTTCCACAGGACTCATTTTCATCCTTGGTTTTAGTGACATCTTGGACCAGCTTAATTACATGTTGTACTACATCCTGTGCACTGAAGGATGCTCCTGGCAGAATCTCCCACTACTTAGATGCCTAAAGCATTCTGGGACATCCACAAAGTCTGTAGGCATTACCAGATTGCCCTGGGGGACAAAATCACCCACAGTTGAGAGCTATGTTCCAGAACACTTTTTTTAAATTTGGCTCCACACTGGAAGGCATACTCCACAGGCACTTCTAAAAATACTGACTCAACTTTTAGCCCGAGAGGTTCTGATTTCTTATTTCCTTTGTGGTGGGTCCTGGGTTTCTGCATCTGTGAAAGCCAGAGATTCCAACATGAAAGAACGTGTCTGGAAAGCTATTAGTGATGTCGGATACCTCACTGATTCAATTTAACACAACACAAAATACACTCTACCCTCCCTTCACATTAGAGTCTTTATAACCTTGGTATTAGAGTCATTATGATTGGAAGACAAAAAAAAGTAGAACAAATGGAAACAGTTAATGGTAACAATGGTCTGCAAACCTCTTTTCTCCTTCAGAGGGATAAAAACTAGTGAAACATTCTGGGATCAGCAACATGGCCCAGTATGTAAAAAGTACTTGCCACATGACCTGGGAAGCACATGTTAAAAAGAAAACTGACTCCAACAAGTTGTTCTCTAACCTCTGTACACACACACACACACACACACACACACACACACACACACACACACACACACTTTCTTAATGAAAAAGAAAAGAGCGACCAAACGGCAACAAAAACACAAACATGTTAAGCTTTGGGAAACTTAACAAATAGCCTTAGAGCAACATCTCCACAGTCAAAATAGACACTCCTAAAACAGCTCAGAGGGATGTCAAGCTTGTGACAGATGAGGAAACCTGTAGGCTGTAGACCCCCATAAAAAAAAAAAAAAACTGCAATTCCCTCTCTGGGGGGACTCGTGGTCTAGTAGATGGCACTGCCAGACACTTCCTTGGAGCCAAGAACAAAGTTTACCGCCTATACAAACCTTTCACAGCCACAAACAGCACAAAAGCCCCTCTCCCCCCACAGTCAGCATCTTCTGCCAGCTTCCTCAGTATTCAACAACACTGGGCTTGCCTCCAGTTCTCATGGAGAATGACATGGTGCTGCCCCAGTGGTACTGTTCCCCCGGAAGCTAGTCTCAGGCTATGGGCTTCTCATCCGATGTATGCCAGCCTATGGGCTGTGCTACGGCAGGCTGTCATCTCTTTTAGAAGGAGCAAGTAGATGCAAGTGTGGTGGGAACTCCTTTCCTATCAATAGTGATTGCAAACTCGTACTGCATACTTATGAGGCCTGAAGTACTCACATAGTGCCAAACAGGCACCATTATCTCACAAGTGTATATCTCATGAACGGTAGAGTGGTTGTAAGACACTTTTTAGTAAACACACGCGTTTTGGAGGCAAAGTAATTGAGGCTCGGGCAGTTTAAGAAAGTCATCCAAAGGAAAGTTGACAGTTTGCCTCATTATTCTCTGACTATTCAATGTCACTTTGTTACTTTCCCCATCTTCATTGAGGTTCTTTTCATATAAATAGCGACTCTTAATATGGACTAAAGAGTGTAATATTTAAAATAGGTAATTTTTTTCTGGTTTTTTTTTTTTCATATAACTGGTTTCCAATACTATAATGTAACTTTACCTTCTGTTCTAAACTCTTACATCCTACAGAGTGTCCCTGGGGTTTTAATGGCCACATTTGCCTTGTCTACATGAATGAACAGGCTGCCCTGCCCTGCAATCTCCTTTCACTTGCCATCTTCTCGTTCACGTTTCCCTAACTTTACAAGTCCATACTCTTCCCAGTAAACAAACACACCCTCCCTTGGCAGCAGCAGGCTGGTTCCTGAGAATCACACTAATCTTAATCTGAACTACAGCTCTCCCTGAAACAGCTTTACTTTCCTTTCTTCTAGAGTGAAAAACAAACACATGCTAAATATCATGCAACTGTGCCGAGCACTCACCCTAGTGCTCGGCACATGTGTAGAGGCATATATACAAAACCTCACTTTCACCCTCATGCCTCTGCCCACTCACAGGCTGGGCCTGGAGCCTCAACCACAGGATGAGCTGCCCACCTTAGCCCTTAACGCTCTTTCCTTTAGTGTTACCTTTTCATTCTAGCCCCAGAACCATCTTGTGAACACATCTTTTAAACAGTGCTGAAGGTAGATCAGATGGCTCAACAAGTAAAGCACTTGCTGTAAAAGCTTAACAGCTGGAGTTCCATTTCTGAAGCCTATATGGTAGAGGGAGAGAACCAAGTGTCCTATAAGTTGTCTTCTGACCACACACAAGCTGTGGCACAGTGTGTGCTCCCCCATCCCTACCACTGCCACACACACACACACACACACACACACACACACAAATAATTAAACTTCTTTAAAACCAACTAATAGGGAATCTCTTTCAGACAATATCTTAGAGTGTGAGCCACACTGCCTCTAGCTACTAAGCCTCACCCTCATCATGATTTCATCCTATCCCTGTCCCCCAGGAAAAAATTGTAGTCTAGTGAGGAACACTTCCACGAAGTTTGTTCTCATTTACAAAATTTTGAAGGAAAAAAATATTATTTTGAAAACCCCACTCCGGTCTGACAAGGGTGTCCATTCAGAAGGACAGAGATGCCCAGAGAAGCCCTGAGTAGCCTAGCCACATGTCATCTTGGTTGGGTGAGCTTGCTAGTTGCCATGCAGGATGAGAAAGTAGAATACTGAGCATGCAGCAGAGAATTTAACACGCAGGAAGGAAGCTGCGGTCTGAGTAGAGAAGGAAATTGCAAAAGAGGGTTCTGATCTTTGCATTTCACAAAATGTAACCAAAACTGTAAGTAACTGTCTTCTTTAATACCGGTTGCAGTTAGCAAGAAACAGAATAACGACTTTACCACACACAACCACATTTGCCTTTGTACTGGGTACCATAAATAACTGGGAAGGAACAGTCACCTGGGACACTAAGCAGCAATGGCCCTGAAGCCTTCCCATGCTATATCCAAACAACAGTCTTAGGAGAGATTGTAAACTCATATAGCCCCAAATACTTATCATTCCTGAGTGCTCAAGAGCTTCTACAAGGCTACTCTCTGCATGGGCAGCCTTTCATAGAGTCAAGAAAGTACAGCTGTACCCCATGCCATCCACACAGTTGGGAAGCCAAAAAGTATGGTGAGGGAAAGCACACAGGAAAGTCCAGACCTCCATTAATCAAACAGAAAGGGAAAAACTGACTTGTGAGGCCACACATGCCAACACTGGGGACCCAGAGGACCATTCACAGGCGGGAGACTGGAGATGTCAGCAGGAAATGTGGTTATTTGCTCTAAAGCTCTCATTTCATGACTGCAACACTTTAATGTTAATCAACAGTTAGGCAAGATGTATGAAATACTGGAGTGCTGAACCATAAGAAGTTGGATCACCTCTAAATTACAGAGGGTGGAATCAACCTTCAAATTCTGCAACTCTAAGTAGCAAGACTTACTATTTTTTAAGGTACTGTACAAACCCCCAAAGAGAGTAGCAACTGCTTCAATAGGAAAAGAATTAAAACTGTATTTTCATTCTTACAGTAATACACAAATACATCTTATAATTATGGTTGTGAGCCTAGCCTTTAATGGCTAAGCCATCTCTCCAGCCCATATCTTACAGGGCATGTATTCGCTCATTCTCATTAAAATACACTCTATTTTCTTGATTCCCAACATGGCACAGATTGAAAGATATATAATTTCATAGCATATTTTTGGGGGAAGGATTAGGATGTTATCTGTACACATCCATTCCACATTTCAAATATGATTTTAAAATGAAAATATGCATATTAGAACTGAAATATGATTATACAACTAGATGATTAAGACATACATGAATAATTTAGACTTATCTACTTTCCTAGTTTTCTCTACAAAAGACTCAAATAGAAGTTACTTGCTTGTGTTTGATTTCTAATATTGAAAAAAATATAGAACCCAAAAAAGATGTTTACAAAACAGGACTGTCTTCCCACCCTTTACCTAGAAATTTTTCCAGAAACTTATCTTATGACTATAATTTACTCATATACAAGTATAGAACCTGAGTGTGCACTGCAGTGTTGTTACATAAAAACCTATAATTAACAAGAATGTTCAACACTAGAGACATTCTTAAATAAACCATAGACTTGAAATATGGGATACATATTTAAATGTGGTACTCTAACATGAAATGCCATGAAGTAAGAAGAATTACATCTCTCTCTTCCTCTTTCTGTCTCTCTCCAAAAATGGAATGATATCCAAGGTATTTTGATGGGGGAGGTCCTTCTGTATATATGTTTCTCTTATTGTTGATGAGTAAAAACACTGATTGGCCAGTAGCCAGGTAGGAAGTACAGGAGGGGCTACCAGACAAGGGAAATGACAGGGAGAGGAGACAGAGAGAAACCACTAAAGAGACATCATGCTGACAAAGGAGTAACATGCCAGATTATGGGTAAGCCACAGCCTCGTGGTAATACATAGTTTAATATAAATGGGTTAATAATAAAAGAGAGGTAGCCAGTAAGAAGCCTAAGCTATCCGTCAAACAGTTTAATAATTGATATGTCTCTGTGTGTTTATGTGGAGCTACACAGCTGTGGGACCAGGTGGAATAGAAATTCTGTCTACAACATTTGATGTGAAAGAAAGTAAATTACAAAAGAGTAATTTTCTAAGTTAGAAACTGTAGAATTCACATTTCCTCCTATAACATCTGAAATTAAGGTTCATCATACAATCAAATAGTGTCTCAAAGGCCACAAAATTCATTGGGATGAGTAGTATCTATAAAAACTTGTATAAAATCCACATATCTGAATATGCAGAGAGCATTTCTGGAACAGCACTTCTAACTGTAGAGAACGTTGTCTTCTTTGTTTTCATTTACTTTGCCTCACACGTCCTTTCTTGAAGTCTGAAGTGTTTCTTTGAACACATATTACTTCCAAACTAAAGTATAACTTGTCCCAGGTTCCTACACAAAATTATTTAGGAAACTTGATGTTTGGAAGAAAAGGGCTTTTATTCATATAAAAACTCATTACATTGAAAATGAACAGTGGAGGTCAAAGGAAGGTGCACTCATGAAGAGATGCCTGATACAGCAGAGACGATGGGGTAATGTTCTCTGCAGCCCCTCAGCACTCTAACCCAGAACCACAACAAGGTCCTGTTAAGCACAGCTGGCTCCAGCCTTTCCAGGTGGTAGCTAAGTAATTTATATAAAGCATTCCAAAAGAGGCATTCGCCAGAGTGTTTGAGTGTTTGTAAATTTTAACTCATAAGCTAATGTAAGAATGAGAAATCTGTATAACACATAAAAAGTTGCTCGAAGCATTCCTCCTGAGGCATAGCTCTTACAGTGCTGGAAGATGCTATGTGATTGCCACAGCAGAAAAGTTATCAACAGTCCTACCTAGCTGTAAAGCCTGAGAACTACAACAATGATGGCTCATGCAAGACACTTGCAACAGTGTAATAGTGACATTTACATCAGGGAGGCAATCAGTAGCCATTTAATTGGACTTAAGTCCTGCTCAACTGCAGGGAACTCATGTCTGATACTGTAAACCTAGCCAAAAATCCATGGCTAAAGAGGTCATACCTATTCAACCATATCACTAAAATAATTCCATTTCCAAATACTCATCCTATGTCACAGGTAAGTTCAATTCTCAAAGTCCAAAAAGGCAGCTTCTTTTGCAGTAGACTACAACGATGATTACAGAGAACCAACACTAGTCAAATGCAGAAAGTACATGACTGTGGAGCACCCAGCCCAAAATAGGACAACACACAACGCCCACACCTAAAGCTCAGAGAACATGAGGAACTGGATGACTGCTGTGTAATAATTTCTTCTGGACAAGACAGGATGTTGCTTCCACGAACTCCCAGCAGTATGCTTGGCAGCTTGCCCAAGACCTGCAAAGACCTAACTGACTTGCCAACATGGGGGGGGGATTTCACAAGGCCCCACACCTAGATAAAGAGCCACGGGCAGCCAACAGATGCTAAGAGAAGGAGAGCCCCAGGTTTTTTGATTTTGCTGTGCAAGGAATGAGACTCCAGGCCTAAGTGGTGAGCCCCAAACATGCAAATAAAAGCATCACTAACTTGACTCAGTAGGACATATCATAAATACATACACGCAAACATGCATATCTTACACAAATAAAATAACCATAGAAGAGGTTGTGAATTTTAAAAGGGGGTGCTGGAGGAGACATGCAGGAAGAGTAGAAGGGGAGTGGGGTAGAAATGATGAAAATACAGTGGGCTCAGGTATGTCATGTGTGAAATCCTCAAACGAATGAACGAACAAGAAAAAAAGTAGATCTGAGGCAAGTTTAAATATTCGAAATGACTTTTAAAATACAAATTGGAACCATGACCCAGGCAGGAAAGGTTTGGATCTTCTGGGGTTAAAATCTTTCTGTTTAAAAGTGTTTAGACAGTAAAACCCAGATTTAAAATGGTCATCTTCTGAAGAACTAGGAAATGTACTCATTTAGCAGCATATTCAACTAAGGAAATAGTTGTGTGTGGGGGGGTCGTTTTTTGAGGCAAGGAAACTGCTAACGTGTCTATCAAAGTACTGTTCTTCTGCAACCTATTTCTCAGTTGTAAATCAGCTTATTTAGATTCTGCTCATAGAGAACCAGTCACAGGGCACTAGCAGCATAGGAACTTTCCCTTGGAGTGGGTCTTCCTCTGTGCTTTCAGTCTGGACTTTACAGATTTAACGTTGTCTCATGATGTGATCTCTTTTTATCTTTATATCATGGCAGATTATATTGACCCACTGATAAGAATGTAATTATATGTCAATTTTTAAAAACAATCTCACAAAGCCAATCCTTGGTGAAAATTTGTCTCTTATTTAGTGTGTGTGTGTGTGTGTGTGTGTGTAGTCTGCATTTTCACATTTGGGGGAGACCACATGTATACACACAGGACAGACACATTTTTTGTAGAGACCGGAAGTTGATAGCAGATATTCTTCTTCTACTGCTCTATTGATTAAGACAGGGTCTCTCATGGACCTGAACTCACTGTCCTAGCCAGCCTAGCTAGACAGCATGTCCTGGAAACCTTCTCCCAGATGGTCACCACACTGACCCAGCTTCTGTGTGCTACGAACTCATGCTCCAAGAATGACACAAAGACTACTGAAAAGAGTTGTAGGAGGACACAATCCTGTTGACAGGAAAGTTGCCCCCTAGAAGGAGAACAGGACAGTTATGGTTCTCTTAGCTAATAGGAATGGGTCCATGCAACCTTGGTTCACTGCACAAAAAAAAATCCCAACAGATAGAAGCTTTAAATGCTGCACTGGCAACTCAGATAAAGACCCTGTTTAAGGACAGGCAGTCAGGAAAAGGTTCCAGAATCCCCATGGGCCACAGAGGAATGTCCATCTGTCTTGCAATCCTCCATAAGCTCATGAGCTAGGCTACTCAGTTTCTGCTGAGACAAGACAATTAAGAATTCTCCTTGTAGTAGTTGAGATGGGGGTGGGTGTCTGGAGAGGGATAAAAGAGTCATAGGATGAAAGAATGAGGTCACAGTAACTTGTGCACACCTATGAATTGTCAAAATGTAAAAGTAATTTTTCTTATTCATGTAGTTAAGATTAGTGAATACTGCAGGAACAGGGAAGCAGCCAAGCCAAACAAAGGGTCACTGTGATACAGCCCCTGTTTTCATCAAGCTAGTGTTTTGTTTTGTTTTCTTTAATAGGCTCATGGTATGTAGCTGTACTCACCAATATACCTAGGAACAGATCCTGTTTCTACCAATTAGCAGGACCACCCATACAGTAAGCCAGGACTCAACTTACCAACCTTTAAAATAAATTAAAGAAATGAACAGCATCCCACATAAAGCCTTGCTATAAGGATTAAACGAATTGATACAAGTTAAACCCTTACAAAAATGCATGCTGGCTAATGCACGCTGGCTGAAATGCTCACTGGGCCTGAGGGAGGCAGGCCAGTAGACCAATTCTTATCAGACAGTACACTAAATCTCTAGAGAAATCCAGAAGGGAGCATATAGTGTACACAGGACAGCAGACATGTCCAGGGACATCTCAAAGCATAGCTCTAAAGGAAGCAGTCAGTTCTAGCAGGAAAGGAGCCACACACAGAAGTAGTATCACTACAAAGTCCATGGAGGGAAGAAACAGTTGGAGCCAGGAGAGACGGAGCCATCTCAAAGAGGGAGAGGGGGAAGCTTGGCTGGAAAGGTAGACACGAACCAGCCTTAAGATTCAAGGTGAGAGTTTGAACTTGACCCTAAAAACCAGGGAAGCCCTTTTGTGATGATCAAACTGGGCATAATAGTATTTGCCTTTTAGAGCGCACAAACCCTAGGGAGGAAAACTTGGAGGAGGGAGGAAGACTCTCCATTAACTTTCAGAAGTTTGAGGAAGAAAAAGGTTAAGGGCATTTCCACTCATACTTGTTAAACTGTTTATTCTTGGAGCCCAGACCTGGTGAATGGACTTAAATGAAATACTTCATCTACTAACAACAGTGGGAAACTCTTGGGCAGAATTCTAGGGAGCAAATACACTGTTGTGTGTTTACTTCATACTAGTGAGTTCTTATATAAACAAAGGGAAGAGTGACCCACACATCAGTCTGTGTGGCACTGTGCCATTGCCCACCATTATGGCAAGTAGCCCTCCCATTGAATTCAATTCCCTTTTCTTCTCTGTTCTATTGATTGGAAGCAAGAATTCATCTTTTGGCTCTACGCTACTGTCTGTCTCTTTGGTTTTACTCTACTACTCTGGTCCTCAGCCTTGGAAGCCTCTGAGATGTGAGTTGAGATATTTTTACTCTTCCACAGAGGCAGCGGTCCATCTGACTCAGCTCATCCCAGAGCACAAGGCACCGCTTACACTGCAGGTGTGGAGCTAGGGATAGAGAGGATGTGGGGTGGGGAGGGAGGTTCATGAGTGCTCTCTGCACCACATGATGTCAGTGTCAAAACACTAGCTGCTCCCTAAGCCTCTGACTTTGAAACTGCACACATTCAACCAGACAACTTTCACTTGAAATAAAACACAACGCTCATTAACATGAGCACATTCTCCATGACCTCACTGGCGTGGGTAATGGGAAACCAAGAAGTTATCTCTAACTGAATTGGAATGTTTACACTGGCTGTACAGCTGCTCCCCTAAAGGAGCCAGGCCAGCAATCCGGGAAGCCAGGCTCTCCTCATTTCCTAGTGTATGGATTTGCTCTGGATGGGGCTAGGACACGAACAGGAGGAGTCTTTCTAATGCAGGAGAGCTAAGAAAAGAATAGTACAATGGACAGGTCAGTGGTGCCAAAGTTCAAAACACAAACATGAATAAAGGAAGAAGCTACAAAATAGAAGAAAATATTACATGTCCACCCAAGGATATTCAAATGGGAAGCATCCTTCAATACTGAATCTAAAACTGTCTCCTGAAAGCTCACACGAAGGACTTCGTGGCTAGCTGATAGGCTTTTGAGAGCTCTAACTTCACCAACCTGTTGATGAGGTCATGGCTGAAAGGGCTTTGAGATGCTGAGGCCCAGATAGGGGAAGTAGGTCAGTGAAGGTGTGTGTTTGAAGAGAATATTTTGTCCCCAGATTCTGTCTCTCAATCTCTCTGCTTCCCAACCACCAAAAGGTTATCAGCTATGCTCTACCATACGATCCCTGACTGACTGTAGCCCAGGACCAACGGAGGCGGAGGCTCCATGCACCTCTCCAACTCTGGGCCAAAGTAAATCCTGCCTTCCTTCAGTTGTTTTTCTTGGGTTTTTATTTGGTCACAGTGGCAAAAAGTGACAAGTACAAACACTGATGCAAAATTAGAAGTGGGGAAAAGGCCAGGGGCATTTTCAAGCCTTTCTGCTTTTCGCTTTGCTCTGCTGTTTGGGATTCTGTTTGCTTTTGCAGGTGAGTCATCTTACACCAGAGGCTCTAAGTGTTAATTACAAATGGGAGCAAATGCACTGATCCAGCCAACCCTGGTGAAAAGATGATCAAGTGAGCAAGAGGCTCCAGACAGGCTCATACAAAGCCCATTAAAAGACTACACTACGTCATACACACACACATGCACGCACGCATGTGCGCGCGCGTGCGTGCGCGCGCACACACACACACACACACACACACACACACACACCAAGCAGCATGTGCACCTATCTCCACCACCCCAGCCCCAATGGCATAGCTGACAGAGACCTCTGACACTGGCCTGCCAACCTGAGCTCAGTCCCTAGATCCTACAAGATGGCACAGAGAATACATGAGAGTTGTTCTCTATCCCCTAGGCTGGCCTTGATGTGCTCTCTCGCTCTTTCTCGATTTATTTTCAAAAGACTATGGGACAAGGGATTGGACAGAGCTAAGGAAAACCATATGCTATCACACACAACAGAAGTGGGTGATCTGGCAGAAGCAGAAACAATTCTCAAAAAAAAAGTGTTCTTTTCACCCTACCCGTCCCCTAGTGGATAAATTGCTTTTCACTTTCACCCAGTGACTAGCAGAGAACACAAGCAGGAATCAGGAAGGAAAACAAAAACAAAAATGCACCCAGTGCTCTGGAGAAATCTTCTTTCCCTATAAAAGCACACACATATTTCTAGGTGGAGACTGTTGCTTCCAAGAGCACAGGGACTCTCTCTCTCTCTAGCTTACAAAACACCAGTGAGCAGCTCCAGGAGAGCTGCACCTGGAAACCAAGTGACCCTCACACAACAGAGGCTTTACTGGTCAAGCTGAGAGCACTGGCCAGTGTGCACTAACAAATGGGGGGGGTGGTTTAATAGTCTGAATATATAGTGAGTGGATAATCAATCTATTCTTTCATTTTGACAGAAGATGTAAATTGAAACTAAACTATTTTTGAGACTGGTTGGTAGATGCTCAAAAGCTATAGATAGTCTAAGTGGCACCATCTTTTCCTGAAGACAAACTAGAAGATTCTTAGGAGTGCCTAGCTTGCCTTTCTGTAGTTCCTAGACTCTCATCTCTCCCATGCCTTCCCCAATACAAAAGTTCAATGAGACATGCAGTGCATGAGAGGCAGCACTCACTGGAAATAAGACGACATTTCTCCTGTATTATGAGTACAGGCTAATACTTTTAGGTCAGCTCTATTTTTTTTTTCACACAATGACAACTTGTCAAGTGTTCTATTTTAGGTCTTTAGACTCTTCTCTACAGAAATCGTAAACCAGGAGTCCATCAAAGAGTGTTCATCCTGCTAGATTCTGTGAAAATCCACCACAAGATCGACATAAAACTCGAGAGTCAGATGTAAAGGAGATGCTGAGATCTCTAGCTTAAAGTGTCTGAAACACCCAAATAACGAGCAAAACTGTCAAGATGTATAGAAAGTTCCAGGGAACACCTGAGAAAAAGCAATCCTAAAATCAGAATGACTACTATTTGAAATAAAAATGAGAAATGATGACAAAGGTTTGGAGACAAAGTTACCCTCAGATTCTGTCAATGAAAATGTAAACCACTAGGATCACTGTGGAGAAGATATCAAATTTCTTCAAAAACTAAAACCAGATGTGCCATACAATTCAGTCACCGCACTCCTGGTTATATGGCCAAAAGAAGTGAAATCAACATGTCAAAGAAATACATACCATGCTCATATTAACGGTGGCACCATTCATAATAGATAAAATAGGTAATTAACAGAGGTGACTATCAATGGGTAGCTGGATGGATAAAGAAAACATGGAATCTTACAAAAAGAAAATTTACTTAACTATAAAGATAGCTGAAACTCTAGCTTTTGTGAAAAAAAAAAAAGATGGACAGGGAAGACATTGTGTCAAGTGGAATAAGCTTGCTAGAGAAAGGAGAAACAATTACTGTATGTCTCAGAGGTAGAAACTACAAAGAAAACGCTGACCCGAATATAGAACAGTGATGACTAAAGGCTGGGGTGGGTGGGGAGGGAGGATAAAGATATTAGATTTTATCACTGAACATATATCACACTAACTACCACCAGCATGTGCTGAAAATAATACGGCCAATAAGCTAGCTTCTGCATTTGCAACAACTGTCTCTGCCGCCTTCAGATCAAAGCTTGGGCTCACTTGTAATATTTTCGGTGTCAGCGCTGTGCCTGGAAGGCTGTTACTACCTTTTTTTAAATTTTTTTTTTATTATTTTTTCTTATTTTAGATATCGATCCCAGTTCCTTCTCCCTCCCTCCCTCTCATGACCCCCACCCCCCTCCACCCCACAGGGAGGGTGATGCCTTCCAGAAGGATCAACAAAATCTGTCAAGTCATTTGGAATAGGGACTAGACCCTCCCTCCTGCCCCTAGGCTAAGGGAGTATCCCTCCATGGGGAATATGCTCCCAAAGTCTTTTCATGCACCAGGGATACATCCTGGTTCCACTGTCATAGGTCCCTTAGACTGCCCAGGCCTTCTAACTGAGACCCACGTTCAGGGGGTCTGAGTCAGTCCTATGCTGGTTTCCCAGATATGAGTCTGGGGGTCCATGAGCTCCCCCTTGTTCAGGTCAGCTGTCTCTGTGGGTTTCTGTAGCCTGGTCTTGCCCCATTTTCTTATCACTCCTTCTCTGCATCTGGATTCCAGCAGGCTGCTACTACCTTTAACTAGTACCCGTGCATGCAGTTCCCTGATGGAAACATTGTCTTCTTTCTTGCCAACATCATATGTGGCCCATGGCATGTGTGCTGGACTGAAGTCTGTGGAAAGTGGGCCTTTGGTGGAAATCACATTGTTCCCAGGAAATCAAGAATACAGGAGCTATTAAAGCACTGCTGTGATCAACTGACCCCAGCACCAATGCCCATCTCTCTCTCTGCCTCCTACTACTTTTCTTAATACCATTTAAAACAGTTTTTAGATTAATTTAACTTTATTGTGTATGAGTGTTTGGCCTGCCTGTACATGTGCATGCCTGGTGCCTGGGGGGGGGGGGGTTACAAGAAGGCATCGGATCTCTAGGAACTAGGGTTAATGGATAGTTGTGAGCTACCGTTATGTGTGCTGGGAACCAAACCTGGAGGAGCATACAAGTGTACTCACTGCTGAGAAATCTCAAGCCTCTGCCACCCTTCCCTGTTCTAAAGAAGTAAACTGTCATTTTAAGTACACATTTCAATAATCCCGGTGGCCATAGAGAGTTGTGCAACTGTCACCAATATACAAACTCTAAAATATTTCCCTAATAAAGAAGTGTCGTGTGCATATATAATGGCATACTATTTAAAAAGAATTTTCATTTGCAACAACATGAGAAAACATGGAGGACACTGTTCACAGTTATCTGAGGGACTCTCAACTGGGGGACTGCCTTGATCAGGCCTGTGGGCATGTTTGTGGGGCACTTACTTTTATTGCTAATTAATGTAGGAGGAGCCATCCCACTATGGGCTCCATCCCAGGACAGGTAGGTGGTCCCAGGCTGACCATCAGCCTTGAGTAGCAAGCCAGTAAGCCCAATTCCTCCATGGTCTTTCTTTAGTTCCTGCTTCCAGGTAGCTGCCTCACGTCCCTGCCCTGACTTCTCTCAGGGAAGGTCTGTGCCCTGAGCATTGTAAGATGAAATAAACCCTGGCCTCCCCAAGTTGCTTTTGGTGTTGGATCACAGCAAGAGAGGACAAATTAGAACAAGGGCCTCACATCAATAGAAAAAAAAAAAAAAAAAAAAAAAAAAAAAAGCCAGTCCCGGAAAGACCAACACTGAATGACTCATCTGGATGTTGAACAGAAAGACATCAAAGTTCCCAGAGACTGGTGGGTGTGGTGAGGGTCTGAGGAGATAGATGGTAATCACAGACGACAGCATTTCAGTTAGACAGGAGAACTAAGTTCAAAAGATCTATGGCACGCCATGGAGGCACACATTCTGATGGCAGCTAACAGTACCTCACACACCTGAAAACTGCTGGGAGAGTTGTCTGTGCCCATTCTCACATACGGGTGATCTCAGGCAAGTCACGCAGCCTTTCTTTGCCTCAACTGCTTTATCGTAAAGGGAGGGGAAAAATAAATAGCAATACCCATGTGAAGTAGCCTGATTCAACATTCCAAGAATGAAAACATTACCAACACATCACGATACATTTAAGACTTAAGGGTCAACTAAGACAAAGTAAAGGAGGCAATCTGCCATCCGTGTGACAACAGATGTACCCCAAAGACATTAACACTCAGAATGCATTTCATCATCTCAAAAGTACTTTTGCTTTCATCCCCAGGCAGACGATAACCTGCCTACCTCTGTAATACTGCTTTTCTTTCAGACGATGTGTAGTCTTTGATGCTTGTGTCCCTTAGTTAACTTACTCTTCTCAAAAGCTTTGAAATCCATAATATAGTAAACAAAGTAAGTTGTTCTTGTTTATTGATAAATACTGTTGTATTGTATAAATGTATCCCATTGTGTTTCCATTCACTAACAACAGGGCTTTCCCAGTCAGGGACCCTTAAGTATAGAAAATATATGAGCACACTCATAAGTATTTATATAACTTTTTTTCCTGCACTAGATATCCAGAAATAGCTTTGCAGTGTGTGTGTGTGTGTGTGTGTGTGTGTGTGTGTGTGTGTGTGTGTGTGTGTGTGTGTAGCTATTGCCTAACAAGCAAAATCATAATGTTAGAATCAGAGCAGATCTCAGCATCATATGACCCAGGTTTACACTTATAAATAAGGAACTAAAACCAAAACACCTTGGTTAATTCTCCCAACTCTTCACAGCTTCCTAGTTGCTGTCAGGATTTGAACCCTTGGCTCCCATTCTTAAGTGTTTTGCTTTCCTACCTAGAGGCCTTCTTCCTGGAGCTCTAGGCTCTCAATGAATCTGGCCTGGCTGCCCTCCTGGGGCCAGAGCTATTATTAATCCCTCCTCTCAGGAAGCTATGGTCCTCTGGAATCTGAGACTCTGAAGGTCCTATGTTGCTGCCCCTTCCCCACAACCTCAACAACCATCCTTGTCTAGTTTACATTGTGTCTTTGAGTCCTGTGTCATTTGGGGTTACATGTATCTCCTACGCTCACAAGTGCTGGTCAATACCTACAGATTTCATTCTTAGTTTCATGGCAAATTTGCAAAGATGAAAAGACAAATGTCCTTGCTAACTTAAAATCAAAAGTCTTTAACTTCTGTGAAATGGTCACTTTGGTGAAGCACTTCAGTCGTTATGCAGGTGGACAGCGAGCATTTCACAGTCCCGCCTCCTTCCTGAACAAAATCCCAAACCCTGCTGCCTTGCTGTGTACATGTGCTACCTTGCTGTGGATGCATGAGCAGGGCAGCCCTTACTCAAACACGAACCCCACCCTTATTTCACACAGCTATAACTTCATCAGCAGAACTAAGCAAAATAAGTCTTTTTTAAGATTAGAAATAATACATGGGGTTTTTGTTAAATTTTAAAGAAAAATTCACTAGTTTCCCCTAAATATTTTTGGCAACTCGGGATGTTTTGTACTCACAGAAATCTTTTGGAAAATGCTTTAACTACATTATGCACCACAAGCTGGAAATGGTAGCTATCCACACAGAGTAACTGGCTGATACTGTCCGCCAGTTAGCAAGTACTTACGGCACACCAGTGTGCTAAGCGCACAGCAGAGGAAATACAAACAGATAAGCCTGGGCCCCATGGCTCCTGTAATCTCTGTGTGATAGTGACACAAACACACGAAAGTTAAACAGTACAAGGCAGCCTGTGGCCAAAGCAGGGCAAGAGTCCCAGAGAAGTTAAAAAGAAGAGAGCTGAGCGCCTGGATAATAGTGAGAAGAAGGAGGACACACAACCCAGATGCTCACATACAAAACACAGCTACAGTATGCCAATGGTGAAGCTCCTGGCCAGTTCAAACCCTTCTGAGCCAGCCTCATTCCACCTTAGGACCCGTAGGTGCTGACCCCTTCTTATCTTGCTGGCGTTTGTTCGAGCCAAACTACATTAAAGGCCCTGAATACAGACACCAGGTACTGCCCAGGCCTTTCCTTCTGGTCCTTAACCCAGGACATCCTTCCCCTCCCCCAGCCACCCACCACCATTCATTAATTTCACATTTCACCTCCTTTACTGAGGCATTCCACAATACTTTCTCTAACACTATACTGATAGTTGTGTCCTAAATCAGCTTGTCCCCAAGGCATCCCCAATAATTCTCACTTCCCTGTGCTATCCCTTCCCTGTGTAGCTAATTGTGGAAAGGGCTCTGTGACTTCCAGGGCTTAGTTATAATAGATACTCGAGTCTTCTGCATGTACTATGTTGGGTCACTGTCTCCAGGGAGACTCATCCACCATATAAGGATTTACTCCCAAAAGCCTGTCAGGGACTGAATGTGAGAAATGAGACCTCCCGCTTGGAGCCAGCATATATGGAAGCTCTCTTGAACTTGCTCCAGAATCTCTGGATTTTTCAGACCTGGTCAGCTCTGTGACTTCAAGCTATGTGACACCTCCAGTCAGTACCAGACAGTTGAGCTGCTCCCAAATTCATGACCTCTATATGCAAGATTATGTACTCATCATTAGTTGACCGACTCAAGATAAAAGGATTGAAATACTAAGTGAAATATTTGGAAAAATAGTGCTTCGGGTTGACAGTATATTGACAGAGAGAGAGAGAGAAAGGGAAAGAGAGAGAGAGAATCTGTGTCTGTGTGAGCTTTAAGGACTTACTTGGTAAGGTCTGGGCTGAAGATACACATCAGTGGTAGCCTAGCATGTGTAAAATCACAGTAGACAAGCAAACATTTCGCTGCGTGGAAGTAACTACTGCCACCAGTGTGGCTTCTGATCCTCAGCCTGGGTCTTAGGGAATCACCCAGGAAAACAGGCTCCAGAACACCTCTAGCCCAGGACTCATCTCCCACCTGGGCTTTTCTAACTCACCAAAAGCATAAGCAGCAATCACATGCCACCTGTGGTGAATGAGCATGTGGCCATCAGGGGAGATCAGGGGTGGGGGCGGCAGACAGCAGCACTTAGTAGGGCAGCCAGGCCTAGGAAGCTGCAGCTGGCACCTCCCCCCCCCACACACACACACAGCCCCCATCCTGAGACTGGAACCCTTTTATGTATTTTCACTTGTGACTTCTCCTGCTCCTCCCACGTTCCAGGTCAGTACTGGCGTTCTCAAACCTGAGGTTTAGTTCCAGCCTAACAATATCCTCCGTGCAGGTCTTTGTAGGACCCACAAAGGCTGCTGTGAAAGACAGGCAAAAAACAAAATGGGGAGGGGGGAGAACTAATCACTTATGGGCCCTTTCATAAACCAAACCATAAACAAACACAAAGACATTGTCACAAGCCATAAACAAACACAAAGACCTTTGTCACCCACGCCGAGAACTGCACAGTTCTCTGGTAATATTATCTTTGTGAAATTACAGACTCTAATAGAGTAAGGTGAAAAATTATGAACTTAGCAAGTAAATGGACGGAACCGGAAAGTGTTATATTGAATGAGGTAATCCAGACCCAGAGAAACATCACATGTTCTCTTTTAAATGCAGATCTCAATTCTGAAATTTTAGGTTCGAGTGTAACTTGGAGTAACCTTAAAAATCAGTAGAGAGAGGAGGGATAGCTAATAAGAATGTTTTAAAAGACAATAGGAAAATAATATTATTTTATAAGTTTATGTGTGTGTTGTAGTTACCCCCACAGAAGGATAATGTTTCCACTGTAGATTATCCAATCCTAACCCCAGTGTCAAGCAATATAGACTACTCCATTGTTCTTGGTTGCCTGCTCCAATTTGAGGTGAGATCCTATTTCTGCAGACACCACACACTTCAGTCATGGCCATGGGAAAACATCAATCTGGTATTGATCTGGAAGTCTCCTCCCTGAGGGCTGACTCTCAGAGCTTCAGAAGGTGCTACATAAGATAAGGGGAGAAGGGAATAATCAGTAGTCCTACCTATCTATTAATCCTGTGAACCACAAGAATGACCAGTCCAGCAAGAGAACCCAATGCTGCAAGAATGGCACTTACATCTTGGGGTAGCTAACAGTTGTCTGATTGGACTTGGGGCTCACAAAATAGGAGGAAATTCACACCTGGTATTATAAACTTAGCCAAGAACTAAGTGCTGGGGAGGTGATTGATACTGGAGAATAAGCCACAACTACCATTTTGCTAAATTAATATATTGTCCAGCTGCCTTCTAAATACTTGTCTTTATACCCATTGGCAAGGGCAGCTCCCAACCTTCATCAGAGCATCTTCTTTTTGCAGCAGGAGGCCATGTATTACAGAGAATCACAACGGGTCAAATGCAGAGAATAGGTGGCTATGGGAGCTCCCAGACCTAAATGGGACTTCTGTAACATGACCCCTACTCCAAAGAGCAGGTGGAAGACTGTAAGGGTCAGAGGACTGGGATGCTGACCAAAGGAGTCTTTTAGACATGACAGGTATGATGCAGCAGTGAACTCTCAACAGTGTGGTGATCTGCATAAGACCTAAGCAAAACCACACCAGTCAACATTCCAGAATGGATGAAGGAAGAGTACACAAGAATCCACACCTAGCTGAAGAGCTACAAGATGTCAGTGGTACTGAAGAGAGGGAAAATCAGTTGTGTTCAAAGATGAGCACCCTGATAGGTTGCCCAAGCCTAAATGATCAGCCTCAATCCATGTATATATGGAAAAAACTAATGGGACTCCACAGTGTGTGTGTGTGTGTGTGTGTGTGTGTGTGTGTGTATCAAACAATAATAACTATAGAAGTCATGAATTCAAGAAGGGGTTGTGGAGGTAGAACATGGGAGGAATTGGAATGGGGAGAGGGAGGAGTTGAAATTGTGTAAATATAGTTATGAAATCCTCAAAAAGAAAAAATAAAGTTAAGAGTAATAAGGGATGATCACTGTAACACACACTAACTCTTAAAGTTAATTTAAGTTGAAATGGCATCTGCATTAATAACTATGGGAGATGAAAGGAACATCCTTTAAAACGACTCTGTGAAGGAAAGCTAAGAACAATGGTACAAAGTTAGCTGGTTCTCAAGGTAACAGGGAGTCAAGTGGGCAGTTAAGTCAAGAAATGCAGTGCGAATCTTATCAGCTTCGCCTGGGGCCAACACAAGACCAGGGCCAAGAAGTATTTAGTGCCTGTGAAATTCTGTGCAGCCTAATGCCCCCTTTCTCTTTGGAGACTACATCCACAGACCTCAAAGAGATTCAGGCACTTAGCCTAATTCTTTCCTTATGTTAAACATACTTCTTTGACTGCAAGCACCAGGCAGTTTCTTGTGAAAAGGGTCCTTAGAGATTGATTCTTCTTCTGTGTAAATTATCCCATCGTCTCAGTTAAGAAACATGGATTTTTATTACCAAACAACTTTTGGCTAATTATACACACCTGCAGATAAGGAAGCGCTGTTGTCCAGCTGTTGCCAACACACCTTTGTAAATAAAAAGCCACTGCTTAGGCAAAAACCTGTCCAACCTCACAAGGATGTATGTGTGTTTAATTAAAGAAAAGGCTTGCAAGTTCCTCAAGATCATAATCTCTCTGATTGTGCTACAAATATCAACAGATTGTCCAAGTTTTTATTCCAGTCCCTCTCGGTAACATTGGAGGACGATCGCTGCTTTTTTAAAGTACATCACCACATTTCTTCTGGCAGCGTCTGTTTTACAGCCTCCACGTCTTCCTCAGGACAGGCAGCAATCAATTGAACTTGCTAAGAGTTTCATCTGGAATCAGAGCCAAATGTGCACGAAAGCACGGGAACTGGGTAGGAAATAACGTCATGTGAAGTCACAATGCTAAACCTGTGTCCCCCAGTCAGCCACATGGAAGTGCGGGCAAAGACGGAAGGGGACTGGGAAATGAAATATGTTTTCATGCAATGTCTACAGCCTCACTGTGCTTTCTTTCCAAATTTGCTTTCCTGGGAGTTGTCTTAATAGTGGGTGTAATATGTTTACTTTTCAACTATCAAGATAAGATCTCAGCTCATTAGATAAGACCTTACACTATTCAAGTACAGGGTGGTGACATGGGAACCACCCCAAGATCCTGGTTGCCTAAAAATTCCTCAGTAAGGTTCAAGTTTAAACTCTGTAAGAGGAAGAGATCGTCTAACATATTAATCATATAGCATTCTGAGGGAACACTCTCAATTTAGCAACAGGATTTTTCTTTTCTTTCTTTCTTTCTTTCTTTTTTTTTTTTTGCTTTATTTTTATTTTTGTGTACAAAAGTGTTTTGCTGCTGGGCATTGGTGACCCACGCCTTTAATCTCAGCACTCAGGAGGCAGAGGCAGGTGATCTCTCTGTGAGTTGGAGACCAGCCTGGGCTACAAGAGCTAGTTCTAAGGCAGCCTCCAAAGCCACAGAGAAACCCTGTCTTGAAAAACACTGGATCCCCTGGAACTGGAATGCCATAACTCTAATTTGTGTTTGTGTCTCTGGGACTAGATCCTGGATCCTCTGCAAGTACTCCTAACCACTGAGCAATCTCTCCAGCCCTACCATCAGACTTTTCAAAACGATTCTTTGAATGAAAATAAAAATATCTGAACAAATCATAAAAATGAAGTCACTCATTAATACACACTGCAAAGGAGACTTCCTTCATAGAGGCAGAAGTTAGACAGTAGTTGCCTAGGCTGGGAGTGTGGAGATGGGTTGCTCAAATGGTGTAAGCCTTGAGTTCCAAGATGGAGAATCCTGTTACTGTATAACACCATGTCAGGAGCTAATAATGCTGTACCCTAGTAAGAAAGCAGACCTGATGTGTTCTGACCACATATGTATATATGTATATAGTAACTGTAGTGTGAAGGTGTACATTGTTGGTCATGGTTGTCCAGATGGACGTGTCTATCAAACCAGCAGAGTTTACATCTTGAATAGATTACAATCATTATCCATTAGTTATATACCTCAATAACACCAGAAAAGGTAAAAACTAAGAAGGTCTTTCCTTTACCCAGAAAGCCATCTGAGGAGGCCAGAGGGAGGCTGCATTACAAGGAAATGTCGTAAAAGTAGAGGCCCAGAAGGAGTTGCAGGACATTTGAAGACAGCAAAAGCCCATCTGAACTCAGAGAAGGTTTGTGAGGCATCACCTGGGCTGGGTCCAGACAGAGAAAACCTGGGTACACCTTGCACATTCAGGGAAGAGAGGGTGTGGCCTGCTAGGGATTTGGGAATGGGATGGGAAGTAACCACACAGAGGGAGAGGAGGGTACAGCTTGAGGTCTGTACAAGGAGCTTGGAACCTGCTAGTCCCTTCATTCCTCCCTTGCTGCTACAAGAAAGAAGTCTCAGGCTTGGAAGCCAAACAGTCTCTGGGTGACGGAAGGCACGCCAGTCTATCTTGCATGAGGGCTATGCCTGGTACATGGAACAGCCATTAATAATGGATGATGAGCCAACAGGCCAGGCCTGTGCTCTATACAACACCCTTCAAGATGTCAATGGCTCCTGGAGAGTCATGGATCACTGTGAGCTACAGAAACACCATCACCAGAAAGTTGCGTTTTGATATGAGGGCAGGGCTGGGAAGGTGGGACTGGAGAGTTACCTAATGAATGCTGGGAGGCAAAAGTGTTTATAGTCGCTTTGCTTTTCCCCAGCAGGCTATTTTTAATTCAGATTTTTCAAAGGGAGTATTAGAAGGACTCAAAAACCTCAACTGAGATTGAAATTCTCTCCTTTGCCAAATATACTTTTATTATGAAATTGGAGCACTACAGACAAGATGAAAATGAAAATATAACCCCCCTTCCCTTCCAAGCTTCAGTTCTACTGTTAATGGTACAGTGTTCATTCTTTTAAAAAATGGCTAGGCACCCATAAACATATAATATGCCTTTTTCAAAAAACATAATGAAATCATTATTTGGTGCTTTAATTCAATCTGTCCCGAGGATCTTTCCATATCAGAGCACAGAGGCCAACCTTGTTCTCAAGCTGCGTAGGGTTTCAACTCCAGGAAGCAGCACTCTATAGACTTAAGCAGTCAAGCATATTGAAGCCATTGAAGGGTTTTAGTTATTTTGTTTATTTTGCAATGCTGGGGATTGAAAATGGGGCCTTATGCAGCTAGGTGAGTGGGCTACACCTGAGATATTATCTAGCTCTTTTCTCATTCTTAAAAACAAAAACTGTAATGAATCTTTCTTTCTTTTTTCTTTTATGATCTAAAACTTCATTCACTTATGGGCCACTCATATCAGCTTCCTGACCCTATCACACAGATAGGTTCTCTATTTAGCATATGTAAGAGTGAACAGTCTCTGATGGAGGAAAGGGATCATGGGATAGTCTAAAAATAAATTTACTCACCAGAGTATCTCAGGACAACACTGTTCAGCCCCAGAGCTTCCTGGGAAGACTCAGCTGGGATTCTGGCTCCCACCCCAAGCTCCTAGGATACAATCCCCCATTCTATCCTGGGGTGGGCGGTGCAGCTTTCTTTCCAGGGCATCCAGGACACTGTCATTCTTGCTCTCCCCTGACACCTGCGCTTTCGGTGATAATAAAACGTGTACGTGATCATCAATAGGACCTTAGGATTCCAGAGCCAGGAGGGCCTGCCTGCAGGCAACTTCGTCTATACTTCACATTCTTAGGTAAGGACTTTGAGGCTGACAGCAGCTATACAGCTCAGTTACTACAAACCACCACTTGCATGCCTGTCCAAGACTTTTCCCAGCACGCAGGACCAAATGAATATTTTTTTTTAATTTTTAAAATTACACTTAATTACTTGGTGGATGGACTGTGTGTGATGTCAGGGCACAACTTTCGGGATTCAGCTGTCTTATTAACTTGGGTCAGCAGTTTCGGTGGCAAGTACCTTACCTGCTGAATCATCTCACATATTCTAAGGATATGTGGAGACAAACAGCTTATAAAAGAATCACCTTTTTAGATGCTTTGAGACTTTTTCTTTCCCAAATGAACATGCTTAACACGTTTTGAAGTTGACACATTAGTTACACACTCACACACATACACACACCCACATTCTAACACACACAATTCTTTCTCTCCCTCTCTCGAGTAACACACACACTCTCACACACACAAACACACTCTCTCAAGCACACACACTCACACACACATACATTCTCTCTCTCTAGCACACATACACACTCACACACACATATACTCTTTCTTGAGCATATCACTCTCTCACATACACGTTCTCTCTGTCGCCTCTCAAGCACACACATACTCTCTTGAGTGCTTGTACATGCGCGCACACACACATACACTCACTCTCGTGAGCACACACACTCACACACACACAATCTCTCTCATGCACATGCTCACGTACACACATTCTCTCTTTCCTCTCAAGCATACACATATATTCTCTCTCTCTCTCGACACACACACACACTCACTCTCTTGAGGACACATACACTCTCACACACACATTCTCTCTCAACACACACATACACACACACACTCACTCTCTTGAGCACACACACACACACACACTCACTCACTCTCTTGAGCACACATACACACACACACTCTCTTTCACACACATTCTCTCAACACACACACACACATACACACACACACACACTCTTGAGCACACACATTCTCACACACATACATTCTCTCTATCTCTCTCTCTCACACACACACACACACTCACACATACAGCTGAGGTATTCACAAACAAGGGCAGAAAACACTGCTGACTTGTTACCAGTGAGAGAGGCATTTCTGCACCTCTGGCAATGGACTGAAAACCAGACTCCACCCGCCATTCCTCTTCCCCTTCCTATTCATGCTCCAAGGTCTAAATGAGAGATTTTTTAACAGCTCCAAGGAAAATCTATAAAAGCTCCACCCTCTAACCCGAGACCAATATGCTCCTGACCAATGGCAAGGACTTCCGTGTGCCCCTGAATGAAGTTGGTGACATGGTTCCTGCAACAGGAGTGGGGAGGGGACAGGGTGAGTAAAGGTAGTAAGCAAATGCAGAGGCCATGTATAGTATGAAAATGTTATAGCCAAACTCCTCCTTTCACATGCAAACTGCAAAATTTAATAAGGATGGACTCAAATGTCAGATTTCTTTTTGACCTTGAACAACAAAGTTCTGGATGTTTTCGCCTTTACAGTGATAATAACAGGGACTAGAGAGATAGCTGAGTGGTTAAGAAAGAACACTGGTTGCCGTTATAGGAGACTTCAGCTCTATTCCCACCACCCACATGGCATCTCACAACCATCTATTACCCTGGTTCCAGGGGATCTGATGCCTTCTTCTAACTCCATGGGCACCAGGCACAAAGGTAGCACATGAAGATTATATAATATATAAGGGGGGGATGTGTGTGTGTGTGTGTGTGTGTGTGTGTGTGTGTGTGTGTGTGTTAAAGAAAGAACAAAGAAAAGGGAAAGGGTGCCTATCAAAGAAGGTAGCAGGCCCAGCACCCACTAAGGCAGCAGTGGTTACAAATCCAACATTGGAAAAGTGGGAATCTGGCTGTAAGACAAAGGCAATGAGAAGGGACTGTATGGACAGAAGAATAAGGCATGGGGACCATGCTGATGTTCACCATCGAGTCATACTGTAGAGAGCATGATGGTTCCCTAGGTGCAATACAATGAGAACACAGTCTGTCCACCTGATGCCAAATACAGAGGACCACCTGCCAGTCATGGGATGCCATACCCACACACCTGCCCAAGGAAGAGATGCCTTGGTAAGCACAGCTATGCCTGCCCAAAGAAGAGATGCCTGGTAAGCACAGCTGTGCCTGAGGCAAAGCCTCATGTCACAAGAGGAAAAGATTTCAAAAGGATGGGTGGTTCCTCATGGGCTAATAAGGAAAGGAAAACCACCATCATCCTCCCACATCGCTTCACAAACAAACATGTATTTAGTGCTAGCTGCACACTTTTATAAGGTTCAGCTGAGCCTTCAAAGACAAAAGTGCTATGGTTACCAAGAGCACGGTGTTTATTGTAGATTGAGAGGAAGAGATTAATTAGTATGAGGACTGATCAAATCATAACGCTGGCACTTGGTAACACAACAGCTCACTAATCCTAGGACTGGAATGCTGGGTACACAGCAGATTGATGGAAATAGATGCATAGCATGATTGGTGCCCTCAAAAGTATAACAAGAACAGACCACAAAGAGCAAAATAAAATTGTATTTTCATCATTGGAATTCTGACAAGGGTGACATACTTTAGATTCTCAAGGAAAGAGAATGTGAGCAATGGATTTTATACCCAGCAAGACTGAGTCTCATTACAAAGGTCACAAAAAAGTTAGCAATAAATTAAGAGAATATCATTCCTGAGTCCTTCTTGTTAAATCAACTAGAGAATCTTCTTTAATTTGGAAAGTCCAGAGGCTCCGTTGTGGAACTGGTGAAAATACCTAGAAAAAATAACACTAAATAGAGATTATAGGGCAGATGGCTTTGATACGATCAATGGCTGTATCATCTGGCAGTGAGGAGCATAAATAAATCATAAATAAGTTGGATGGAAGGAGCATGACATATAAAAATGCAGAACTGAAAAACCACCACTCTGCAAGTCCCAGTGAATCAATGCATATGTGGTCAGCAGCTGCATCCTTCAGAAAGTAGAAAACCAGACCCAGGGACCCCCTGGGGACGGCATAGGCCACTGCTAGGAATCTTGCCAGAGGGGCCCCGCCCGAGTCCATCACACTGGAACCAGATGTAGGAAACAGGAGGCAAAGGGGGAGCAGCATCTTGAAGACACAGTGAGGGAAACTACAGAGCAATCAGCCCTAACCCCTGCACAAATGGTAGTTTTGAAGAGAGGAAGGTGGTTAGGGGCTCCGCCCAGTAAGGAGGCTTAGAAGACACACTCAGTCAAGTGAGCCCTGTGCATCACAATGCTCACTCCTAACAGGTCAGCATTCTGTTCTGGAGGGACAGAGGGATGTGTGGTGGGTACACCCAGGGGCTCCCTTAACACTGCCAACATGTGCCTGCCTTACAATACCTCAGTGAGCCATGTGTTCTTTCTGTGTATGTCTTTGGTGTTTCGTATTCTACACTAAAAGAAAGATTAAAATATTTAAGAAAATCTAGACTTGTCAATGCGATGCACATCTGATGGAAAGGAAAGGACTGCGGGGTGTGTGGCAGAGGAGCTGGGAACCAGGCTTAGTGTTTCAGTGAGCCTGTTGTGTTTAAGGTAAATAATTTTCATTTACAAGCATGACAGAACACTTCAAAGTATGCTTAGAAGCTTCTGACAAATGATGTGCTTCAAGATGTCTCAAGGACGACTTTAATTTAAAATGACTTGGCTTGGGCTGGTGACATAGCTCAGTTAGCACACTACTGATTGATCTAGCACTGGATCCTAGCCTCACTACTCTAGAAGTAGAAGCAGGAGATCAGGGTCATCCTCAGCTACAAAAAGAGTTCAGAGCTAGCTTGGGATACATGAGTCTTGGGTGGGAGGTTATGGGGGGAGATCCTGCTGGAATCGCAAAAGGCAGTTAAGTGTTTAGTGTTCCCAGTGCAGAGACTACATGTGTCCACCCAGTAAATGTGTAGTGGACATCTCTATACAACCCTTAATGCATCTTTCAACAGCTAAAAGTACCGCAATGTAAGACAAAGTGAAGCATGGAGGCCAGCTACACACAGAACCATCTGGCTGGAGACCTAATGGCTGCCAAGAGGTCACAGGAAATGAGAATGTTCCCAGCAGCTATTCTGAGGAGCAAATCCCCTAGAGCAGTTAGAGCAGCAGTGTGGGAGGCAGCTGAGCTGGGGTGTGGCCCCAGGTCAGCTGGACAAGCTGCAGGGGGTTGTTAACCTTCCTCACCTGGATGAGAGGATTAACAGTAGTTCCTTCCTCATGGTTCCATTCTGAAGGTGAAATTGAATAACTGTATAAAGCACTTAGTACACAGGCCTGGCCCATCATAAGCACTCGGTAAATGTTTGCCATGATTATTGAGGTGGCAAACATCTCTGGAAACGTTAGGATTTTTTCTGAATTTAAATGCTGGATGATTTCTCCCAAAGTAATGACATTTTTTATAAGCTCGTGCTCTAGAAGATAAAGTTACCTTACATGCTTGTGATTTCTAATATACTTAAAACATTGTATTTAAAAAATATATCCTCAAAAAAAATAAATAAAAATAAAAATATATATCCTCCTAGTTACCATCATCAGTAGAGTTTTAATTCCAATAAGACCTAGAATTAGTGTCAAGAACAGCATTAACTCAGCAGCTTTGAAGGCATGTGGGTAACTTGGAGCCTAATCCAGATGTTATTTGCCAGCTCAAGTGTCTAGCCCTGCTGTTTCCCGTTGACAGGCTATTGGAGAGTAGTGCTATAGTTCTCACTCTATGTCCGCCGTCCATTTACACAGCTTCCTTTCAAGTGTGACTAGTTCTAGATAATGAGGCTGCAGAAGCTTCAGGAAGGTTACTTACCTTCTAGTGTAGGACTGTACAAAAGACTATCATGGCTACATCCATCATGCCTTGAGTCCCCACACACTTCCCCACATCCTATCTCTGGATGAAAACGGTGGGCCATGACTACTACTAAGGAAACCACGGTGTGCCCATGATACCTTTCATTTGCATGTTTGCTCATTTGCATACATGCAAATTAAAGGTAGCATACATGCTATGGAGAGAAGAGAAAGAAGGGAGACAAGCAACACTGTTTAAGCCACTGATAACAACCAGATTACCCTTCATGTAAATACCCTTCATATTCTTACTGTTAAAATCACTATCACTGGGGCACACCCTTACCTGCATACCAAAGGCCCCTTAATCAGTATGATCCTGCCACCACTGAACATAAAACCTTAAGTAGATGGTACTGAAACATGAGGTCTTTGGAGCAGTGATTTGAGGCAGGTGGTTCTGCCTCATAGATTAATATTATAAAAGGTGTCTGTGGACTCAGATGAATAAATAAGAAGGCATCTCAGAAGAGACTTCTGATGCCTTGACATTTGGTTCCTCGGCTGTTAGAATTAAAAGAAATAAAGTTCTTTTTTTCTTTCTTTACTTCTTTTTTCTTTTTTTTTAAATAGGGTTTCTCTGTGCAGCACTGGCTGTCCTGGAACTCATTTTGTAGACCAGAGTGACCTTGACCTTGAATGCAGAGCTTCACCTTGCCTTTTCTATAGAATGCTAGGATTAAAGGCATGTGCATCGCCCAAAATCTAAATGTTGAAGTCTTGTCTTTCAGAATGTAACTAGTAAAGACAGAGCCGTTATAGAACCAAGTCAGTCAAAGCAAAGCTTTATTAAGATTGGCCCTTCTACAACCTGACTGGTGTCCTTATAACCAGAGGCAATGATACAGAGAGGCACACTGAGACAATCCATTGCTGGCGGACCTCAACTACCAGAACTTTTTAAAGGAAGTTCCTCATGGGTCTGAAGTGATGGCTCAGTTGGTAAAGAACTTGCTGACAAGCATGAGAACCTAAGTTCATATCCCTAGGGCCCAGACAGAAAAATAAAGAAGCCAGATAGATGTTCCCCAGCATTGGGTAGACACAGACAAGGCAATCCCTGGGCTTGCTTGCCAGACAGTTTAGCTGAATCACCATGTTCCAGGTTCACTGAGAGACTCTAATTATAAAAATAAGGGAGAAAGCAATTGACAAAGACACCTAACATCAACCTGTGGTCTACACACACACACACACACACACACACACACACACACACACACACAGAGAGAGAGAGAGAGAGAGACAGAGACAGAGAGACAGAGAGATAGAGAGAGAGGAATAAAGAAAGGAATTTTCCAATGGGGTCCCCAGTAAAAATAACTGGACTCAAATATATCAAGTGAGTAGGTAAATTAAAAATAAAAACAAAAACAAAAATCTAGCTTATTTCTTGAGTTAGTAAGATGGTTCATCAGATAAGGGCATTTGTCACCAAGCCTGACATCCAGAGTTTGATCCCTGGAACCCACAAGGCGGATGAAAGACCAACTCCCATTCATTGTCCTCTGACTTCCACACATGTGCATACATACACAGAGAATAAATCAATAATTGCAAAAGGAAAATTTTTCTTCCCTTTAAATATTTATAAAACCTGGTTATTATGGACAGATTTGTGTCCCTCTAAGTTTTTTTATATCAAGGTCCTAATTCCCAATGAGACCATATATGGAGATTGTCTTTTTGTTTGTTTAGTTTTTGTTTTTTCGAGGCAGGGTTTATCTGTAGCTTTGGAGCCTGTCCTGGAACTCACTCTGTAGACCAGGCTGGCCTCGAACTCACAGAGCTCCACCTTCCTCTGCCTCCCCAGCGCTGGGATTAAAGGCACATGCCACCAACACCTGGCAAGATTGTCTTTTAGTAAAGAGATAATTAAGGTTAAATGAAGTCATAAGGGTAAAGTTCTAACCCAACATGACTAGGGCCTAAAAAGAGGGACAGACACCAGAGACATTCACAGCAGGACACAGAGGGAAGGTGGCCATCTACTAAACATGGAGGTCCCAGGAGAAGCCAAGCCTCTGGTATCTTGATCTTCGACTAAGAGCTAGGTATTCTGGCAGTCTCAGACAGGCACACTGCTATCACGACTGTACATACACTAATGGGAGCCAAAAAAGGGGAAAGAAATTTAAGGCTGATTAAAGGGACAGTTTTGGGGAGGATGTGCTTGCATTGTGCACCAGGCAGAAGAAGGTGGTTAATCCTCTCCTCCTGACAGCTGTCTGTCTGCGAAGTCACTGCACATTCTTCCATCTGTTCCCTCCTCAGATGGTGAGGCTGGGAGGCCTGGTGTACTGGGTCTGAGCCATCAAACCTACTGCACAGTGGCTAGCATCAAATTCATCCATCTTCATCCTTGTTAGCAACTAATTCAATATTTAACCCTAGAGGGCAAAAGCAGTGAATCAACTAAAATTAGTACTGTCATCAGGATGAGGCCTTCCTTATTCATACTTCCCCCCATATGGCCCCATATGAAACTGACAACTTTAAAAGTAACCGGAATTCAGGAAAGGAGGTCTTGGGTACTAATACCACCAAAATTCAGGGAAAGGCAGAGAAAAGCAAAAGTTATAGCAAGATCACTTTAAAGGGGGGAGGGGGGATCAGCCTATTTCTGGTTGCCTGGTTGCCTACAATTACACAATCAAAGAGGAAATGTGAGAACAAGACAGGTTATTCCTGGAGGTTCTAGGACCTCAGGGTGGTTCAACAGTCCTGGGCCGGGGAAAATGGGTCACTTGGCAGCTCAGAGTCTCAGGTCATGCTTGACAGAAGGATGTCATCCCAGACCAGCCATCTACAAAGCACTTTTAATGTGCACAAGCCAGCCACACAGCAAACCCGCAAGGTTAGCATCATGTATGACTGACAGCTAGACTTTCAGCTACTGAACACTGAACAGATCCTCCTATGTGACCCTCCATGGACATTAAACTTGGATACATATGTGGGGTACTACTGCATGTTGTGATTGTCCACGTTTTCCAAGCAAACTTGCTTATTTCTTAAGAAGGGTATGCCAGAGCTGGAGAGTTGGCTCCGTGGTTGAGAGCACTGGCTGCTTTTCCAGAGGACCTGGGTTCAGTTCCCAGCACCTACATGGCAGCTCACAGCTTTCTGTAACTCCAGTTCCAGGAGATCGGGTGCCAATGCACAGAAAATAATGTTAAATAATTACTTTTTCACAAAAAGATGGGTACACATTCTCTGTGTATAATTCATTTCAATGTTCATTCACCTTTAAAGCCACTCTGTACAAAGAAAATAATAACCCTGGACTGGGATGGTGTGATGAACGAACTTGCTGTGCATGCAAGAAGACTTGAGTTTCCCCCCAGCTTGGCAGCATGTATCTGTAATCCCAGTTCTGGGGCGCAGGCTGGTATGCCAGTGGTGATGGAAAAGACATTAGACCCTGGCCCTCAGGAGTCAATCTAGTCAAATTTGTAAGCTTTGGGTTCTAGGAAACAACCTGTTCCCAAAAGTTCAAAGTGATAGAAAAGGACACCTGCCACCAATCTCTGGTCTCTACATGGACATGCACACGGTTCCCTGCTGCCACCCCCACATTCACATGCAGGAATATATATGTGCCCCCACTACACACACACACACACACACACACACACACACACACACACCAATTTAGACATCCGCTGTCCAAATAAGTTTTCTCAAACAAAACATGAAATCAGCTCTCCCCAGCTAGAGGTTCTCATTTTGCTATGCATTAGCTCTCTGGGTGTGGGGAGGTCAGGGCAGGGGGTAGAAACAGATTTCCAGGTCTACCCTGGTAATGGAACTAAACAACATTCACCTTCAACATCACATTTTGCAAGTGACTGACATGTTGTCAGGGCCAGAAGATGCAGTCACAGATGCATAGTGGACCCATTCACCTTTTTGGCTTCCCAGAAATTCCAGACTGTGCTGGGAAGACAGTGAGGGCTTAGTACACCAGGCAGGGACTCATCATTGCCACCCGAGTTCTCTAGTGATAGTCTCCTGAATGGGCAAGTTACAGCGGCTGTGCCTTTGGGTCCTATCAGTTGTTTCAGGTCATAAAAGCAAAGGCGCAGAGAGGCTGAGCATGTAAACAGAGGTCATCTCCGGAAGCTGAGGATGTCTGGGCTCAGTCACCTCCCAGGTACACCCTGTGAGTCATTGGGGGCCTGTCTACACTAAGGTGGTGACAGGGTTATTTAATCAAACACCAGCCACTTCCCAGAAAAACCACCTCATCATTGTAGAGAGAGAAGGGGAAATAAAGAAGTTGTTTCCTGGTCACTTCATGATGGAGTCAGAAGCCAGGCCTTTTCTTGAAGGTCTGAGTCATCGAAGCGTGTCTTGAACTTTGAGATCTGTTGCCAGTCTTGTGCCTGCTGCACCTTTCCCCATACGGCCGTGGCATTTGGTGTTGTGTCTGTATGTATGTGACTCTGTTCACAGTCAGATGGACAGCCCAGGACAAGACAGCATTGGTAACGAGGTTGCCATGGCATTTACCACAACCTCTGCGTCTGCCATTTCCACTGGAAGCCATGTTGCAAGAATTTTTTTCAGGACGTTTTATTTTTTTATTATGTTATGTGCATGTACGTGTGAGTGTGCACACAGGAGTGCGGGTACCAGTGGAGGAAGAGGCAAGAGGAGTTAGATCCCTCTGGAGCTCCAGTTACACAGCACGCTGTGAGCTATACCAAAGTGGGCGCTGGGAATCGAACTCTGGCTCTCTGCATGAACAAAGAATGCTCTTAACCTCTCAGCAATCTCTCCTTTTAAAAATAAATAATCAACTGGTAGCACACACGTTTCATCATAGCACTCAGAAGGCAGAGGCAAGAGGATCTTTGTGAGTTCAAGGCCAGCCTGGTCTACACATTGAGCTCCAGGACAGACAGAACTATGTAGAGACCCTGTCTAAATAAACAAATAAATAAGTAGATCAGATTCTGGAGTGGGGAGGGTTCGTCCTAAGTGAACTCAGCCTGAAGGAGTAAATGCCAACTGTGGCTGTCTGGGCTGCCTTCTATGCTTTGGCTCCTTTCAAATATCCAGTCACACATTGTATGCTTTGCCCAATGATGTGTTCCCAAAAGATCACAATTTCCCTGCCTTTTTGTCTCCTGGAGTTCTGGAACTCATACTTAGGCTGAGGACACATTAGTCCATGGACAAGCCATGGGCAGCTGTCTGTGTTGGATACTCTGTCTTCCATACCTATATGAAACATGGGAGAGGTGAAAGGTCAGCTCACTAGTCACAGGTAAACTAGAACAGGTCGTGAAAGCATCCTTCATGTGCGGGGAAGCTTGATGGACACCAGAGCTTTGTGCTGAACACACAAAACTCAGCAGCCCCGAGCTGGCCAGTGCAGCACCATTACCCTCATGTTATCTGCATCAGGAACTCATTGAAACTGTGTTATATTCCCTCTGCTCTCTGAGCTCCTCTGGGGGGAAAACACAAAACAAAACAAAAAAACTTGGTACAAGTACCTCCGATACAATTTTCCACTATCACTCTACTGTACGACAGCCCAAAGCCATCACCACCCTCCTGAAGAGACCAACTTGGCCAACTGAAGTAAGTGCACCAGTATCTGAGTGCCTTAGAAGATTTTGGTTTAGTCCATACCGCAATCGTATAACACAAATACTGTCACCAACTTTGAGGAAGCAGGCTCAGAGAGCTGATGTCAATTGCCCAAAGTCATATAGCCCGCGGTGGCTGAGACATGAGCAGCTGACTCCAATAGTCACGTTCCAAGGACCTTCTCACCCTAGTATTTTCCTTTTTGGTGGATAGTATCCATTTGTTGGGCTTGTCCTTAGTCACCTTGATAGAAATATCAGGTGTTTCTACCTGTTCTGTATAAAAAGGGTGATGTGACAAGGCCAACCATGGTGGCCTGCAGCAGCTTCACAGCTGGTTATGAACCTCAGCTACTTTAGTCCTGTATCATAAATACTTGGTTCTATAGAAGAAGCAACTGTCCCCTGGAAGGATGGGGTAAGTATTGCCTGGTTACTGCTGAGACAGGAATATTTCCAAACACTTTTCTCAAGTAACACCCAAAGGTTTAAGGAAAACAAATATATAGAATCAGGTTTGTTGCTGTTCTGTCATCGGTTATTTGAAAGAGACATCAGGCAAAATATGGCCAATATAATTTCTAATCACTGAGAAATAAGACTATTTTGAGAATGTTCCTACTATTCTCAGTAAGCACCTTTCCTTTGTGAGATGTAAGAAGATTTTAGTTCATCTTGCTTGTATCCAGTCACCTCCAGAGACCTCTTCTCACTGATATCCTTCTCTGTGCTAAGGTACTAGCCGGCCAGTCCATCAGATAAACAAGAGACAACTGTGAACTGCCAGGCATACACTAGAATCTGAAGTAATGCTGCTGCAAGAAAGCATGATGCTCACTCACCTCCTACATGCTAAAATGAGGAACTGGATACCTCCAAATTTGAGTACCTCTAGAAGTGGTTTCTAAGACACCTCTTGACTGACATCCTGGAATCATCCACCCTCAATTTTTTACTCATATATTTATCTTCAGGCCAAAACAGAAAAATAAAAACCAACTGACTTCCACTGGGAATTATTTTTTCAATTACATTTTATGACAAAATATTCCCTTTCTCTCTCCTTTCTCCTTCCTCCCCACCATGAGACATTCGTTTCTTGGATGGTGACATCCAAGAAGAAAAGTCTAGAAGCTGCAGTCCTCAATCATCAAAACTGGACATGGGATATTAGAAAATGAAATGGATTCTTGGCTACAAAGAAGTTCTAATGCCAAATTAAGAGTGTCTTTGGGGTGTTAAGTTCTTACTGTATGCTTTGGTATTAAATGCAGTATTAGGGAATATTAGTTGAAGGTGTTGCTTTTCTTTGTGTTGCATTTGTGTGACTCTGTGAAGCTGTGTTACTGTGCCTATCTAAAACACCTGTTGGTCTAATAAAGAGCTGAACGGCCAATAGCCAGGCAGGAGAAGAAAATAGGTGGGGCTAGCAGGCAGAGGAGATAAATATGAGAAGAAATTTGGGAGAGAAAGGATCTGAGGATCAGGGAACGAGAGAGGAAGGAAGAGGACTTCAGGAGCCAGCCACCCAGCTACACAACCAGACCCGAAGTAAGAAGGGAAGAAAAGGTATACATAATAGACCAAAGATAGATGGGATAATTAAGTTAAGAAAAGCTGGCAAGAAACAAGCCAAGCTAAGGCTGGGCATTTATAAGTAATAATAAGCCTCCATGTGTGATTTATTTGGGAGCTGGGTGGCAGCCCCACCCTCCCCAAAAGAACGAAGACCAAAGAGTAAAGACCAAAAAGCCAAAAGAGAAAAACATCACACAACGAAGCAGGATGTGGGCAGTGTAAGGAATGGAGCCGGAAGGTGATGAAAACCACCCTGGCCAGGCACCACCTGCATCTCCATTCTTAGTTTCTGTATCAGGCTCAGAGCCCTAAAAATACCAAAGTGGAGCAAACTGTCATTGGGTTGGCCCTGTGCATGTCCTCATTGCCAAAGACAGCGACCTTAGCACTGGGATTAAGATTCCCAGAGCTTCCCCCATGCCTCTCTGCTTTTCTCTCTGTACTGGAGAACACAGGGGGCTTGTGTTTGTCATTACTATCTCTCCTCTGACTCCTGGGACCTTGTTTCTAGTCCTTTCAACCCCTACCATGCAAAACTGAGAGGGTGGTGAAGTACCACCCTGCTAAATGTGGGACTCATATCTGAATATCAGTGAGATCCCCAAGAAAGGATGGCTGTGTTGTTTCAAAGTGGGGCTAACAGAGGATTAACTGTACAGTGCTGGCATGATGGCCCACTCAACCTCAAGGATTTACTATTGGAAGTTTCCCCTAGAAATCAACCCCACCCCACACACACACCACATTTCTTAATGCACACTGTTTAGATGCAATCACGTCTCTCTACATACCCTTTCCTCTGATTTCAACAGAATGAAAACTGCAAAAAAAGCTGACCCAGTGAAACACTCTGTGCCTGGCCAATGTAGAGGGCTCAGCCCCTGGTTTCTGCCATTCTGTTTAGGGTCCCAGCACAGTCTGTCCTTATATACCCTCAAAATCCAGTCAGAGACTGCATCTAACAATACAATCACAAGTGGGAAGCGTGCTGGCTAATTTGATTCACTTGACAAGAAGGAACTTCAGCTGAGGAATAGCCTCCATGAGATCCGCCTATAAGCAAGTCTGGTCTTTTTTTTTTTTTTTTTTTTTGATTAATGATTAGTGTGTGAGGGGGGCAGACCACTATGGGCATTACCACCTCTGGGCAAGTAATCCTGGGTTCTATAAGAAATCAGGCTGAGGAAGTCATGGGGACCAAGCCATTAAGCATTGTTTCTCCATGGCCTCGGCTTCAGCTCCTGCCTTACTTCCCTCAGTGATGGACTGTTACCTGTAAACTTTCCCTCCTACTACTTACTCCTGGTCATGATGCCACTGCAAAAGGGAGTAAACTAGGACAGAAAGTTAAGGGACAACAAAGATGAGATTTCCAACTCAAACAGCCCCTTTTCTCTGTATGCACAAACTCATGAGAACAAAAGGCATAGTTGAGTAAATCTCCCATGAAGATAGTGACTACAATTGGTGTAAGATTGCTAGCCTTTTGGTGATACATTCTTCCATTTGATGACTTATTAATTATTAAATCAGGAAACCTAAAAGGATGTAAGGGCTTATAAGATCATGTGAGCAGTAAACAAAATATCCATTATCTAAACTATTCCCATTTTATAGGAAGGGGAGAGCTAGGCTACTTTCCTAAACTTTATTTACTTGGTTTACAGGCAAGACACTCCAAAGGTGGGCAGTGGAGATTAATCTAAATTGCGGGAAAACAGCAACCCAAAAAACAAAGAAAAGATAACTATATTACTACACCTAGATTATTAGCAATAAGTTGTTGACTTAACTCCCTACGACAGATTTAATTAGAAGGTGGCAATAAATGTTTCCAGGTGTTTAATTAAGTATGATAATTATTTCTATCCTTAAACAGAAATGGAGTCACATGTTTACACTGCAAAGTATAATATTTCCTTAGTTAAAACAGCGTGGAAACACCTTTGTGTAATACAGGAGTCGATGCACGATAAAAATATCCACTGTGATAAGCAGAGCTTAAAGTGATTTGTCAGCTCTTGGAGCCACCAAAGCACACCGGCTTCTTAAAGGCCACCCTGCTAGAGTTCCTTCTTTAGCTACAAAGTTTTGTTAGCCCATGCACCTCGGGAAATAATTTGTATTCATAGTGTCATTTTCCCTACCAGCATCCAAGGGGATTTTCAACAAAGATGTGGGAGAAGTTTCTTGGGAATTCTACGTCCATGGCAAGCAAACAACAGTAGGCGAATCAGAAATACTTGACCAGAACTGAGCAACTCAAGCGCAGTAAGGCTGTTAGGATGTGGCTAACTAACTGATCAAGGAATCCTTCTGTGTAGAAATCTGCTTCTGCAGTGAGAGTTATTGATGCCCCCTCCTCAACAAAAATAACTTACAGTGGGGTGGAATTTTCAGACTTAAGCAACACAAGGACGTTTACTGTTTCAACACTGGACAGTAAACTACCTTTTTGCTAGTGCTGTGAATTAGGAAATCAACCTGTTTAGAAACATGGTGTAGCTGAGTCAATTAACATCTTTCAGGTGCCCAAGTCATTTGATCAGACTGGTCTTAAAAATGCTTATCAGCAGTCCTGGATCATCAGGCCCTGGGAACTCATCAGGTGTTCTCCCAACAGGTGCTGGAAGCTCGGCACCACCGGTAAGCACGTGGGACATTCAGAAAAGCACGCAGGCATACAACTTTCTTCACTGAACGATCATAAGCAAAACTCTGGTCGCCGACGGTTTTATAGTTCAGGATTGTATAACAATCTGAGGCCAGCATCTCAGTCTGCAATCTGGGGCATCCTGAATAACACAGGCAACCCTTACTTCAGCATTTGAAATTGGTTACCGGAGGACAGGACACTTAGCCAGAGAAGAAAGGGAGGGACAGGGAGAAAGGCTCAACTCAGGAGCAGGAGGAGGTCTCACAGGAGGTAGATTCGCAGCAGCAGAACCGAGATCCACAGTGCGGCGCGGTTAAGCTAAAACTATGGGTCTTTCCGAGCTGCACGCTCGCTCATGCTCACTTCCTCACACGCGCCCACTCACACCCACTCTCACGGCCGAAACTCTGGGCGAACTGCAAGTGGGCCCCCAGGAGCACTTTTAAAGTCCCAAAATAGCGTCCGGTTTTACCATTACTATTCTTTTGATTCCCCGCAGCCCCCGAGCTCCACTCCTAGGAGGGAGGCAGCACTTACTCGGAGGAAGGGCGCGGTGGCGCCGGGACGAGAGAAGAGCGGGGTGGTCCCGCAATGTCGTTCTCCGGAGGCTGGACCGCTCCTGGCTCCCAGACCCCTAACAACCCCAGACGGGCCCCAGCGCGGGAGAAGTGCTCCTGGGGCGGGGCCAGGGGAGGCAGGGGCGGAGCCTGTATGCTGGGGCGGAGCTGGGAGGTGGACTAAGGGCGTGGCCAAGCGGCTGTGGTGAAGCAGGGAGGAGGTCAGGGGCGTGGCATAGTGGAAAGAGGGCGGGGCAGAGGCAGGGACTCTGCGGAAGGGGCAGATGGGGAGGGGCTGAGTTGCTGGGCCCGGGGAGAAGCAAAGGCCACCAACTAGGGTGGAGTCTGGAGGCAGAGACAGGGCAGTATGGCCGGGAGCTGGAGGCGGAGCTGATGGATAGGCACCTCTGACGCCCCTGTTCAGGACGGTGCTGCCCATGGTGGGCAGAATGGAAGCTCACAGGGCAACGAGGCTCAGACCTCTGGGCGCTGACAGCCAAGACCTGTTTGGGAGAAGTTTCTTTGCATAAACGAGATCACTTTCATAGTCGATGTGGTCAAATAGTGCCACGCTCATTTGCACCATGCCTGACACTTAACCCATATATGACTGATGATCTGTGGAGGTGCCTTGATCCTGCTTCCCTTCACGTTCCTCGCTCTCTACCTCCTCGTTTTAAGATTACCCAGCGACATTGTAAGCGCTTGCACATCTTTGGCTTCTATTGTCAGCGTTTGTGGGACTCCATGCATCTCTGGGTTAATGTCTCTCATTGGCTTCTTGGTGGAAAGACTGTGGTCTTGGACATGCACACTCAAACTCACACCACTCCAGTGAGACTGACTGGTTTTACCTGAGGAACAAGAGACTCCAGAGGAAACACCAGGACGAAGCCTGCTTTGGGGCTTCCTTCTGTTAAAGAGCCATTCTTGGGTGGCTATTATAACTGGCAAGGACCATCTATCTACCTATGTGGGAGTAAGAGGAGCCGCCCACCCATCCCATAAACATTCACTAACTCGACTAGCTCTGTGCAGGAGGTTGGGGTGGGGAATAGTATTGACAGATTTAATATATGCATGTGACAGGAATAGTATTGACAGATTTAATATATGCATGTGACCGTTCTAATCTTCTCAACACTCTACAATGTAGTTCTTAACACCTATTGGAGTCTAGTGAAAAGAAAAGAAGGTATAAGATACTGTTCAAAGAAAGTTGCACACTCAGCAAATGGTAGATTGACTGGCACAGAGGAAAGTAAAGACTGGGTGGATGAAATAGAGAAAATCACAACGGTGTGGGTTTGATGCAAAATACCACTGTCCCAGCATGAGAGGTGCCAGGAGGATTTCTCTGGGAAGGGTACTCCGAGCTGGGTCTGGATAACAAGTGGGAACTCCACATTCCTTTCCATGGAAGGAGTTCTGGTGCTGTGTGAGTTTCCTCTGTGATTATAGCATTCCATCCTACAGGAATCTCCTTAAGCAGGAAGATAAATAGCTCAAAATAACTTTAGGAACTCCCTGAAACTAACTAGATTCACTAGCCCCTCCCTCATGACCCCCCCCTTCCGTAACAGCTGACAGTGCCCCCTCAGAATGAAGCTCCAGACCAGCTGCCTGGATGAAGCCGAAACCATCTGAGCTACCTTATTTCACCAAACTGGACTTTGGTGGTATCCATACTTAAGGATCCCTATCTGGGGTGAGTAGCCATGAGTGTTTCATCCCCCAAGGAAATGTTTTGTCACACAAACAAGTGACAAGCATTTTTCCCACATTGCAAAGGACTGGGGACCAGGCATGGTGGCACATGCCTTCAGTCTCAGCACTCAGAAGCAAAATCAGATGGTGGGTGGATGGGTATCTGTAAGTTTGAGGCCAGCCTGGTCTACATAGTGAGCTCCAGGACAGCCAAGGCTATGTAAGGAAGCCCTGTCCCCCACTACAAAATATAATTATTAGTAACAAAATAATAATAATAATACACAAAAGATTGGAAGAGGTGGAGTGGTGATTGGACTGGCGCTAAAACAATAGACCGGTGCCAAGACTACACTCTCTCATCCTCCAGGACCCTGGGGTGGAAGAGACAACGATTTTAAGCATGGGAGATGTGTCAAATGTTGTACTATAAACAGAAAAGGCTTCCAAATACGGAAATATAGAGCACCCCAGAACCAGGTAACATGTTCAATAAACTGATGAGAGATGGCAGGTGAGATGTTGTGGTGGACAAAACAATGTCTCACAGAAAGAGGTACAGTCTGTGACCCACAGAAACTGCTGCTGTGTAACCCTAGCCAGCAGGAGTTTTGTAGTCATGAGTAAAGCTAAAAACACTGAGATGGCAGTGTCACTCTGGATTATTAGGTGAGCCTAGTCTAATTATATGGTCCTCTAAAATGGAAGCACACTGAGGCAGAGTCAAAATGTGATAAGACATTCAGCCTGGGCCATGAGCCAAAGACCATGGTTTGCCTCTAGCAGCTTGAATGGACCTCGGCAAACTGTTAAAAAAAGGTGTGGGACATACATAAACTTTATATTCCTGAGAATTAAATGCCATTCACTAAAATAAGCAAGCAAATGTGTCTGTCTTTAGGGCTTCCAAAAAGTAACTCAGACCTTCAAATACCATAATTTGATACTGGTGAGACTCCACACTGGATTTATGATCTACGGAACTACAAATAAAAGTTTGAGGCAAACGCCTAACCTTGTGGTAATTTATCATGGCAGCAATTGGAAACTGGCACAGATACTGACAGCCAAAGTGGATGAAGGAGGTAAGGTGGCCTCAGAATTTAGAAAAGCCCTAGAGATAGAGTGTTGGGGTTGTTTTTGTTTTGTTTTGTTTTGTTTTGTTTTTTTACAAGATTTCTAAATGCAGTAGCCACCATGGAATAGTGTTTTCCATGGATTTAAGGGAAAAAGCAAGCAGGTGCATTCTAAATACTCCCCAGTCTGCAGTGATGCAACTAAATTAGGGTGAAAAGGGTTTGTATACTTCCAAGTGCCTCTCTGCCAAGTAACTAGACATACTGTCTCAGTGCATACCTGTATTGGCTATTTTCCTTATCCTTGTGACAAAATCTTGCAAAACAACATAAAGAAAAGAAAGATTATTTAGGTTTGGTTTCATACTGTGCAGTCTATAGTGGTGAGGAAGCTGGGTATAGTGGTTCTGTTCATGGGCCAGGAGCCTGAAAAGCACACGGGGATTTTCACATGGATGGACCAGGGAGCAGGTATGCATTCTGAAAAAGGAGTGTGCATAACCTTCCAAGACCCACCCAAGCCACTTCTGCCAGCCAGGGCCCGCCTCCCACGGTTTTGGAAATAGCACAGCAAGTTAGAGACCAAGCATTCAGAATGTGAGCCGGTGTGTGGGAAATTCCAGATTCATGACATAAAGCATCTATAGCCACCAAGTGGTGTTTGTCACCACCATTTGAGAGTTCTAATACTAGATCTGCTGGATGTCTTTGGGCAAAGCACAAAGCCTTAATGAGACTTGACCTCTTTATATGACTTTATATAACAGGATGCCCTGCTATCTGAGAATTCAACCCCATTAACTGCTGAAGCTCAGTGTGTAAGCTGTTTCTTCAGGTTGAACATGATGAATGCCTTCCTGAAGAAGAGTGGCTGAGGTGGCCACACAGTCATGGCAGTGAAACCAGCAGACCTATGCTGCGGAGTGAAGATTTGTCACTTGGATTGCTTTAATAAAAAGTTGACTAACTAGATAGAAAGGATAGGCAGGACAGCCAGAAACAGAGAAGTCTGGGAAGGAGGGTGGAGTCAGAAGAGATGCCAGCAGACACAGAAAGAAGCAAGAGGGGCATTCCGGTCTGAGGAAGGGTACCAAGATGTGGCAAAGCACAGATAAGAAATATGGGTTGATTTAAATATAAGAGTTAGCTAGTATCAAGCCTGAGATATTGGCTGAGCACTTACAATTAATATTAAGTCCCCATGTTTATTATCTGGAAACACTTGAAGGTGGGAAAGAAAAGCCCCATCTATAAACCTATATTGGAAGTAGCAAGGCCCATGGGGAAGGGACTGTTAGCATTACCTCTCAAAGGGAGGAGAAAGGACCACAAAGCTCCAGAAACACCCTTCTCAGATATTCCAACTCCACTCACTCCTGCCTCAGCCATAATTTCTTTTTTTCGTTTTTCGAGACAAGGTTTCTCTGTGTAATGGCCCCAGAACTGGCACTAACTCTATAGAACTGGCGGGCCTCAAACTCACATAGAACCTGCCTCTGCCTCTGGAGTGCTGGGATTAAAGGTGTGCACCACCACCACCCAGCTCAGCCATAATCTTAGATATACTAAAGTATGTAAGAGGATTTTAAAAATGTCTGGAAATGGGCTCTTCTGGGCAGTAGGAGGGTTGTAAAGTGTTTAAGGACACGTCTACAATCTCAGACAAGCTATATCACTGTCATTAAAGAACTACCAGTCTCTATTACCTTTAATTTTGTTAAAAAAAAATGTCCTCCTCATCCAGACAGACATACATGTAGAACATTTTATTTTGCAGTAAGATGATGTACCATAAATCATCTTCTTATGACACTGATAGATAGCTTGAGATTATAGGCGCGTATCAACACACCTGACAATGCCTTCTGTTGAAGTTGAAAGAGTCCATACTAGACAAATTTATAAAGTTTTAAAGAATACTGTGCTACAGGGCTGGTGAGATGGATTCACAGATAAAGGCATTGGGACCAATGCAGGGACACACCTGGCATGCCTGGCCTCAGTGGCTTTCCTTAGCTACCAAGGGAGAGTCCACAACCCTTTCTTGCATTCCTGGCTCCAAACCTAGACCCATGTGGCAGAAGCAGTCAAGTTCTTCTGCTTGCTGGGGCTGGAACATGGACACTTCTTTTTTGTTGTTTTTTTTTTTTTAAAGACACCTGTCGTGGCACTCACTCTGTAGACCAGGCCGCCTGCCTCTGCCTCACAAGTGCTGGGATTAAAGACATTTATCCAACGCAAATACATTTGTAACAGCTTTCTGTTTTCACTAGCTGCTTAAGCTTGTCTTTAATTCCTTTTAAAAAGTTGGGTGGGAGTCTTGCCCTGAGGTCACCACTCCCTTTATTCCAATTAATATCAGGGTTTTATTTAGGCTTTTTATCTCTTGAGTACTGGATTTGGCTTTAACATTACATTCCCAGGTTCTCCTTTTAATACTGTGTATTTTGTATTTGCCCTTGCTCAACTTACTTCTTTTCATTTTAGACCTGCATACGAGTGGCCACTAATATAGCCTATGTGACACACACACAATACTAAGCTGTCTTGAAATGTCCTCTGCCACTGCCATTAATCCAACATTCTTCAATATACCTTCAGGCAGATTTTTGGGACAAGGCCAAATAGCAGCCACATTTGTCATGATAAAGCTTTAGGGGAAACTTGGCAGAGGATTCCATGGCAGGCAAGGGTGACTGAGGCGGAGGGACGACATGCCAGGCAGACAGAGCTTAAGTGAGAAGTTTTATTAGAAAGGGGAAGGAGGGGGAAGGAAAGAGAAAAGAGGTAAAGAGACACAGAGACCGAACTGAAGAATAGACAGAGACAGGAAAAGTGCAGAGTGCAGACTAATACTTATGAAACCGTGGGCTGACCAGGGTACTTACTAGCTGAGTGCATTCTGCCAGGTGACAGGGGCAGGCCAGCACAATACCTGAATCCTTACATTTTTTTTGCCAAAATATCACAAGAATGATCTCTAGGCCACTTCCCATTTGAAATTTATTGAGCTTGACCCCCCCAGAATTCAAACGACCCTCTGCACTGTCTTCCATGTTCCTACTAACATAGCCCATTATCTGAAGTCCAAAAGTCCATGTTCCACCAACAAGCGGCATTGTCAGACTTGTCACAGAAATGCCCCATTATCTGGTACCTACTTCTGCCTTAGTGTTCTGTTGATATGAACAGACACCATGAATACAGCAACTCTTATAAAAGAAAGTAATCCACTGGGGCTTGTTTACAGTTTCAGAGGTTTGGTCCATTATCATCAGGCCAGGGAGCATGGCTGCACATAGGCAGCAAGCAAAGCTGAGAGTTCTACCTTCAGATCTTCAGGCTGCAGGGACCTTTGAAACCTCAGAGCCCACCCCAATTGCCAAACTTCCTCCAACAATGCCACATGTTCTAACCCTTCTCAATTATTGCCACGCCCTCTAAAGTATAATTTGGGATTAGCACTGTGATATTTCTAGGATTACTCTTTTTTTTCCCCCCTTTTGAGGCAGGGTTTCATTATGTAGCTCTGGCTGTCCCAGAGCTCACTATGTAGTCCTGAGTCCACAGAGATCTGCCTGTCTCTGCCAGCCAAGTGCTGAGATTAAAGGCGTGTGCCACTACTGGCTGCATTCCTCTTCCTGTTCAGGATTGCTGTGAGGCTAGAGTGGTGATTCAGCAGTTAAGGGCACTAGCCACTCTTCCAGAGGACACAGGTTTGGTTCCCACACCCACATGATGACTCATGGCTACCAATTAATTACTTCAGTTCCAAGGGTATCTGACACTCTTCTGGCTCCTGTTAGTACCAGGCACGAATGGTGCACTGATGTACATGCAGGCAAAACACCCAAATACATAAAAATAATAAATTTTAAGAAGGAATGGCTTTAGCTACTCGGAGTCTTCTGTATTAATTTTAGGATTTCCTTTTTTTCTTTTTTTTTTTTTTTTTTTTTTTTTAAAGATTTATTATGTATACAGAGTTCTGTCTGCATGTTTGCCTGCAGGCCAGAAGAGGGCACCAGATCTCACTACAGATGGTTGTGAGCCACCATGTGGCTGCTGGGAATTGAACTCAGGTCCTCTGGAAAGAGTAGCCCGTGCTCTTAACCTCTGAGCCATCTCTCCAGCCCTTATTAAAAAAAAAAAAAAAAAAAAAAAAAAAAAATCATTGAACTTTTGATGGAGATGCATTAAGTGTGTGGATTGCTTTTGGTAATGTAGCTACTTTCATATTATTATGTCTGCTGATCCTCCTACATAGGAAATATTTTTCTCATGTCTTCAATTTCTTTCTTCATTGTCTTAAAGTTCATTTCACTTTCTTGCTTTCTTGATTTGGTTTAATCCCGAGGTATTTTTGAAACTATTGTAAATGGGTTCCTTCCACCCTCATTTCTTTTGACAGTGAGTTCATTATTGATATACAGAAAAGCTACTGAATTTTGTGTGTTGATTTTGTATCTTGCTTTCTGTACTCAAAGAGTTTATATGGGCAAGAGTTTTCTCATGGAATCTTTCAGGTTTTTAAGTGGAAGATAATGTCATCTGTATATAGGAATGATTTGACGTCTTTGTTTTCCCAAACCCCCCCCCCCTTTTTGTCTTAACCCTGAAGCTAAGACTTAAGCCTATGTTGAGTAAGAGTAGAATGAGTACACTTGTCTCATTCTAAATTGAATTTGTAAAGACTGTGGGACTTAAGCTTGTAAATGTTTTATATTGTAATGTCAACATTAATGTTAGATCTTGGGGATAGCGAAGAAAGGAAAGGTTGTGCCTTAACAGTGAGGTATTTGTGTGTCAAGCTGACAAGCAATCAGAAAATGCCTCCATATGGCCAAGCTTAGTAGTGATTAATGTGGGAGGGCCCAGTCCACTATGAGTGGGGCTGGTGGTCCTGAGTTCTGTAAGAGCATAGGCTGAATAAGCCAGTAAGCAGCACTCCTCCGTGGACTCTATGTCAGTTCCCGCCTCCAGGTTCCTGCCCTGCGTGAGTTCCTGTTCTGTCTTCCTTTCATGATGAACAATGATGTGTAAGTTTGAAACAAATAAACCATTTCCACCCTCACTTGCTTTTTGGTCATGGTGTTTCATCACAATAGAAACCCTAAAGATGACAGTAGGTGAGTTAACATCACTGCCTTATAGCTTTTTATATTATTTATTTTTCTGACACCTTAATTACAAAATTGTTTGAAAGTTCTTCTCTGGTTATGTCTATTTTGCATTTTATATGCGTTCTTTGAATATTTCTTCTCTAGATTTTAAGAAATTTCTGCCATAATTTCCTTAAATTGATTCTCCCTGCTTTTACAGTTTACCTCAGCTCCTTCCTCTATCTTATGGTTTGGTCTTTTGATCCTATTTCAGAGTTCTTGGATGTTGTGTTTCCATAATGATATTTGAATGCTGTTGTCCATCAACCCTGTGCTCTGGATTCTTTCTTCTGCTTTCTTGGTATCACTTCCTATGGTGTCCTTTTTTGTTTTGGATTTTATGTTTAGTAAAACAAACAAACAAAAAAACCCTTATATTCCTTTAATGTGCATGAATATTTTGTTTGCATACATATATACACAGTGGCCATGGAGGACAGAAGAGGGAGTTGGACCCCACAGAACTGGAATTATGGATTGTTTCAAGCCTTCATGGGGGTGCTGGTAATTGAACCGGGCCATCTGTATGAGCAGCAAGTACTCTAAACTACTGAGCCATCTCTTAAAGCCCCAGATTTCATTTTTACCTTTAAGCAAGTGTGATGGATTATTTTTATTGTTCACTTGACTACAACTGGAATTAACTAAAACCAAGTGGCTGGATGCACTATGAAGGTTTTTGTCTGTTTTAATTAAATCACTGGAAGTTGGAAGATTTTTTTTTTTAAATTTTAATTCATTTTACATACCAACCACAGTTCTCTCTCCCTCCCCTCTTCCTGAGACCCTCCCTCCCATCCACTCTTTACAAAAGGTAAGGCTTCCCATGGGTCGTCAACAAAGCCTCACATATCAAGTTGAGGCAGCACCAAAATCCTCCCCACTGTATCAAGGCTGAGCAAGGCATCCTATCACAGGGAATGGGCTCCAAAAAGCCAGCTCATGCACCAGGGGCAGATCCTGGTCCCACTGCCAAGGACCCCACAAATAGATCAAACTAAACAACTGTTATCCACATTCAGAGGGCCTAGTTCTGTCGCATGCAGGCTCCCCAGCTGTCAGTCCAGAGTCCATGAGCTCCCACTAGCTGGGGTTGGGGTGGAGGAAAAGACCCACTTTTAATCTGTCTTTTGAGGTGGAAAAGATACAACTTTAATCTGGGGTCTTACTTTGTGGTGGCAGCCTATGTAAAAGACATGTAAGGAAGAAGAACTTGCTTTCCCTTTGCCCATTTGCCCTTGCTCTTGCTGGCAAGTTCATTCCTTCACAGACACTAGAACCTACTTCTTCATGATTTTGGCATGTACTGAAGACCAACGGAGACATCCAGTCTTGTGAGCTGAAGACTTACTAGATTCTTGGACCTTCCATTGGTAGTCAGTCATTATTGGCCTAGCTGGAACACAGCCTGTAAGCCACTCTATTGCGGTAAATAAGGATCAGGATAAACAAATAGGCCGAATAGATGTTTATTCAGGGAGAAATAACTTACAACCTAGACAGATGAACACCAGGAAATTCAACCCGATCCTCTCCTGTCCGAGTCATGCCAGAAAGAGAGAGCCCCTTCCTGGCCCCCTCCGACCTCCTTCCTCAGGTCACCTCCGCCCATCGCTCCACCCCCCAATGGGCGTGGTCGGTGCTACAGAAGGATTATCTCACTACACCACTCCAATAAACCACATACACATGTTAATTCAATATATGTTCATTCATCAAACAAATATATAATGAATATATATTTTTACATATGTAAACACACACACTCATTTAAGTTCTGTCCTCCAGAGAACCCTAATAACTGTGTATGTATTTGAGTAAAATGCCCAAAGATATTGGGTCCCTGGGACTTGGACTTAGAGGAGGTAGTGAGATTTACTTTAAGAGTAGTATTTGGTCTTATACGGTGAATCATTTCTCCAACCCCTCTACTGTTATTTGACTCTTGAGTTCTTTATTTTCAACAATTTTTCTTAAAAAACAAAACCAACAAACAAAAAACCCAAAACTCAATTTCCTTGCTAAATTTTTCTTCCAAGTTGCTCATGTTTTTCATCCATTCTTTTCTCTGTGTTGTGGATTTTCCTCTGTTTTCAATTAATCTGTTTGTCTCCTCTTTCAGGTCCTTGATACTTTTTCCCAGAAAAGTTCTGACATTGTCACCTGGCATTTTACCCATGTCCGTCATATGTTTAGCACTTAAGGTAGTTATATTGCCTTGCCTTTTCATTTTCCGGTTTCTCTGTTATAATCTTTCCATCTGTTTTATGTACCTGGACTTTTGTGGGGATTCTCTTGCTGGGTAGTTTTTTTTTTTCCAGTACCAAGCAGAGGATGAAATAAACTTTTGGGGCACAGTATTCTATATTTTTCCTTCCAGACTCTCATAGAAGTAGCCTCTAACCCACCTTATCTGGAAGTTCAGAAATTAAGTCTTTACATTCTCAATTTCCAAGGAATTACAATGATGCAGATCATCTATCTACTCTGAAAATGGTTTCTAGGTGTGGCCACAGACTTATGCCATTTCCACTAATACACTGCTTCCATAAGATCTCACTTCTAGGGCTTCCCAGTTTCAGTTGATGGTCCAGTGTCCCCTTGTGGGAGAATACAATTGAAAAACAATTACTCAATATTGTGGGTTACTAATTATCCACCACATAAACAAGACTGGGCTAGGACCATAGCTCAGTCAGTAAAGTGCTATCTTTGTGAGCATGAGGTTCTGAGTTCCACCTCTTGAAGCCCACATTTGAAAAAGCCCACCTCTGGCATGATGAGAACCCCGAGGCCAGAAAGAGGGCTTCCTAGGCAGAAAGAGTCTGAAAACTTGCTGCAGCTTCTACGGCAGCATTGTCGTCACTTTTCACTTCCATGTTGTATAGACGGGTGCTCTTAAATCTCATAAACTGATGCCTGCTAGTTTCAAACCCTTGTTCTGTAGCTTTATCTCCTCTGTGAGCCTTCATGAAATCAGAATAGTCATGTTCTTCAACTGGGGTACACATTGGATTACGGGAATGCTGCATCTGCTTTGCTCTTCTAACCAGACCACTAAAACTTGTCCCATTTCAGCAATAAAGCTTTTATTTATTTGTCATTCATGTGTTCACTGAAAAGTTGTACTTTTTACTTTCAAGAATTTTCCTTTGCATTTACAAATTGGCTGTTTGGTAAGTGGCCTCACTTTTGGTTTAGTTCTTCTTTCTCTACCCCCTTAAAAAAACAAACAAACCAAACATGTGTATGTGTGTATTTCCATATGTGTGTGTATCTGCATGTGTGAGTTAGATCTTTCTCCTTGGTGGACTCTGGGGATCAAATCAGCTGTTACCCCAAAACACATCTAGGGCTTTGGGTTGGCCAACCCCAGGGTCTCCCACATCCATGATCTGATGGAGTGTGTGAAGGGACTGGTCAAGTGGGAACCATGACCCGGGAATCTCCTGACTCAGGACAATGGTGGGATATTTTGGGATGAGTTTTGAGAAGGATCTAGTGTTGGTGCACCAGAAGTCTGAGGCTTTGAACCAGACCAACAACTTGTTACAAAGAACAACATTTGCAAGTAAAGTGGAGAGACAGATGGGTATAAGACACACCACAGCTCCCAATGTCACCAAGTCAAATGAAGAGGTGTTAGAGAGGTGAGAAAGATGAAGGAACGAATGGCTTTTTTGTTGTTGTTTTGTTTTTAATAGTTTATAGATTTTCTTTTGGGGAGAACTATATGGGTGAGGGACAGACATAGAGGGCCTGGAAAATGAGTGGGATTGGGGTATATGATATGAAATTCCTCAAGAACCAATAAAATACTAGTTAAAAAAAATCTCTGTAACAAAGTCATTCACAGAAAACAGCATTTTGATGTGTTCATTCCATTTGTATGAATAATGAAAATATATGTGTATTTATCTTTATACATTTCAATTACTTTTCTTCTTTACTGTGGTTGTTTTAAATAAAATTGTCCCCAGAGGGCATTACTAAGAGGTGCAACCTTGTTGAAATAGGTGTGGCCTTGTTGGAGGAAGTGTATCACTGTGGGGACAGTTTTGAGGTCTCTTTTGAGTAAGCTTTTCTTAGTTTGAGTCTCAGTCTACTCCCTGTTGCCTACATCAACAAGTAGCAGTTACCTCTCCAGCACCATGTCTGCCTGCATGCTGCTATGTCCCTCCATGATAATAATAGACTGAACCTCTGAACAGTACTGTTAGTCACCACAATTAATGCTTTCTTTATAAGAGTTGCCATGGTTATGGTACCTCTTCACAGCAATAGAAACCATAAGACATCTTTAATGGTTATCCATTAAGTAAAAGATTATAGAAAATAATGAGAAGGTATTAGAGGAAGTTAAATTTTATAATTGTCACAAATATAGAAATTCTGAATTTAAAAATGTCACATACTTAAAATCAACTAAACTGGTAGAAATATTTAAAACAAAAGCATGCGAAAAAAATCACTACATGATTGTTTATTTAAAATATGCTCTGGATGTAAGTACATGTGGGCTTACATAATATGTGGTTACTCATATAAACCCTCAATTAGAATGCTCAATAGGTCATACCCAAAGCCTTTTGTTTTTAATAAACACGATAAATTTTCTTTCTTATGGAGAGTGTTTAAAGCCTTTTCAATCTTGATTTGTGAAGAGATTACTAAAAAATAACTTAGCTACATCAAAGAATATTATTTGCAATGTTGTCACAGATTTCTCCATGGCAAAATAGTCATATATTGTTATTGCACAATTTATAGGTACAGGTTACTGTGTGCATATAAACTCTCTATAATGACAGTGTTTTCACTGTAACTTGCTCACTATATTTAAAATTATGAAATAAAATTTACAAAACCTTTAACAATATACTTTTATAATAAAAGTATCCTGAGGATATTACAAAATTCATTTACCAGCCCTTCATTTCTTTGCTTTCACTCTTTAATTCCTAATAGTTTTCCATATTTCCTTACATAAAAATGGTCATTTATAGTTCTAACTAAAAAATAAATTTAAGCTAAGTAATATATAACTATCCCTTAAACACTTATTCCCATCTACTACCAGTCTCATTGGCTAAAAATCAAGTATTTATCAAGATTTTTATAATTCTGGATCAGAAAAGATATAGCATGAAATAGACAGAAATAGGCCTAGCATATTTAAGTTATAAGCATTATAAATTTTAAATATTTTGATCAAATTTTATAATAAAATATTTTGGCAAAATAATAAAATATAAGGTTTATTTCCTATCAATGGTAGATATGGAGGGCACTGTACATTTGTAAATACTACCTATTTAATTTGACTCTTTTCACAATGTTTTTAAAACACTGCTATAACATTTTCAGAATTTTGAGACTAAATTCATCTAAAAAGACGTAGAATTAAAACAAAAGTTAAGTAAAATGTCTGATCATCGGAACTGGTGACAAATTCATAAATGTAAATGCTTCTGTGCCACATAACATCTTTATTGCCTACTGAGACTTGTTTAATATCTTTAAAATAGTAATCTTGGAATTCTTCTTAAAAGTGACTTGGAAATTAAAGAGACAATTAAAAAAATTATATACAAAAACAGTTGCAAGTAAAGTTTTATACTTGTGGCAGTAGGTGTTATGGCACAAAACTCATGGAAAGACTTGTAGTTTCTGTTTGTATATATACAATATCACATAAGATGTATAATATATATACATATGCACATATATATATACACATACACACATAAATACATTTACATACACACATCTGGGCTATAGAAGGGAAAGAGAAAAACTCTAATGAACTCCTTGGTTCTTTTACATGGAAGTCCCAATAGCAGTTTTAATGGAGATGCCTTACCTCTATATAAACTCATTATTAACAGTAAAAGAATTATGATGCCTGTGTGACGAAGTAGTGAGTGTGGTCAATAAGGGATGAGTATTATCTCGGCACCTGTCTTAAAGGGTTTTACTGTCAATAGCATTCATGCAGTGGGATCTGCAGGAGTTTGTAACAATGAGAAAAAGAAGTTCCTTTAACATGATGATATATTTACTAAAATATACTATAAATAAGTATGGATACAGCATTACTTATACATTCTAACATTCTATGTTAGGCAATAGGATTTAAATATGAATGACCTGTTAACTTTTAAGGCATCAGTGCATTAAGGGCAAAGCTCCATAAAATAAATATGACAACAAGAAAGCATTAGCTTACCCTTGGTATAGGGGATTACTGCATACTGTATCTGCTGGCTACTTCCACAAAAGCAGTTAATAAATCATATACCCTCTTGTGAAAATGTTACAGCATCAATTTCACATCATTTTTTAACACCTCATTTAAAGGACTAAACTGATCCGGCAGTATCCTCATTTTCATTGTTCCATCAGCTCCACAAGAGAAAATGTGATTTGCTGGTCCTGTCTCAATCTGCATGACTCCAGTTCCAATATTTCTAAAAATAGACTGTCGAGCATGTTCATTGATAAAAGTATGGAGAAGACTAAAGGAGGAAAGACTCCAAATCTGAAAGATATGAAGGACAAAATGAAAACTGGGGCTGGTGATAAACTTAAGAAAACAAAAGAAAATGTAAACCTGCCTTCCTGTGCAGGTAAGATATTTCTACAAGGATGGAGAGTATCTGTATAAGCCATGATCACAGCCTCCTGATTCTCTATAGGCTGCAGCCATTTATCAACTGCTTATTACTCAAAGTCCATCCAGAGAGAGAACAAATTATTAACAATGCATTGAAGTATTACTTCTTTATAATACTGAATACTTGGAGCTCAGAAAAGATGCAAGGATGAAAGTTAACTGATATCTAGAAGTTCTCTACCTTGGTAAAGCTTAGACAATTATTAAAATTCTACAATACTAATTCCTAATCCTAAAAGTTTCTATTGTAAGCCCTCATCAAGACAAATGTGTCCATTTTAAATCAAATCCCAAATGTCTTCTCTTATTAAAGATCTGTGTGGAAAGGTCTTCAGTATGTGTGTGTGTGTATGTATGTATGTATGTATGTATGTATGTATGTATGTATATAAAATTTTTTTTCCAGTTTGGAGAAATCAGCTTACTTTCTGATTTTTAATACTACTTAGGGGAAACAGCTTTTTCTCCAAAACAAAACACTTCATCAGTCTACACTTTTTATACAAATTTGTTAAATTATGCCTTTTAAACATATTACACCTTTAAATTTTTATTTTATGTGTATGGTTGACTTCTTACACATATGTATGTGAATCACGTGTGTGCTTGATGCCTGAAGATTCCAAAAGTTACAAGTGGTTGAGAACTATACATGTGTGCTGAGAATCAAACCTGAATCCTGTCAGAGCAGCCTGGGCTTTTAACCATTGAACAATCTCTCCAGCCCCAGACTATAGAATTTCAATGACTTTAAAGTCTAAATTCCAGAACCAGTGTAGAACCTAAATAGCTGATCTAAATCAAAGTTTTTCCTACTTCAAGCTAAAGTCTGTTTGAGTACACAATGCAGGCACAGGGAAAAAAGATGATACAATCACACAGCTGTAAGACCACTACTTTAGCTGGGACCAACATGGCCAAGCCAGATGATAGTTGACTGTCCCACTGCTATAATGAGATTTCCAGATAAACTGGGCAAAATGGCCTGCTTCCATCATGTATTTGATGTCATGACACATTGAAAACCTCATTAAGTACAGAAAAAGGGAGGAAATCCAGACCCATTCCTGGATTTCCCTGTAGACCTTCACCTCATGAGCAACTCTTCTCCATTAATGTTTGCTCATTATATGAATTATCCAAAATCCTAGCCATGTGACACTGTTTCTTGAGTGTGCACTTCTACTTAGTAATAAACTTCTTCTCAGTTCTGGAAGCAACAAGTGGAGGTCCAAATTTGCTCTTTCTTAAATCCTTACAACCAGTAGCCACAAACTGAAATAAAAGAGTGACTTAAAATTCTGCTGGGATATATTATTTTTAAAAAAGAGTACTGAAGGGCTGAAGAGATGACTCACTGGTTAGGAGCACTGGCTGATCCTCCAGGGAATTTGGGTTTCATTTCTAGTACCTACATGATGGTTCACAACCAGCTGTAACTTTAGTTCCAGGAGACTCAAAACTCTCTTATAGAATCTGCCAGCAATAGGCAAGTATTTGGCGCACTAAAATATGTGCAGACAAAACATAAGCAGCAGTAACAACATTTCTAAATTCTACACTTCTGTTTGTTTTGTGAGGGAGGTTAGAGGGAAGAAAACAACTTATCAGTTCTAAGAGAGAAGTTCATCTTACTTAGCACTAAATGTGCTTACACTCATGTAATGGATTCTAAAAGCCAGGTCCTTCAAATCTGAAATTGTTGACACTAAACATTCTGAAGACCAATTGAAAATAGCTTATCCACTTTCGATGGGTCCACAGAATCTTCCCTCAAAATCAATAGGTATTCTCCTTAACAGAGAACTTCACAGCTGAGTATTTTTGAAGTGGAATTTTATAACAGACATTTCAATAAGCTGTTTAGCATTTTTTAATAAGCTTCTTAATGCTTTAAACAACTTTAAAATTTAACACAATAGAGTGTGATAATCTATGAACAAGGCTTAATTAGCTATATTCTTAAACATGAATTATGGAATCTGAGTTGTTGAACATTATTATTATATATGAAAAGAGAGGAGCAATGTGGGTTTAGTTAACCCAGAAATTTATTTTAGTAAATACATAATTAAGAGCAGAGAGTGAAGACTAATTCTAATCCCAGAAATATTCTTAGGTCCATAGAAGATTTGGTTCTTTAGCATTAATTAAGCATATTTTAAAACCAGTGAAAAAGTAAAATTTCAAGTTAAAAATAATTCCATCTATCAAAGGATTTATTAGATAGTAATTAGCACTATTAACTATAATGGAATGAATAAGACTATTTGATGGGAGATGTCATTCTGTATATGTTTCTCATACTGGTTAATAATAAAGCACTGTTGGCCAATAGGAAAGGAAGATAGGAGGGACTAGGAGACAAGGAGGAAATAGGAAGTAGTAAGGAGGAGTCAAGATGGAGAGTCTGGAGAGAGCTGGACGCCAGCCGCCTCCCCGGTAAGAAAAGGCCATGTAAAGATACATAGAAATGGGTTAATAATTAAAGGCAGAGCTAGCCGATAAGTAACAAGTAACCGGGCCAACAGTATTGTATCAAATACAGAGTCTCTGTGTGTTATTTGGGGCTGGTGGAGTGGTAGCAGGACAAGACCGGGCAGCAGGCGGAAAAACCGTACTCGTTACAGATGGCGCCCAACGTGGGGCATAAGACCTTCCACTTAAAATTTAACAAAAGCTTAAAAAAGGGTTTTAAAAACAAAAGAACAGAGACAAGCAAGGTTTCTTGGTAGCAGCATTTTTCTCAGTTGAACTCTGCTTTGCTAGAGACAAGCAGATATTCGCGCGTTTGCTAGAGACAAGCAGATATTCAAGCGGCTCCTTTAAGCGAAGATTCCTGACTCAGCAAAAGCCGCAAAAAAGCACAGGGCTTTTAAGAAACTCTGCTAACAATTTATTGATATGTATGAGAGATGGCAATGGCAGTGACCACATCTCCAAGCCGGCAGCATGCTTTCTGGGTGGCAACGCAGACCAAGGCGGTAAGCACAGCTTTCCATGCTGGCGGTAAAAGTACCGGCCACCATCTTTGGTAAACCGTGTCTGATACAGCTATGACTTTCATTTTAGCAAAGTTGTTGTTTACCAGATAAAAGACTTGTGGCCAGACAAAGATAAAGATTTACAGTAAAGACAGATTCATATTAAGAAAAACCTCTAAAGGTTTACAGTGTGTTTTAAAATATACGTAGACATGAAAAAAAAAATGGTTTTAAAGAGACAAAGAGGAACTGGGTGTTGTAGCACACGCCTTTAATCCCAGCACTCAGGAGACAGAGGCAAGCAGATCTCTGTGATTTGCAAAGTAAACCTGGTATGCAGAGTAAATTCCAGGACAGATAAGAGTTACACAGTGAAACCCTATGTCAAAAAATAAAAAAATAAAAATAAAATAAACAGAGTAATAATAAAGCCACATAAAGATGAAAAGCTCAGAGAGAATCTGGTTACTGTATGCTATTGTGTTGTCTTTACATTGTTTGACTGCTGAGAAAATAACAACAACTGATAAAGAAAATACTGCTGGATTAATTAAATTTATATATTTTAAAAATGCTTTGACTCAAAAATTTAAGTTCAAGGACAAGTTACTGGGGAAAAGGATTTCTATTTTTGTTTCAACAGGAAATAAAAAGCTGTGGATTCCTTCCAGACTAATATGGTTTGATCAAGCCAGACCCCCTAAAACAGAGTTCCTGATGATCCAACATTCAAAACAGCTTGAACAAGGCAGACTTGCAGACTACAGCCAGGATTTCTGCATCTTCTTAGGATCCCCATGACAGCGCCCCCTATCAGCAGGAAGTAGTTTGGAAAGAACGACGCCCAAATTCCCAAACATTGTTTATAAATGTTTGTTTTCATTTAAATGGACTTGGTTATAAATGGGTAATGATCACAACCAATATCTTTTTAAAGGTAAAAAGGGAATTATGGTATAGATATGCATAGTTTGTTTTGGAATGGATTTTCATTTATTGATACAATTTAAGGTCAATTTTGTCATATGTATATTTCTCCTCTTGTTTGTATAGCTTATTTTGAAATGTAATGTATAATGTAGTACAGATTATAGATAATTACCTATGATAGTCAAAGCTTAGAGTTAAGTTAGTTAGGTTTTCAAGATACACAGAGATGTATTTGAGATAAATAGGCATTCTTCAAACCTTTCAAAGACCTACAGAATATGGCATTTAAAGTGGTTTAGGGTTTTTGTGACAGTGAGACATAATTGCTCTTGGCAATACCACCTGCACCAGAAAGGAAGATGGACATCAAAGAAATGCATTATGGAGTTTGCTTTCAATATGGCAAGACTAGCCATGTGGACAAGATACTGCTCTTGTCTGGACTGTTTGACTTTATGCTGTATAAAGTGGACATGCAGGACCCACAGAAAAGTGACTGCTGATTCAAGATGGACATTGCTACAGAGTTCCTGCTTCATGAAAGAGTCTTCGAGACAATATGCAAGACACGGAGAAAAGTGACTGACAAACTGCCAATAAAGAAGACAGTTTAAAGTTTTCTGCTTTACTGGAGAGTCTGTCAGACATACTATGGCCTATGGGCTGAAGATGGAAGATTACAGAAGAACTTCGGGTGACTAAAAAGACAAGATGTCTCTGTCATTTCTAGAGCTTATATATTATCCTTCTGTGGTCTTTGAAGGAGTTGAAGACAGATAGTTATAGTTATAGTTTTCCTTAGTATTAAAGATAAGTTACTTTAGACACACAAAGATAGGATAGATGATGGAATATTTTCTTCAAATCTTGCTAAATGTTAATGGACTAAATAGTGTTAACTGTGATTATTTAATAACTGTTATGTGATATATTTTGCTATGTTAAGGTTAAAACCCTTCATGTTATTTTAGACAGAAAAGAGGAGATGATGGGAGATGTCATTCTGTATATGTTTCTCATACTGGTTAATAATAAAGCACTGTTGGCCAATAGGAAAGGAAGATAGGAGGGACTAGGAGACAAGGAGGAAATAGGAAGTAGTAAGGAGGAGTCAAGATGGAGAGTCTGGAGAGAGCTGGACGCCAGCCGCCTCCCCGGTAAGAAAAGGCCATGTAAAGATACATAGAAATGGGTTAATAATTAAAGGCAGAGCTAGCCGATAAGTAACAAGTAACCGGGCCAACAGTATTGTATCAAATACAGAGTCTCTGTGTGTTATTTGGGGCTGGTGGCGTGGTAGCAGGACAAGACCGGGCAGCAGGCGGAAAAACCGTACTCGTTACAACTATTATTTAAATAGATTAGTACTATAAATATGATTAAAGGCCAAAATTTCTAAATTTTTTTTCATATTATTGATACAATGGCATTAACTGTGTTTACCTTTATATTGCCTTCTGCAGATCCTGTAACAAAGTACTCTTCAGTTGGGTCAATAGCAATGGCTTTAACAGGGGAATCATGACTCTGAAAAAACTGCCTCTGTTGCCGTTGTCGAAGGTCAAATACACATGTGAAACCTTTTCTGCCACCTGATATTAGCAGTTGATGTTTGGGAGCATATGCTAAAACTGTGGCTCCACTATCATGGCAGGTAAAAGCTGAAGGTTAAAAAAAAAAAAAAAAAAGGTTAAAGCCACTTAGTAATAAAAGACCATCTTGTATAAGGTGGTCAAGACAGAATAAATAGATTTGCTTTTCTGCCTAAGACAATTTAAAAACCAAATACAATATAAGTAATGATTTGAGATACTGGGCATGAGACAATAAAGGATGACCCAGTGGAGAGGAAATATGGGTAGCCATACTGTTGTTCCAGCCAACTGCAGTCAGAACATAAGAAAAGGAAATTCAAGTTTAACTAGACTAAATACCAGCAAACAGATGAATAGTATCTATTATATCAGTGATCTGTAAATAAACATCAATAAACATTATGAATAAAGGTGCTAAGAATATTCCTGTACAAGCCTTTTGTAGCTTTCATATATAGAAAAGAGTACATACAGATGGATCATGCTAGATTCATGTTAAGTTTTTCCAAAGTGGTTGTAGTGTTTTATACTTCTGTTAGCAGCTGCTGTTTCTATACACCCTAACCAACACGTTGAGTCTTTAATTTAGGCCATGTTGGTATAAATGTTGTCTTGCAGCACAATGAATGTGCATTTTCTTGATTACTTTATCTTGATCGACTTTTTATATGCTTACTTGCCATTCAAATAGTGAGAAGGAGATTGTTTAAAAGTTCTTGGAAACATCATCACTTCATTCTTAAAACAATTATTTTAGCACAATTTAAAAAACTCACCACCAGACCCAAGCCACCTAGATTGTCCTGTTTTCTTCTCTAAGATTACACTTTACAGGAAGTTTTACAACTCAGGTTGAGTTAAATTTTGTGAAAAGTGAAGTCTGTGTCAAAGATATTTTCGGCTGTTGTTCTATGTCACTATTCAATTGTTTTAGCACTTTCATTGAAAAATTTTTTCTCCATTTAATTCTTTTGTGCATCTGTTAAAGTCTATGATATATAAAGGAGTCTATAATAAGGCTACCTCTTCTTTCCAATGTTCTATGTAACTTTTTAAAAAGCCACTGTCGTGATGTTTGATTATTGCAGCTTTAATTTTTGATTAGGCGGTGTGAGTCCTCTGAATTTGTTTTTCTTCAGTATTTTGTTGGTTATTTGCTATTTTCATATAAACTTTAGGATCTGTTTATTGTTATATATAAAACAGTTTGTTTGATCCTTACGGTGGTGGTGTATACCTTTAATTCCAGTACTTGTATTAAAGTACATGGGAGGCAGAGGCAAGCAGATCTCTGTGAGTTCGAGGTCAGCCTGGTCTACAAAGCAAGTTCCAGGACAGCCAGGACTGTTTCACAGAAAAGCCCTGTTTCAAAAACAAAAACAAACAAACAAACAAACAAACAAAAAAAAAACAAAAGAACAAAAAAATAAAAAGGAGTTTGCTTGTATTTCATTAGAACTGAGGAAATGGCATTTTGACCAAATTAAGTTTTCAAAGCTAAACTTGGGTCTTTTCTACAACAATTTAGAAGTTCTTTGACTTTTAAAATTATTTTTGTCACTTTCTACATACACCCTGTGTAATTTGTTTGACAAATGGCTCAGTAATTATTTCAGATGTTATTATGATAACGTCTTTTAAATTTCAAATTATAGATATTCATTGTTGGTGCAGAGGAAAGCAAATGGTTTTAGTGTACTGACCTGACACCTTGATATATTGACCACAGTAGCTCTAGATGGTGAGGTTCACACCTAGAAGTGTGTGTATGCTAGATAAGCACTCTCCAAATAAGCTACACCCACAATCCCAGATGTGAATTTCTTGACTTCTACAATTGATAAAATGTCTTCAAAACTTACCATGGAATCGGGTGGTGGTGGTCCACACCTTTAATACCAGCACTAGGGAGGCAGAGACAGGCAGAGCTCTGTGAGTTCGAGGCCAGCCTGGTCTGTTGAGTGAGTTCGAGTTCGAAGACAGCCTCCAAAGCTACAGAGAAATCCTGTCTCCAGAAACAAAACAAACAAACAAACAAAAAAACTTACCATGGACTAAACTATTGGTAGGTGCTACTAGAGTATCCCATAGACATATGTTTCTGGGGGGAGAAAAAAAAAAGGATTTCTTTTTAACTGACACAAAAATTGATAGAACAACAACAACAAAAAAAAAGGCCAAATATTAAACATAACATTTGAACTTTGTTCAAAAGGTTTTGATTTTAAATATATAAAAATTATATATAAAACCAATTCTCACATATAGTTTAAAAGCTATTAACTTACAAAACTGAGTTAAGTTTTGACTAACATGCACTTACAAATAATATCAACCTGAGAGTTGACTAAGAAATTACTTATGTGTTTACTGATTTTCTAATCTATCTGCAAACATACAAAGTCACAGAAAATGCCAGTTGGTATACAGAGGTGTGAGCACATACACACATGAAATCTACTGAACAGGGGCCAGGGTCTACAGCCCTGAAAGCTAGTTCCCAGTGTAGTGTGAAGCTTACAGAGGAATTTCAGAAACTCAGCAAGCTCAGTGTGTCTGTACTGTGAGTCTGGATGCTCTGCATGAGAATATGGAGGAAGAAGACAGAGATGCTCTTGTAAACTAGAAAGTTGTTCAGAGTTTTCTATTTTCTTGTAAAAATAATATCTACTTAGTAAGGTCATGGTGAAGACTAACCAAGTTAACTAAATAAATGACAGTACCTTTTTCACCTTCAATTTTTCTGAACATATAGAAAATACAAAGAAATGTTCATTTCATCAAAAAACAATTTTTTTCTTCTAAAGTCTCAATATGAGAACATAAAAAATAAAAATGAATTTTGCTTTAAATGGTTCTAGAATTTCCCAAGCTTTATGCCACTAAGATGCTTTAAATAAGAAAGAAATCCTTTGTTTTGAGAGATAATACGAGCAAAGGGGTCAAAACCCACAGAAACAACTGACCAGAGCTAGTGAGAGCACAGTGACTCCAGAATGATAGCTGAGGAACCTGCATATAGGACTGAGCTAGACCCCCTGAACGCAGGCAACAGGGGTGGACCGGATAGGTTATGAGGCCACAGCAGTGACTCCAGGAGCTATCTATCCATCCCTACAACATGAACTGGATTTTTGGAATCCATTTCCTATGGAGAGATACCTTGTTCAGTCTACACACATTGGGGAGGGCCTTGGTCAGGCCTCATTGTAGTGATAGGACAGACTTCCTGAATCCCCATGGAAGGCCATATGCTTTTTGAGGAGCAGATGGGGGGGAGTGGGGCAAAGAGAAGGTAAAGGGAGCAGAATGAGGGGAGAACTGGGATTGATATGTAAAATTAAAAAATAAAATAAAAAAAACCAAATCCTTATGCTAAAAATCCTAAGGCATAATTACTGAGACAAAGAATTATACAACGAAACAATTTATTTATCCATATACAACACCTCTCTTTCAGCTACATCTCTTACCTATTGTCAGTTGAAAGACCAGCTGTAGCTATCAGAGAGGAGGAACTAACGAAGACAAAATCATTGGCTGTCTTGTTATGACACTGCCAAGCCTGAAATGGTTATAAACAATAAAAGTTACTGCTGCTAGTAAAATTTCCATGATCAAGTAGATAGATAGATGTATAACTAAAATGTATACTTTATGTCTTTTAAAAATAATTTCTATTTTTCTTCAATCTTGTGAACTTTAAAAAGGTTGGAGAATACAAGGAAGGTTCATGGTGATTCACCATCCCTCTTTCTGTAAAAAATACAAACAGTTCCTGAACCATCTTTTTCACTTTTTTCAACAAATACCTTAAGAAGAAAACATACAGAGGTCAAATTTCAAATAATTATATAGGTCTAGCTAGTGGGGACAAAAAGCCAACAAAACTGTCTTACAAGAAAACAGAAACCAGGATTTAAGATTATCTTTGATATAACCATCTTTGTTGAATTAACATTATTAACTTTTCAGAACCAATCAAACTTTTAAATAACTGTTCAAAAATAATAAAACGTTACTGTCACAAAAGTAGAAAAAGCTCACAGTGCTTCTGAATATTCAATTAAACTTATTATGATTATTTTGCCCATTAAAAAAAGTTGCCTCTCCAGAACGCCCACTTACATAGCTCACCCTGTAGCCTAAGAAAACTGTGAGGAAAGAACAGACTAAGTCCTTTTCAGGGTGTCCTGCCAACACTCCCTTGCATATATTTACTGAACCTATAATCTTATTATTATTATTATTATTATTTTTTACTATGTACTGCTCAATTCTATAAAGGGATTCAGGGAATAACAGAATATAACATTTTTATACTCTGAAGGCAAATATTTATGAAGTCTGCACAATCTTAAACAGTGATGAAAACAACAGGGTCAGCAACAGGATGCCCTTTTCTAATTTGCTCATTAATAAAAGTTAAGTACAGGAAAACAACCTGATTATATGCCATGGTCTGCTAGTCATCTTAATTAGGTGTTAAGACTCATCCGCAGTTGGTGAGGTTGGATAAGTTCCAGTACTTTACATGGGTCTCTGAAGATACAGGTTGTGCATGTTAACTTTCTAAACTTTACTCAGTAATTTTCACATAGGAACCTATGGTCGTGACTGAGTAGACAAGAATAGACAAATCTTATTTATTAATTTTAATGTCACTTTCTCACTCATAGCTTTGACTTTTAAACATAAAATTCATGTTTTATATACACATAGGAAATTTTAACTTACCAGATATGGCTTAGGCATGCTCCCAGTAACTGGACAACATTTCCAGTTTGTTTGATACAAACTTAAATATCCATCAGCATCAACAATTCCAAACTTTAAAAAAAATTTAAATAATGAATGTAAATAAAAAGCACACATTTCCCTTATACCCACATTACCTCAACATTTAACATGTAACTGACAGACTGTTACCTTTTCATTTCAAATAAGCATCAATCTAGTTTTGAACTTTTAAGAAAACTTCTAGTGTAGAAAGAAGCAAACATCAGATACTTACAGTAACTTGCACTATTGTCTGTATAGTCTTTATAACTACTCCAAAAATGAACACTGAATTAATTATTAAGCCATACAAAACTTTATGTAAATATTATGTAAATGTTTATTAAAAACATAAAACATCATCTTTCAAAAAACATGCAATATGGAAAATACATAAATAAGATGACTTGACGTGGTCCTACTCATCTGTGATCCAAGCATTTAAGAGGCCGAGGAAGGAGAATTGCTCTGAGTTCTGGGATAGCCTGATTTATACGCTACACTAGACTGATCCTGTCCAAAAAGAAAAAACAAAAAAACCAAAAAAACCCTGAAAACAAAAACCAAAGAAATCCCTCAAGCACAAAGAAAAAATACACAAATAACAGAAAGTAAAATAAGAATTAATGATCAAAGTTAAAGAACTCTCTTACTGAATTTCAAAGAAATTTTAATTGGAAAGACACCAGATTAAGTATAGGAGTATATGATATGTATTTCCCAGGAAAAAATAACTTTTTTTAACATTACAAAAATACTACATGCCAGCTAGCCACTGGGATTCACACCTGTAATCCCAAGCACTTAGGAGGCTAAAGCAGAGAGATGGATTGCTATGAATTTAAGGCCAATGTGATCCACAGAGTGAGACCCTGTCTCAAAATAAAACAAAAAAGTACATGTGTATTTATAAAGTATATAAAAATCATGCCTACTTTGGAACCCTGTCTTTTCCTACCTCTAGATCAATCACCTATGAATATCAAATAATCATAGAATTTTTACTGTAAATTGGATAATATACAGACACAAATTTACATTTTGAATTTAGCTATCCATATCAAGACATATATATCAATATTATTGTGCTGTGAACATTACAGTGCATAGTTGTCTTTTTTTGTTTGTTTGATTTTTCTAAACAGGGTTTCTCTATGTAGCTCTGGCTGTCCAGGAAATTACTTTGCAGACCAAGCTGTCCTCGAGCTCACAGAGACCCATTGCTTCTGACTCCCAAGTGCTGGGATAAAAGGCACATGCCTCCATGGCCTGGCTCTAAACTTTCTTATTTTATAGACAGCTTTTAACTTATTCTATTAAAAATGGTGCTGTTTTGAACAATCATGTAAATACACACCTCTACATAAGTCTATAGACTAGACATTTAAAATTGGGAACACTGTTCTTTGCATAAATCAAAATTGAAAGATGAAAGCTGGCAAAGTGGATGATGATTCAGTTAACTGTCTGGATTCACATAGTGCTAGGAGGGTACTGGCCCCTGTAAGTTATCCTTACACATCCACACATGAGTCATGGTATATGCTTGGCTTCTCCCCACAAAATAAAGTTCAAAAATGTAAAAAAGTTGAAAGATGAAGGCAAAATCAAATTTTAAACAAAATAATTCTTACTCAACTATGTATTTATTCTTACACATTAGTAAATACTAGGTACCATCAAAATGAAAATATTTTACCAAGTTTTAATTTCTATTTCTTCAATTTTCAGTGATGATTACTGAATATATAGAGATTTTGGTAAACTTCACATCGCTTATTTGCTTCTCCAATGTTTTCTGAGAATTCTGATAATGCTATTATTAGATATATTAGCCTACTGCTTTTATATTTGTTATAGATACTGTCCCAAATATCTAACCCTCTTTTCTAGTTTATTTTATGTTTTCTGGAGTAGAACTAGATTTGTTCTTCAGCAGGAATAAACATGTAATATATACTCAAATATATAATCTGGCTGTATATCAACTTACTTCTCATTCCTTATCTTGCAGAATATATGGAGAGTTCTACTAAATGTAATTTTTTCCTTTCAATTGGAATCGTTGAGTAGGAAGATGGGTAAGTAAGCATTTATAACCCCATTTCTTTCACATGTACAGGATTCTTTATACTTGAAGCAAAAACAAAACAATCAGGATATGTGCATGTTTTATGCACATCTTAGGCAGTCTCTTTTTCTTATGAAATTATATTTTTTGCTTTGAAGAAATATTTATAAAACCTTCAAATACTGCTGCCCTGTTTCACTTTTTCAAAAGTATTTTCTGAGGTACTTTCTAGGAGGTAATTTAATTAGCACTTCCTAAACATAGTTACACACTTCATTTCTAAACTATTCAAAACCGCAAACTAGTGAACTTATGCACCATCAACCTTTTCCTTAAAGTAATTTAATTTTCAATAGTACCTTATTTCCCTGATAGTTAAATCTCATTCTTGTAATTCTTGAGTTGCCACCAGTTCGAAAACAGGTTATTTGCTGAGAATGGCCCCATTCAAACATTCTGACACTCCCATCTTGAGCACCTGTCAGATCTGCATTGTAAGATGACATAAATTACATATTTATTTTAAAAAGTTTTGAGAAAATTTGTTTCTTAACCCAATCTGGAATTATTTGTCAAAGAAGTACCTAGGAAATATATCAGTCCATTTATACAAGTTTATCTTTAAGTTTCATTTTCATATACAAAAAATTATATGATCTCCTTTCATTTGACTGAGAATATGTCTTCAAACAGTAGACATATTAATATTCGATCACTATAAATTATGACTCTTCTGAAAATTATCATAATGTCTTAAAGACCTAAAATAAATGTTTTTAATAAATATAATAAAGAATATTATAGAATATCAGTCATACTGTTAAGGTTTAAAATTATGCATTTTCTAAGAAAGTCATATTATAAATGGTTTCAAATACCATGCAAAGGGGGAAAATTTCATTTCTAAGTTATTTTGTTGGACCACTTATCTAAAATATATGCTAATATCTGATAATATTATAACATGGAATAATAATATATGTCATTAGTTTTGAGAATAAATGAGATCATTTACATAAAGCACCCAGAAATATAACATGGCGCCCAAATTATATTAATGATAACTGTCAAAATTAGTATAGAATAAGCCTTCAAAATTGGGGATATACTTATGAGCCTGGGGCTAAGAATATTCACTGCCAACTATTAAGGGGGCAGACAGAATATATGCAATAGAGCTGATAGTACATCAGGTCCCTTCAGTATTTCAGGTAAGTTACAAACTTAGCATAGAGGGTAAGGACATTTTAAAACAATGCCAAATATGTTGCTTGCCAATAATATTACTTAAATCTTGCACATAAAACACAATTTATTTTTTTGAGAAAGGGTTCTTTTCTGTAGCCCTGGATCGTCTTAAACTCACTGATTGTGAACTTAACATCATGCTGCCTCAGCCTCCCAAGCACTTAAATCTCAGGTATGTGCACTTCCATGCTGTGCTAAATAAATACATATTGACATTTTATTATATAGGCCTTAAATACTATTTTACTTCTTTCTTCAAATTCTTTCATTTTTTTTAAAAAAAAAAAGGTTTTAATTTTTATTTATATGTGTGTATCTATGTGTCAAGTGTATGCTATGTGTGTGAGTACACACAAAGGCCAGAAGAGAGTGTCAGGTCCCTAGAAGCTGGAGTCACAGGAGTTTGTGAGCCCCTGACATGGGTGCTGGAAACCAAATTTGATTAAGTAAGCCTCAGAGTAGCAGGAATTCTTAACTACTAAGTCATTTCTTTTACTCCAGAAACCTCTAAAGTTGCATGAACTCAATGTTAAGGAAGCCAATATAATATTTTATATCAATTTGTATTTAGAATGAGAAGTCATTCTCTTAATTAAAAAAATTTGTGAACCCCCTTTTTTTTCACAAAGTATGCAATGTAGATAACAGATGCTTACAGCACACACTAATACAGCAGAAAAGAACACAGAACCCAGTTAATTTTACTTCATTGAACAATTGTCTATGAGAAAAGGCAATTAAAATTTTTATACATTACTAATTTGGAAAGATATGTGATGGGAGATGTCATTCTGTATATGTTTCTCATACTGGTTAATAATAAAGCACTGTTGGCCAATAGGAAAGGAAGATAGGAGGGACTAGGAGACAAGGAGGAAATAGGAAGTAGTAAGGAGGAGTCAAGTTGGAGAGTCTGGAGAAAGCAGTATGCCACCGGCTCCCCGGTAAGAGAAATACATAGATCAGCAGAAATGGGTTAATAATTAAGGCAGAGCTAGCCGATAAGAAACAAGTAACAGGGCCAACAGCATTGTATCAAATACAGAGTCTCTGTGTGTTATTTGGGGCTGGCGCAGCGGCAGGACAAGACCAGGCGGCGGCAGGAGGAAAAACAGTACTCGTTACAGATATGACTATCTCAATATACTCATAAAACTTAAGGGAATGACATAAAATATTTTGTAAAACCTAGGATAATCATATACTAACTTATATATTTCAACCACCAGTTAAATCAATACTTCCAATAAATTCTTGTTTTTAATTTTTAATTTTATTTTAGCTACAGCAAAAGCAATGAGATTTCTAGAAAGAACTGAAAAAATTTATCTCCTACTTTAAGAATTTACTAATATCCCTTTTTATGACTTTTATTAATGTACCCGATAAAATACAAGCTGATAAAATTAGTATAACACAAACTCATCTATGAAATATAAGGCAAGTAGGATAAAAATTATCTTTGAATTGAACCTAAAAGCTTCCCATGAATTCCTTACAGAACTTATATAAAAATAAAATCACTATTCATCATTGTCAACTTACAGTAAGGAAGAGTTGGATGTGATGTCATCCTTCTGACATTATTAATGGCTTTCTTTGTCATCTGTTAAAAGAAGAAATATTTTACAGTAACAATAAAAAAGGACTAGAACTAGAACTTTACATTGTAGGGTATATAGTTCAGTCATAGAGCACTCTAATGATGAGTTTGGTTCTGTGTGTACAAAAATGCACACACACACCACACATGGTTCCACCCTACCAGTTATTCAATACTTCCAGTAAATAACCCTTCTCCATTTTTGGCTAAAACAAGAGAAACTTAAGAATCAGTCTTCTCAAGATTTTAAGTCTTCTCTCCTTTCTTGCCAACTGATTCATTTTAAATCATTGTTTTGAATGCTTTAACTAATCTGCCAAATAAGAGTAAAATAACTATGTAAAATAGCTGTGAATCAATCTTGAGGTAAACTTTTTAGTTGTTCTATTGGATTTTAAATTGTTTAACTAGCCTAAAGTCGTGGTGATGTGTGGAGTTGGTAAGGGCAGCAAGAAAGTAGGCCATCAGTGCTGGTAAGTGACAGGAATGGAAAGATCCCTGTAGATGCATTCAATTCCAGAACAAAAAAAAAAAAAAAAAAAAAAAAAAGAAGTCATTGTTAACAAGTACTAGTACTGATCATTCAGTAACAAGATAGGATTAACAAAATGTCTTATTAATTCTCCAGACAACAACAATTGATGAATATATGACTATTACTTTAAACCTCACATATAAGACCCTTTACTTTGTTTAAGTTTAGGGTCAGGACAGAGCAGATTAAAAAAAATAAGATTTAAATTAATTTAATGTGCATTGGTGTTTTGTCTGCATTCATGTCTGTGTGAAGAAGCTGGATCCCATGGAACTATAGTTACAGACACTTGTGAGTCTCCATGTGAGCACTGGAAATTGAACTCAGGTACTCTTGAGGAGCAGCCAGTATCCTTAACCACCAAGCCATTTTGCCAGCCCCAGAGACAGAATTTTGTTGTATAGCTCAGGCTTACCTGTGACTTGCAACCTCATGCCTCAGCCTCCTGAGTGCTGGGATAATAACAGGCATGTCTACCAAATCCTATGTTTTTAATTAAATATATGTCTAAAGTTCCTTGTTCTTTCTTTTACCTTTTTGTTTGTGACCAAAAATATCACAGGAAAATAATAAAACACAGATTAAAAGTTTTTCTGAATACATATAACAGAAAAATAAAGAAACTATTAAAGAAGCAATTAGCTATTGGAAAATATTAATATACAAAGAGCCACTTGTTTTATTAGTATCTTTTTCTTGAGAGAGTAATCATGAATCAGAATGACTTCCAATTAAAGTCATCAAGATGGCAACTCCTTATTGCTGAACAAAGATTAGTTGACAGCTGATGCCCACATAGAGCCTTCACCTCTACTGACTAGTGTTCATGGTACTAGAAAGTACTCTGCACATTACCAGAAGAGAAAGGTAAACATCAACCCAGCTACAAATCCTGCTATTTACAGTGGTAATCTGCCTGCAAGATGGTCAAGAACCAATGATTAGCTAGGCCACAAAAAAGAAAAAAATGGAAGAAAAAAAAAAAAAAAAAGAAAAAGAAAACCAAATATAGCAAGAAAATCACTCCTAATGACATCTGCTATAATCATAGATCAGGGCCTTGTTCAGCCATCATCAGAGACGCTTCTTCTTGCAGCAGATGGGAACAAATAGAGACCCATAAATGGACACTGTGCAGAGGGTCAGAGATCATAGAATACTCAGTCCTAAACGGAGATGTCTCCATCAAATAAGTTTCTTTCATACAATATATTCTGATTACATTTTCCCTCCTTTCTTGGCTCAGGGAACTCTGTAGAAGAGGAGGCAGAAAAGACTGTTAATAGCCAGGAAGGATGGAATACAGCAAAGAAACAAGTCTTTGTAGACACAAATATGAAATGACAGAGACTGTGGTAGCATGCATAAGGCCTGTGTAAGTCTAAGCCAGATAGTGCCCCAGTGCTAAGAAAGGAAGCAGATACAAGTTCCCTTTCTCAACCCAGAAGCTATCTCCACTTGATGACCACATGCAAAAGGAAACTCAGTTCTCTCCTGTGGAATCTCAGTGTGTATACAAAACCATAATTAAGGGCAGGCCCTATGCCCAGTAAGCCAAAACAAACCTAACTCAATCACATTTTTGGAAGGTTTTTTTTTTTTTTTTTTTTTTTTTTTTGTCTCATAATAATTTAATGATTTGTCAGGGCATTTTTTTTTTTTTTTTTAACCTCACAGACCTTATATATTGTGGTTTTTAAATTTTATTTTTATAGATTTTCTATATGTGCAAATATGTGTGTCTTGGTGTCTGTGTTTCTTGTACTTTTTCCTTTGACTCTTTTTCTCTGGTTTATTCAATTTTGCCCTATTCTGGTTTGCTTACTTTTATTTTTTAATTATTATTATTCTAATGCTGGCTTGTTTTCTAATGAGAGAAAGAAAGAGTGTGAATTTGGCTGGGTGTATGGGGAAGTGGGGAGGACCTGGGGAAGGGAAAATGTAATCAGAATATATAGTATGAAAGAAAATCTATTTCCTTAAAAATTAAAAAAAAAAAAATCAAGGAACAAATGAATCTACTTAAAAATGGAGTACAGAACTAAACAGAGTTCTTAAAAGATGAAACACACTTAAAAAATGTTCAACATCCTTAGTCATCAGGGAAATGCAAATTAAAACTACTTGAGATTTCATTTTCCCCAAATCAATGACCAAATCAATGACACACTCTGTAAGGATTCAAGGAAAGGGAACACTTATTTATCGCTGGTACAATAATATAGAAATCAGTGTGGAGGTTCTTGAGAAGGCTGGGAATTGATCTATATCAAGATCCAGGTGACGCCATTGATCTATTCATAACCTCCACAAATTGGAAACAGATTAGATGTCCATCAACTAATGAATGTATACTGAAAATGTGGTATTTTTTTTCAGAATTGAAATATTATTCAGCTGTTTAAGAAAAATGGAATTATGAAAGTAAATCAAGCTGGAAATAATCATCCTGAGTGAGATAACCCAGAACTCAAAAGACAAATATTGCACGATTGCACGCTTTAGCTTATATGTGGATGTTAGCCTTTAAGCTTTAGATGTGCACTTCAATTACAATAATCACAGAAGTTAGGAAGCAAATAAGGACCAAGGGGGAGGAGTTCTTCCAAGGAAAAGGAAACAGAACATAGTGCAATAAAGAGATAAAGGGGAAACTAGAATAGAGTTAAATGTCAAGAGGGGTGGGAGAGAAGGGTTAAAGAGAGCATATGGGGAGTGACAACCAACACTAAAAGCTTTTGAAAAATCATATGGAAAGCTACTACTATAGAAGCTTCCTAAAATCTAAACATATATGAAAGGAATTTAAGTGGAGTTACCACATAAGAGGAGATACAATGCCCCAACTAGACATCTTATGTCACCACGTAAATTTCCCAGTGGAAGAAATGTGTTACATCTTGTAGACATGTTAGTCAAACACATTCCAATTATCACAGATGATTGTCAAAACTATTAATTACAGTCTACAACTTGATAGTAAATCCCTACTGCTGAAGGCAACAATTACTTGTGTTTTGAACATGGAGAAACTGAACTGGTACTCAATTAGAAGTTTCACTCCTACTGACTACTTATGAGTTATTTTGCATGATACTGGAAAAGAAAAGTAATCATCAACCTCACATAGGTACAAACCATGTGACCTACAACATACATTGGTGCACTATTAAGGGAGTAACCACTTTTTGGTTGGAATTAAAAACCTGAGACTAAATAGGTCATGTACCTACAGAAAAAATTGTCACTATTATTCTTTGGAAGGAACAGAGCAATAAAATGACTTCTAATGACATATCACTATACCCATACATCTGTGCCTTGCTTAACCTTCTTGCTAGGAATTAACACAGAAACCCACAACTGTACAATGTATAGAGACTAATGCACTTTGGAGCACTCAGTCTTGAATGGGATATCTGTATTAAACTTCTACCCATTCATAGCTTAAAGATTTATGTTAAAAGGAGATGTTAAGTTAGGATCTGAATGATTACATAGAGGTAGGAGCATTTTAAGGAGAACACAGGGAAAAGTCTTTAATGTGACAGCAATGGATGTATAAACGGAGCAGAGAGTGATGTGGAAGGCCCTTCTGTATGCTGGGAGTATGTTTTATTACCATTGGTTAATAAAGAAGCTGATTTGATCAACACCAAGGCAGAATAGAGCCAGCCAGGAAATCCAAGCAAAGATACAGGAAAAAGAAGGCAAAGTTGGAGAGCTACCAGCAGCCACTGGGGAAGCAAGATGTGAAGTAACAAGCAACAAACCTTGTGGTAAAATATAAATTAATAGAAATGGATTAATTCAGTTGTAAGCCTGAGCTCAGTTCCGCAGTGAAATGGGAATCAGTCTATCTTAAGATCCAACAATTCTACTCTTAGGCATAAACCCAAAGGATGCACATTCATACAACAAGGATATCTGTTCAACTGTGTTCATAGCAGCATTATTTGTAATAGCCAGAACCTGAAAGCAACCTAGATGCCCCTCAACTGAAGAACATATTTACATAGTGGAATATTACTCAACAGAAAAAAAAAAAAAAAAACAATGGAATTCTGAAATGTGAAGGGAAATGGATGGAACTAGAAGAAACCATCCTAAGTGAAGTAGCCCCAGTCACAAAAAGACAAACGCGGTATGTACTCACTCATTCATGGATTTTAGACAGAGCAAAGGATTGCAATTTTCATGTGCTGTAGCATATTGTTGTGATTTTTTTTTTCTTTTTCTATACAGGGAAAAATGTAGGGCTGAGGCTAGAACTGAAGAATAGTGATTGGCTGATAAACATGAGGCCCTGGTATTAAACTTCAACATTGGAAATGGAAAAAAAAAACAAACAAAACAAAACAAAGAAAAATGTAACCTCATTCGTACTATATTAGCTCATAGTACATGGTTTACATATGGACTGTAGCTTCAAATAATCATTATAGTTCTTTCATTTTAAAACAAAGTATGTTTAGACTTTAATCCAGTTTGAAACCAGCCTGGTCTATAAGAACTTGTTCCAGGACAGGCTCCAAAGCCACAGAGAAACCCTTTCTCAAAAAAATCAAAATCAAATCAAATCAAAACAAACCCCCCCAAAACCAAAAAAGTATATGTTATTTAATTTTGAGATAGGGTCTCAAAATAAGCCATGGCTGTCCAAGAACCTGTATGTAGATCAGGCTTGCCTCACAGAGACCTGTCTGCCTCTGTCTTTAAAGTGCTGGGATTAGCAGGTGTGTCATACTACACTGGACCAAAATATATTAAAAAAAAAATAACCCTTTCAAATAAAAACGTTATTCTTAATTATTAAAACATATAATTCTAGCACATAAGACAAATAAATTTGAGAAATTAAAACATTTTTAATCATCTTTTATGTATTAATCTAAAGCAGAAAAAATAGGACAGCAAAGCTTAAACCTAAGTATCTTTAAGTCTACATACCACAGATGCGCCTCTTCCCGTCTGGGTACTTCCAAGCCATGGCATATTGATTGGAGTGCCAGGGTTGCTGTGTGTGTATGGGGTTGAACCCTGCACAGCTGTTAAATCATCATGAGCATGTATCACCAAGAAGTCTTCTGATCTACAAAGCAACATAAACTAGAATGAAAACAGAGCATAAGTTCATTTGTTTTTGTTTTTTGTTTTTTTTCCTTTTTGTTTTTCTGGAGCCTGTCCTGGAACTCACTATGTAGATCAGGCTGGCCTTGAACTCACAGAGATCCACCTGCCTCTGCCTCCCAAGTGCTGGAGTTAAAGGTGTGCACCACCACCACCAGACTCTTCATTACTTTTTTATATGTGAAAGTTTAAACACTTTATATTCCTTTTTAAGTTAATGTTCTTCAGCTTTAACTAACAACGTTCATATCTGAAAATCTTCCATTTTCTGAACTCTAATTCCCTGTAAGAAGGCACTGTCATCCCTTCCTCACCTACCCCTAGTCACAGCAGCAAGTGTTCTGCCTACAACTACCAGCACTGCTTTTGAGATCAAGCTGCCTGCTGCATCAAGAAGGCACTTAGTCTCTTATGGAGGTTTTTCAAAGTTACAGTTCAGTGGATACAGTCACTCATATCATATGACTGAATTAAAAACAAAGCATAAGAATACCCTTTGGATTCTGTTTCTGCATCATCATCCACCCATGTATAGATTTGTGTGGCGAGAATTCCAGAGACATCCAGTTCTTGTACATCATGGCTAGAGGCAACTGCTATGCAATTTCTATTTGCCTGAAAAATAAATCATGTTAACTTTTAAATTAAAAAGCCCAGGGGGTATATGGGTTACCTCTGAAGAAATTCTCTAATAACATGCACAAAAGCATTTCTATCAATTAATATTGTAAATGGACATTTTAAAAAAACATTTTAAATTTTATTTTTTATGGCGTTTTGCCTAAATGTATGTCTGTGTTAGGGTGTTGGATCCTCTGGAACTATAGTTACAGACAGTTGTAAACCACCATGTGGGTGATGGAAATTGAACCCTGGTCCTCTGGAAGGGCAGCCAGTATTCTCAACCACTGAGCTAACTCTCTTAAATTAACTTTAATAGTTAAATTTTTAGTAAAATAATCTTAAGCTTAAGTTTGTCTAGGTAGTGAAACTGAACAATCTATTGGTAAGAGGATTTCAGAGTGTTACAAGACATACACCTATATAACACTTATTGATAGCATGCTGGAGGCTGAAGAAGGAGGCTCACTTGAAGGCAAGGAGTTCCATAAATGTCCTGGCTGACTATTATTATAAAATTAAAAATAACCATGGGTATACATAGTATCAAGTATCCTTTAGGTATACATGAAAACCATAATCTTACCCTTCTAAATTTAAAGAAAAAGGAACAATTAGCAGAAACTATGCTGTATAGCAATATGGGCAAGTTCAAGTGGGCTATGATTAAGACAAAATTTACCTTTTCATCTGGAGCTTACAGATACCTCTAAGGAGGGTGTAAAGCAGAAGACTAAAGATTATGAAATAACACAAATTGGGTTTCTAATACATGAGTTTATATTCTAGCAAATAGAATCATGTCTAATAAATTCATACAAAATGACTCTCTGGTTTAACTAATGTATTATAATAAATATTTTAAAGTTACTACTTGGAATTCAAATTTTCAACACTGTTCTCTGCATAGCAATAAAGTATTTTATTAGTCATATCTCCCAAATTATATAATAACAAACTATATTAGCAAATTATATAATAATTTTACAAAAGAAAATTCTTACTGAGATTATAATGGGAAGTAAATTTGGAAGAGAGTATTTTCACTGAGTACATTAAGTGAGGTCCCAGGAAAAAAAAAAATCTACATACTTACTTTATTAACAGCAAAGGCAGTAATGATATCAGATTCTTTATGAATAATTCTTGCTTTACCTCCAGGATATCCCAAATCTGCCTCTATCTAAACAGAAGAAAGCATAATATTAAAATTTCTACTTCATTAATAAAACAAATGAACATATATAAATTAATAAAGTTTTAAGATACATCAATCCCAAAGGCAGTATGGTACATGTTAATTGTCCCAAAAAGAATTCAATCTTACTTTCACGTCTAAAAAGACAGTTGATAAAACATGTAATTTCTTGAGCTATTATCTTCTAAAGAAATACTGAACTAACTTTAAAGGCTCAAAACATTTAAATTATCTTGTTGTTTTGTTTTTCAAGACAGGATATCTCTGTCATCCTGGCTGTCCTGGAACTCAAGCTGTAGACCAGGCTGGACTTGAAGTAGGAGTTCTTCCTCTGTCTGCTGTGTTTAAAAGCAGGCACTACCACTCACCACCCAGCTGACATTTTAATTACTGAAGCTTTCCCAAGTTTCCACGTAGTCTAATTGTTAATAATATCTATAAGTATTACAAGGAAGATCAAGCAGTAATTAGTTCAGGTTTATGGCTGTTAGGAACTAGCAACAAAGGTTCATTGTTGGATATTTTTGTTCATTTTTGGTATTTTGTTTCCCCCTCCAAACTACTCACTAAAAAGTCCAAAGGCCATCCTTAGTTCTTCGACTAACAGCTGGGATTGCACCAACCAGTTGTAGTTTACCGACTTCTGATCTAAAATAACTTTCCATTTAATAAAAAGAAACTGGGGTCCTGGGAGGATGGTAACTAATTCAAGCCAGTAATTCACTTTAGTAGTTGAATAGATTCAAGTAAGTTTACAGCAGGGGCAAATATTTGACATTGTGTTTACCCCAGAAAAGGTACACATGTATGTTTGAATTCATAAGAGAGTACTTATAATGTCATATTTACCAAAATCAGTAAGTGTAAAAGCTCAGGTAATTAAAAGAAACATTGCTTAAAATATAACTTCATTCATTTTATCTTTATTACCTTTAATCTTCTAAAATAGGCTACTAAGAAATGCTTCAAATCTCATTATGAAATGCAGAAATCATTATTTTGAAATTAGCACACAACAAATTTACTTTCCACAAAATTTAGATAAAAACATCGCCAATGTCTGCTTATTGATTAAAAAAATTAATTAAAAAAAATGGCCTCTAGGGATGGAGAGATGGCTCAGGGGTTAAGAGCACTGACTGCTATTCCAGAGGTTCTGAGTTCAATTCCCAGTAACCACATGATGACTCACAAGCATATATAATGAGATCTGGTGCCCTCTTCTGGTCTGCAGGCAAACATGTAGACAAAACAATGTATAAGTTAAAAAAAAAAACTTTGCAAAAAAGCCTCTGATGTCACTGCTGGTTCCAGGAGTGGTAGATAATGCCTTTAATCCCACCACTTGGGAGGCAGAGGCAAGCATATTTTGGTAAGTTCGAGGATAGCCTGTTCTACTAAGTGAGTTCCAGGACAGTCAGTGTGACAGAGAAACCCTGTCTTGCTATTTACTCCTAGGCATTTCTCAAGAGAAATAAAAGCCTAATACAAAGAGCCTTATGCATGAATTTTCAAGGCAGCCTTATTTGAAAGTGCTCCAAAATGCAATTAGCTCAAATCATTAGGCAACAATATAAACAGATTATGATACAGCCACACAATATAATGAGTATCAACAATAAGAAATAATGAACTATCAAAACATACAAACTGAAGGAATCTCAAAATAATTATGCTAAATAAAAGACACAGGTCAAAATAAAAATCAAAGCCAGGCATGGTGGCCTATGCCTGCAATCTCCAGCACTTGAGAGGCTAAGGTTGGGGGTGTGAGGTCAGCAGGGGCTGCAGAGTGAGCTCCTGGCTGGCCTTGGCTTCAGAATGAGAGTCTGTCTCAAATACAGCAAAAATAAAATAGTAAAATGGCATATGACCTCATCTACATATAATTGCTGAAAAAGAAAATGAATCTACACATTTGTAGCTACTTGGAGAAGAAAAGGATAGAGATGAGAAGGAAGGAAAAGGGAATGTGAGAGTTGATGTGTATAATCACCGTCTTGAAGGTGGTGATAGTTAAACTAAGCAAGTTAGATGCTTCAAATGTGTGCAGTTATTTAAATTCACAAAGTAGTTTCTTTAGTTTTTAAAAGCACCATTCAAAGTTTTCGTAAAACATTTTCATACATGTGTGTTATTATACTGATGGCAGATGCCATTATGTATATATGTTCCTCATACTGATTAATGAATAAAGCACTGTTGGCCAATAGGAAAGGAAGATAGGAGGGACTAGGAGACAAGGAGGAAAGAGGAAGGAGTAAGGAGGGGGTCAACATGGAGAGTCTGGAGAGAACAGAACCGCCACCCGCCTCTCCCTGGTAAGACCACGTGGAAATACACAGAAATGGGTTAATAATTAAGACAGAGCTAGCCAATAAGAAACTAGTACCTGGCCAACAGAATTATATCAAATACAGAATCTCGGTGTGCATTATTTGGGGTTGGCGCGGCGGTGGGACAAGACTGGCGGCGGGAGGAAAAACCTTACTCCTTACATTATACTTTTGTTATAATTTGTCTCCCTTTATCCTCCTGCCCATCCTTTGTTAATTTCTTTCCTTTCTGCAAGCCACAGATACTCCCATTACCCTTTATTCCTCAAAGAGAAGCATTCCATTCTAGAAAAAAATGAGTGAGACTCTTGAGACTATTAAGAAACTAACAAAACTTAGAAGGCTCAGGGAGCTAAAGAAACTAAGAGTTACAAGATGATTCACAAGATCCCTCCCCCAAGGTTTTAAAAGCAGTAAATAATTGCTAGGCCAAAGAAGGCTGTTAGTGGTGATGTTTATAAATTGAGTAGGGAGTTCTAGGGATACAGGTTTTGTGAGAGGCATCTATGTGAGGTACATTTTTCATACTCATGCAAATAACCCCACTAAACTCGGTTTCCAATGGAAGAATGGAGGGGGGCTGTTTCACTGGTCTGTCATGGTAGCCACTCTGGGGTGAATAGAAGCTTATCCAGTCACATAAATACCCCCTTTTACTACCTCTCTTGTCATGTGAGATGTTTTCATCTCCTTTCATAATCCCTTTTCTGGTTTCATGACCTATGTAACACACACACACACACACACACACACACATTCATATAAAGAAACATGATTTTATCTGAGTCTGGCTTTCTTTGCTTAAAATAATGATTTCAAGTTCCATCCATTTTCCTGCAAGTATCATGATTTCATTTTTTTCTACATGAATAAAATGTAGCACATTATCAATTCACCTTTTGACAAATACCTAGGCTGGCTCCATTTCCTAGCTACTGTGAATAGTGCAGCAATAACCAAGGATGTGCTAGCATCCCTATGGTGTGTTGACTTAAGGGTATTTTGGGGATGTCTGGGACAAGGGGAATTCTACTTTTAGTGTTCTGAAGAAACTCCATGTTGATTTCCATAGTGGCTGAACCAGTTTATACTCCCATAGCAGTGTCTAGGGCTCCTCTTTACCTATATCCTTGCCAGCATTTTCTGTGCTTTATATTCTTGATGATGGCCATTCTACCTTGGGTGAGATGGAATCTCAAAGTATCTTCAATATGTATTCAGTCAATTAGGATACAGAATACTTTTTCAAATATTTTTGGCCATTTGCATATTTTTCCATAAAGATGCTTCCTAAAATGTATAGCAGAATCTCACTTGAAAATGCTGGCTGAAATAGCTATGATGGTAACCAAACAATAACTGTATTTTCAGAAAGCATGGAAAAGTCTTTAGACATATGTCAAGAAAGCAATTAGTTTACCTAAAGTATCAAAAGACAAATATTTGAAAAAGAATTCCCAATGATAGAGAGATGTTATTTAGTATAATAATCTAAGCAAAGAAAATTGTTACCTAACAAAAAATTTGAATTGTATTCTCTCAAAACAAAAATAAATACAAAACTCAAAGTATATAAACATTTATTTTTACCAGTTTTAGATATAATATACATTTGATATCAAATAAGTTTTTTAATTGCAAAGAATTAGTCTATTTCACTGATTCTGTTGGGAAACAATGAGAATTAGTGTCCTAAAAAAAAAAAAAAAAAAAAAAAAAAAAAAAACTTTTGAGAAAAATTTCTTCCTAAAACTTACTGATGTGAGACTGTCTTAAAATTTCTTAGTTATATAGACTAGGATGGATACATTAAATACCAATATAAGAGTCATAGCTGAATGTTGTAGCCACAAAAAAATCCGAGTTATTTATGTTTGTACAAATTCTTATCTGCTCTGCTTTAATTCTCAAGAACTTAGGTACCTACTGTGCATTGGGATATATGTTATATGCTATTCTTCAGAGAAAAATAAATACTATGTAATAGTAATTGCTGTAATTACTATGGACTTTCAAAGGTGATACCTGCAAACACAGAACAATGCTATTATACTTTATACCTCTTCATGTAATTTGCATTCCTTAAAAACTTCAGAGGAATCTGTAGCCAACACAGAAAGCATTCAACTCCCTTTAAAACTGCATTCTTTTAAATACTAAAAGAGGACCAGTTATGATAGCAATATTTAAGTTGTTATGATGAAACAGTAAGTTGAGGGTATAAGTTTCAGTCCAATGAAAACCATGTCCAGTTGAAAACTGAAACATAAATTTCTTTTTCTTCTGGTTAAGAATGCAATTTTTAATTTCAGTTGAATGACATTATGTACCTTATTGATGTTTGGCTCCTCCATCATAGAATTTTTGATGGTTTCATTGTTGTCCTCTAATGACTTCATTAAGAAAGAATAATCACATGTCAAAGAATAAAGATGAGATGTAACATGCACAACACTGAAGTATTTTATTAACTTCTATTTGTATTCAAATTACTAAAAAGGAATATGGAAATGATGTCTTTTTGTTTGTTTGCTTGCTTTTGTTTTTTCAGAAAGGGTTTCTCTGTGTAGCTTTGCAGACCAGGCTAGTGTAGAACTCAAAGGGATCTGCCTGTGTCTGCCTCCTGAGTGCTGGGATTGAAGGCATACACTACCACTGCCCAGTGGAAATAATATCTTAAATTTCATATATTTAAAAAGGAATGTATGTTGGGAAGTGGATGGTTAGGGAGTAGGAAATTTTGAAAGCTCTAAATTCCTTATCTACCACTATAAATTTTATTTCTGTTGCATACATAATTATTTGTTTTATAATGTTGACATTAAAAGAAAATTTTTAAGCCCTCATTTCCTCTTAGCTCAAACTTGAATAAAAATCTGTGTCTGTAGCAGAGAATGAGAGAATGGAGGCAGCCTAAGTCAGAGTTCTTTTCTTTATCTTTCTTCCTATCCTTCCTCCCCTTCACCACCCCAGAAAAAGTTCTAGCTAACCTGTCTAATAATTTACACTTGTGTTAGCTTTTATACTATGGCTTCCTATAAATTATAAAATGGCCACAGGTGGTATGGGGGGGGGAGGAGACATTAGCCACCTCTGCCTCCATTTAGCCAAAGTGTAAATAAATTCATTTTCCTTTATAAAACAAAAACCCACCACAATAAAATTCTCAGAACTTTCAATGTTTGTGCCAATGTTCATTTTAAAATGCTATGAAAACTATTAGTCAGTACTAATGTTCATGCTTTTGATTTAAAACTGCAATAAAAGTAGTTTCAGTTTGTCATTAAAGTATCATGAAGAAGCTCCAAACAATGCTAAGACTAAAACTATGTTCCACATTCCTCCTTGTGAGTACAGAAGGAATATAGCACTGGCATGGCCTCGGTACAAAATGAAATTACAGGACATTTGTTAAAAATTCAAAAATGTTAATATTGTATTAGAAGAACATTAAACCAACTGTAAACCCACACCAATAAAATAAGATAGATAAAATTTAAAAAAATGTGTAAGTTTACTCATTAGCAGCTATTCTTATATGATATGGCATGGTTATACCACTCTTTATGCTGAATCACTGAGACAATCAAATTTTAATATGCATGCTAAAAGGCACACTACAGGAAAAGGAGCAAACAGTAAGCTTTTAAAACCTAGGACAATGCAGCAGTATTATTATATACTACATAAGAAAGCTATAAATTATAATCTATTTTAGGAAAAGACATTTAAGATAAAATATACCTTTATATGAAACACAGTTTAACTAGTCATATATTCTTGTCTAGCACATTCATAGTTAAGTATATTTATTCATTTTTTGAGCTGTTTTGTGATAGCTCACATATTAAATGTATAATATTTTACAGTTACGTTAATAAGTAAATGTCATTCATGTCTGCCTAGATTTCAATATACTATCAAAGTATTCACCTTTAAATTCTTAATTAGCAAAAGTGTTATATATAGTTGTATATTAGAATCTGGTACTAAGGGAGGGAGACATGATGTAATTACATTATAATTTCAAAAAATATAAAAACATCCAAACAATTTACTAATTTAAATTGAATGGATGTATGAAAATTTCCTTTTATTTGATGTTTGATTGTATCTTGCTTTTTCTATGTCTATTGTAAAACCCTTCTATTTTCTTATTTTTCCAACCATATACATTTTTCTTTTCTCCCACTTCAAAACCAGTATAAAGCTTATTTTCAAACTAATTACCAGAGACAATGTTCTATCATTTATAGACTCCAGAGGTATAACTAAGAATAACTGTGTTTACTGTTTAGGTTCACTTGATAATTTTTTGTTACAAAGAATTTTCAATGAAGAAGGAAAAGAGATGTTTGCTCATTTATACTCAGATGGAAAGCTCTTTATGTTATCAGACATATTTTTTAGTAATGAACTAATGATCCTTCTCCTTCTCTTCAAACAAAAACAAAACAAAACAAAAAAAAAAGATCCATTGTAATGATATCAAGGTATAATCAAGCTATTACAGATAATCATAAGTAGATTAGATTTGTAAATTTTCCTTTATTTATATATAATTCCCAAAAGAAGAAAATATGAATATTCAAAATATTTCTGGTAGGTAAACCCAGACTCAACTAATTCTACAACAGACTTCTTTGAACTATCATATGAATACCATAGGTAATGACTCTTAATAAAAAGGTCATTATAATGCAAAACACCGTATGCAAAAATCAGAATCTTAATTCATTATTTTCTTCAGAAAAATGTTTCAAGAACATTAATTAAATTGATGTATGAAAATATTGTCCCTTGTTTTTTAACATACTTTTTAACATACCCAATGGATTTTCAATTAAAAAAAAAAACCTGCAAACTTCAATTATTCTAATGGTAACAGGGTGATATGAAACTTTACTAATAAAATAGTAAAGCATTTTAACATCTACAAACCTCATTTAGGCATCGTTTCTTTGTGAATATATTTCTGATAAAAGTTTCTTGAATTTCTTCCTGTTTCACCAAGTACTGCCAAAGCCTCTTCACAGACAGTGCCAGATGATTTCTGGATCTATAGATAAGGTAGATTTAATTATTTACCTCAGATATTTCTGATTAACTTTACGTCTCCTTAGCACTATACCAGTGTTTATGATAATAAATTAGCTAGGACTCCACCCCATGACATAGGAAAGCAGCCAAAGAGCTTTTTCATAAAGGATCATAAATTGGTATTTTTGGATTAGTGGACAATATGGTTCTTAGGACTTTGCCACGATAGTGGGAAAGAAGAAAGTTGAACACCCCTAATTTGAATGCTCCAAAACCTGAAACATTTTTCTGTTTCTTTGTTTTGTTTTGTGTTTTTTGAGACAGGATATCATCATATAACCATGGTTAGACTGGAACTCACTAAGAAGATCAGGTTGATCTCAAACTCACAAAAACACATCTACTTTTGTCTCTACTTCCCCCAGTGCTGAGATTAAAGGCATGTACCAGATGCTTGGCTAAAGTGGAATACTTTTAAAGTGATGATAGGACACCCAAAATGTTTTAGGTTTTAGAGCGTTTTAGATTCTGTTCTAGAGATACTTACTCAACCAGTATAGTCTTATCCTCATCTGCAAATGATATTTATGACCAATTAATAAAATGTTATTGATAAAAGCAGAAATAGAAATGGATTTCCCTTAAATCAGGGACATGAGCTTTAGCAAAAGCAAAAAAAAAAAAAAAAAAAAAAAAAAAAAAAAAAAACAAACAAACAAAACAAAACAAAAAAACCTGTTTCCTACTAGAAGCAGAATTTCTTAACGTGTTCTTAACGTGTTTGCTGTGGATACAGTAAGTCTATAACCTTGTTATTGGACAAAAATGGTTTAAGAGCTTTTACAAGAACATAAATGATGACACTAAAGAACTAAACATTTAGTTGGGGCCAAGACTTTCTAGATAAAGCAAGTATTGTATAAACTTACTTATAGGCCAATTGTTTTCTCTTCATGGATAGTAAAACAGTTGCAGAATAGCTATTATTATTATTGTTGTTGTTGTTTTATTTTTATTTTTTATTTTTGCAGAGTATGAGTTAATAAAAGTACACTCTCAAGCCATATGTACTCCTCAAGCTGTATCTAGCTAGTTTGTCCCGTATATTTTCAAAAACTCAAGTTTACTGGCCCAGTCAAGCCTCCTTTGCTGCATATTCTCTGTGGCTGCTTTCACTCTCTGCAAAGTCAGTTAACTAGTCATGATAATGCATCCTAAAAAGCCTACAACAGTTACTATCAGAATCCTCAACAGAAATGCTTGATAAACTTTGAAAACCAAAAGGGAATCTGTCTGACACCAAAGACATAGTTATGCTCCTAGAACAGAATGTTAAGCATGGACCGCAAGTATTTCCTTCTCTAAACGATACACAAGGACAACCTGATTCTGCAAAACTTCTTAAACAAACAAACAAAAAACCCAAATCACTACCACCAATAAAGAACAACATCCACAGTAAAACCTACTTGAAAGGAGTGTTTGTAGGTTCTAATAAAGCTTTGTGACGGAGTATTGCAGGACCCGCAGACACATTCTCTTCAGAAGTATGACTGGAGATATAGTTTTGAGGAGGTCCACCATGGATTTCAAGTCTTCGGAGAAGAACTTGTTCCCAACACTGAAGAGTTTTAAGAACTGCATGACAAAGAGGTGAACTAACAGGCAGTTCTAAAAAAGAAAACCACAATAGATCCAGGGTTATATATCCTATAGTAAAATGTTTGTGAGAAAGCAGGGGATATTAATAAAATTTAGTAGGGATATGAGGCAATCAATCTGGTATTTTGAAGATAAAATGGCATAAACCTTTAAAACTATTTCAACAGTAATGTTTTGGAATTTAATTTCACATGAAAAATATGTTTGAAGATTTTGAAAATGTTAATGGAAGAAAAATTAATTGCTTTAATCTTTGTAAAAGGCCTGAAAGTCATTTGAAATTTTTGTTTAGAAAATGAAAATAATAAAAGTTTATAAGGTTCAATAATCCTTACCATGAAATGGAGCACTACTTCATATATACTCCTTCATAGTCTTGGATAGGAACCCTACCTTCAAATTTTAATATTTTTGAGTATCTATCCACATCTAGTAACAGTCTTGATTTTCAATTCTGAAAATTACTGAATTATTATAATAGAATGAATATAAAGTTTTCCTCTGTCTATTATTCCAACAGTCACAACAATTTTTCCATTAAGTTCGTATTTCAGTATTTTTAGTGTATGAATAAACACAGTTCACAGCTGAAGATTCTAACATAAGAGCACAAAGAACTTTATTTCATATACAGCCCTCTCTTACTTTGAAACTTATCATTGCGTTTGAAGGTTTATAGGTATAGTATTAAGTTCCAGGTATAGACATAGTCTTAATGTAATTAATAGCGAGTTCAAGGCCTTTGATTTCTTAAACATTTCCCTCTACAACAGGTAACAGTAGATTGGAAAAATTAAAAATGGTTTATACCTGAAAGAAATATATCTTTTACTATAGAAATTCATTAAACCTTTTCTTTATTTAGAATATACACATAGAATAACAATTGAACAATTGGAATTGGTTCATATTAAGATGTTTATTACCTGAAAGATCATGACCTGCAAAGGAATAGAATGTCTTCAAATTGCTGAGCACCAACTGGACCATAGCCAATCGCATCAATGACCAACTAAAAATAGAAGTTTCTCTGTTAAACATTTACACAGGGGTCTAGAAATGATGCTGACCTTTAATACACAATTTCCCTACAAGAAATTACTCCAAAGATATACATCTGTAAGACCAAAATAATATATACATACAACTAGTTATTCATGTCAACATTATCTAAAACAACAGTTAAAATAACAAAAATGCCTGTCAGGAGAGTAAATAATAGTTCTGAAGGTGGGAAATTTAAGGTAACTGTAAAAATGAAGTATTAATATTGCTAAAACTATAGTATGCAATATTAATTAAAAAGCAAGCTTAGGGGTGTCATATGTATATATGTATGTTACCATCTATGTAGGTAAGCAGGGGAAATAATACAGATGTATTTATTTCTGTAACCAGAAGGACACAGAAACGAATAAAAATGGCTGTCTTTAAAAGTGCCAAGGCAAACAGTAGAAATGAGAACTATGAGGGTTCTGAGTTTACATTTTTATATAGTAAAACTTAAAATTATTTCTGCTTCTCTATAATTTTAAATATGTCATTTATGTCTTACGGTACTAGTTTTAAATCATTAACTGTGCAAAATGTGCACAACATAGTTTAGCATTTTAGCATTCTCAACAGCATGCTCACACTGTTTTAGAACCATCACCACCATCATTCTCTACAACTTTTAATGGAATAAAACAGCTAAAAAAACTGCACTTTTCTCTCTTTTAGTGTCTATCAATTGACTACCTAATGCACTTCATAAAGTAGAGCACTTGTGACTGAATTATTTCTCTTTGAATAATGTCTTCAAGATTCACCCATGTTGTATCATGAGTAAGAATTCCATTTCTTTGTAAAATAGAGTAATTTTATGATTCTGTACATAACACATTTTGCTTATTCAGCCACCTTATAGGACAATTGGATTTCTTCTATTCACTGGCCATTATGCTGCTGTCAATTGGATGTAAAAACACATGTTTGCATGCCTATGTTAAATTCTTTTGGTATTTACCCAAAATAGAATTACCATATTATACAATAGTTATATTTTTAAGTTTTAAAGAAACTATCATTTTTCCAAAGTGGCTGTACAATTTTACAGTTCAACTAAAAGAACACAAAGGTTCTAATTTCTCTCTATGTTGGCCAATACTATCATCATGTTATTTTTGTAGATGCCACCCTACTGAGACTGAGACAATATCCCACTGTGGTTTCCATTAACATTTCCCTAATGAGAGAATTTTTACAGTGTTTATCAGTCATTTACTTTTCTTCTTTTGAGGAACACCTACTCAAGTCCTTTGACAGATTTCCCTTGACCCTTCCTTTTTTTCTAACACTGAGGATTAAACCCAAGGCTTCACACATGTAAAACAAATGCTTTATAGCAGACCTATATTTCCAGTCTGGCTAAATTTTAAAAGGGTTGCTTTTTTAATTGTTGGATTACAATTTGCCTTATGAGTCATACATGTGTTTATACATTTAAAAAGTAAACTAAATTCGCAGGGGAAAAAAAAAACCCTCCAGTAAGCAAAATCTCTTAATTTTTCAATAGAAGTTACTTTCCAGAAATCTGTTTCTTTTCAAACTTTTATTAAACCATCATTAACATGCCATGTTTAATAAAATAAATTACTGTTCCTATGTAAACAACATATGAATAAGAGCATTCATGAATATAAAGCCAGTGAACCATTCAAAGTGGTGTTGAGTATAGTGAATACTTAAGTTTTTTTTTTTATACTCACAAAAGCTTTTAATAGAAGTAGAAGTCTACTAAACAGTTACTTGATTTTTTTTTTTGTTGTTGTTGTTGTTGTTGAAGTCACAAGATATATCTTATGGACCAAAATCAGAGCATAATATGAAAACATTTGTGTGACATGCTACCAATTATTATGATTTACCAAGGGATAATCAAACATTAACTGAAAATTTATTCTAATGAAAGGAATTCAGTAAATTATTAATTTCATGTTACTTTAAAAATATTATTTATATAGGGCAACATGATTTTTAAAAAAATGCTTAAAACACAATATTCTATACCTGAATGAATTTGAATTAGAATGTTCCTGGAGATGGTGATCAGAAGGGAAAGTATCGTCATCTTCCTCATCCTCATCATCACTTTCTAGACTCTCCTCAGAATCATACTCTGCTCTACTCTGGGAAGGGGGTAGAAAAGGCTGAAACAAAAATTATATACCTTATCATCCAAATATCTGATTTGATGCATCTAAACATATAATTCATTCCATTTGTGGGTTATTTCACTGTAAATAAAATAACTATTATTTACTATACTTTATCTTTGATATAATTTGATCTATTCACCCAGTCAACAAGAAATTTATTAAAAATGTCCCTCAAAAGTCTACTTGAGATTTATCTAATAGTTACACAATTCTCCCCATCCTTCTAACAAGGTCTCACTATACAGCTCTGGCTGTGTCTTTGTCTTGTGATCTTCCTACTCCAACCTCCCTCACACTAGGATCAAAGAATACAGTCAATGTCATCTGAAAGTTTTACTTTTTTGGTGGTAAAGTTAAACAAGCAAGTAAAAAAATTAGGTAAGATTAAGCAAATATATTAAATGTTACAAAAAAGTAGTTAAGATGGAGAAAAGTGAAAGATGACCAAAGAAGAGCACATTGAAAAGTGTCATTTAAGTGAAACCTAAAGGAGAAGATGTAACCAGTCTAGCAATAATTATGGAGCTAATAAAGTCTGAGTAAACAATAATCTCATATATAGAGAAAACAATTCTCCAAAAATGAAGGCCAAATAAAGTAGAAAGAGACAAATTTCCTTCATTATCTGAAGCATACAGCTTAACAGGCCAGCAGGACTAGAACCAGAGATTATTTAGAAGCTAATTAATTACAATAAGGCAGTATAGAAAACATCCAAAAGTTGAAAATGTGAAGGATCTGGCAATTAACATAAAAAAAGCAGAAGAAAGACAGCCCTTGCTCCGTAGAATACTGCAGGACCGAAACACTGGCCATTTGAGCATAATTCTAAAAATAAAAAATAAAAAAATTTTAATACCTAGGAAGAAAAATAGAAAGGTTATATGACTTTTAAAAGCAACTGTCAAAACAAATGATAAACCAGCTGAGAAAAATGTGCTATGCTACATTAACAAATTCTAAGCATCAGTAGATTCTAAAAGTAAAATGTATAACCTTAGTCATTAGGATCCATAATTGAAATAGTAAGCATGAAGTTAAAGACTTCTTATGAAACTGTTTTCTTGCGGCTTAAAAAAACATTTTGTGGGTATATCTATGTAGACATGCATGTGTGGAGGCAAGGGCACTGTTGGGTGTTTTGCTCATCTCTTTCCACCTTAGTTTTTGAGACAGGGCCTCTCACTGAATCTACAGCCCATGATTTCACATAGACTGGCTGGCGAAAAGATCCTGGGATCAGCTGTTTCAGATTATATAGTTACAGATGTGCATCACCATATGCCTGGTTCTTAGGTGAATTAAGAGAATTCATATTCTGGTCCTTGGGCTTACAGAGCCCTGAAGGACAAGAGAATTTTTTCATTCATTCACTAATTCATAAAAAAATAACAAAACAAACAAAAAAACACTCCTTCAAAAGAAAGATTTTTTTTTTTAATGTGTGTGGTAGTTAGAATATGAATGGCCCCATAGGCTCATACATTTCAAGTTTAGTCATGATTAGGAGGTGTGGCCTTGTTGGAAGAAGTGCATCACTGGGGGTGGGCTTTGTGGTTTTAAAGGCCCACATTAGAGCCAGTGGCTCTCTTCCTGTTGCCTGCAGATATGGATTTAGAGCTCTCAATGACAACTGCATGTCTGCCTCCATGCAGCCTTCCTCCCTGCCATGATGATAAGAACGACACCTCTGAAACTGTAAGCAGGGCCCAATTAAACACTTTCTTTTGTAAGAGTTGCTGTGGTCATGGTGTCTCTTCACGGCAATAGAACATTAACACAATGTATGTGTGTGTATATCTATAGGTGGATATGCCACATGTGTGCAGGTGCCTCTAGAGGTCAGAAAAGAGTGCCACATTCCCTGAAGCTGGAGTTACAGGTGGTAACCTCACTGACAATGGATGCTGGGAATCAAATTTAGGTCCTCTGGAACAGCAGTGTCTTAGTATTGTACTGCTGTGAATAAACACCATGACCATGGCAACTCATAAAGGAAAACATTTAATTGGGTCTGGCTTACAGGTACAGAAATTTAGTTCATTATTGTCATAGAGTAGTAGCATGGAGGCAGGCATGGTGCTGGAATAGTAGCTGAGAGTTCTACATCTGGATGAATAGGCAGCAGGAAAAGCAACACTGAGCCTGACTTGAAACTCTGAAACCTCAAAGTCCACCCCCAGTGACACATTTCCTACAACAAGGCCACATGAACTTATCCTTTCAAATACTGCCACTCCTTATGAACCTATGGAAACCATTTCATTCAAATCACCATAAGCAGTAAACATTCTTATCCAATGAACCATCTCTCTAGTCTCTCACATGTTTTAATAGAGCCATTAAAAATTTCTTCACTTGTTTCTCACTCCACTGTAACTGACTGCACATTATATGGAGACCCGTGAAACTAGTATTTATCCCTAGTGAATGATGATACCTCATGGGAGGCCTCACTCTCTCTGAGGAGTGGATGGGGGTGGGATGGGGAGATGGTGAGGGGAGTGGGAGAACAGGAGGGAGAGGTACTGGGATTGGTGTGTAAAATAAAATTGTTTTTAACAAAATTTAAATAAAAATCAATTAATTAAAAACAATTTTATGTTGATTTTAATGTGTTAAAAATAGTTTCTAAAAATATGTACAGTTAGAGGCAGGAAGACAGCTCAGTTATTAGGTTGGTTATTAAGTAAGCATAAGAACTAACAATAATAAAAGAAAGTATTTACAAGTGCCAAAGTTAATCAGTTAAGACCACTTGCTCCTATTTGACTACATAAATACTGTTATGTGCATCAATGTCTCATTACCTTGGCTATGAAGTAGTCCCAGATACTTAACTCGGGTGGGATGAACTTCTCTTTGACAGTCAGTGACTCCTGATTTACTGAGGAAGAGGCTATGGGGGAAGACTCTCTGCAAGATACTTTTGATGGACTAAAGTGTTTATTTTGTTTTTCTCCTTCAACTAGTAAAGAAACAAAGAAGAAAACAAATTATTATTAAAGTACTATGTCCAATTGCCATCTTCACATAAAAGTTAAAGATAACTACAAATAACACACAGACATAAATATGACTATAAAAATAAAGAGCAGTTGAAAAAGCAGGCAGGAAAAGGAGTAAAAATCACTTTGTAAAGCAACTACTGCTTTAACTTGTTCATAATTATTTGAATGCCAATTTATATGTTGGATGTAGAGTATAACAGATGTTGTAGCTTCCTACAAAAAAAATTCTACAATTTACTTAGGATTATGATAGAAATTTTCCATATGCTTCTATTTTGTGTTTTTTAAGGTGAAGAGGTTTGCTGGTGATTCAATCTAGGGATTTCTGTAGGTTAAGCACAGATTTTACCAGTAAGCTACCCCAATAAGCACTTGGAAAAAAAAAAAAAGACGACACAATATCAATATGAATTAAAAATAATGTCACACTTCATATCCTTCATTTAGTAACAATCTCTCATTATACATTTAAAATTATTTTATTAGAAAATGTTTAATATTTTGATTTCCATAATAAATTGCATTTATTAAAACTTGAAAAATGGGTTAGAGATGGTCTTTCTAGTCATTTAGAATTACACACAAAAGAGAAAACCCAGACTTTATCTTACTGTCTAAAAATCTCTAAAATTATAGTATTCTCTCAGTATTTACCCTAGAAAACTAAAAACAGTAGTATCTGAGAAGCAAAACTTATGTGGGAGCTTGATTTAAAAGATTTTATGGTACAAACGATCAAAGTCAGCGCCTTGCACATGCCATGCAATTAAAGCATCACTTAACTACATATCCACAGGCTATAAAAATGTTCAATCAATACTAAGTCAGAAGACACATTATCAATTTTAGACAAACAAGGATCCTGTAGACATAAGCATGACCTAATAAGCAAACAATATTCAGATTATGACACAACAATATTTGCCTTCAGTGGTTCCAAATGAGATTTACTTACCTTCCAAAGTGATATAGGTATTTGTGCCTTAATTACAATTTTGGTTTATCATTTGGAACTATTCAACTTCAAAGTACAACATGCACATGCAATATATCAAGCAACAATAACCTAAGTTTAACGTAGTAACTATGTGATTTTGGGAAAAAAAATGAATGACATATTCATGTTCTAAGATATTATGTAATAGCAGTTCAACAGTTACTTCGTCAACTAAATGATTAAATGAACACATTTAAATCTGTATAAACTTTTGCTTTTATTAACATCTGATGATCAACAATGGAATTTCCAATATACATATTGCACATATTAACACACGTTCTAAAATTAAATGGAATAGAAAATGGACGTATTTAATGAATTATCTAAGAGAAATGGGGAGGATAAAATGTGGCTAATAAAACACAAAGGCAAGATGCAGAGATCTATTGTGAAGCATTGGGCCAAGCTCAGTAAACTCTGCTGAAGTGAGGGAGGATTGTACAAGCCAGGGGGTTCAAGTACATCACAGGGAACCCATAGAAACAACTAACCTGGGCTCACAGGAGCTCACAGAGTCTGAACCAATAGCTAAGGAGATTACATGGGACCAACCTAGGTCCTTTACATATGAGTGACAGTTATGTAGCTTGGTCTTCTTGTGGAACTACTGACAATGGGAGCAGGAGCTGTCCCTAACACTTTGGCTGGCTTTTGGGAATCTATTCTTTATACTGGGTTGCCTTGAGCAGCCTTAATGTAAAGTGTGGAGTTCAGTCCTACCTCAATTTGATATGCCATGCTTTGTTGATACCAATGGGAGGCCTGCCCCTTTCTGAACAGAAACTGAGGAAGGGTGGGTGGGGGGATGGGCAGAAGAGAATAGGAAGAGAGAGAGGAAGCTGCAGTCAAGATGTAAAATAAATAAATACATTTAATTAATAAGAAAAAAACAAAGGTATGCATGGGGGAAAGCCTGACAGAATCAAGAAAAGACATACATTTTAAAAACATAGTTCTTATTTGCTTTGACTCACTAATAGGTATCCACGTCAAAATAGATTTCACAGACAAGTATCCCTTCCTTTCCTTGAAAATCCTAATCTGACCCTCAGCACATTCTGTATTATGGACATTTAGAAATGTCAGTCACTCCCAAAAGAAATCAAACAGAAATGAAGAAACATGTATGAGGTCACTCCTAATGCAAGGCATGGGAATGTGAAACTAGAGAAATAATAAAGAAAACACTGCTTTCTGTAAGAGAAATAATAAAGGAAACACTGCTTTCTCTAGTATTAACAGATCTGCTAACATGAAGATATTACTGTGTTAAAAACAAATTAACAAATCAACCAAGGGGCAGAAATGAGAAGGGGAAGTATAATATGTATGAGGGGGACTGAATCAGCTCCAAGTACATTATATACATGCATAAAAATGGTCTTAGGTAGCATGTATAAAACAAAAAATAAAAAATAAGACATCAAAAGCTAATAAGTTTACTTAACATTTACCACACCATTTTTCGTGTGTGTGTGTGTGTGTGTGTGTGTGTGTGTGTGTGTGTGTGTGTGTGTGCGCGCACGCGCGAGTGCTTGTGTGATGGTTATTCATGGTATGTATGCACATATTTGCACATGCATGAGGAAGCCAGAGTACAGCTTCAAGTGTCATTTCTCAATAATGTCACCTACCTTGTTATGTGAATCAGTGTCTGCCACCGGCCTGGAATCACCAATAGTTTAGTTAACTGGCCTGTAAGCCCCCAGGATCTACCAGTTCTCACCTCCCCATCCCCAATGCTGGGATCACAGGCATGAGCCACAATGCCTGGCTTTTTATGTGGGTTCTAGAAACCCAGTCTTTCAATTTGCACAGCAAGCACTTTACTTACTGAGCTACCTCTCCATCCCTAGCTTACCATTTTAAAGCACAAATGACAAACCTAGTATTTTGTAACCACGCTTTCAACATTACTTCTTTAAGATCTTAATACAATCAGCAGAACTATTTCATTTCCTCCTTTCCTACTGAAAGTCCACTTATCTTTGGGGCTCCTACAAAGAATGCCAAAGAGTAAATAAAATTCATAATGGGGGACTTTAAAACTTAGTACTAAAAGGCAGGGGGAAAGGGTAAATTACTTAACTGATGACTTAAAATAGTTTATATGGAAAGAAAAACAGATATGGAAAAGAAAAGCATTTCAGTTCAATAAAAAATAAATCCCAAATCCATTTCTGGTTTTAGCAAGACAATTCAGGCTAAGGGTCTTAGATGCATGCATACCACAAAGGGTACTTTAGATACAAACCTACCTGAAATCTACAAATAAAACTTCAGAGTCCAAAATGGAAAATACTAAAGAAGCAATGAGTTAAATAAAGATTTTTCTTAAATAAGATTGATAATTTTCAAAAACTGACACGATACTATGCAGATATAACAACACTTAACTCTCAAGGTCCTCTGAGAATCGTTACCTCATATACTACTTTATTGTTTTTCTGTAAGTATTCATAAAAATAAATTATGAACTAGAGATAGTGATACACAGCTTTAGTTCCAGATCTTTGGAGGCCGAGGCAAGCAGATCTCTGAGTTTAAGACCAGCATGATATACAAATGAATTCCAGGCCAGTCAGCACTATATAGCGAGACACTGTCTTAAACAAATAAATATTTGACTAAGTAGTAGCAATTTTTTTTTCTCCAAATCCTATACCAAAGAAGATTCCAAGTTAGTTGATGTGCAAAATGAGTCACTACAAGATAGCAAGAAATATTTAGACTTTTTTGGTAAAATAAGGGGAGAGAAGGATAAGGGAAGAGCTAGAGGGAAGAAAAAGCATGGAAAAGAGACAGAAAATAAGGGGAGGGGAGCATTGAGACGGGTAGGAAGAGAGGAAAAGAAAGAGGAGAGGGAAGAAGGAAAGTGGCTGGAGGAGGAAGAAAACAAGCTTTAGTGCTTTATGTACATGAGCACACAGGGCTAAGGCTGGTGATTCATGTATGTTCTGCAAACAGTGTTTTATATACAAAAGATCTATGATCACTGTACTGAAATAGTAACTCTAAATTATTACACATGCCACAGTTTGGACAGTTTGGAAATACATCCAACCCATTTTATTGCAGGACTTGAAATAGCCAAAAATGTCAGGAAAAAGATCTACAGAAAGGCAATTAGCTTAGATTAAAAACCTTATTAAACAACATTACCCACTAAATGAGGATACCTAGGTCAGACAGATGATGTGCTACTTTTTCTTATGGCTTCTAACTTTGAATATTAAAAAGGAACAGCCTTCATAATGAGATAAAAGATTATCTGTAAAAAATATACATTTACATTTCTTTCAAGCCATCCCAGAAGGAAATAAATGGTATTTAAATATAAAGGGAAACTTGATATGACATAGCCCTCACTAAAAACCTAAGACTAACAAACATTTCCTTTTAAAGTGAGTTGTTTTCATGGTTGGCCATCTTTTAGAAGCTCTTAGCAATCAGTCACCAGCGATAAGTATTTGCAATGTTCAATCGTGTTTAGTCACTGACGTTTATGTTAAATATACTTGCCTCTTCTGGTAAAAAGTGTTATTCTACTAAAGTGATGATTGTAACAACATGTAACAGTCACTAATAAAACACTGAGGTTTCACACAAGTTCTATATATACAAATGATTTGAACTTTCTGATCTATAGTTAGCATAAATAATACAAGACCAGAGAGAATATTAAATGTCTTCAAAATATCTATCATTTTTATCTATCATTAGCAGTTTCATAAAAAAAATAGGACATGCTTACCACAAGTAAAATACTCATTTTATATTTCATTCTATAACTAGGCGATATTAAGAGAAGACAAAATTCACAAGTTTTATTGCAAATTTTCTCACAAGATGCAAAATTCTAAATATTAATTATAAAAAATTATAATGCAAGAAGCAAAAGTATGGATTTCTAATTGTTTACAGAAAAATAATAATTTTAAAAATTGTTCTTGCTAATTTTCAACTTTAACATTTATCACAAAATAAATATACCTTGAACACATATAATTTACTACAATTGTAAATATCAAAATTTTCATGTGATACATAATTCACAAAGAAATATTATTAACATTTAAATTAGTAAGTCATTTTTATTATTAACTTTTTGGCTAAGAATCCTCAGCTGTCATTCCTAGTCAGGTGGCTACAGGGGGCTACATAAGAAACTTAGCTAGCTGACCATGAGCCAGGAAACATCTAGGAAGCAGAGTTCCTTCATGGCTCTTGCCTCCAGGTCCCTGCCTTGAATTTCTCTAATAATGGATTGGAAGTACATGCCAAATGAACCCTTCTTGTCCCAAGTTTCTTTTGGTCAGAGTGTTTTAGTACAGTGATAAAAACAATACTATAATAATCAGAAAATGATTGCAACAAAGTTTATGAGACATGCAGAAAAAAAACCTTAATTGAGTTCATAATACAATTATTTCAAAATACTTAAGAGGTGAATTTAAACCAGAGTAAGAAATACAATTACCAACTTTCAAATGCCTTTCCTAGCACTAAATCTGAAAACACTTCTTAGAAAACATGTATTTAGGGGTTTCAAATAAGTACTTCATTTTCAGTACATAGTACTTAGATACTGATTAATTAGGAAAACAAAATACTCTAGACTACTCAATTTTCATTTGCCTAAATTTAAAAACTTAAAATACACATATTTTCATGCTGATTGAATTTATATCAACTTTCTGAGATACCTTTCTTTATCCCTATGATGATTAATGCTGTCAACTTGACAGTATCTGGAATCACCCGAAGACTGGTCTTTGGAACGTTTGTGGGGATTACCTCATATTGACTGAGGTGCTATTATGGGTAGTGCCACTTCCTGGCTGGTGTCCTGGATTATGTAAGTAGAGAAAAGGGAGCTGAGAAGTAGCAGACATTCACTGCTCTTTACCTCTTAAGTGCAGAAACGACATGACCAGCAGCTTCAACTTCCTCCAGCCTTGAACCATGAGCTAAACATTTCCTCAAGTTGCTTGTATCAGGGTTTTTTATCACAGCAACAGGAAAAAAATTCCTTATTTTCACCTCAAATTACTCAGACTTCTGTCTGTAATAGTGTGCTTTAAGAATACAATAATGTGTCTTAAAACCAAGAACTTCAGAGTTTCATTTCACACTACCAACTGTCATTCTGGTATTTTATCCTGACAGTTTTTTGGTCCTCAGATTTTTCTCCTGGACTTTAAGATTATTTGCTTCACAAGATTGGCTGTTTCTGATTGCCAATACTTTGCTATCCATTGCTTCACTTTCCCCCTTAAGTCTCTCTCCTCTCCCTTGACTTCTCTTTTTATTCCTGTTCTCTTTCAAACTACATTAGTGTTGGAACCAAAAGCCTTTCTCTTCATCAACTGACAAATGATGTAATTTATAGTCCCTGTAAATCACATCGTTCATAGTTCCTGTAAGTATACTTGGTGCACTTCCGTGACTATATCCAGAACAGTTTCTGAGTTCTCAAAGACAGACAAGCCTAAGTTGCATGTATTTATATCTAGCCTTACCACAAATCATTATTTTATTTGACTAGCCTGTTCCCAACCCAAAAGGGTAAACATACAGATAATTTTTTGTTATTTGGTTATTTTCTATTATTGGGGAAAATGATTAGGATTACCATTTATTAAGATCCTTACAACTACACAAGAATATTTTTGCCAACAAGCAGTAAATTTTAGTGTGTAAGTAAGAATTAACCTGACCTTTGAGTAAGGCTCTTCATATTTATCTGTGCTGAGCACAGACATGTGGAACTGGGGCCAGTGATTTGGCTCAGTGGCAGAAGCTTGCCTAACATGCACATGGCTCTGAGCTCAATTTTCACCATCAAAGAGTCGAAGCGAAGATAAGGATAATAATAACCCTTGCATCTTAAACCATATATGAACATTGTTTAGCAAAACTCATCCCTTAAAAATAATTAAATTTAAATAATTCTTAAATAATATATTAAAATTTAAAACATTGAGCCAAAATTAATTTACCAATTATTAATTTAATCATTAACTCAATTACCTTTGAATCTAATGTTAAGGTTTGAAATTTTTTTCTTGAACTAAGATATATGAAAAATATAGTCAAGATGAATTTCATAGTCTTTCTTTTTTTAATTGAAAGAAATATATCATAAGAAGTAACTTTAAAACCCATTGTGATGCTGGGTGGTGGCGGTGAATGCCTTTAATCCCAGCACTTGGGAGGCAGAGGCAGGTGGATCTCTGTGAGTTTGTGGCTAGCCTGGTATGCAAAGCTACACAGAGAAAGAAATCCTGTCTCAAAAAATCAAAATAAAAAAATTTAAAATAATGTTTCCAATATTTTGAGTATTTAAATTTATATATTTTAGTAATAAAATTAATATTAGTTTAGTAACAGGCTTTCCAGTATAAATTAAGCCCTACATTTACTCCAGTTAATCCACAAAACTAGAAAACCAATACTATTATGTATGTTAATAAATCAGAAAAAGAGGTTTAGAAGACATTATGAAAATTATTTTCAAGTTGAAAAGGTGGGTTGTTTTAATTTTATTTAAATACAATACATGTAGCTTTAACATCAGAAATGAAAGGATACAATTACTTAAAAATTACTTTTCATAGTATTAAAAACACTTAGAAATCCAAAATCTCTAATTGCCAGTCATAATATGCAAATCATAAAGCAGCCTCCTGGAAAATGCTTTTTCAATCATTTCAAGCCATACTGTGATTTTCTATGATCAGCACTAGCAACCACTTTTTCTTTCTTTCTTTCTTTCTCTCTCTCTCTTTTTTTTTTTTTTTTTTTTTTTTTTTTTTGGTTTTGTACAATCAGAAATGTTAAAATTTAAGGAACAGAAAATATCCAAAACCAAGTATTTGAAACTTGAATGGAATAGCAAAAAGTCTTCTAAAATGCTAATTATTGTTTTAAATCACAAATATGGCTTGAGTAAAAGAAATCTGTCAATTTTTCTTAAAAGCCAAACAAAACAAACTCTCCCACCCTATGAAACCCTTCCACAACACCACAAAGCAAGCTAAATTGTAAAAGCCTATTTCTAAAACTAAGATCTTGCCTGCAAGAGTGGGAGGGCTATGAGAACTGATGGCTGAAAGAGCTTTGGAAAAGCCCACACATTCCATGGAGAATACGACTACCTGGTGAGGGCTAGGCATAGCATAGTGCCTTCCTGCCAAAGAAAAAAGAGAAAAATCTGTATTTGGAAGAACAAAAACCAAAGTGACAGTTTCAAAAGAAACGAAGATTTTAATACTAAGAGACAAATTCAAGTACATTAAATAGTTTAATCATCAGTGCAGGAGAACCTTAAAGATTGAAAACTGCACGAAAAGCTTTAACACTTTACTTTCTACTACATTATTCTTTGTTGATGGTCTTGTATAACAAGAGTTTTCTGACACTAAATCAAAACATAATTACAGTTAATAAAGTTATCCAGATGAATAAAGCTTTATTTAAAGAAAAAAATGAGAGGAAGAAGAGAGAAAGGAGAGAGGAGAGGAAGGATGGAGAGCCAGTTAAAAACTCACCAGATGAGGCTTTTGAGTGCATCTGTACTCCTCCACCAAATACTGCAGACCACATATTTTCATTTAGGGGGTGGGCTACAATCCGAAATAGTTCATTACTACAATGTGTTGCCAACCCATGAATGAACAGACTAAGATACACTGCAGTGAGAATTTCACAAAGCAAGACTGTAAGTCCTGATTGGGCTTCTTCACCAGAAGAATTCAAAAGCTGAATTAGACAACTTATTCCTAGGACCAAACAAAAAAAATAAACAAATAAAACCTGCAATTAACAACAACAACAAAAACCTTTTAAAGTTAAAAATTAAATACATTTTCTACATTTTAAAAAAAAATTTACTCAATCAGCATTAAGTAATCTCCCCCCTCACCTGGATTCATAACCAGTAGGTTATTATGGTTTAAGAGTAATTGTTGAAATATTTAGATAAACTGAAAAGTAAAGCTTATGTCAAATTTCATAGTTAAAATGTTAATGGCATACATATTTTGATAAAATATTTTAAATTGTTTAAGAAACAATTTAATATAATGAGCTACTTTATTATAGTGATCAAGGAAATATTTACTAATGTCTTGTGTAACAAGGGCTTTTTGTGGCTGAATTAAAATGTAACCAAAGAATTGCATTGAATTTGCAATGATGCCAAATCTAACAATATTAACAATGATCTAAGCCAAATCTGCTTTTTACCATTTAACATTTCAAATAAGGCCAAAAAAAAAAAAAAAAAAAAAAAAAAAAACCCTCATATATGTAAATTACTTATACCTGGCCATTGAGCTGGTGATGTGTTGGGAGTTACTGATTCATCTAAACTTCCTGTTCTCAAAGAATGTCGATGGGCAAGCAGTACTGTCTGATACACCATTCCAGTAAACTGATTTGTTTGAAATGAACTAAGAAAGGAAACAATATTTAAACCTAAGGTGAATTCCATATGTAATATGCTCACTCTTACATACAATTTCTAAGTTACCTTAAACAGAAATTTTTGTTTATAAATTATATTGTTTCTATTTCTAAGTTATATGTTCTATGGTGCTATATTACATTAATATAGTATTCTTTAAAGTGTAAATATACATATTCTAAGCTAAAACAAATTTGACAAGTATCTAGTATATTTAGTGAAATATGAAGAATACATTACAAAAATACCCACATTATTTAGGGCCACAAGAAGCAATCTTATATGTATGAGTTTAAAATAAAGCTATTTGATTGAAAATGAAGTGGGTATAGATTCAATTTCCTTCCATCTACAGTTGTAACATAAACATCTATCAGTGGATTGAGTCTCTCTGAAGGAAAGCCAGAAACTAGTTGAGAACTCCCAGCCACTAGATAATTAAGAAATGTGTATCAACTAGGTAGGAAAAGCTATGACACAATTAGGTATGGAGTCACTTCATTACAAACTTGGGTAGGTATTGATCCTCTTGTGAAGCTAAGGAAATAGGTTAACCTCATGTACTAGTCTCTAAGTTCTACACAACTTGTGTTTTGAGAATTCTTTCATGAGTATTGCTTATATCATTATTCTCTCTTCTTACTCAACTCTTCTTGTGTCCCTCTTGTTCTTTTTCAAATTGGTGACTTATTATTGTTATGTGTACTTGTGTGCATGTGTATGAGTGTGCGTGTGTACACACATACAACCTACTGAGTCCATTTAGAAATGCTTATCTGTTCATGTGGGTGATCAGTTGGGACTGGTAACCCATCGAGAGGTTTGTTCCCTGGAGAAAACTCACTCATGCTCCCTATCTCAGCAGCCACTGACTGCCTTTTAGCTCTTAATCTACAGGTGGGGCCATAAAAAGTTTCCCCTCTCTATGCTGTTTAGGCAGCCACAGTGCTGAGATTTCATGGCTCTTACCTACTTTCCAGGTCTAGAAGTCATTACCTTGAATGACTTGAAGCAGGAATCCTGGCTCTCTATCTCTATCTCCCTCTTCTTTCATGATTTTCTGTGAGCCTTGGGTGTAGGAGATATATATATATATATATATATATATATATATATATATATCCTCAATTGTTCTAAAATCTTGATTTGTCAACTAAGGTAACAGAAAGATTTAGATATAAAAGGCCACTCTAGTTTTAATGGGTAGCAGGAAGTATTACTATTACTACCTGGAAATAGGGACAGGTCTTAAAAAAACAAAACAAAACAAAAAAAAAAACAAAAAACAAAAAACAAAACAAAACAAAACAAAAAAAAAACACAGAGTTCCCAATCCTGTTAACCTTCTGTTCCTATCACTGACTGACCTGGTGTTGAAAAAATACTCCAGGCAAGAATTATCTATGGCCTGGTTTTTAATCAACTCGAATTCAAAATTAAAGATCAATAATCCTTCATTTGTGTCAAAATGGATGAATTCTAAGGACATCATATTAAATGAAACAAGCTAGGCACAGGAGGAAAAACACTGCCATTTTTCTCACATATACGGATTCTATAAAAGTTATCTCATGGAAGCAGTTGAGTACAATAGTGGTTACCAGAAACTAAGAAAAGGAGGGTAAAGCAGAGAGGCTATGTAACAAATACAGAACTTCAGTTAGATAGAAGGAATAATGTCTAATGTTCTATAGCACAGCACAGTGGCTACTGTTAATACTGTGCTATTTCAAAATACCTATGACAGGATTTTGAATCTTATCATAAAGAATAATAAATACTACAATATCCACTTTTGATCACTAGACATTGTATACAGTGTGATACAAACTGTACTGAATAAATATGAACAATCAGTATGTATAAACTTAACCAAATTGCTGTCTTAAAATAATTTCTTGGATTTTATTTTATGTTTTGCTTTGCTCTTTTCTAATGAGACAGAAAGGAAGTAGATCTGGATAAAGGTGGGGTGGGGTAGAACTGAAAGGAGGGTGAGGAAACTGTAATCACAGCATATTTTATGAAAAAGAATCTATTTTCAATGAAAAGAAAAAAGTCAAAAAATTTCTAAAGTATAAACTCCACCCAGAGAGGAAAATAGTATATATTGCAGAAGAATGCACCAAGATATAGAAAATAAAATGGGGATTTGCCTGGAAATGAAACCAATAGACAAACAATGCATGAAGTGAAAAAAAAAAAAAATGGACATAGAGTTCTAGTATCTGTGTCAAAGAGTAAGAAATAGAAGACAGATAATGCTTAGAGAAATAATGTCAGACTATCTCCAAGAACTAAAGCTATACAATAGAATGTCAATGTTTAGGCTTTTAACAAATTATACTGAATATAGGATTTCAAGAGAAAATTCCTAAATAGAAAATCTGTAAAAATTTCTCAATTCAGTATCTGTCACTCCTTTGCCTATGTGCCTAAGGATTTTTGTTAGATACCAAATTATAGAACTTTTATTTTATTATATTATCACCCATTAGTCTAGTTTTTAACCAAAATGATCTTAAACAAAGATTATTTTACTCGTTTTTAATTTCTCAGTATCTATATAATATTTAGCAAGATGGTAGTGATCAACTATGGGCAGGTAAGTAAGGTACAAGGGTTAGCTTAGGTGTTCTCTGTCATAAACGTATAAGCTGAAATTTCATAGATATATGAAAAAATATTCAACATCTTAGTCATGTGCTTTGTGTATTTACTGAAAGGAATGTTATGTATGATTTTGAATTATTAATGTATAGACAGGAACCTCACTGTTTACTGAAAGTGATCTTAAATTTCACAAGAAGATATTTACCTGTAGTTATGACTACCACAAAGGCACTGATAAATACAAGCAGAAAGTGAAGCTGCTAAAGTATGCATTACATATACCTGAAAGAAAAAAAAACACACACACACACACAATTACTTTAAGTAAATTTTTTTAGTTATAATTTTGCCAGAAAGGAAATGAAAAGTTTTCTGCCTCTGTAGGCTATTTTCTTCTTTTTGTCCCCCTAAGAACAATTTCTACCCACAGGAAGTCACTCTATGGAAATGTTAAAGAAAAGGCAAAAAGAGTTCTCTGGCAGATATTACAAACCACATAACTATTACCCTTCAAAATACAGTTTGCCTTTTCTTAAACACAATATGAATAAGTAATTGTAATAAATGACAGTTCACTTATGACAGGTCAGCAAAGAAAATGCTAGCATACATTACAGTTAACTGAGAATGAAACTTTAGAGAAAGGAAAAATAAGAAAGGCAGTTGTAGTATGAATAATAAAAACTCAGAGACAGATATTGAGGTTCAAACTGAAGATCAGAAAAGCAAAGCAGCAAACCATTAGAGAGTTCTTACCTCTACCAAGGTTCAGTCCAAAAGGGGCAGACTGACTGACTCCTGTCTCCTCCCATCTTATATTCCTCTCTAGTGCTGGGATTAGAAGTGTGCACCTGTACCACTGCTTGGCCTCTATAGCTAACTAGTGTGGCTGCTGGGATTAAAGGTATGTGCCACCACTGCCTGACCTATATTGGCTAGCTTTGCACTCTGATCTTCTCTGGCAAGCTTTATTTGTTAGACCATAAAAAAAAAAAAAAAAAAAAAAAAAAAGTCACCACATTTCCCTTTTTAAAAAAATATCATATACTGAAGCTGGCAGAATACAAATATGATAAACAATACTGGTAGTATCATTCCAGTATAGGATTTGCATCTATTTCTCTATTCACTGGCCTTTGATTTGACCCATGAACAGAAGAAAGGTGTGAACCCCGAGCTTACAACTTAAAAGGCAAATTCTACTCCTGTTGCTCTTAAATCCCTGAACCTTTTGTGTAACAAAGTGCTACTAGGCTATGAGATACACAAACACTTGGATAAAGTTACTCTGAGTGACTCTCAAGAGTATTTCTAGAAGACAAGAATATCTGAAATAAGTAGTCTAGTTAAAACAGATTAGCCTCTCATTTACCAGTAGACTGGGAGACTTAATAGGAAAAAGGGTAAGAAGCAACACTTGCTTTTTGTCCTCACCCTCCTTTCCCCCTCTTCAGGGTCTAACTGAAACATGAGCTCTTCTTGAATATCAAGCTATTTACCTTTGGAACAGAACTTTTAAGCTTTGAACCTGGACAAGAACTATAAGGTCAGTTTTTCTTCACCAGTTTACTATGCGTAAATCCTTGAGCAACCTCAACTGTCACAGTCACTGTGGTGGCTTAGATGAGAATGACTACTGTAGGCTAATATATTTTGATGTTTGGTTCCCAGTTGGTGGACTGTTCAAGAAGTATTTGGAGGTGTGGTCTTCTTGGAGAAAGTCTGTCACTGGGGTGTGCTTTGAGGTTTCAAAGGCCCATGCCAAGCCCTGTCTTTCTCTGCTTCGTGCTTATGGATAAAGATATAAGCTCTCAACTAATGCTCCAGCCCCATGTCTGCCAGCCACCATAGGTCATGCCATAATGATCACAGACTAACACTCTGAAACTGTAAGCAAGCCTCCAACATAATGCTTTTCTTTTATAAGCTATCACTACAATGAATCGTAACTAAGACAGTGACATATGACAACTGCTTATAAACAATTCCTTTCCTCTTCCTCCTTTCCTATTCCATTGCATTCTTCATACATCCTATTGTTTCTATTTCTATGAAAAGACCAGTTGAATGCATTTGGCTTGCCTGCTGGAGGATAAGACACATAAAGTCAAATCTGTCAGTCACAAGAAAATAAATGGGGCTTTATCACCTAGAATCTAGTTACACACCAGAAGGATAAAAAATAAATGAAAGAGTTCAGAGAATAGCCAGGTTGGCTCAAAACAAAACAAAACAAACAAAGGAAAAAGAAATGACAAGTCAACTGACAGAATGAAACTAAAGCCAGTCATATTTCAGGATAGTTTTTAAGCAGCAACAGGTACTTAAGAAGGCAAAGCTAATATGATACAGCATGGATTCCTTTAATTAATATTAACAGGCCAGCAAGATAGCTTAACAGGTAAAGAATTTTCCAACAAGCCTGACTTTGCTCCCTGGGGCCCACAAAGAAGTGATTCCTTAGAGTTGTCCTCTAACATGTAAATTGTAGCATTCAAGGTAGGTGCATGTATGCATACATACACATATACATGCACACACAAATGCGCGTGTACACACACAAAATACATTAAAATATATGTATAATAAAATAAAGTAACAAATTAAAAAAGGAATGCAGTTTGTTAAAAATGAGCAGTTTTCAGGAATTAAATTTCAAATTATATAGTATGTACTTTAGGGATTTCTACTATAGAGTAACACAGGAAAGAAGTGGGGGCGGGAACCCAATAAATTGTAAAAGTTAAGCATACTAAAGAGGGTAAAATTGTGGAAGGAGAGTCTACTATCAGGAGAGAAGAAAACCAAACTAGTATTGTATCATAACCTGGGAGGTATCAGGAATCTTAAGATGACATCAGAAAAACAAAACAAAACAAAACAAAACAACCCAAGGGATACACCAAAACTATCAATTAAACTCAGTCATTATGGGAATCTCAAGACAGGAAAGATGAATTATAGTTTCAACAGAAGACAAAGTACAGTGAGATGGAAAGGAAGCTTGTTTGATTAATTACATTAACAATCATATGATTGGTTTATTTTAAAGAAGTTCTAAGTTTCTTAGTAACAAACTTATTCCTGAGCCACTCTCAGAGAAGATTCAAAAAATCTGGAACAAACTTAGGAATTCAAACTTTTAGCAGATAATTTTGTTATCCTTCAGAGGACAGGTAACAAGATACTCAACATTATTTTTAAAATGTTTAGCTTAGTATTGTCATGGGAATAATTCAGCTACCTGTGAGTGCTTTTACACCAAAATATTAAGCTCTGTCCTTTAAAAAATATAGTATTCCACCCATTGAAAGCATGCTATCCTTTATAAACTTAAGAAGGACCAGAAAGATGGCTCCATGGGTTGCACCTGTCACTACACCTGATATTAGTTAGATTTCCAGAACTCACATGGTAGAAAGAAAGACCTGACTCCTGCAAATGTATTCTGACCTCCATGTGTGCAGTGGCTTGTGAGAACTCATACACACACACATATATACTTAAGTGGGTGTATTAGACTTTTAATTGTGTTTATTGTGTGTGTCTTGGTGTGGATATAGAGGACAAGAACAACTTGTACAATTTGGAGTAATCTGTTTCCTTCTACCTTGTAGATACAAAGCATCCAATGTAGGCACTCAGGTTTGGTAGTAAGTGTCTTTAACAACTAAGTCACATCTCCAGCCCAGTTTTTTCATGGTAATGAGGCTATTGAAGATTGACACATTGAACTGAAAAAAGAGCTCAAGTATCCTACAAGACACAGTAAGTCTAGCCTATAATCAGATTCTGTAAGCAGCAACTGTTAATACAATGAATACTATTGTTCTAATTTGTTTTGTTTGAAACATTTGTATCTTCATTTTATCATTCTGTGTAAATAAATTAAAAGCTTAAAATCAAACTGAAAATACTCATAAGAAGCAAAATAAACCAAATTCAGAAAAACAAGTACTTCAAAGTAGAAGGAAGCCTACTTGGGGAAAGAAGAAATCGGGGAGAGAAGGAATGAGTACATAAGAAGAGGAGGGCTCTAACAGAGAGTGTATGTGGAAAATACAATTGAACATTTTATACATGTGTAAAAACGATACAACAAAATCCATCCTTTTATCTAAATAATATACATTGGTAACAGAAAAAGCTTGAAATGAAGCATACTTACTTTATTGCTTTGGCTATCAGGGTGAGGTGGTGAATCAAAATTTATTATGGCATGTAGAATATCATGTGTTAGATTACTAAGGTGCAATAATGGATTGGCAACTACTGTTTTGGCACTGGCTGTACAAGCAAAGAGAAGAGGCACTGAAGTCTGCTCTGACAGGGGGTTAGGAAATACTGGTTCTGCTGTTTCCTTAAAAATAAAGAGGAAAAAAAGTTAAACAACTATTTTTATTTATAACTTATTCCTTAAGTAATTCGGGGGATCTTTCAAAAAGCTACAAAATTAAAAATAAAAGCATTCAGAGTACATACACCTGAAATTGTTATGACCTGAAGAGGTAAATATTTCTAGAGCTGTATCTAAAATGGTAATACCCTTAACACTCCTCCATAAGGTAAAGATCATTACCTCAGAAAGCATAAATAAGACTATGTTCATACAAATTAAGCAAGTCATAACATCTGACAAGATCTTTCCTGCAACTGTGAACATAACTCTTCCAACTTCTACTATGACTAGACATAGACATAAAGATTCATTGCTTAAAATAACTAATAAAGAAAATAAAATATTAACATTTAAAACCAAAAACACAACACTAAAAGCTACTTCAGACATACAGTATCTTTTTCTTTAAACAAAGCTTTAAAATTTTAACATAATTATATTACTTCCTTTCCTTTCCTGCACATGTTCTATGTTTGACAGATTAAGACAATAAACCTGCCAGTGGGGAGGCACATGCCTTTAATCACAGCACTTGGGAGGTACAGGCAGAGGCGGGGGTGGGGGGGTGGGGGGGGGAGGGCAGGATCTCTGTGAGGTCAAGGTCAGTCTGGTCTACATAGGGAGTTATAGACTACCTAGAGTTACATGATGGCACCTTGTCTGGAAATGAAACAAAAATATTACATACCTGCTGAGATTCTTGTAAAAGTAAAATTAATTCCATTCTCACAGATGCAAGACCCCCACCATGAGAGCCATGAAGTACGCAGTAACTAAGAAACATTCTCAAGAGTGACTGATACTTCAAGAGCCACTGTCTTTTTTCCTGGAAACTTTCTTTCCGTTGTTTCACTTTTGTTTGGTGATGCAAACCATCAATATCCTCACTTAATCCAGATTCTCCTGTATCTTGACTCAATGTGGTCTGCAGTTGTTCTTCATCTGAGCAAAAGTCACAAGTCCTTTGAAGAGCTACCACCTCTTTTTCAAGCCAGTGGTAGAGCTGGTAACGCAATTTCCCACCATCTATTTCATAGCCCGTAGATAAAGTACGAAGTTCCACTGTGAGAATCTTTAAACATGCTCTAAATTTCAGTTGAACAGCAATTATGTCTTCAGATGGATTTAAAATATCACTTTCATCTAGTGTGCTTAAGGAATCTGTGTAACTGCTTAATTCATCTAATTTTTTATCTGTTTTTCTTGCCAAAGGTTTTATTTCTTTCATTGAAATAGGAGGATCTTCATTTTCCTCATCATTATCACTATCCCATTTTAACTCCAAAGAGTCATCCTGAAATACCATACTTGGTTGGCTCCAATCAAAAGAAAAGGTGGAGTTTGACTGTCTCTCTGAGGAACCCTCTGAAGAAGATTCAAAACCATTCAGCACTGACTGTGACCAGTCAACAGCAGAAGACTTATCTTCTCTCTCACCCGAATGTAATGGAGAAGAAGATTCTTTACTAGTGAAAAAACTAGATGCTCTACAAAAGTGTTTTGTTTTCTTGACAACTTTGGGCATCTTTGACAATACTTCCAAAGCCAACATGGGGCAGCCAGATTTTAAGTGAGCACTGGCAGTAGTAAAATATAATCTCCTTTCACTTAGATTAATTGTTCCTGCCAGTCCACTTTTTCCTGTTAAAGCCATGTGCGTTGAAAATGTGTCAGATGATCCAAAATGACGTCTTAACAAAAGTGGATGTGTTCTTAGATAATTGTAGAAATTAAAAACTATGGGATTACAGGCTGACATCATGACTTGATCTGAAAGAAAGTTCACTTTATAAGTCAAGAGAAGCATAGGATGTGAACTGAGAATTTATGACTGTATGAAAATCCCTTTTCTCTCAGAGGAAACTCGACTAGGTCTTTGGATAAATTATAATAGACCATACTAATCTATGTCACTGAATAGACAAGAACACACTTTACAACTGTATTTTAAAATGAAATAACGCCTTCAGATAGAATCTTTAGCTCTTTTCTCTCAATTCCCTGGATACACCTCTTCAGTATGATGTCTTCTGTGACCATAAATACTATGTTCTAACCATACCCCCTGAGGAGTTAAACTTATACAAGTGCTATAATCTTAAATACTATTTATATGCTATGAATTTGCACATCTCTATCTCCTCTTTCCTAAATTCTCCACCTCATTTCTATTTAAATACACACACTGTTGCCCTGGGAGTTTCTTATTTGATGTGTTCTTGGTACATACCACCCTTTATCCACCTTACCTCTTTTGATTAACTTGCATATTTCAACCAGTCTTTTGCCCAAAGGTCATCTACTTAGAGAAGGATTCTTGATCCATCATATCATTCATTATTATTAAAACTTACTTCCTAATTAAATAGTGCTACATAAAAAGTTATAAACTTTCAAAAGCCATTCTACTTACTGTTACAAATGGTACAACTACCACATATAGTTCAAAAAATTCCTGGAAAAGTAAATACTACCATTTCTATACAACTTCACTGAAAGAATTTTACTTTATAGTAGGCTGTAAGAACATTTTATGTCAGGCGTGGTGGTAACACATGCCTTTAATCACAGCACTCCAGAGACAGGTGGTTATGTGAGTTCAAGGCTAGCCTGGTCTACAGAGCTAGATCCAGAACAGCCATGTCTGTTCTGTCTTTCAAAACCAAAACAAAAAAAGAAGAAGAAAAAAAAAGAAAGGAAAGGAAAAGAAAAAAAGAAAAGAAGTTGTGTGCATTTGCGCGCACACACACACACACACACACACACACACACACACACACAAATCTAGAAACAAAACCAGAAATAGAGTTCTAAAGGGTACATGTAAAATAATCTATATGCTACTGAGTCAAGGATTTGATTAGTTTAAGGTTCTCCTATCACATCCCTTACACCACCTTTCTTTGACTGAATATATTTTTTCCTGTGAAAAGTGTAAAACTGATTAACAAGTATAACAACTCAACCTAATATTAAAAATGGGGTTTATATTATTACTACCTCTATAAACTTTTACAAATCAACTGCTGGTAATATTTATGTTCAATATATTTATTTCATAAAAACCAAAAATCTAAAGTTCTTTACTATAGATGGTCTATCTTTTTGAAATAACAAGCCCCACTTAGTCACAAAGACCAAAAATTTAATATGCATTATTAAACACTAGCAAGATTTTATTAGAATCTAGGAAGCACCACTTACCTTCATCTTCTGTAAATGGTTGTCTTATTAATGTTTCCAAAGCAGCACTATAATCTTCTAAAATCCAATGTGCTATACTCCGAAGGAAGGGGTCACGATGTACACTTATGTTTGATGAACTGAGTTCATTGATTGAAGAACCAATTCCCAAAACTTTTTTGCGTAAAATAGATTTGTATGTTGCAGACTTATCAAATTCAGACTCAAAGAGTCTTGCTATTACAAGAGCCAACTGAATGTCATTCAGTTTCTCAAGACATACCTTAAAAATATTGTTTATAAATAAACAAAGTCAGCTTTTAAGAGAAACTCAACCTATTTACCATAAATGTATAAGGATTATTAATCTCTAAATCTGACAAGCAATAAATGCAATAATGGCATGCATATTGTCTACTTTAGTAAATTAACATTTGTAACATCTGCAAATCTATTTGTTACTACTAAGCATGTATTTATAAGATAATTTGACCTGATAAAATGGATAACTCTAGACAGTATAACCTATAATTTTTACTCTAAATCTCAACTCTTCTCAATTCACCAGAGCAGACTGGAATTTAAAATTAAAAAGATATTTTATCTTCAAGCCCATTAAGTAAAAGAGCCAGATATACTTCAGTGTGTAGAGTCATGAATTACTCATTTTACAAAACTTGCTTTATCAGTTCTATAAAGTATCACTCCAACTAAATGGTAAAAGTGTAAAAGCTACTGTGAAATACCATCAGTTAGTTTAGGTACTTAGTCTTGCATTATTTCTACTAGTCAAATTAAAATAAAAAAATTAAGATTTAAATGAACTGCTTAAAGAAATAATAATGTTAATTAAAAAGAAAGTTCAGCTGAGCAGTAGTGGCACATGCCTTTAATTCTAGTACTCTGGAGGCAGACACCAGCCGATCTTTTTAGTTCAAAGCCAGCCTGGTCTACTGAGCAAGCTCCAGGACAGGCTCCAAAGCTACACACAGAAATGCTGTCTCAAAAACCCAAAAAGAAAGTAAGTTCAATTATTTACCTCAATTGCATCTTTGAGGCAACCACCTAGAAGAAAAAATGCTGCAGAATGTTCAAACCGTTGCTTGCCTAATAAAGAAAAGGCATTTTTCAAAGCTGCTTTACGCCACCTCTCTTCCTCAAAATTGTGTCCAAAAAACTGTGTCATTTTGGTGTCTTTTTGAGATCTATTTAGAAACAAAATTTATGAAAATTTGAAAATACTACTTTGCAATCATTCTTTTACAGTTAGGACTTTCAAGGAGTAAGATGGATAATTTGAAGGCAGTCTGCACTACAGAACAAGATTCAGTTACAAAAAGTTATAACAATGACAACAAAACATTTGCCAGTTCATAAATCATTATAAATCTGCATCTTTACCAGTAAAATAAGATTAGGTAAGCATTTACTTTTATACATAAATCTCACAAGTTATTTAAAAAATTCTCTTACAAACTGCAAAGCGCACATTACATTAGAAACACTCAGAAAAAGAAATCTTTAAATTCATGCAGAATAATTTTACTGATACATAGTTACATTAAGATACTTTTTACACATTAACATTTATGCTAGTATAAAATTAAAACCTCATCAATAATTTTTTTTACATATTTAGAAACGTGATGGAAGATGTCCTTCTGTATGCTGTGAATATATGTTTCTCTTATCAGTTGATGAATACATGCTTATTGGCCCATAACCAGGCAGGACATATAGACAGAGCTACCAGACTAAGACAAGTCTGGGAAGAGGAAAGGAAGGGAGCAGTTGCCAGAGATAGATGCCATGTAGCTATCAAAGACCTGGGCATTCTTTGGTAAGATAAAGTCATGTGGAAATACATAGATTAATAATTATGTGTTAATAATTAAAAGAGAGCTAGACTATAAGAAGCCTCAGCCACTGGCCAAACAGTTTATAATGAAGCCTCTATGTGTTTATTTGGAGCAAGACAGCTACAGGACCAGGTGGGACAGAAACTTCTGTCCACAGAAATGACTTTGGTAATCAAATATCAATGGAATCTGGTAGAAAACAATCCTGAAAAACCTTAGATTCTTAGAAAACTCATATATTTATACCAAAAATTTCCCCAGAGGTTGCCATTCTGAAACAGAACCATCTACAAAAGGTAATCATGGAAACTAGATGCTGTTGACAAGTGAGAGGAAAGAGATGACAGCATCTAGAGGAGTAGCAGTTTCAGGGACACTCTGGCCCATGCCCTTCAATAACAGAGGACAGATGCTTATCCTAGACTCCACTACTTTATCCAACTCCCCAATGCTGATGCAAATTCATCTTGACAAATTTGTTTTCTACTCCACTCCCTTCCTCCCTGAAAATAAGAAAACAAACAACTAAACATGATTTTAGACTGAGGAATGATAAAACAAACAGAAACGATATCATCTGGTTTTTTCTAATGTGGAACACATGAAATTTTCCTTTACCAAGAATCTCCTTTAACATGAAAAGCAACTAAGAACATATTCAATAGAAAACTGAACCTAAAGAAAGGTCTAGAGGCCTATAAGACTGCTGCCAACTAACAATTTGAGCAACTGTGGAAAGGCTACCATAAATGCCCTTCCCAGATAGTGAGATCAACAACTAACTTATCCACCATCATGGAGCCCTCATCTAGTACCTGTTGGAAACAGAAGCAAACACCCATAACTAAACACTGAGGTGAACTAGGATCCAGATGCAGAGGGAAAGGACAAGACCAGGCTGCAGAAACACATAGAGACAGCTGACCTGAACAAGGAGGAGCTCACGGGCCCCTAGACTGATAGCTGGGAATCCAGCATGGGACTGACTCAGACCCCCCTGAATATGGGTCTCAGCCAGTGGAACCTTATACAGTGGAACCAGGATGTATTCCTGGTGCACAAAAGGACCTAAAGGACCTTGAGGACACATCCCCCATGGAAGGATACTGCATTAACCTAGAGACAGGAGAGAAGTCCTAGTCCCTACTTCAAATGACTTGACAGATCTACATGACCCCACCTGGATGGCATTGCCCTACATGTGGAATTGGGGTGGGGAGATGGGAGGGGAGGGTGGTCAGGGTGCATATAAGGGGGAGAGATGGTAAGAGGGAGGGAGGGAGGGAAGGAGAGGTAGAGGGAACTGGGATCGACATGTAAAATTAAAAAAAAAAACATATTCAATAAAAACATGTTTTACTTTATACGTTCACTCTGAATGAAAAGTGACTTTTAGCTCTGAAGCAATCTTTTACTTACCGATATAATCCCCAAATCACAGCCTTTTTTTTCATTGCAAGGTAGAAAATTGCAGCATCTAAAGGATCATTATTCCTAAGAAAGGCTGCTTTGGCTACCTGCAATTGGAAATAGTCAATCTTTTATAGAAATAGTTTGGGAATGAACAAATAATTTATATACAAGATCAGTAGATGCTATTTCTAGGTTAAAATTTAAATAAGCATAAGCACATAAATAAGCATATATACATAAATAAGCAATGCATATATATATATAACTAGTAATAGAAACATTTACAGTAGCAGAGTATACACAGAAGAGGTGTCAGGGGTATAGACATCCTCCTAAACTATTATATTTTTCTCTGCAAATACTTCAGAAATTTAGGCCAACATAAGCAATGTACTGACATCATTAAATATAAACTATGATGCTATTACTAAAACAAAATGGAATATCTAATATCAGAGAAGACAGGATGCCATTAAACAAATAGTCAAAATATACTATTTTATGCTCATGCCCCAATGAAAACTTACTTTTTCTATGCATTTGCGTAAGATGCGAGAATTGCGCACCCACCAGCCCACACCCATTGCTCTCAGTTCAGACCAAGTTGGATCATCTTTCTGCATGACTGGCAACATATTTAGCAGTTCTTCTTCTGCTACTGAGTGAAATGCCCATGCAAAATGACCAGTAGAGAGGCCTGAAGAAATGTTGAAAATGACATTTATAAACAGTGCAAATATTACACAATGATTATTAGAAATATATCTATTTGGCCAATAAACATATAAATGGTTTTAGGTTTTTAATTATTTACATAAATTAGCTCCAGTTAATATTTCAATGAAATGTGTGTATCAATAAAGACAAACCAGTTGCTTAAAATAGAGTAAAATGACATATTCTTTAACTTTGCAGAGACCTTTTACCAAAACTGATGAAAGAATAAAATCTTGGAAATAGCATAACAAGTGAAAGTGTAAAGGATTTTAAGGAACCATCTGTCACTAAGTATCCATCTGTGTCTATGATTTAAGAAAGCATTCCTAGGTTTATTCTTTCTGTGGCCATTTGACACTGTGATGGTGATAAATCTGACCTGACTCAGATGCTCTGGGGCATGACTGTGCTCTCTCAGGACAGACCTTTTGCTCTTGAGGACTATCTGCCTTACCAGCTTTACAAATTGCTACATGCTTCATTCAGGGAGAAGTCCTGTCCCCTTTCAAAGCTTTTCCCAGACTCATAACTACATATAATTTTTATTGCTTTTAGAAAGATGGCTTATTTTTTACTGTTGATTCTCCAAACAATGATACCACTACAATGAATGCAATTAACATCTATTTCTTTGAAAACATGCAAAACACTTTTGGGAAATGTCACTGTGCTGCAGTATTTTTTCTCTGGCTACTACCCACAGCCTTTTTGGAAGATAAGAGGCTTTAAAGCACTGTAGGTACTGCTTCTCTTTTCCCTAAAACATTTGTTTTACATGTTCTAACTCCATAGAGTTAAAGAACTACATGGAATCAAATAAAAAGTGTAACTCAGTAGACGAAGCATAGCATTTCAATTACTCCAAAATGAGAACACAAACATTATATTCCAGTTACATTACAAAATAAAATATATAGCCTTGGGGGAAGTTATTATATTTTTAACGATTCACGATTATTTGAGAAGGTTATTTTGTTTGTTTCACTTTTTGTTATGACTCAGGTTTTTATTAAGAAAATGTGAATAAAGGATTGAAGTGATGGCTCAATGGTTAAGAGCACTGGCTGCTCTTCTAGCGAACTCAGATTCAAGTCTCAGCATCTATGCAGCAGCTCACAACCATCTGTAATTCCAGCTACAGGGAATTTGACACACTTACACGTACATGCAGCCAAAAAAAAAAAAAAAAAATTCACATAAAATTAAAATAAATCATTAAAAAAAAAAAAAACTAGGGGCTCACGCCTTTTATTCTAGCACTCAGGTGGCAGAGGCAGGCAGATCTCAGAATTTGAGGCCAGCCTGGTCTACAGAGGGAGTTCCAAAACAGCCAAGGCTATAGAGAGAGACTGTCTTGGAAACAAAAAGAAAATGTGCATAGTTACAACACTATATCACAGAGTTTTAAGGATTGAATGAAAAGAGCCAATTAAGTAATACAGAAAACAGTCTGACCAATAACAATATGCCTCATATTAACAGGATATTTTAATATTAATATTAACATATTTCTCAGCAATCTAATGATCAGTACGTTAATAATGCTCAGCTTCTATTCTGCCTTTCACTCTACATTTTAATACTACTAAAGAAAATAAGTGATTGTTTATAAGACATTAACTTTAACACATATGGCTTTACAATTTTAACCTAAGCTAACAAATAATTTATTTTATTTGAAAAGATATTGGCATTCTATTCTCACTGCAGTAGTGTCACAATATTCAAGATGCTGAAACAACCTAAATACCCATCCTCAGAAGGGTTTTAAAAATATGATTTCACACACATTAGAATAAGAAATTCTGCAATATATAACATAGATTAAAATTTAAAGACATTATACTAAAACAAATGAGTAACATTAATGATAAGGACTGTATTATTTTACTCACATGATTTATCTCAAAGAACCAAAGTCACAGAATCAAAAAAGTACAATAGTGGGTGCAGGGGCTGTCAGGAGAGAAATCCTCAGGCATCAAGTTTTATCAAATAAAATGAATAAACTCTAGATATCTGCTATAAAAATTGTAGCAACGTGATACAATAATGTACTTTTGACTTATAAATTTAACGATAGGCTGCATGTAGTATAAAGAATTTGTTAGAAAAACAATACTGAAAAAAGATCAAGTAGAAGCAGATAAAAAAGCATAAATGTCTAAAGGAAATAGGAAAAATGAAAATGTAAATTAAGAATGCCATCAGTGAGGTCATCGGTAGGCTCAAAACAGTCAACTTCTAGAACTATAAGAAAACAATCAGAATAGAGCATCAAGGAATATGGTTTTGTTTTTAAGTATAATTGAGCTGCCAGTAGGAGAACAGAGGGAAAGAAAATAAATTTTCATCAATAGTAGCAGGGGCCATTCTGAAATTAATCAATCAAGGATGTTCAGGAAGCACAAAGCAGGCCAAAATAACCTGTAATTCTACATGTAACCAACACTACAAATAGGCCTATACATACACAGTCAAATCACAGACTCTCAGACACATTAAATAGCCTTATTACAGGAAGAACAAGTAAAAGATTCATTTCACCTTAAAAATGATACTATCAAGAGAAAAAAATGAAATATTTAGTGTTAGGAGGAAAATCTACCAGCCTAGAATAATAAATTCAGCTAATTTTCCTTTAAGGTTTAAAGAAATACTTCCTCAGGAAAAGGAAAGAAAATCAGCTCTAGAAAAAATATTGAGATGTTCTTCAAGAAGTGTAAGACATGTAAGAAACTTGGATTTACATAAAGAAAAAATCATTGAAAAATAATTAAATTAAAATAAAACATAGAACTTGAAATGTAAAACTACTTGAAGTAAATAGGAAACAGCTCCATGACTTTGACAAAGATATGATTGTAGTACAAACAACAAACAGACAAATGGGACATAAATTAAAATGATGCTGACAGCAAAGGATGACAGGCATCAAGAATAGAAACAGCCCAAAGACTAAGAGAAAGTACTTGCCTTCTACATCTGATAATAAATTCAACATCAAGTCAGGGTGTGGTGGCACACAACTTTAAGCCCAGCATTCTGAAGTCAAAGGCAAATGGATCTCTTTGAGTCCAAAGATATCCTGTTCTACATGAGTCCCAAGCCTAGTTCTGGGTTGTATAGTAAGTGTCTTTCTCTCTCCTTCCTCCCCATCTCAAAAAAGTCCAAATCATAGAAGGAACTTAACAGCAAGAAAAAGAAACTTGATTTAAAAACCTGCTATGGAAGTAGGTAGGCTAATTACATTTCTTTACCTCTCTCCCTGCTCTCCTCAAAAAACAATCCCCCAGTCTCATCCCAGATCTGTAGCAGGCTACTTACTGGCTATCTATGTATGGCCTTCTCTACCTGTGCTCCCATCTCCAATGGAACACACAACTTCCCTTCCAACCTTTCTTCCCTGCTCACCACTTTATTCCCGTCTTCAAATCCAGCAGGCTTTCCCTGGAAACCCTCCAACTAACTTTGCCAGAGAAGCTAGTAGGCCAGAGAAGAAGGTAGGCTAGCTTCAGATCTTCACTCTCCCTCCTCTCCTCCAAATCCAAGCCCCCATCTCATGCCCAGCTCTGTAACAGACTACCTGCTGTGGCTTCTCCTCATTCTCTGCCCCCATTTCTAGGGGACTAAGAAGATCCTGGTGGAACACCATGCAGTTTTCCCTCCTGTGGACTCTCTTAGGCTCCTCTCAAACCATTGCCATTTCTAAAGGATAGTTCCCAATACCTAGAAACAAAATTTACCTTGAACCCTCAGTGGCAACACCTAGTAGAATCCCAGAATTTCCTACCAGACAAGATAGGAACACACAGCAAACTCTCAAGAACCAAAGAGAACAGCAGAACCCCAGGAACAAAACATACACCCACCAAAGACAAGACCAGATACTAGCACCTAGAATTTCAATTACCCCAAACAGAGGTGCTTAGATTCCAGTGTAAAAAACAGTAACAACCAGGAAAATAGATCTCCACAAGAGCATAGCAACCCAAACACTGAGCCAAACTCCTGGAATCCAGCCACAGAGAGGAAGGAGTGATGAACAGGGGCCAAGAACAGGCTGGGGAAACCCACAGAAACAGCTGACCTGAACAAGGGGAGCTCATGGACCCCAGACTGATAGCTGGGAAACCAGCATATTGGCCCTGACCCACTGAATGTGGCTCTCAGCTAGGAGGCCTGGGCAGTCTATGGGACCTCTGACAGTGGAACCAGGATGTATTCCTGGTGCACAAAAGGACTTTGGAAGCACATTCCCCAAGGAGAAATACTCCCTTAGACTCCAGGCAGGAGGGAGGGCCTAGTTTCTTTTCTACTCCAAATGACTTGACAGATTTTGATGATCCCTCCTGGAAGGCCTCACCCTCCCTGGAGAATGGACGGTGGATGGGACAGGTGGGGGGGGGGCATGGGAGGGAGAGGAAACTGGGATCAATATGTAAAATAAGAAAAAAATACAAAAAAAAAAAAAAAAAAAAAAAAAAACTCCAAGAAACAAAACACACACACATACACAGAGAGAGACACACACAATGGGAGGAAATGAAGGAAACATTTCAAGACCTAAAAGTGAAAAGAAGATCAATAAAGAAAACCCAAACTGAGGGGAATACTGGAAATAAAATATTTAGGAATTAAATATAAGAGATTGGACATAAAATATAAGGCACTGAAGATACAATAAAAAAAATGGCTACCCCATCAAAGGAAAAAAAAATCAATGAAATATAAGAGACTATGAAAAGACCAAATCTAAAATTGATAGGAATAGAGGTAAGACAAGAAATTCAAGCCAGTGAGGCAGTGGTGGTGCACACCTTTATCCCAGTACTCAGGAGACAGAGGCTGGTGGATCTCTGTGAGTTTTAAGTCAGGACAGCCAGGGTAGTTACACAGAGAAACCCTATGAAAGAGAGAGGGACTAAGGGAGGGACTGAGGAAGGAGGGACTGAGGGAGAGACAGGGAGGGAGGGAGGGAGAGAGGAAGGGAAATGAATTACCAGTAAACATGCAGAAAAAAATGTTTAATACTTCAAAGCCACCAGTAAAGTGTAAATTTAAATCATAATGTGATATAACCTATATCTAGAAGAAAGATACAATATCAAAAGATAAAATCCTTCTTTCCAAGGATTTGGAGAAAAGGGAAAAATATGATACTGGTAAAAATAAGTTATCATAGGCATTAATGGAAACTATATAGTATTGCTTTACAAAACTAAAAATAAAATTGCCATATGGTTCAGCACTACTACTTCCAGATACAGATTAAAAGAATTTAAAATTAGTATGTTGAAGAGTTAAATGCTTCCAATGTTCAATGCAATATTATTCATCATAGCTGTGTTAAAATGCAACTAAAATATCTACTAATGGGTAAATAGGTAAGGAAAATGTATACATTTACAATGGAATGGAATCCTAGTATCTTTAAAAAATTATTAACTAAGGTGGGTAAACTCACCTAAATTAAAATGCAAAATAAGGGGTGAAAGCAAGCAGAAAGGGAAACAAAGGAGAAAGTGAGAGACATGTATCATAGACTAAATGAGTTACCTGCATGGCCCAAGTCCCACTGCTTAGAGCAATGCAGCCAGTAATGCTGGCACCTTGCACTACCTTCAAATTCCTGAGTACTGATACCATGTACATTTGGGTTTAAGTTAACATCATTGAGATTTGTTACTTATAACCGTATGTATGTATGTATGTATGTATGTATGTATGTATATTACACACACACACATATATTCAGAATATAGTATCTGTAATATTCTCGTGTTAGTTATGTCAGGAATACACACTAATTTTACCAGTTTTGTGGACAGATAAATCTTATCCTTTACTTCCCTTCTTTTGTCCTACCAAGTCTGTCTTTTTCTTTCCTGATAGCTCCTTGCAATAGATATCAAAATCACCTTGGTGAAGGAGTTGAGCTCGATAGGCTGAAAGGGAAGTTGTAAGAAAGGTATGGAGTCGTACAGCCAAAAGGAACTTTAATCCACATTCATCTAGAGTTTCTCCACCTATAACCAGGAAAAAAATGTTTATTTTTGTGTGAAAAAAAAACAAAAATATTTGCAAGTAAATGAAATACTAAAAACTACTTCATAAGCATAAAATACTAAAACCTTTTACAATCTGCATGTCACAATACCATATATAAGAACAAAATATTCTTAAAATGGCATGTTTATTACTTTCCAATATTTTCTAGTATTTTTTCATGCAAGTTTTATATTACAGGGAAGTCAGCACAGCTAAGTAACTGAAAACTAAAGATGAGAATGAATAGACTGAAGTCTATTAACATTCTATATAATCTGACCTCCTTTGATTTGAATCTTTTATTTTTAAAGAGTTTATTAATGTTTTCTGTGGTATGTTATGGTAATGTTTACTATAATGTATTCAAATCATATCTACATCCCAATAATAAGCTATAACACTAAAGGATAAACAGTATGGTAATTAAGTCTGTATTTTTCCTTTACATGATAAGTAGCAGTAACATATTCATAGAAAACATTAAAATAAGCATACACAAAATTTGTATCTATTAATAATCCCCTCAAAGTATAAACTAATTTTTGTTAATTTAAAAGCTTTTGTGGCAAATTTAATCCTTATTTCTTGCCAACCTTACTTCAATGGTGAATCCTACTAAGCAATAGATCTGGTTTAAAATAATGACTTGTTATTTTCAGGCTTTGCTTGCAGTATGATGGAAAATTTCCATTTAAATGTGTTCATAGCATAAATTTTTTTTTTTTAAAAAAATGCTTTCTTGGTAATGAAAAGACTTATTTCTGTTGTCTTTATATTTGTTATTCTAGGCAGGAGTACACAATAATGCTAAGTTTTGAAAAATACTGGATCATAATATTTTACAGTGGATTATTCCCACAGAAGAAAAAAAACCCAGAAGCACTTAAGCTCAGCTATTTAAAATCTGTACATTTGCTAAACTCATCAGGGTTCAGCTGGATCTTTTGTACTAAGCAGACAATTATTAATGATGACTGGTATGGATTTGTAAAAGATAAACTTTTGTGGTCATTTCTTTTTAAAAGCCCTCCTAACATTTTTATTAAAAATTACATAAGATTATTTTCTATAAAAATAAGTAAAATTATCTTTATTTCCTCCCACTTTGTACAGAATTTATTTTTACCTTGACTTCTGTCCCTGCTCTCTCCAATATCAGTGCTTGTTGTTGCAATTGTGTCTGCTAAGGCCATCAAAGACATTTGTTCCATCCGGGTAAGCCCTGGTAAACTAGAATGCAGTAAATGGCCAGAAAGAACTTGCGCGTGCTCAGGACCAAAGTAAGTTGGACTGTATTGTGAAAGGTCAATAACTGTGGGCTTCGTATTTTCTTCATCTGTTTCTAACATGTGACTATCAGACATCAGAACTGAAGTCTGGAAAAGCTCATCATAACTTTCTTTTGATACTTGTTTTTTTTTACTTGAGGTACTTTCATTACTAAACTTTTCCGAAGATGAGCAATAGCTATCATCATCCGCTGCAAGTAAGGCATATAAAGGAAGTGGAGGGACAGAGTCTATCTCTGTGTAATCTGTGTTTTCAGTTTTGTTGAATGCCTGAGGGTCTCTGGTGGTGCTTCCACTAGCACTGATGGTGAGAGACCTAAGGCGGCGCTCATGATTGGATTCAGTTTCATTCAGAGCCACAACTTCCCCAGCAATGCATTTGACAAGATGTGATAAGATAGCCTTGGCTCTCCGGACTTTGCCAAGATCCATGAGTTCCAAAAGTTGCAAGGGATGGTACTGGGGTAAAGTTGGGGAAAGTACATGAGCTGCTTCAAAAAGACCGGAATCTTCCATATCCACTGTAGGGTCAAACATAGTTTTTTTTCCACAGATTTTCTGTGCAAGACTGGTCATGGATCGAGTAAGAGTTTTCTTTGGAGGATGTAATCCAGAACTTGATGAGTTACTTTGTTTTAATAAATTTAATATAGATGGAGTGCTTCCATTGTATGAATCTGTTGTAACAGGTTCTTGTTTATAAGATGGCTGCCACTGGGAATATACATGCATTTCACAATCCATTCCTACTACAAGGATGCCATCCCGGACCCATGATAAAGAAACAGGAAAAGGTGGGGCACCCTCTACAGAAGAAACCAAGTCCACACTTCGTAATAGTACAAATTTCGAAAGAGGTATAATTTTAGTGCTTTCCCAGAGAGGAAATGCCAGGTTCTCCTTACCAGTTTGGTCTTGTACCTTGCCAGCCAGGGGTCCATACATAAAAAGTTTTGAGCCAATTCCTACAGTCAAGATATGAGAACCATCTTCTCTAGACATCCAATCTAAGTGAACCAAATGTTTTGTGTTTGATGTAATACTTTCTTTACTGAATAAATATGTCTCTTGTTTATTATAGGCCACTAAATTGCTATCAATGCTAATGCCAGAATCCAACACCATACTTAGCTCATCTAAATGAATTGTTTGTTCAAGGACCCAACATGAACCTCCTGTAGATTCACATTCAAAAATACTTACATGCATCACAAATTCCTGAGATTTACTATTAGATGCAGACTGCTTATAAGCTACTGCTAAACGATTAGTATGTGCACAGCTCACTTCTACAGGCCTACCAGGTACAGTTATACTACTATTGCTCTGAAGTCCATCTTCAATGAGTAATGGCCATTCTTCCCAAATGTACACAAGATCTATTTTTCCATTCTTTGATGTAGCCGATTCTCCATCTGTTACTCTGCATCGCCAAAATCTTACTTTATCATCTGAGCATGAAGTTGCCAATAAATAAGGGGCACTGCATGCAGGATATATGGAAGATGAACTCAGGTGTCCTACAAAGAAAATAAGCCATTAACATTTTTTAATAATTACTTATATTTTCTATGTATTAAAAGTTTTAGCTGTTTTAGTTTATCAAGAACCTGAGAGTCTGATTCTCCCCCTCTCCCTCCTCACCTTCTCTTTTCTCCCTCCCATCACTACTCCCCACCCACCGACCCACCTACCTCCACCAGTGTCTTTCCTAGGTTCATGACTTTCAATTTTTTGTTTTCTGACTATATAACTTAAACAAGGTCATTTGTGTCACTAGTTGATTGTAACTACTCATTGGAACCTACTGAAGGCAATAAATAACATTCCCTCTTTCTGAATCTATCAGTAGCAAATAGCTCAGCAGTGAGAGGCTGGGAAACCTGAGTCTCTCCTCCATCCATGCTTGACTGATGACAGGCTTATTCATATACAGAACCCTTGCAGGCACCTGCAGTTACTATGAATTTCTCTTGCCCAGAAAAATGGCATTTCATAGCTATTCTTATCAGCCCCTTTTCTGCAATTTTCCCTGAGTTTTAGAGGGGAGAGGATAAGTATCTTCTATCAGTACTTTGTACAGCCACGTGTCTACAATGACCACTAATCACCAGAAATAGAAACTTCTCTTACTAGTCCTGTAAACCACATAAAAAACACATGGTGGTGGTGATCGCAGTCCCTAGTGGAGGACTGTATATTATTATTTAGATAAACTGACATAGCATTAAACTGTTTTCTTAATATTTATGATGATAGTATATACTATTAGTTCCCCAAAAAGTTTGTCAAATTTAAGGGGATATTGATAACTACTTCAGATTTCAGCAGATATAGGACCTCTATTACAACTCTATTACAACTACTCAACTGTGTTACTATAGAATAAAATCAAATATATCCAACAGCAGACAAACGGGTATGACTATACTGTCAACTTCATTTGTAAAATATAGGTAACTAGGCTGGGGAGACAGCTCGGTTGATTCAGTGCCTGATGTATAAGTACAAGAATCTGAGGTTGGATATTCTAACCCATGTAAAAATCTGAGCTTGAAAAATTATCCTACATATTTGGATAACACCACTCCCAGAATAAATAAAAATGACAGTGCCAGGTATGCTATATCATCTTATGAGTTACTGTCAGAGAAGTCCTAGAGGTATATAAATAATACAGGATACTGCCATTGCCTTTCATTACCTACCACACCTAAATTGTGTCACTCTATTGTTGAAGACATAGTACACACTGGCTGCTGGACACAGAGAAATCAAATTCAAATTGTCCAGGAAACTTCCTCCATTGTAGTGAGCTTGCACAGTGCGAAGATGCTACGCAGGAGGTTGGGCGAGAAAAGACATTAATGGTCTTACCCAGCTCTGAATCATACATGTCATGATATGGACCTATCAAGCAGAATATGCCAGTTTGTGCAATAGGGGCATTACTGTTGGAGGGTAACTAAATCCTTACTGATTGAATCTGAAGCCTGCTCTGCAAGAGCAAATAACATGTCCTGCACTATAATCCTAGTCAAAAGACCATGAGTAATATCTGCTATTATTATTCTGCTAAATGGTCATGCTATCAAATAGCCATCTCAATTTTTATGTTTGTATCTATAACCTAAGCTGCTCTAACCCTTAACCAGAGAAGCCTCTTTTTGCAGTGGATAGCAATCAATGGAAAGATGCATAATTGGTCTAAGAACTGTTGTTAAGAGACTGAGCACTCAGCTCTAAATGAGATACTTATATCAACTCCCCTCTTCCTAGCCATGGAATATCACTGAAAAGAAGGCAGAAAGAAACTAAGAGTCAACTGGAGGATAGATAGCAAGTTTTGTAAAATACTACCCTCTAGATATGACATGGCTATTAAACTCATGAACTCAAGCAGCTGTGGTTACTTGCACAAAATCAAACCAGCCAAAATCTGGCATAAATGGGTGGATGGTATCAAGATACTACTCCTTACTGAGGAGCTATGAGTAGTTGGTAAGTTTCTGAAGAACAGAGAATCATTCTTTTTTGAGCATGTGGCCCTTGATAGGATTCCAATGCCTTGTATATATGCACATATGGGCAGCACTAACTGGACTAAGTGGATATTTTAAAAAATTTAAAAAGGGACATGCAATGGGAAGGGGAAATGTTGGAGTGATTATACATGGAGGAAAGTAGGGATTATTTATGATCATATTTCATTGTATAAGAATAAAATTGGAATAAAAAGAAAAATGCTGGGAATAGAAGCTCCTGAGTTTTGTGAGGTAGAAATGGGCAGGAAGAGGTAGATTCCCAAAACTCACTAGCTGGCCAGCATGGCTAAATTAACGAGCTTCAGGTTCAACGAGAGACCTTGCCTCAAAAAATAAAAATGGAAGGCTAGAGAGATAGTTTAGCAGTTAAGACCCACTACTACTCTTGCAGAAGGCCTAAGTTTGATTCTCAGCACCTAAGTCAAGGAGCTTACAAACCACTTGAAACTCTAGCTTCAGAGGATCAGGCTGGTCTGCATAGACACCTACATTCATATGAATGTACCCCACAGATATACACATAATTAAAAACACATATTAAAAAAAGGCAGAAAGTGACTGAGAGAAGATGCTAGATGTGGGTCCTGGGAATCTAACTCAGATTAACTCCTGATTGTCAGATGTACCAGCAAACATCTTGACCCACAGAACCATCCACAAGCCTCTATCATATTAATTTAATTTCATCTTAACTGCCATGTTATTTTAAAGCCTTAAACAAATGTAATATTACATTAAGATTATCAATTTCTTTGAGCTGAATAAAATAAATTTTAATCCTTTCCAAGAGAACTAAATAAATAAATGGATAAATAAAATTCATACTAGAAAAAAAGATTTCACTATACGGCCCCCAAACATCTTTTTATTATTAATAGTCTCAGTACAAAAACCCAAAGGAATTTGCTAATGTAGACCAGGCTGGCATTGAAAAGTTGCAGAAATTCAGCTTTTTGCCTTCTAAATGTGAGGATTATAGGAATGAGCTACCACATTTGACTGCATGCTACAATTTTTATGAAATAAGACAAATCCTGGTTTTCCACATGAGTTCTAAATTGGGCCTAAAAGTTTTCCTGATAAGTATCTTTGATTTCTCCATTTTGCTATTTTACTTTAATTGGACTTCCACAATGAAGACCTACTTGTTATGGCCAGTAACAGAAACTCTACCAATACTAAAACTACTCTTATTCCAGTTTTAACTTGCCTTACACTGATACTTTCATATATGGAAGTAGAATATAAAAATTAGTCAAAATATTGTTAATAACCCCAATTCCTAAAACTTTCACTTTTCATAAAAGATTACGATTAAGTACCTCATAACAGTATTTGTATTTTAAGAAATTGGTCAAGAGAATGAGAAGTAGCATAAAACAAAGACACATTCTGTATGAAAATGAAAGAAAGACTGACTAAAACCATGAATGTTGTATTGGTATTCTTAGAACCTTAGCACATCGATTCTATACCTGTAAGTGCAAGAATCACTGGAGTGCTGGCTACACTGCACTTGATGGCCTCTAACCTAGAGTTTTTAATTAAGAGCCACTTTCATAGAATCTGATTATTTAAAAGACAGAAGTTTGAGAGTTGAGTTTGGAGTGATTGTAGTCCTTGCACTTTCAAGGATGAATAAGAGGACTGTTTGAGTTAGGAAGTTTGAGACCACTTAAAGAAACTGGTTTTTTTTTTTTTTTTTTTTTTTTTAAAGTCCAAAAAAGAAGCTTTTTACTTTTGTATTCTTGATACATGTGAAATACTAGGAAGGCTTATTAAATCGGATCACTGTACACTAAGCCATTGTACACAAATCAGTGACTTCACTTCTAACAAGTACACAGTATGATGCTGCTCCTGGTCTGGAAATTGCACTCAGAAAACCACTACCTTGAAATAAGTGTGATAATTTAACACAGGAACCTTGTCCTGTCTGTCTTAGCACATGGCTCTAGAATACTGTAAACAGTTGGCAAATAAGGTAAAAACTTGTTCTTTCTTATTCTATAAACTTTCACTTTACCTAATGTGATGGCTGATTTTTTTTTCAACTTGAGGGATTTAGAGTCACCATGGAAACAAATCTCTAGGAAAGTCTTTGAGGGACATTCTAGGTTGAGTTATGGAGGTGGGAGGACTCATTCTAATCATGGCAACATGGTTCCATGGGTTGGGGTCTTGGACTGAATAAAAGGGTGTGGTGGTTTGAGTAAGAATGACCCACATTTGAATGTGTGGTTCCCAGTATGTAGAACTATTGAGGAAGGTCTAGGAGGAATGGCTTTGTTGGAGGAGGTGTGTCACAGAGGGCGAGGCTGGGAGGTTTGCTCAACTTTCACCATTCTTAGTGTGCAGTTGCCTGAGTTTTGAACTATGAACTCTCAGTTATGTTCCAGCCAGCCTGCTGCTTGTCCTACTGCCCTACTGCCCTACTGTCTTGTCACCCTGCTGTGATGGACTTTTAGCTCTTCACAACTGTAAGCCCAATTGAATGCTTTCTTTTATAAGTTGCCTTGGTAAATGGTGTTTTATCATGGCAAGAGAAAAGTAATGAATAAGACAGAGAATAAAGTGACTTGAGCACCAGCTTCCATGTATGGCTTTCTGATTCTTGATTGCAAGCACAATGTGAGCAGTTAGTTCAAGCTCCTGCCATGCTACTCTGTACTTTGGAAATGGGAGTCAAAATAAACCTTTCTTGGGTATTTAGTTCGAGCAGTGAGTAAAGTAGATAACATATTTATCCAAAATAGCATTTCTTTAAAAAAAACCAATCATTATTTGCAATAAGAGTTGGCTGAAAAATGTCACATATCTTGAAAACAGTATGAAATTTAAACCTTCAATTTTAGGTTCTCAGAGTAAGTTGCAGTATTTGCTTTAAGAAACTCTGATAAGCACTCAGGCCTTACAAAGTGGGCTTAGTTTCTTTTGGTAGAGCTCACACACCTGCTGAAGGCTTCACACTAATTATTTCCACTCCTTCTGGAAGATCCATCTCTTTGCTGTACACCATTTCAGAGAATAGCGACAGCCTGCTGGTGCTCTGAAGATTTGCTCTGCAAGCCTGGAATCTCTGTGAAAATGGAGATAGGATCTTCTCTGGAGAAGAGGAATAATGCTCTTCTGGTAGCCAATCAGCTTCTGATAGTTTTGTGTCTGCTCTTTCATCTGTAAAACAAAAAACCAGAACCAAAAACTGGGAGAGTACCCCATATGTGTAAATACTGTAATTGCTACTTTTTAATACATAGCTGAGACATAAAACTGTAGACATTATATACAGGAAAAAAAGCAACAAAGTCGTTTTACCTTTGGTATTCTAAATAAACTATAATTATCACCAGCATATAAAAATGGTTTCAAAATCTAATTCTAAACAGTGGAAAACGAGACAGATTTAAGAAAGGATAATAGCAGGAAGAAGTGGAAGAGGGGTAAAAGAGGATATGATCAAGTAACTATACACATATATAAAAAGTGAATAAAACCATATTTTGTATAACTAATAATAAGTAAACTTACCCAGTGAGACAGGAATGGACCTTAAGTGTAAATTCCACATCTGTATCAGTGAACGGTTGTTCTGAGTGCACTCTATCACAACCAGGTAGAACTTTTCAGAAAATCCATGAGGTGAATTGCCTGTTGACATCAGTGATATTTTTCATTAACACAAAAAATAATCAGAGATCTCAATAAACAATTTGATGATGAACCTTAAGACACTGGAAAAAATAACAGATCAATACCCAAAAAAGTGCAGAAAATAATCAGAGGCTTTCTATTCTTTTCTTCAAATATTGGTCAAAGCCAGGACAGACGTCCTTGACGCTGTTTAGTACTTTTCACTTTTCCTGAAGCTGCTCCCCACGGTAGCCATGTGGTACTTGTCCTCCATTGCTGATCCTGCTAACTTTCTCAGATACTAACTTTATAAGGCATGTATTTCTCTCTTCTTTACTTCTCCCTTCTCCTAGCAGACACCAAGTCTTACAGCTTGCCTGCTCTGTTGATTTTCTTTCAAGCGCTAGTAAAATTTTCATGCTCCAAAAAAATCTAACAATATTAGTACCCTTAATATCATATAGAAAAAGAATGTTTCATTTCTGTAATCCTCACCTTAAGCTTGTCATCTTTGTGTGCTCAAAGCATGTGCAAGTGTGTTGAGGTCAGAGATTGAAGCTAAAACTCTTCCACAATCACTCTCGATTTTGTATCTGACTCAGGGTCTCTCACTTCAGTCTATGTTGGGATTACAAATGTGCCCAGCTTTTTTAACGTGGGTTCCAGAGATCAACCTAAGATCCTTCACGCTTTGTGACAAGCATTTTTCTGTCTGAGCCATCTAGCCATCCCTTTATTCCTCTAATTTTTGGCATATGGCTAGGATGTCCAGAATTACAAAAGCACATGAAGAAAAGTGTATTTTCACAGTTCATGAGCTCTCATAGAAAATGATAAAATGTTAACTGAAATCACAGTAAAAAACTACCAACATTAAGGTGCAGAACTTTAAGGAATACTTTTCAAAAGAGAAGTAGGAAATGCAGAAGAATGAATGTACTTCTAAGAAAAAAATCTTGAACAAATAAATAATGTAGCTAATATTATTTGAGACTTACTAACTGACTTGACTGACATATTGTAACTCCTTACTGGATTTTAGTCTTCAGGACAGAAATTACCCAGTTTGGTTTGCCCCTATAATTAAAACTGATAACCAATAACTTTTAGCTCTGCTTTTTTTTTTTTTTTTCAGCTTTCCTTAATGTAAGTTAACAATAGAGTTAGGTGGTAGAACTTACTTAAATAAAATTTTATTACAAATGTTCTATTATGCACATAATTATATTAACTAAGACACTTTAAATTAATAACATTACCATTTTAAATATTTATTCTTTAAATTATGGACTTCCAGAAAATCAAGTGTATGGTGATATTTATGGTTTAATAAAGATTGTCTGAAGTATCAGAAAGCAAAACCAGCTACAGTTAGCTATAGAAACTAGGCAATGGTGGCATATACCTTTAATCCCAGAACTCAGGAGACAGAGGCAGATGGACCTCCCTGAGTTCAAGGCCACCCTGGACTATATAAGAGTAAAGAGTAACAGTGCTCATATCTTTGATACCAGCACTTGGGATCACAGGCCTTTAATCCCAGCACTAGGGAGGTGAAGACAGAAGTGATATGGCTGGGCAGAGAAAGGAATATAAGGAGGAGGAAATAGGAACTGAGAGCTTTTTGCCTCTGAGAATTCATGGAGACAGGATTGCTATTTCAGCTTGGTAGATGGTTTAAGAACCACTGGCTTGGCTGCTTTTCTTCTCTGATTTTCAGCTTGAAGCCTGAACCCCAATATCTGTCTCTGGGTTTATGTTTTTCATGTTACACAAGTGTCCACATTTTTGAAATCAATACATCCATGTAAAGAGCACTCATTCAGGCTGGAGAGATGGCTAAGCAGTTAAGAGCCCTGACTGCTCTTCCAGAGGACCCTGGTTCAATTCTCAGCACTCACAGAAAATCTCAGCTGTCAGTAACTTCAGTTCCAGGTAATCTGACACTGTCACAGAGACACACATACAGGAGAAACACCAATGTGCATTTAAAAAAAAAACAAAAACAAAAAACTTAAAAAAGCACTCACTCACATGGTAATAATGAATTCCATCTACTGTGTATTTAAAGTAACATGTAACTGGGATGAGGGTATGGCTCAATTGTAGAACACTAGCTTAGGTGGCCCAATCACCAGGCCAGTTTAAAAAAAAACAGTCTTGGAAGGAGATCAGGCAGCAGAGAAGAACTAAGAGCAATGTAACATACAACTAAGGAAACAGTCAATTTACTTTGATTTGTCTATTTCCTGGTTAAGAATAAAAAGATAAGCTACAAGAAGGGCTTATTTCTATAATCAAGCTATTCAGGAGGCTGAGGCAACAGAATACCTTGAGCCGGGAATTTCAAGGCAAGCCTAAACTACTAACTAGACCACATAAACACATACATTCATAAACAGAAGAAATAACATTACTAATGCTTAAAAACAAAATCAACCTGGAATACAATCTGAGATGTATTAATTTATCTTTATAAACTATGTAACATAAGCTGCATCATATTTCTCATCACATCAAATGTTTTCCTTACCTGGATCCAATAAAATGTTATTTTTTCCCAGACTTTTCTTCTCAAGGTTATTCAAAATGAAATCTTCTTGAAAAACATGAAGCAACTGGGTTTTTCTGCCATGCTGAGATAAATAAATACCAACATAAATTGACATATCTGTCATTAACCTAATGCTAAACAGCAGAAAAATAATACTTACAAGCTTGGTAATGGGATCTAATGCAATAATGCAACCAGGCCTGGCTGTTGATTGCTGACTGACGATGTTAAACACTTCACCAACATATTTCTGGGGGAAAAAACCCAAAAAAACCAAAAAACAACTCCTTTAGTAAACAAATTAAAAAGTAACTAAAACCAAATATGAAATTAAGATAAGTAGCAAATTCAAGTAAGCCTAAACAGTTTCTTTCAACTATAAATAGTATAGGATTTTACCTTAATAGAAATTACATAGAAATGAACAGAATTACAGCTCAATAGGTAAAGAGGGATAAAATAAAGGCAATGTTTGGTAACTTAGAGGGAAAATATATCAACCAAAGTGAAAGACTGCCTTCAACTTTCTGGATATACTCTAAACAATGATTTTAGAATATCAATCTTTCAGAGTATTGTATTTATTTTGTTGTTATGCTAACAATGAAACCTAAGGTCTTGTTCATGCTAAATATATGATCTTTCACTGAGCTACATCCCCTGAGTTTCCTTATTAGTCATCATAAGGATAGTTTGTTTACCTCGATAAACACTCCAATTTTAAGGCAGGGTCTCTCTCTCTCGTGTGTGTGTGTGTGTGTGTGTGTGTGTGTGTGTGAGTGTGAGTGTGAGTGAGAGAGACTGGTTGTAGAGAGGGAGGAGTGATGAGCAAAGGGGTCAAGACCATGCTGGAGAAACCCACAGAAACAGCTGAACTAAGCAAGTGGGAGTTCACAGACCCCAGTCTGATAGCTGGGGAACCAGCATAGGACCAAACAAGGCCCCCTGAATGTGGGTGTCAGTTGGGAGGCCTGGGCAATCTATGGGGCCTCTGACAGTGGAACCAGTATTTATCCCTAGTGCAGGAATGGACTTTGGCAGCCCATTCCCCCATGGAAGGATACTCTCTCAGCCTAGATATACGGGAGAGGCCCTAGGCCCTGCCCCAAATGATGTGACAGACTTTGATGATTCCCCAAGGAAAGGCTCACCCTCCCTGGGAAGAGGATGGGGATAGGATGGGAGTTTGGTTGGGGGCATGGGAAGATGGGAGGGAGAGGGAACTGGGATTGGTATGTAAGTCAAGATTGGTTTTCATTTAAATAAAAATGTTTTAAAAATATAGGTTAATTTAAGTTAAAAGTGCTAGTTAGAAACAAGCCTAAGGTACTGACTGAGCCTTCATAATTAATGAGAAGTATCTGTGTGGTTATTTGGAAGCAGGTTAATAGGACAGAGAAAGACTTGCTACAGTTTCTATGTAGTTTTCGGAGGAAGTCCAAGTTACTGGAATGAATTATAAGGCCCCATAGATTCCTGACTATTCCACCTTATTTTATTCCACAATGATCTCCCAAGGGTCCTATTATAACACATAACCAACATGTTTTGACTGCAGTGTCCATGAAGAAGTTAACCTTTTTGGATCACTCTTCCTGTTGTCTAGCTCACTCTACTCCATCATGTCTTTTCTATAAAGCTTTCCCATAGACAACAACTTAAGGGGCACTCCCTACTTCTTTGGCAACACTGTTTCTCTCCACAGCACTTGTTAATCAATGTATTTTTATTTAGTTCTCTTCAGCCAGAGCTATCTTGCTTCACTAGAATGAGTTTTGTTGTATCAGTGTAATTTTTATAGGCAAATTCACAGCTGTTAAAATAATACCTATAAATAAATATCCTTGATAAATGTCTCTTTCTACTAAAGCAACATGTATGTATACACATACACACTTTGCAAAAATACTGTATTTTGTAAATTTATACTTTAAAAAGAAATTATCATCAAACAGACTAGAATAAACCAAGTATTCTACTATTTTATAATCTAAACATTAAAAAAATTAGTAACTGTTAGGTTTAACTTAGGCTACAATCTCTTAAGAAGGAAGCTTGAGCACAGCCTGAAAGCTGCCTCAAAAGATATTTCCTCAAAAGATATTTAAAACCAGCAAACAAGCTTGACATGCTGGCAAATGCCTACAAATGGAACACACAGGAGTATGAAGCAAAAGAACTATGTGTTCAAGGATAGCCTGTCTCAAAATAAATAAATAAATAAACAAACAAACAATTGTTTTTTGGTAAAGTCAACCAACCAAAAAACAAAAAACCTGACTAAACACTAGAACTGAAAGCTGCAGAAATGCTTTCTTGGTGGAGGTGCTCAGTAAATGGAGCCAGTGGACTCCCACTAGTCAGGCTTAGGAAGAAGTGGGGTCTCTTCCATAGTAGCCGTGTTACAGGGGCATACAAAAACTTGCCTCAGCTGCAACCAAGCTGAAGGCCTTTTCTTTTCATGTTTAAGATTAAAATTCTACTCTTATTATTCTAGCTCCCTTTAACTATACAAGTAGCAATAACTTCTACTACAATAGGTAGTTCCCCATTTATCTTTAAGAAAAAGAAACAAATAACTAGACTTTTCTTTTTTCTGTCAGGAGAAGGACGTGGGAGTGGAACTTATGGATCACGGTATGCTTACATACATGCTCAACCACTGAGCTATACACCCAACCTAAAAGTAATGAAAGGGCTTACCTTAAAATCACTACACAAGTACAAAACTAATGTGAAAAATATATAGTAAAAAAATACACTTATCTGTCATAAATTATTGGTCACAATTCTAGAACAGGCCAAGTAAGCATAGGCTAAATATCTAAAAAACAAAATAAAGCTAGTACTCACAGAAATTTCAGGGTTGGAAAGCTCATATAAAAGTTTCTTGGCATCAATAACAGCTTCATATAACCTCAGATATTGTCCATCACTAGCTACAAAGCATGCACTAGGAGAGTTGCAGTATGCACCTAGAAAGTATTTATAAATATTTAAAATTTAACTTTTAGCAAGAGTGTCTGAAAATCAAATTACTGCAATAAAATCACAGTATGCTTACCTAGACAGTAACTGGGTATAAGAGTAGGGAGCCATGCCACATTGGAAAAGGCAGAAACATGAAGAGAGTTAATCCGGGCCAGCTCAGATACTCCTCCAGAAAAAGATAATGGCCCAACTGGATCAACCCTCCAAAGAATAAGTTCACTATAAATCGCATTGGGATCTTGAAAAGCCATATCAACATTATTTTTATCTTGCTGTGTCAAGGAACATTCTTCTGTATTTATAATGTCATGAGCTTGCTTTTGGTTACCCACATTTGGTGTCCTTAATGCATTATGGTGTGAAGTTGTCAGTAACAATGGTAATACTGAGTGACAAGCTAAATCATTAAGATGAAATCGATGACCACAATATCTGGATTTGTGAGAAATACTAAGAACTGTAGAAAAAGCAGATTCCTCAGCAAAACTAACCAGCCACTGATTCAAAGAACCATCAGCATGCTTTGAAATCATCATAACATTAGGAGTGAAAATACTTAATTTTAAATTGTTCGATGATTTACTGTGACCAGAGGAAATAAGCATTGATGTAGAGCGAGTGAGGCCAGTAGGTTTTTGTTTTCCTTGTTGAATAGCCAAGTCAACATTCTTGGTACAGGCATACATAACTATGCTTTTACAGAGAGAGTTTGCATCGCCTGTGGGGAAAGCTACAGGAATTCTGGAAACAAAGGACACCTAGAATTAAGAAAGTAGGCATTAGAGCATATAATTACATAAAAACAGTACAAAAAATTTTCACATAAAAAAGAAGTAAATCATGGATAACTAACAGTACCTGTACTTGACGAAACATACCAGGCTGGTATTCATCCAGCCAATCTACATGCCAAACTAGTAAAGAACCATCCATGGGATGAATACTGAAAAGCATGTCTGCATTTTTACTCCATTCAGACAGAAGCACTTCAATCTGATGGTCAATGGCAGCTGACGATAACGGTGTAAAATTTGAGTTTGGTAACATTTTATCTTCACCCAATTCCTTCTTCTCATGATTTATTTTTAAGTCATCAACAACATCATCCATTTCTGTAAGCAAAAGTTCATGGGCCAAATGAATACAATAAAGCTATCGCTACAAATTAAGACAGAGCTTTCTAAATGAATTCTAAGTGACAAACCATACTTTTTGTATAACAAGAAATAAAATCAATGAAGTTAACTTAGGAATCAGACAGCTACCAGGACTATTAATAGGCACAAAAAGCCCAGACTATATGCCCTTTCCTCAACTCCTGGATCAGGAATATGGGGAATTTTTAAAAGAGGCAATTAAAACTTTTTTTCACCATATTTAAATGAAAACTGAAAATTGAGCAAAATTTACAAGTCAGTTAGAAAACGAGACCACTTGGGACTCTGTGATTGTTTCTTACTAAGTAATGAGAGTAGAAGCGGTATGTGTCAATTCTGAGCCAAGGCAGAGAAACAGCTGTACCTCTCACTGCTCTCTCTTCCTTCTCCATATCCAGCAGCAGGATAAACACAGACAAGTTTAAAACCCCTATATACAATGCAGTTTGGTGTTGGTGGTACAGTGTTTCTCAACTCTAATGTACATACACACAGATAAACTATTTATTAAATTGCAGATTCAGGTGAGTAACATGTGAGACTATATACTTGATGACATTAATTCATATGTAGTTCATAAAGTAACAGAGTTATGGGCTGACAAATCCAAAAGATCAGAAAACTCTCAAAAAAAAGTGACATGAGCAAGAGCATCTACACCAAATTATTAAATGAGCCAAGCCATATTTACATTATGCCATAACAAGCTTGGAGATTATCTCTGGCAATACACAGTTTTATCCTCATATGAAAACTATTTGTTTATGCCTGCAAATTTAAATTTTCATCCTTCTTAAATCTTTACCTTCATCAGATTTTATATCTGGCTGAATAGAGTCTTCTACACTGGCCTCAGATGAGGGTTGTTCAAAACTTTTTCTAAGTTGCTGTAAGAAGACTTCCATGGACAATGTAAAATGCAGCTCTTTATTGTTTAACCAGTGTACCACAAAAGGTCCACACTTCTCTTCATTTTCACTTAAACTTAAAGATGTAATAGATGGAAGAAGTGGGATGTCTATAAAGAAAAACAAATTAGAAAATTCAAATTTGAACAACTATAACATAGAACACATTTATACTTTCTATTTTCATTATTGACATCATACTTACCTTTTATCTGAGAAAAAAACTTAACTATTTTTAAATATAACTTAAGAAGTTTTTTTAAGCCAGAAATTGGAAATAGTCTAGATGTCCATCAACTGATAAATGGATAATGAAAAACAATGGAATACTATTCAACTATTTAATAAAATTATGAAATTTGCAGGTAAATGTATGAAGCTGGAAAATAAAAATCATCCTGATGTAACCCAGACCACAAAAGGCAAATACCATGTGTTTTCTCTAATATGTGGATGTTACCTTTTAAGTTTTTGATATGTGTGTTAAGCCAAATAACCACAGATGTTAGGAACTAGTAAGGGACCAGCGGGGAGGAGAGGACCTCACAAGAAGGAAGAAATAGAATAAAGTGTTAAAGAGAGATAAAGGGAAAATGACAATAGAAGGATTAAATGTCAAGGGAGATAAGACAGGGTAAAGTAGGATATATGAGGAGGAAAAGCTAACACTAAAGGTCATTTGAAAAACCATATGGATATCTGTTTTATATAATATAATTTCCTATTATAGAAGTTTCCTAAAACATACACATATATGAAAGGAATTTAAGTGGAGTCACCATTTAGGAAAAAGACAATGCCCCAACTAAACATCTTATACCACCAAACAAAACCTCCAGTGCCAAGAATGAGTTACATCATATTGTCAGCCAAAGGGGTTCCAGGAACACTTCCTCCCTGAAATACCACTGGCAACTATCAAGGCTGTTGGTTGCTCTCTACAACCTGACAGTGAGTTCCTATTGTTGAAGACAAGACTTGCATTATCGACAATGGAAAAACTAAGCTAGTACCCAACTAGAAGCTTTACTCCTGTTGACTAGTGTTTATGGTGCTGGAAGGTATTCTGCACACCACTGGAAGAAAACAGTTATCATCAATCTCACCCAGCTATGAACCCTGTGATCAAACAGTACTTGCCTGCAAGGTATACTGGTATAATAGTGGCACAAACCACATCTAATACTGTTAAAGTTGTCAAGAACCTGAAACCACATTGGTCATGGATCTAGGAAAAACACCACTACTATTATTCTGCTAAATGGATATAGCAACAAATTACTTCTAATGACATATTTATGCCATAGATCAGTGCCTGGCTCAAGCCCTCATAGGAGAAGCTTCTGGCAATACATGGCACTTAACAAAGAGATCCATCAACTGGACAATGTACAAAGAACGAGAGACTTTGTAGCACTTGGTCCTAACTAAATGACTGTCTTCATCAAACTCCTCCCCTGAAGGTTAAAGTATCTAAGCATGAGAGAAGGCAGAAAGACTCTAAGAGCCAAAGATAATGGATGAATCCAAGGAAATAGTGTCTTCTAGACTCAACAGGATTGATGCCCATATGACTCACAGAGACTGCAGCAGTACACACAATCTGCAAGGTTCAAGCCATATGGGGTCCCAGTACTGAGAAGGGAAAAATGGGCACAAAGTCCTAGCTCTAACACAATGGTTACTTCCAGTCAATACCTGCCAACAAAGGGAAGATCACTTTTCTACAATGGAGTGTGACTGCATATATCAATCACACTCCAGGTTAGGCCACATACCCAGGAGTAACTGGCCAACACAAAACAAACTCCATGATCTTTTATGGCCTTTTTGTTTGAGTACTTTTGTCTTACTGATTTTTCTGTTGGGGATAATTGGATAAGAAGGGAGGCTCTTGGAGTTAGGGAAAGGGAAAAACATGATCAAAATATCTTATATGAAAATTTAAAGATGAAAAAGAATATAAAAATATGTACTTCTGATATAAGTACTCAATTAAGTATACTAAAGTACAAATCTAACCAGTTACTACAAAGATAGTCCCTAATAGAATTAAAGAAAATTTGTCTACCATATTAATAAGATCTGGATCATATTGTTATATGTAGAACCATAAAGGCTGTAATGGTTTGCTTTCATGATAAAAGGATTTTAAAAAATCAATAGAATTGTCTGTTAGATTTATCTACAGTTAAGACAAAAGTAGAAACAACAGTGATACACCAAATCCTTCCAATCTTTGCAAATTAGTGCCATTCTCTGGTGAGTAAACATTCAAATATGACCCTGTGAGGCCATTCTTATTCAAACCATCACAGTTTTACCTAGTGATCCACAATCTAAAGAAAGTTTTAATTGTCTTTATTGAATGCATGTCAAAGAAATGCCACACTCAAATTTAGGATTCTTTTCTCAATAATCTCTTAGGCTTTTTTCATTAATGGGGAATTCAAGCTTTATTTATGTAATAATGTTTATTTTTAAATTTATTTCATTCTTCGGAGGTACTGCAAATCAAACCAAAGGCCTCACACATAACAATAATGTATCTTATACTGCCCTTTACTCAACAGGGGCCTTCAAAATCATGGTATTGACCTTATAAGTAACTGCATTATAAGCACTGTTAATAAATGTGTTTGATAAAGTTGATAATTACCAAACGTAAGAAACTTTTTAATGAAGATAAATATACTGAAACTGATTATTTTCTTGGCTCATGAATACTTTTACAACTAGAATTACAGTCACCAAATAAATGCTAAGATGAAAAGTGATTATTTAATTCCTACCAAAAGTATGCTTTGATCTTACAGAGCTCATTCTGGTGGAGAGAATTCTCTCTAAGTAATTAACTGATAATTCCATTGCTATATTTTCTTGATAAGTACAATACTGCAATTTCTAGCTCCATGGAAATTGGTTATATTTAATTAATGCTTAAGAATATTCTATACTATCAAGGCCACCCTTGGTTATATAATGAGACTCTAAAAAGAGGAAGTAAAGAAGAAAGGGGAAGGGGAGGAAGGACTACATTCTGTAAGATATAAAAATAGCCAACTGTAGTTTTGTTCTGGGGGAAAGGACTATGTGCAAGCATTACCTTTCTTTTATTTATTTTTTTTTAAGAAATAATTTGAGATACTATTTTAAGTCCCTCAGTTGTGGCCCCTGATTTTTAAATTCACAGAAAATATTTACTGAAGTGATAAGTACTTCAACCTCCAAATTCATACGTTGATCTAGATTGTGTGGCTCTGCTAGTCTGTCTAATAATAGATATTTCACTACAGAAATAATTACCTGTGGCTGGGTTGATGCTGGCTGCAATATGAAAGTGACAAAGTGCATTGGCATGCAGTGGTGTGTTCCTGTGGACATGGTGAGGATCCTGCTGATGAGGCAGATAGCCAGTATGTGCTACAAGAGCAAGTGATCTCCTTCGACCTTTACGGAAAGGTCTCAGATTTACCTGGATAAATAAAATCAAAGTAAAATGACTGCTCCATTATGAGTGTCAGAATGGATATATATGCTATTTTATGTAAATTTGTAAAACACACCTCTTTGTATAGCAAATTTGAATCTTGAAGAATAAGTATCTAGCCTACTCTTTTCACATTTTCAACATAATAAAATCAACTCCCAGAACTTAAAAGTAAAAAAATAAAATAACCCCCCCAATTAAAAAAAAAAAAAAAAACAATTGGATGGGCATAATGGCAAACACAATTCAGCACAGCAGCTGGGAGAGAGGCAGGAAGACCTCTAACTGAGTCCTAGGCTAGCCTAGTCTTTACAGTGAGACTGCCAGTGCTACAGAGTGAGACCTTGTCTGTGTACTGTCTTTGTCCACAGATTACTGTCTGTAACTATGTAGTGAATGATATTACCCATTATGTGCTAGGAATTCTGATATTTTTTTTCAATCTCACGTGATATCCAGCTTAAACACTTTTTAAATATTTCATAACATAAAATAGTTCATATAGAACCTCAGATTTTCTAGCTAGTAAGAAGCGAAGTAGAATCTTAGTCTAACACTTTGCAATGCAATTATTACACAAAGACATTCTGTTGTTGAATATACAATACAACTCAATTAGATTCTAAACCATTAGAAAAATAGCTATTCAGCTGGGCATGATGGCAAAGGCCTTTAATTCCAGCACTCAGGAGGCAGAGGCAGGTGGATTTCTGTGAGTGCAAGGCCAGCCTTGTGTACAGAGTGAGTTTCAGGACAGCCAGAGCTGTTAAATAAATCCTGTCTTGAAAAACCAAAAAAGTATTTAATCTCAGCACTCTCAAGGAGGAGGCAAGCAGATCTTTGTGACTTGGAGTCCATCCTGGTCTACATAGTAAGTTCCAGGTCAGCCACAGCTACCTAGTGAAACCCTTTTGCAAAAAAGTTGCCCTGTGGTAAAAAGAACGTAAACGGCCTCTAAAAGCTCATTTGAGTTGTAGCTTTGATGGGGTAGGTGTGTCCTTGTTGGAGGAAGTGTGTCATTGTCAAGCTATGTCCAGTGTCAGTCCACTTCCTATGACCTACATAAGGATCAAGATGTAAGACACTCAGCTCCTTCTCTATCATGTCTGCCTACACACAGCCATTTACCACCATGATGATAATGGAGTAAACCTCTCAAAACTGTAAGCTTAAATGTTTTCCTTTATGTGATTTGCCATAATCATGCTGTCTTTTCATAGCAATAGAAACCCTAACTAAATCATGTTCTATACCCATACAAATTTAAAGTCAAATTATTTTCCAGACACTTCATGTTTTAATATTAAGAAAACAGTAAAAAGCCAGGTGTGGGGATGCACACCTTTAATCCCAGAATTTGGTGGGTAGAGGCAGAACCAGGCAGACCTCTGAGTTCCAAGCCAGACTGGTCTAGAGTTCCAAGACAGCCAGAGTTATACAGAAAACTCTGTTCAGGGAGAAAAAAGAAAAGTAATGAAGGAAGAGGATGAGAGAGGAAGGGAAGGGAGGAGCGGGAGGAGGGGAGGGAAAGAAAAAGAGAGGGGATAGAAGAAGGGAGGGAGGGAGGAAGGAAATACTAATAGTCAATATTTTTATTCTATTTTCAATCAGAAATGGTCTCACACTTAAAATTCCAGAAAACAAGAGACCGAAAAGGATGACTGGTATAATCCTGGAACTACAGTGTAAGTAAGACTTCATTTCCAAAGAGCAAAACTTGTTCTATATTCAATTAGCCCAAACATCAAACATCGACTTTTTCTGCCAATGCTTATAAATTAAACACTTGTGCTCTGGTGGGTCTGAAAGTAACGAAGGGTACAGGGTACAGTAAACAAATCTACTGTAAGTACTAAGAAAAAATAAATTTTATAGTCAAATCTTTGAATTCTCAGATTTTACGTGTGCTAAGTCAAATTGTTACCATCATTTTGCTACCAGTTAAGATTAATCTCATAAAGACAGCTGATGCATTGTAAAAAAAATACTTAAGTGTATTTTCTTAGTAAAAGGAACATTTCATAAGACACACTACTTCTTTTAATATTACTATATAATCTAAATACAATAAAAAGTGTATAAAAGACTTTAAAATATGTAGGAAACACATAACATAATAAAAAACACTTACTTCTAGAGCACTTTGAACTCGTTCTTTACTGGAAGCATTTCTCTTGAAGTTATTTGTTAAATTGATTGGTTCACACCAATGGTTATAGTCGCCTTCATATAACAAGCAGTCATTTGGTAAAAATGTTTCTACCCAAAGACGACATACATTATCCTTACAGCAAGTCAACAGTACATTACATACAGAAGCCCTGAAGAATAAAAAGTATTTTACAGACAATACTAATTATATTGCACTGCATCAAAAACATTCTCCAGTGTTTTTATACATATTTAAACACATAACTAACATTAATAAGAGAGCTAGAGAAATGCTCAACAGTTAGGTGACTGCTCCTCTAGAGAACCAGGGTTTGAATCCCAGTACTAATTAAGTCCAGTGAATTCCAGTTCCAGAGAATCCAACACCATCTTTCTAGCCTCCAAGGATACTGCACAGACATAAATGCAAGCAAAATACCTATATATATAGAATGTTTTTTAAAAAATGAAGAGAATGTACATTGAGATCACAACAGAAAATGTTTACCAACCTATTTCTTCGGTCTAGAAAACAGTTCTTGTTATAATAATCTAAGATTTTTATTACATCTTAGTTGATAAGCACAAAGCAATGTTCTTAGTAGAACTTCACTATTTAATCAGTGGATGACCATTATTTTAACTATCTCATAATGCTCAAGTTTTACTTTCTGATTAACCATATTTGTCCACTTCTTGCCTGCCTAGGCCCAAAGCAGTGATGTGCAAGAGATTACATGACAGACCTGCACAAACCAAATCCAACCTTAGTAATTCTGGACTTTTAGTTATTTCATTTTTATGATATCCTCATAATAAAGTATATATAGCCATTACCATAGACATTTTAACACATGAAAGGAAGGGAGGGAGTGAGGGTGGACAGTAAAGCCAAGAATAGAAGACAAAGAGCTAAGAAGAAAGAAATCTAATATTCTACAACAATTACCTTATCATCTATATGACTAAAAAGAACAAGTAACACAAAAGAAAAATGCAGCAAAATCAGGTTTGCCTAGATTACTCTGTAAACTTCAAGTCCCCTAGTCAATTTTCTCACCTCTTTCCCTATTTGACCCTCTTACTACCTTTCTCTGTCTACACCTTTGCATTCCTCTTTCCCACAACTTCTCCAATCTTCCCTTCTTTGGCCTCTGACATCATTCCCAGTCCCTCTAGGGCACAAATTCTTTTCATCAGCCCTGTTTGCCCTGCCCCTCACTCTTTTGATTTCTTCCTGAACCTCTTGCTTCTCATTTTTCATCTAACACTCATCCATCCCTTTCCATTTTCCCCTTCCTTTCTTCTATTCCTTGCCTATACTTATTTCCTCTCTGTATCTCATGTATTCATATATAGAGACCATAGCAATGAAATTTAAAATAAGCACATATGTCAAGAAAATAAATCAAAAGACAATAACAAAAGATAAAAGTTGAAAAGAAATACCAAAAGTTTAAGATATTTACCAAAGAGTAACTAGCAGAGTAGAAACGCTTATAAAGGAAGAGTAGAAGATAGTAACTTAAGGGTAGAACAGATGGCAATCAGATGAAAGGAAGGAACTTTAGAGAAATGAAATAAATCAGAAAGGACACAGATCAAAAGCAGATGACAGCAATGATCTTAATGTACATATAGCTTCAACAGACTCCATAAGATATTTAGTCAACAGAAACAACTGGCAGGTAATATACAATGGGTATACAGAGACTATGCATCTCTTTGCCAGTGTCTCCCTTGCTCTCTTCTTAGTTGCACTGTCCTCTAAGTATCTCAAGCTAATAGACTGAAGGTCCCCTTCCTCACTTCTTTTACAGTTATTATAACCTTGATGGTCTATCACAGTGGTTCTCAACCTTTCTAATGCTGTGACCTTTTAAGACAGTTCCTCATGTTATGGTGAACGCCAAACATAAAATTATTTTTTGTTGCTACTTCATTACTGTAATTTTGCTACTATTATAAATTATAATGTAAATATCTGTGTTTTCCTATGGTCTTAGGTGACTTCTGTGAAAGGGTTATTCACCCCTGACTCACAGGCTGAGAACCACTAGGCTATCATATTGATACAAAGCCCACACAGCACATAAAACCCACAACTAACAATATGTTTAACCTCACAGAAAGCAACCCTGTAATGGGTTACTTGTCCTCACCATCTATCTATTCTATACTGACGGTTTTGCAACTTGTTATCCCCAGCCACCTTTTGGAGCTTCCTGCAAGATATCACCAACTTTCCAATCTGTCCTATATCCATCACTTTTTAACAGTAAAGCATATGCTCACTACACAAACGTATCTACTGTTCTTTCTCAATCCAATGGTCTCTCTGCATTCAATTTTACCACATTAAAAAGGAAAAAGAGAAAGACTCTAACATAATAAAATGGCCCAAAGGCAAAGAGGTGGGAGATTACCTAAAACTGCTTCATTGTTATTTGCAGGTACCCTAAATGCCCCAGTTTTAGGCATCTGCTTCAGCCTTCACTATGATGAGTTCTGTCAAAACCTAAGTAAGCTAAGTCAGTCCCCCCAAAATTTCAGTAATTCATACTCCTGTTTAGTATTTTGATAGTTGTAGCATCAGTAAATGAGAATTTTCATTTATTATGTATCAGAATAAATCAGTGTCTATAAAACAATACTCTTCAGACAGATTTAAAAGACAAATTTGTGATGAGCAAGCTGGAGTCACTCAAAACTTTCAAAGCAAGAGTTAACATGTACAATAAGATAATTTTATTCAAAACGTTACTTTATGGATGCAGGTAACAGAGTACAAGAACTTAAGTGAATCTGAGGTGAGGTTCCTTCAGCTGACAATACGGATTACCCAGACCACTGTCTCTTATCTTGAAGACTCTGACACAAAAGATAAGAACAGAACTATTACTTTCCTTAGCATTTCTCTTCTACACTTAAACTCTGACTAGAGGGTTAGAACAGGAAGAGTAACTACTATACTGTAGCTCAAAAATCTAGGTATATCCTAATGGTCCAAAAGAGCAAAATAAAGTCAACAAATGACTTAGGTACAACACTATAATTCTACTTGAACATCTCAGATGCTAAAACTCAACAGCACTAAAAAGGTAAGAGATAACCAAATTTGCACTGCAATGAAGTACAAGATGGATTTCTAGATGTACTTACCAGATCTATGTAACTTACCACAAGAACACAAGAATTCTAGGTGATAGTAACTTTTTCAAGGACAACAGAAAAGTACTAACAGGCACATATTTCTGAGTTTGTATGGGTTAAACTGATACCTAACTCAGAGATGATAATATAAAGAATTAACTCTACTTTATTCAATGATGTCCTTTCCATAAAGGTTATTTTGTTTGTTTTTAAAAAGGATACAAAAGAAAAAAGTCTACAGCATTCTGTATAGGAAATACAGCAGAATAGAAAACAAAGAAAAGAAAAACATGTAGAACTCTATGACAAAGATATTTGATGTTGAAATTAATTATCTTGGTCTTAAATTCCTTTTGAGATCTCCGGACCTAAAAAGTCTGGAAAAATCAACTATTATCCTAATCTTCAAAGACTCCAAGAAAGAAAACTAGCAAAATGGTAATGTTCTCTTAACACACAGTGAAATCACAACCAATCAACTGACCTCGGCATATATTTGCTTGTTTTACGCCAGGAAAATCCATTTACAGCTCGTGGATGGGCCAGATACACAAAAGAAAAGTCAATTTCTCCTTGGGATTGTTTTTCTGAATTTTTATCTGGAGAGGTAACAGCTGGTCGCCAGTTTTCTACATTATACCATACCTTTAGAAGACAGTCATCCTAAGGAGAAAAAAAGTATCCAATGACCATATAACTTCCTGCATTATTCAGGAAAAGTGAAATTAAGGGTTTCTTTTCCCACAAGCCAAAAATCAAGTAAGAGTGCAATACTAAAACGAATAAGTCAGTTAATGTTTATAAGTTCAAAAATAAAGTACAGGAGGCAGGGGATAGCTCAATGGTTAGAACATGTGATCCATGAGCAGAAGAATCTGAGTCTGACCCTCCAGTGACCATATAAAACAGTGCCACAGTGCTTGCCAGTAATCCCAGTTGGAAAGGCAGGGAGGGACAGGAGATTCTGGCCAGCCAATGTAGGCCACACTGAGATCCAGGTTCAGTAAAAAATAAGGTGATACTGATAATGAAAGATAGTACTTGATTTCTGGCCTTTATTCTGTATGCACAAGCCTGGACATGCACCACACACATGTGTACACAGAGGCAGGTGTACACATAAGCTTAAAATATAGTACAGACATACAATTTGACAACAGTATTTTCAAAATTTACCTTTCCAGCAGTGGCAAAAAACTCTCCATCTGGTGAAAATTTCATTAAATGGACTTGGGAAGCGGTTCTGTAAATTAAACAGAGAAGGGATATTCATCAAGGAAACTAGGTTCAACATAATCATCACGCTTTAAATTAAACTCCAGCAATTTCTTATTCTTACAGAATTTGTTTGGTAACAGTTTCACACTCACTTTTTCCCCCTTATAAGATGAGGTGATTTAGGTTAGATCTTAACACTGGTTAAATAGTCCGCCTGCCTCTACAACACATACCTAGAACTACAGAGTATCATATCTGACTCCAAAGGTTGACTCAAGTTTTTTGTTGCTCCTGTTGAGAAATTTTTGTATTTGTTTTTGTTTTGTTTTGCTTTTTTTGCTTTTTGTTGTTAGGGATTGAAGTCAAGGGCCTGCATATGCTAAGTACGTGCTTTACTATACACCTCCTCCTCTAGACCCCTAACTTTTAAGCATATTCCCAAAAAAAACACAAGTTACTAAGAAACTTTAAATATAAAATACATAATTTCTAAGTCATGCAAATGTAGATAATTCCAGTATTCAGAAGGTAAAATTAAGAATATTGCAAGTTTGAGGACAAACACAATGACTACTTCAGGCAAACCACAGATGTATGGCAAAGCACTATCTCAAAACCCAACCCAGAGCAGTGGAAACTCCCTAGAATCTAGTAGCAATAAACCTAGTGAAGTCTCCTAATAATGGGGGATATGGAGACCAAACTGGCCATCTTCTATAACTAGGCAAGGCTCTTAGCAGCAGGACTGAGACATCAACCCAACCACAAAACCTTTGACCTATAATCTGTTCAGCATGCAAGACATGCTGGGGCAATGGTGACAAAGAACTTCTGTGAATGGACAACCCATGACTGGTCCAACTTTAAACTTATGCCATGAGAGGGAGCCCATGCCCAACACTGTCTGGATGGCCAAGAATCAGAGATAGTACAGTCAGAGACACAGGACAAAAGTAAACATGGCTGGCAAAAAACAAAACAAACAAAAAAATCCCCACAAAACAATAACAGCAAAAACAAAACAATGAAATGATTTCTAACAATATTCTGTTATACTCATAATCTGGTGTCTAGCCAAGTGTCATCAGAGAATGTGAGCAGATACAGAGACCTGCTGCCAAACAGTAAAGGGAACCAGTGACCCCCTCCCCCAAGAAGGAGAGAAAGGACTGGGGATGGTGGACACCATGAGAATATGGCCCACAGAATCAACTGAGCAAGGCTCATAGAGACTTACAGAAACTGAAGAAACAATCACAGACCCTGTATGGGTCTGAGAGAGGTCCTCTGCATAAACCTTACAGTTTGGTACTCTTGTAGTTCTCCTAACAATGGGAGTGGAGGAAGTCTGACACTTTTGCCTGCATTTGGGACCTCCTACTGGGTTGCCAAGTCTAGCCATGGTATGTGGGTTTATCGTATCTTGTAATGCCATGTTCAGTGGTTATCCCTAGAGGCCTGTTCTTTTGTTTTTGCTTTTTGGTTTTCTTTTGTTTTTGTTATTTTTGTTTTGTTTTGTTTTGTTTTGTTTTTCAAGGAAAGAGAGTAGGAGTTGATGTGAGTCTGAGGGAGAGGGAAGATTAGGGAAGAACTGGGTGGAGTGGAGGGAGGAGAAACTGAGGTCAGGATGTAATATATAAAAATATATAAGGGAAGACTAACAGTTAAAAAAACATTCCATTCTCTAAGAATCATACAAGTAATAATTGTTAAAACAAAACAAAACAAAACAACTTCATAAGTCTAACAATTTCCCTTTAAAGGTGAGAGAAAATTTCCAGAGGCATGGATCTCTAATACTACAATATATACTTTTTAAGACAACACTGTTATTAAATTAATTTTGCCTTCATCTGGTATAACATTTACTTAATGAAAGACTTATGTGTCGTAAAAGAATTTTAAATAATCATGAATTGCTTTGTCTACCTACTTAGTGCATACTTTTCTCCTCAAAGAAATTTTGTCTCATTATCCCATATTGCTTTCCACTCTTAACATTCATATATATTGAAAACCCGCATCATCATCATCATTTTCTTTTTCTTCATCCAAATTCATACTTAGCTATATCTGTGCCAAACTGAATAGCAAAGGATGTCAAATAGGTTTTTTCCTTCTTTCAGGTGGTGCTGGGATCAAACCTAGGGCTTAATGTATGCTAGCCGAGCAATAGCCCACTAAGCTCTATCCCCAGCCCAACAAGGACTTCTATCACAAATCTTTACAAGTACCCTCCCTTTTACATATAATAAAGAGATTCAAAACACTAATAAAAGAAGAAAATGAAATAATCTATAGTCTCAATACCACAACATTCTTTCTCAGACATATATAAGTACATACGATTTTTTTTTCACACCTTCTCTTTCCAATCCCCTCCCATCTACTGTCTACAGAAGAGAAACAGGAGGACAGGTTGGAAATGAGATTATATTTAGTAGGAAACGAGATCATATTTATAGTTTACATTGTAACAGCATTTACTTATTTAAAAATGTGAACATTTCTGCATCTAGATGAACAACAGGTGTTGCATCTACTTCCATCAGTTACTGGTTAAAGGCTTTATGATAACAGGGTATGCACCAATCTGACTACAGGAGATGGCCAGTTCAGGCACCCTCTCCACTACTGCTATGAGTCTTAGCTGGGGTCATCCTTGTGGATTCCTGAGTTTCCTGGCACCAAGTTTCTCCCTAACCCATAATGGCCCCCTCTATCAAGATATTTTTCATTGTTTTCCCTCTCTGACCCTCCCACCAGACTCAACCATCCTGATACATCATGTTCCCTTCCCCTCACCCTCTCCCCTCTACTCCCCCCAGCTTACCCAGGAGATCTCATCTATTTCCCCTTCCCAAGTGATCCATGCCTCCCTCTTAAGGTCCTTGTTACATAGGTTCTCTGGGGCTGTGGATTGTAGCATGATCAGCCTTTGTTTTACATCTAAGATCCACTAATGAGTGAGCACATACCATGTTTGTTATTCTGAGTTTGAATTACATCACTCAAGTTTCATCCATTTGCCTGAAAATTTTATGATGTCACTGTTTTTTTTTTTTTTTTTTTTTTTTTTTTAACTGCTGAGTAATACTCTAATGTGTAAATATACATTTTCAGTTGAGGGGCATATAGGTTGTTTCTAGGTTCTGGCTATTACGAATAAAGGTGTTATGAACATAGTTGAGTAAGTGTCCTTATTGTTTGACTGACCGACCGGCCTTTGGGTGTATGTCCAAAAGGGGTATAGCTGAGTTTTGAGGTAGATGGATTCCCAATTTTCTGACACACCACCATACTAATTTCCAAAGTGGCTGTGCAAGTTTGCACTGTGACGTCTTTGTTAGATGGGTCTTTTGTCCCTTTTTTGTCTGTTTCCTTTATTGTCTTTTGGCCTGAATGGCCAAGGGTTCTGAAATTGGCTGGTCATCAGATGAATATGGTTGTCTCAGCTGAGGTTTGTGGGATTTGGGTGACAAGATCCAGCATATCATCCAGTTCTTCTGGCTGGTGTGGGCTGCGTCTGTGCCTATGGAGTTTGTTCTTCCAATTGGTATAGGTTTTGCCTGTGCCCATTCTTCCAACAGATGTGGGTGGTACTTGTACCTATAGAGTCTGCTGATGTTGCTGGAAAGGGCTGTTCACAGGGAGGCTGCTCTTCTTCCAAATGGTGCAGATGGCACTTGTGACTGTGGGGTCTGTTATGTTGCAGGGGGAAGATGATGGGTTTGGTGGGTTTGGGTGGCAGAATGGGTCTTATAGGTTACTCTGTCCAATGGGTTTTAGTGGTGGTGGAGCCAACTGCTGGCTAGCTGCTGGGGCTCAGATGAGAGGGGAGGGGCACAGGATGTGCCCTGGGACTTAGGGCCTAGAACCAATTATATTTTTAAAAGAAAGCATTAACCCCAAAACTGTGCCTATTTCCCCTGAAGCTTTTATTTCCTTAGAGAAATGCTTTATTTGTATAGTCAAACATATTAATTTTTCCTTCTCTTTCAATTCTAGCTTTAATGTCATTTCTAGATTGGGTAGAAATGTATGTGCATACTTCCAAACACCATTTTTCTTTTTCCAGTAGCAACAGAACATAAATCACTAGTAAGATTGGGGAAGCTATAAAACAACCTGGAAGGCTCATTCCTTCCCTTCAACTGCATGTGCTCCCACTTCAGCTGTGGCTTTGTAGCAAGCATCTATGAATGAGGCATCTCAATGCCAACCCTAGACTCTAATGTCTGTTCACACAATGAACAGACTAAAAAATCATATATAAAACCAACTTATAAAACAAAAAAACAGTTAAACTCTCTAGTAACTTGCTTACTTGCAATGCCAAATGCACACCCAATCTCCAAAGTTAAGATCTGTTCTATCTGGATTTTCATCTTCAGTTTGCTTGCTTGAGTTATTGTTACACCAGAGCTGCAGACAGCTGGAACCAGTTAAAAGACGGTTACCTAAAGAAATATACAAATATATTATTAGCCATTTATTATGTAGGTAGTTAACACTGAGTTAACATACATTCTCAAAAATCTTATAAAACTGTAGAGTATAACAGTTTCTAAAAAGAAACTGCAAAAGAGTAACGTGGCTCAGTGGGTAAAGGCATTTACTTCTAAGCCCAATGACCTGAGCTCTAGTCCCAAAACATTCATGATGGAAAGATAGAACCAACTCCTGCAAATTGTGCTCTCTGAACTCCATACATACATATACATAATAAGTAATGTAATTTTAATAAACATTTGTGTTAAAAGCAAAAGAATAAATGTTTTAAAGATTGGACCTGTTTATATCCTCAGATGGAAGGAAATGATCCCATGAATCCCTGCCCTTCCCTTGAGGATTATTAAGAGATAATGGTAACTGGGGGGGGGGGGGGAGACAAATGAGCACCCACTCTGATTATCTACAGATTATCGGTCCCAAGAAAGAACATTTTATTTTGTGTTACAGCTACTGGTAAGGAGCCCATACTCTTGGAAATAATCCCTCACTCTGGATCCTTTAAGAAATCCTAATAAAGTGAAATGAGGAGGGAGGAAGGGACAGAGGGAGGGACAAAAGGAAGGAGAGAGGAAAGGTAAGAGGGAAGGTGGACAAGGGGAAAAAAAGGAAACAAAGAAAAGTCCAGCAAAAGCAGATTTAGATCAGAAATTCTTAAATCCATGTGTTTTCATCATTTAATTAGCCATGCAAATTGTGATCTTATTGTGTTTGATTTTTACTCTTTTGGCTTTCTGGTCTTTTTGAGGAGCCCACCACCCAGCTCCCAAATGAATACACACAGAGGCTTATTTTTAGTTATGAATGCCCAGACTTAGCTTGGCTTGTTGCTAGTCAGCTTTCCTTAACTTAACCTGTCTAACCTTTTCCCACTGGGCTTCCATCTTTTTTACTTCTATCTTATTTTCCTTCTTACTCCATGGCTGGCTGGGTGGCTGGCCCGACATCCTTCAAACTCCTCTCCTTGATCTATTGCTGCTCGTTTTCCTTCCTTGGTTTTCCTTCTGCTTATCCTCTTTGCCTGCCAGCCTCACCTGTCCTTGCTCCTGCCTGGCTATTGGCCATTTAGCTCTTTATTAGGACCATGAGGTGTTTCAGACAAGCAAAGTAACACAGTTTCACAGAGTTAAAGAAATGCAGCGTTAAAAAAAAAAAAGTCACACACCTTAAAATAATATTCCCCAACAGGATCTAGTTAGGCAAACTTAAATTTTGTTTCCTGTAAATTCAGAACTTTCTAGAGTTATGAGGATTAACTGTAACTTATACAAAGTCTGTAGTTAAGCCCCCAGGCAATATGACTTTCCCACACTTTGCACCAAGAATGGAATCTGTTTCTATTAATTCTTGAATGTTTGGACTCCCACCTTGTTTTGAACAGAATGAAACAGAAAAATCCTCTGGATAGGGAAGACCAGATTTTAAGAGTATTTGTAGCTTAAATTTCCAATCTCATGTAAAATTTACACTACCCTGGTGTAGAGAAACACGAGAAACAAGCCACATGAAGAGCAAAGATATCCCACAAGAGAACTAGCCAAAGTTCCATATATGGGAACAAAGTCTTTCGTGGATCCTTTACAAGTACTTAGGTAATAATACACAGATAAGAGACGAAAGCCTGAAACAATTTCAACCCATAAAAGAAAAGCAGGAAAATGATTGTTGCTTTCAGCTATGAAATATTTATTTCTATTTTGTATGTGTTTTTGCCTGCATGTCTGTTTGTGTACCACATCCTTTGCAATTAGACTTACATTTATGAGCCACCATGTTGTTGCTGGAGATGAAACTAGATTCCTCTGGAAGAACAAGTGTTCTTAACTGTTAGCCATCTCTCTATCCTCAAGTAATTTTTAAAGTAAATACATAACATAATACATAATACTGTTTTAGAAGTAACTTCTTTTTCCTATTTCATGTACTTGGCCCTAATTGTTAAAATCTCTCAAAAACTCAAGTCAAAAGAAGTCTTATCAATGAAATATTATTTTCCAGAGATACTTTTTTTAAACCTTTTTTTCCAAAAGTAATAGTTATTCTGTATAACATTTATCATGTCATATCATTTACTATCACTTGTATTTGACTTCATTACAGCATAAATCATAGAAGGGCACTATTTGTTTTATTTACTTTTGTATTCACCATAGTCTGACAGATGAAATACATAAGAGTAATAAAAACAAGTACATTAATGACATTTGTTCCAACTAATCTTGTTATATTCCTTACCTGTGGGATCCCAAGTTATATTAAGTGCTATTGAGTCCAGAAAAAATTGACCACTTTTCTGCCACTGACTATAAAGTTCCTAAAATGAGAAAAAAGTCAGTCAGCTAATTGTGAGTAGCTTCTTATATCAAATGAACATGTTCACATTTGCTGTGCTCATATAAATGTCATCCTTTTTTTTTTTTTTTTTCTTTTTGGAGAACAAAACAACTCAGTCTAGAGAAAAAAAAAAACCTGCTGGTTGAGACCCCTTTGGGGTTCTCGTAACAGATATCCTGCATGCCAGTTATTTAAATTATGATACATAACCATAGCAAAGTTACAATTAGAAAGTAGCAGCAAAAATAATTTCATGGTTGTGAGTTACCACAACACAAGAAACTATATTAAAGAGTTGCAGCATTAGGAAGTTTGAAAATCATTGAATTAGATGATAAATAGACTCTTGAAAGACTACCGATTGCTGGGATCTTAAAGTCTATCCTCAGTATAAATAACCAGTAAACATATATCTTACCTAGCTTGGCATCAAACATTGCTTACAGTGTGTGTATTTTATTATAGTAAAGTCCAAAGTGTAATTTTAAATGTGTGTCCATGGGCCAAATAGTTTAAATATTCTTTTATTAATGTTTCATCTCTTTTTTGAGATACATTACTTCCTTACTGTAAGACTTTCCCACTCTTTCAAACATATTTTATTTGAACCTAAAAAAGTACATGTGGTACTCTCTTTATATATGTGTGTGTGTGTGTGTGTGTGTGTGTGTGTGTGTGTGTGTGTATGTATATGATTTAAAACCAGGGGTGTCCATGCCACTAGTATGTAACCTAAAATTTTCTATTTAGTTCATTTTAAGTTTAAACTGTGGCCCATTAAATTAACCCATAAATCTGTCTTACTGCATTGCTCCTCAAACTTCCACACAACAAAGAATAGCCTATGATATTTATTAAAAGTTCAAGTTTCCAAACCCATCAGGTTCAAAAAGTGCACTTTGAAGCATGGGAATATAGACTTAAAACCAATACCTAAGGTGATTTTGGTACCACATGTGGACTACAGAATTCCTTTCTAGGGAACACAGACACTGACAGAAAAGCTCTCAATCACAATGAATATCAGAGCCTTTCATAGATAAATACACAGATGAATACAATCATATACTCACAGTTTTAGACAGTCCTAAGGTAAGAACTTACTAATAATTTATAAAGAATAAGAATAATTATATTACTTCTATTTGCAGTGCTGAGGATGGAGCTTACAGCTTTGCACACACTAGGCAAGCACTCTATCCCTCTATCCCTGGCTACATCCCCAGCACCAACAATAATCCAAAGTACACCTCTCATAAAGAAACACCATCTCAAAAGAATATTCTAGAATATATTTTAAAAAAAATATATCTTTTGTATAAGGATCTAAAGAATGTTTGAAACTATATTTCAGTATCAACAGATTTGTTCAACTCTGTTCTTTCCAATTTTCCCCTTCAAGGGGAAATATTGTGTATCAAACAACTAGCCCGATCTTATTGAGTACCTTACATTACTATATTCATCAAGAATACTCAAGATGGGCAGTGGTGGTGCACCCCTTTAATCCCAGCACCTGGGAGGCAGAGGTAGGTGGATCTCTGTGAGTTTGAGGACAGCCCAGTCTATAAGAGCCAGTTGAAGAACAGGCACCAAAGCTACACATTGAAACTGTCTCAAAAAAAAAAAAAATACTCAATTTGATTAAAAAGAAAATATAAGAGTTTTAAATTAATCTATTCTTATAAATAAATCCATGTTAACAAAACCAATTTTTCATTCAACAGGTAGTTGCTGCACACAGAAAAAAATATTGCAGAATATTTGTATACAGTGTAAAAGATGTGTCTCTGCCTAAGGCACCTTGTTATTGGTATAATAAAGATATGAAAAGTCAATAGCTAGGCAGTAAAAAAAGAGGGACTTCTGGGCAGAAGGAAGAAGAAAGGCGGAGACCTAAACAAGATGTAAAGCAAGTTGGACATCCATTACAGAGTAAAGATAAATGAGCTATGTGGCAGATTGTAGATTTTTAAAAATATGGGTTAATTATAGTTTAAGAGTTAGTTAGGAATAAGCCTAAGCTAAAAGCCAAGATTTCATAATTAATGATAAGTTTCCATGTCCCTATTTGGGGCTGGCAAGCTGATAAGAAAGTACTACTAAAATTGACATTCAATGTGTGGCATGACCACACTGATGGAGAAGTAATGCAGGCCAGTGTCACCACAGTGGCTACCTGGGCCTCTCTGCAGCACTCACAACAGTTGAGTGGGCTCAGCAACTTCCCAGAGCTGGAGTGGTAAACACAGTTCCCACCAGTACCCCTCCTCCCCACAAGGCTAGGCTCTCAGGGAAACAAGGAAGGCAGAACAGGTCATTAGAGTCACCAGGAGATCAAGAGACACTGTTGCATAGCTGCTTTAAGAGTTGGCTCACTAGGTCAGAGAATGCCAGAGGCACTTAGTAAAGCCAGATTCAGACCTAAAAACAAACTACTAAATAGGTATAGAATACTTAAAAATGTGCTTAGGTGATGAAGAAAGAAAAGGAAATGGGTACAGACCTTCATAAAAAAAAATAGTTTAAAACTAACAGTAACGTCTAATGAAAATAGTATAAAAAATAAGCCATGTAAAAATGGGAAATACACAAGGGTGCCTGGATACAGTATGCTCTTTTGTTGACTTTGAATTTTTTAAATGTTAATGTGTAAAAAGCCAAATAGCTTGAGAGACATTGGATTATGGAACCTGTTAAATTAAACCAACCCATATATTTTAAGAATTTCTTAACTTCAAAATGGAACTCATAAAATATGTTGTGCTGGGGGAGAGGCTATGTGTTTATTTTCACAGGAAAAAAAAAAAGGTTATGGTTCTCTTCAAAATTAATGAAGATCAGACTTGATTGAGGGAGACCTCCTGAAAATCTTGGCTTCAAATATAGAGAAAGAAGCCAAGAAAGGTGTTAGGACAGGTGCCGTATATATTGATCGCTTGACATGGGAAGAGCTCTGAGACTAGATGAGACATGATAAATCTTGTTGGCTACAGAGTCCTCATGACCTATTATTACATGCCATCCTATCATAAGACATGGATAGATTTATAGTATCGTTAGTTTATATAGACCAAACAGACTTATAAAGTTGACAGATGCCTTTTACCTGCTCAAACATAAAACAAAAAATCATCTTTAGCTGACTTTAGCGGCAGTGTGTACACTTCACATTCTATACTTGTGTTAATGCAAATGTTACCTTTAAAACTTTGTGTATTTCCAAAAACTAAACAAAAAAAAGGACCAGACACCAAGGAAAGCAAGTAGCCTAAATGATTCAGCCTCTTACAATGTCTGTTGTAGTTTTCTTAAAATAGCTTGAGAGAATTTCTTAAAATTCTGCATACAGAGCAACTTCAAAACTTCTGGTTGAGATGGTCCAGGCTCAGACTACACCAGGTGGGACTTCAGACAAGTTCTACACTTTCCATTATCTCAATTTTCTCAGAGTCCTCTAAAGACACTGTCAAGCCCAGACAACAGTGAGTAATTTTAAGAACAAAACTCCTACATCCCTCAGAGATGGGATGTGTTTTTTTGGTCATTTCATGGATTATGGATGTTTATCATTAACGGGGGTGAGGTTGCAAGTTGTCACTGGTCATAGTCATAGAGGAAACTAAACAAAAGAGATTTGATTCAGGGAGCTTGTTCTGAAAAGAAAAAAGACAGATATAGGGATTATAGGATAAAAGGGTAGATTACTGAATCACTTTTAACTAAAAGAAAGCAACGACTAGTCTAAATATTTTACACTGGTATGGATTTTTGTATACTAATACAAATTTAAGGTTATTTTTGCTATAATGTATATGATTCCACTCTTGCTTATGATATTTTTGCATATTGATAAAAATGTAAGGTTTTTTTTGTTTTAACATAACTATATATGTTTCTTATTTACAGTACTGTACCTATGCAGCTCATTTTAATATGTAATGTAAAAATTCTAGCCCTTAAAGGCCATTATTACAAACTATATAATATAACTAAGAAATATTGAAGTTATTCATCTATAATAATCAAATTATAGCCATGTTAAGCATGTTTTCAAGGTCAAACAGAGATGTATTTTTAAGATGGAGAGATGGTCTTCAAACACTTCAGAGATCCATGGAATAAGGCATTTACGATGTTTTAACAACAGGGCTTTTCATGACAGTGAGACACATCTGCTCCTGGCAGTACCAACTTATTTCAAAAAAGGATGATGGGTATCAAGAACATCCATATGGAGTTTTTTTTATTGTGGCAAAGTTACCCACCGAGCAAGAAACTGCCCTTCCATTCCCTCAATTGCTGATAGTATGCTGTCCAAAACGGGGATGGGGGGGGGAGGGAGACACTGGAGAGATGGTTCAGCTGTTAAGAGCACTAGCTGCTCTTCCACAGACCTAAGTTCAATTCCCAACAACCATATGATGGCTCACAACCATCTGTAAAGAGATCTGGTGCCCTCTTGTGGCCTGCAGGGATACATGCAGTCAGAACACTGTATTCACAATAAATAAATCTTAAAAAACAAAACAAAAAAAAACTAGTTGGAGACAAATCTAAGCTAAAGGTCAAGCTTTCATAATGAATAAGTCCATGTGTCATTAACTGGGGCTCACAGCCCTGATGGGAAAGTACTACTACAGTTCTTGGAATGGTAACCTCCTTTAAAATACACTTTTAAGATTTGGCAGGATGGCTCATAGTAAAGGCTGCTGTCAAAATAGATCTCTTGTACTCATATAATGAGAGGAGAAATGCCTGTAAATTGTCCTCTGGCTTCCACAGTTGGCTTCTCTCCAGTTAAATGTAATGAAAACTTTAAAAGTATAGTTTCATACTGCCAATCAATACAGAGATAAGGCCCTCTAATACTGGATTAACTAGATAATCTATAGACATTAACAGATAACAGAGAACATTTTGGAAACTCTTCATGAAACTGAATGATGGTGAGTGCCTGACAAAATGGCACATAGCTGTAAACCCAGCACCTGGGAGGATGAGACAGAATAATTGAGAGTGCAAGGCTAATCTGAACTCACAGTGACTTCCAGGCTTGTCTCAAAAAGAGGGGGAAAGAGTAGGGGTGGGGGGAGTAATTTGTAAGACATTACTGACTCAAGCAAAAATGACCCCCCAAATCATCAGAAGCTATATATTGGTATTTCTACACTTAAAACACTATTTAATTCTCTATATTCCTGATATTTACTGTATCACCCTATTAACAATTCAAGAAAAGATGATCATGCATGGCCTCTAGTAAGATCACATAGGTAAAACCAAAAAAAAAAAAAAAAAACAAAACAAAACAAAAAAAAAAACAAAACAAAAAAAAAAACCTGTAACTTCTATCCTTTTCTTTCACTTCACTATGCTGATGTTTTCATAAGGCTTAAGAATCACTGGTTTAATATTTATGATTACTACAAAAACATGCAAAAGAATGTGGCTCATTTGTTATATTTACAAGTATTAGGTAACAAGCTTTCTAATTTCTTATATATTTTCCTTATAAAGAACATTTATTGATATGATAGCAACTATATTACACTACAATAAAATCATAAAAACAAAGTCCTAAAAATAGCTTAATACCAAAAGCAAATCATGTAATTGTAAGAATAATAAACATGAAAAGGCAGAAAACTGTGTAAGTGTGCTCTATAAACCAAGAACAAAGCACCACTTATCGCTAAACAACAGTGTCTGATAGTAGCAATAAAGTAACCTACAAACTTTCAGTTATCAATTCTTTGCCTATTATGAAATAAAATTGTCAGAAGGAAAACAAAACACTTAACAACATTTTGTTGACACAATTGTATAATTCAATTACAAAACAAAATTTAATTATATTTTAATATGAACACTGGACTTAACATTTATCTTCAATTATAGTCCACAGCTTATACAAGTATATCAAATGAGCATTTTGACTTTTTATACTACAAGTATTTCAATTCCTAAAAGAAAATAAATTACTGACCAAATTCTTCCTTTTTTTCCGAAGACTGACTGGTTCAAAAACAGAGACAACATTTCCATAGGATGCTGCAATCTTTTAAAAAGAAAGACAATTAGAAATAGATTAACATGGATCAAAAAAGCAAATGAAGTAACTGTTGTAATTACATTTTAAATATGCAAATACATTTCAGTCATTAGTACTTGAGAATCCCAGCACAGCTTCCTTGTGCATGTATTTCCAGATTTCTCTATCTGTATTTACAGTATATAACACTATTTTCTAACAGTCCTGTGCTAAATAGTGAAAAGAACATTCAAAGATCACTTAATATGAAATAAACAATTAGTATGTAATATATAATGTTATTTTCCTCACAGAAGGAAGCAAGAAAATATAACCTTGCCAAATATGAAATCTCACATTTTAAAATGACTTTTAAGATTGTCTATCTTAGGAATCCATAATTATACCAACAAATAATTTAACTTCCTAAAAATAAAACTTAAACCAGGTAGTGGTGGTACATACCTTTGATCCTAGCACTTGGGAGGCAGAGGCAGAAGGATCTCTGTGAGTTGGAGACAAGCCTAGTTTATAATAGCTAGTTCCAAGACAGGCTTCAAAGCTACACAGAGAAACTCTGTATCGAAAAACCAAAATAAATAAATAAATAAACTTATCTATTTGTTATTATTATTATTTTACATGTCGATCCCAGTCACCCCTACCTCCCTCCCTCCATCCTTCTTCCCTTCTCTGCCCCCTCATATGCACCCTGACCATCCTCCTCTCCCATCCCTCTGCCCCAATTCCACATGTAGATCAATGCCATCCAGGTGGGGTCATGTAGATCGGTCAGGTCAAGTCATTTGAAATAGGGACTAGGACTACTCCCATGTCTCTAGGTTAAGGCAGTATCCCTGCATAGGGGATGTGTGCTCAAGGTCCTTTTGTGCACCAGGAATACATCCAGGCTCCATTGTCTGGGGTCCTTTAGACTGCTCAGTCCTTCTGAGACCCATATTTAGGGGGGCCTGAGTCAGTCCCATGCTGGATTCCAAGATATCAGTCTGGGAACCCATTAGCTCCTCCTTGTTCAGGTCAACTGTCTCTACGTGTTTCTGCAACCTGGTCTTGTCCTCTCCCTCTGCATCTGGATTCTAGTTTGACTCAGTGTTTAGTTATAGGTGTTTGCTTCTGTTTCCAACCAGTATTAGATGAGGGCTCCATGGATAAGTTAGTTGTTGATCTCACTATCAGGGAAGGGCATTTATGGTAGTCTTTCCATCATTGCTCAAATTGTTAGTTGGCAGCAGTCTTGCAGGTCTCTAGACCTTTCTTTAGGTTCAGTTTTCTCTTCAAACCAATAATGGCTCCCTCTTTTAAGTTCTCCCCCCCCCCCCCATCTTCTATTCTTACCCTGACACGATGTTCCTAGTTGCACATGCTATCCTCTCCTCCACCTCTTTCTCCTACTTCTCTCTCAATTCACTGGCGACCCCCACTTCCTCTGGGCTATGAGGGACTAGTCCCTTCCCCCTTCTGCAAGGGACCTTATATGTATCTCTTAGAATACACCTTGTAATCTAGTTCCTCTGGTGGTGGGAATTATAGGCTGGTGATCCTTTGCTCTAGGTCTAAAATCCATATATGAGCGATTACATACCGTGTTCCTCTTTTCGTCACTGGGTTACCTCATTCAGAATGGTTTCTTCAAGTGCCATCCACTTGCCTGCGAATTTCAAGATACCATTGGTTTTTTTTTTTTTTTTTTTTTTTTTTTTTTTTTCTGCAGAACAGTATTCAATTGTGTAGATGTGCCACATCTTCTTTATCCATTCTTCAGTTGAGGGGCATCTAGGTTGCTTCCAGATGTTTACTATTACAAATAATACTTCTATGAACATAGTTGAGCACATGTCTTTGTTGCATGGATGTGGATCATTTGGGTATATGCCTAAGAGGGGGATTGCCAGGTCCTGTGGTAAACTACTTCCCATTTTCCTGAGGAACCACCATACTTATCCCCAAAATGGCTATATGAGTTTACACTCCTACCAGCAGTGGAAGAGTGTTCCCTTTCTCCACATCCTCTCCAGCATGAGTTGTCATTGGTGTTTCTAATTGTAGCCATTCTGGCAGGAGTACAATGGTATCTCAAAGCTGTTTTGATTTGCATTTCCCTGATAGCTAAGGATGTTGAGCACTTTCCTAAGTGTCTTTCAGCCTTTCTGATTTCCTCTATTGGGAATTCTTTCTTCAGTTCTGTACCCCATTTTTAAATAGGGCTATTTGGTGTTTTGTTGACTAGTTTCTTGAGTTCTTTGTATACTTTGGAGATCAGCCCTTTGTTGGATGTAGAATTGATGAAAATCTTTTCCCAGTCTGTGGGCTGCCGTTTGGTCTTGTCCACTGTGTCCTTTGCCATACAGAAGCTTCTAAGTTTGAAGAGGTCCCATTTATTAATTGTTGCTCTCAGTCTGTGCTCCTGGAGTTATGTTCAGGAAGTGGTCTCCTATACCAATTTGTTCAAGGTTCCTCCTGCTTTCTCTTCTAAGAGGTTCAATGTGGCTGGATTGATGTTGAGGTCTTTGATCCATTTGGACTTGAGTTTTGTGCATGGCGATAGACATGGGTCTATCTGCAGTCTTCTACACACCAACATCCAATTGTGCGAGCACCATTTGTTGAAGATGCTGTCCTCGCCCCATTATATTCTTTTAGCTGTTTTGTCGAAAATCAGGTGTTCATAGGTGCGTGGATTAATATCAGGATTTTCAATTCGATTCCATTGGTCTACCTGTCTATTTTTATGCCAATACCAGGCTGTTTTCAGAACTATAGCTCTGTAGTAGAGCGTAAACTCAGGAATGGTGATGCCTACTGAAGTTCTTTTATTGTACAGGGTTGTCTTTTGTTTTTCCATATAAAGGTGATTATTATCCTTTCAAGGTCAGTGAAAAATTGTGGTGGGATTTTAATGGGGATTGCATTAAATCTGTAGATTACTTTTAGCAAGATTGCCATTTTTACTATGTTTAACCTACTTATCCAAGTGCATGGGAGATTGTTCCATTTTCTGGTATCTTCTTTAATTTCTTTCCTTAGAGCCACAAAGTTCTTATTATATAGGTCTTTCACTGGTTTGGTAAGCATTACCCCAAGGTACTTTATGTTTTTTGTGGCTACTGTCAAGGGTAATGTTTCTCTGATTTCTTTCTCAGCTTCTCTGTCATCTGAATAAAATAGGGCTACTGATTTTTCTTGTATCCTGTTAGTTGCTGAAGGTGTTTATCAGCTGTAGGAGTTCCCTGGTAGGGTTTATTGGGTCACTTATGTAAACTATCATATCATCTGCAAATAGAGACAGTTTGACTTCTTCCTTTCCAATTTGGATCCCCTTGATCTCCTTTTGTTGTCTTATAGCTTTAGCTACAACTTCAAGTACGATACTGAAGAGATATGGAGAAAGAAGGCAGCCTTGTCTTGTTCCTGATTTTAGAGGAATCACCTTAAGCTTCTCTCCATTCAGTTTGATGTTGGCTGTTGGTTTGCTGTATATTGTTCTTATTATGTTTAGGTATGTTCCTGTTAGCCCTTACCTCTCCAAGACCTTCATCATTAAAGGGTGTTGGACTTTACTGAAGGCTTTTGCAGCATCTAGGGAGATGATCACATGGTTTTTTCTTTTTCAGTTTATTTATATGTTGGGTCACATTGATAGATTTTCGTATGTTAAATCATCCCTGCAATCCAGGGATGAAGCCTACTTGGTCATGGTGGATGATTTCTCTGATGTATTCTTGAATTTGGTTTGCCAGTATTGTATTGAGTATTTTTGCATCGATGTTCTTCAGGGATATTGATCTGTAGTTTTCTTTCTTAGTTGTGCCTTTGTGAGGCTTGGGTACAAAGGTTACTGTGGCCTCATAAGAAGAGTTTGGCAATGAACCTTCTGTTTCTATTGTGTGGGAAAATTTGAGGAGTATTGACATTAGTTCTTCCTTGAATGTCTGGTAGAATTCTTCACTGAAGCAATCTGGCCCTCGGCCTTTTTTGGTTGGAAGGCTTTCAATGATTGTTTCTATTTCATTGTGTGTTATAGGTCTATTTAAGTTGTTTGTCTGTTCTTGATTTAATTTTGATAAGTGATAGTTATCCAGAAATTTGTCCATTTCTTTTGAATTTTCAATTTTTGTGGTCAAAGTATGACCTGAAAATTGTCTATTTCTATTGTTATGTTTTCCTTTTTGTTTCCGATTTTGTTAATTTGCATGTTCTCTCTCTGCTTTTTCATTAGTTTCGATAAAGGTTTGTCTATCTTGTTGATTTTGTCAAAAAACAAAACAAAACAAAACAACTCTTTGTTGCATTGATTTTTTTTGTATTGTCTTCCTGGTTCCTATTTTCTTGAGTTCAGCCCTGAAATTGATTATTTCCTGGTGTCTACTCCTCCGATGTGAGTTTGTTTCTTTTTGTTCTAAGGCTTTCAGCTGTGCTGTTAATTCTCTAATGTGATTATCCTCTGTTTTCTTCATATGGGCACTTAGTGCATTGAACTTCCCTGGTAATACTGCTTTCAAGGTGTCCCATAGTTCGGATATGTTGTGTCCTCATTCTCATTGAATTTTAGGAAGTTCTTTATTTCTTTCTTTATTTCTTCTTGGACCCAGGTGTGGTGCAATTGCGCATTGTTCAGTTTCCATGAGTTTGTAGGATTTCTGCGATTTGTGTTGTTGTTGAATTCCAATATTAAAGCATGGTGGTCTGATAAGATACAGGGGACTTTTCCAATTCTCTTGTATCTGTTGAGGTTTGTTATGCCACCTAGTATGTGGTCGATTTTAGAGAAGGCTCCATGTGGAGCAGAGAAGAAGGTATATTCTTTTGTGTTTGGATGGAATGTTCTATAGATGTCTGTTAAACACAGTTGAGACATTAACTTCTGTCAGTTCTTTTGTTTCTTTGTTGAGTTTCTGATTGGCGGTTCTGTCTAGTGGTGAGAGTGGTGTGTTGAAGTCTCCCACTAGAAGTGTGTGAGGTTTTATATGAGCTTTGAGTTTTAGTAGCGTTTGTTTTATGAATGTGGATGCCTATGTATTTGGGGCAGAGATGTTCAGAATTGAGACTTTGTGCTGACAGATTTCTCCTGCAATGAAAACGAAATGACCATATTCATCTCTTTTGACTAATTTTTGGTTTGAAGTCTAACTTGTTAGAAATTAGGATAGCCACACCTGCTTGCTTCTTGGGTCCATTTGATTGGAAGATCTTTACCCAGCCCTTTACCCTGAGCTAATGTCTGTTTTTGAAGCTTAGATGTGTTTCTTGTATGCAGCAGAAGGATGGATTCTGTCTTCGTATCCATTCTGCTAGCCTGTGTGTTTTTATAGGTGAGTTAAGAACATTAATGTTGAGGGTGAGTAAGGACCATTGATTGTTAATGCTTGTTTGTTTTAGATTTGTTGTTGGCAGTGTGGTATTGTGAATATATTAGTTCTGATTTACCCTTGGGTTCTGGTGTAGTTAGATTATCTGTTGCCTACATCTTTGTGGACATAGTTAACTTCCCTGGGTTGGAATTTTCCTTCCAATACTTTCTGTAGGGCTGGATTTGTAGATACATATTGGGAAAATGTGGTTTTGTCATTAAATATCTTGTTTTCTCCAACTACAGTGATTGAGAGTTTTGCTGGGTATAGTATCCTGGGCTGGCATCCGTGGTCTCTTAGTGCTTGTAGAACATCTATCCAGGACCTTCTGGCTTTGAGGGTTTCCATGGAGAAGTCAGATGTAATTTTGATAGGTCTGCCTTTATATGTCACCTGTCCTTTTTCCTTTGCTCCTCTTAATATTCTTTCTTTATTCTGTATGCTAGGTGTTTTAATTATTATATGTCGAGGGGTTTTTTTTTTCTTTGGTCCAGTCTATTTGGTGTTCGGTATGCATCTTGTACTTTCATGGGCATGTCTGTCTTCAGATTGGGAAAGTTTGTTCTAGATAATTTTGTTGAATATGGTTTTGGCACCTTGGAGCTGGGCTTCTTCACCTTCCTCAATGCCTATTATTCTTAGGTTTGGCTTTTTCACTGTGTCCTACATTTCCTGGATGTTTTGTGTTAAGGATTTGTTGGATTTATGATTTTCTTTGGTCGATGAATCTATTTCCTCTATTTTATCTTCCGTGCCTGAGATTCTCTCTTCCATCTCTTGAATTCTGTTGGTTATGCTTGCATGTGTAGTTTCTGATCTTTTGCCCAGTTTTTCTATTTCCAGTATTCCTTCAGTGTGTGTTGCCTTCATTTTCTCTATTTCAGTTTTCAAGTCTTGAACGATTTCCTTCACCAGCTTAATTGTTTTTTTTTTTTTTTTTTTTTTTTTTGGCTTTCTGTACTCTTTACTTTCCTTAACATATTTGTTCATTTCTTCCACTTTTTTGTTTGTTTTTTCTTCCATTTTTTTAAGGGATTTTCTCACATCTTCTTTGAGGGCCTCTATCATTTTTATGACAATTTTTAAGTTGTTTCCTTCTGCTTCATCTGCTTTGTTTTGTCCTGGTCTAGTTGGTGTAGATTCCCTAGATTCTGGTGATGTTATGCTTGTCTTTCTGTTGTTAGGTGTTTTCTTGTATTGCCATCTTCCCATAGCTTCTTCCAGTAGGTGTTGTTGGGGTCTCTCCCTCTCTCTATGGCCCCGTGGGCTTATGTGGATCAGAGGTTCGATGTCTGTAGCTCTGAATAGTCCAAGCTCTCTAGGAGGTCTCTCCACAGGCAGGGGCCCAGCGATGGGGGTCAGTGATCAGGCTCCAGCAGAAGACTGGCGATGGGGATCAAAGATCTAGAAGGCTGGATTCAGGATGTTCCTTGTGCCTACAGGCAGATCTAGCCTGGGCCTGGTACTCTCCAGCAGAGGTGAGGCCTCTTTAGTAGAGTCCCTGCAATGGGGGTCAAGGATCCTACCGGTGGGAACTCAGAGTAGTCCTGCAGAGATAGGCAGATCTCTGGGAAGGGCATGGGGCTCCAGTAGAGGACCGGCGGTGGAGGTAAGAGACCAGGCAGGTGGAAATTATAGGTGGTCCCGCGTGGATAGGCAGTTCTCCTGTGTTCAGAGCCGCTCTTGGAAGTTCCCTGAAGGTGTCTGGCCTGTTGGCTCGACCCTCTGTCCCAGTGCTCAACCAGAGCGGTGGGACAAGGGGCAGGGTAGGACACAGGGTAGGGGGAGGGCAGGCTCTTGGTGGGGGTCAGTGGGGGTGTATCAGAGCTCCAAGAGTGCTCTGGATGGGGACAGGACACAGGAGCAGGGGGATCTGGGGCCAACCCAGGGAGTTCCGGGAGGAGGGTGTAGGGGAGAGTCCACCGGAATTGGTCCCAGACTCACCTCTAGCCAAGGCCTGGCTACAGGGCTAAGATCTATTCTTAATCAATTCCCTGAAGTACAATTTTTAACCTTTTTTTTTTTTTTAATTTTCTTCTTTCTTAATTTTTTGACAGGGATACATGACTTGAACCCAGGGCTCTGTGTATGTACCTGTGACTGAGTTACATGCTTAATTCTTTCTTAAATTTACTCTTTAAATAATCAACTAAAATGGGCATAATGAACCCCATCAAAATATCAGAAATCAGTTAGACATGGTGGCAGAAATCTATAATTTCAGAATTTGGAAAGGCTAAGGTAGAAGGATCACAGCTTACGGATCAGCCTTGGATACATAGGTGAGACTATCTCAAAAACAAGACAAAAATTAAACCAAACAGATTAAAAAAAAAAATAAATACATAAGTACAGTAGATAGCTGCCCTCCAGAGGCAGAGGTGAGCTGGTATCTGTGAGTTCAAGGTCAGTCTGGTCTACAGAGAGTTCTAAGCCAGCTACCAGGTAAACAACAGAAATACATAAAAGAATAATATAGTCTAATGGCAGGGGACTAAGAGTTGAAGATATTATATATACAAAATTTTAAAACAAATATTTTAAATGAACTGAACTGAATTTGTAGAATACACAAATCAGCATTACCACGATGAGCTAAAAAAATCCTGGACTCTAAGCATGATTTGGTTTTGAAAATACAAGTAAGTATTCATTCAATTTTAAATGAAGGCATATTATGAACACAGTTATAAAGATTAAAAGAAGCAACAGATATTTGCAGATGACTCATGACCAAACTAGCTGGAAACATTCTTTATAACAGAATGATGAACATAAGACTAAAACAGATAGGTTGGAGCCATATTACACAATGATTCCTGCCAATGTGAACAACTTGAAATTTTGCAAGGTAATGAGAAGTTAAAAATAGCTCAATCTGATAAACAAAATATGCATATATATGATTTCTCAGAATAATTTGGTGAATACAAAGAAAATATGTTGATAAAATACTGGTGCTGATGTCAAGTAGTATTCTCTTCCTTAAAGACAGAAGTACCTTACCACCAGACCCTAAAAATTTTCTTCCTGACACTTTAAGGACCTAGTCACCTTTCCTTAGGCAACTGTGTGGTCTCCTACTCCCAGGAAGCCACTATATGATGTCAACCCTAGTACAGATACAAGATGGGCTCGGCATGCTACAGCCCAGAGCTCCTGGACTCAAGAAATCCTCCTACTTCAGCCTCCAGAGTAGCTGGGACTACAGGTATGTGCCATCCTGACTGGCTTCTTCATACTTTAAGAAAGGCTTTGTTATCTGTTAAAAAGGAAACTGACCTCTATTTTTATTTTGATCATAAAACCAAATGACTTCATACTAACCTAGACAACCATATAACTCAGTGAATCTTCATTTTAAAAAAATCTCCTGCTGGAAGCTACCACATTTCCAACATTAATTAGCTCTATGAATCTGAATAAGATTTAAGTAAGTTTTTAATAGTAACAAGAGATTAGAGAAGTACAGAGCAAACACTAAAAGCATGAAAAGCAAAATACAAAATGAAACAATAACAAAACTACCTCTCTGAATTTTAGAATTCTAAAGAGCAGTCATGAATGCAGCTCTGTTAAGGTCTACACAAGTGGCAGACATATGAGAGACATTTGTAATTATATTGAAAAAAAAAAGGCTATACAGTGATAAAAGACAATAACAGTACAACAAACAGGTAAAGACTGAAACAGAAACACCTTTTATCAAACTATTATTAGGTGGGTCCCTAACATGCTGGTGCATGCCTTTAATCCCAGAACAAAAACGCAGACAGAGCTATGAATTCAAGGCCTGCATGTTCTACATAACAAGTCGCATGCTAGCCAGATCCTGTCTCAAAATAAATAAATAAATAAATAAGCCTAATATTCTATACTTATTTGGTGTTATTTCAAGGTATGTATGTTGCCTGGTATGACTCCTAGCAGGACACTCCACACAACTATAGCTAAAATAATCAACAAGTACTAGATGTTGTTTCTTTTTTATTTGCTGTAATTATTTTACTTTCAACTTAATATTTTTACTTTTCATATGCAAATAGAAGTCCTAGAAGTTTTTCTTAGGCCTAACAATTAACAAAAAATTCCAGATTTTAGTAGTGTATGTATTCTTTCAATGTTTTCCAGAAGTTACTAGAAAAATATTTGCATACAAAGAATGTCTACCAAATGATTTCTCTTTTAAAAATGTTATTGTTTTCCTTTTTAAGAATGCTAATCTCTCAGGAGACTTTGTTTTATATTGATGTTTTTTATTTGTTTGTTTTTTGAGGCAGGGTTTCTCTGAACATCATTAGCTGTCTTAGAACTCACTTTGTAGACCAAGTTGCCCTTGAACTCGAGAGATCCAACTGCCTCTACCTCCCACGAACTGGGATTAAAGGCATGTGTCACTACCACCAAGCCTTGATTTTCTTTTCCATGCTTACAGGTAAAAAGCATTATGCTTTTATCTCAATTAGTAGAAAAGATTATGTTACATCATAAAATTATAGAATTCCTAACTGAATGTGATAGTTCATGCCTGTAATTTCAACATTCAAGAAACAGACAATGGGATTGCTGTGAGTTCAAGGCCAGTCTGGATTACATTGTGAGTTCTAGGACAAGCTGGATTACAATGTTACCTTGTCTCAAAAATCAAGAATGGGCTGAAGGGATGGCCCATTGATTAAGAGTACTTGCTACTATTGCAAAGGACCTACTTATTACAGAACCCAGTTAAGCAGCTCACAACCAACTGTTAAGTCCAGGTGCAGGTAATCCAAAATGCTCTTTGGGCATCAATTGATAGGTACTTTAAAACAACAAAAGATCATCATCAGAATTTCTGACACTCCAAAAATGCACCTTAGAGAGTCAAAGAAATATATAGCTTTATCCTTAGAAAGGTCTTAAATGAATAAGAAACATGTATTTCTGACATACTATACTTAAAACGCATCTACATGTTACCACAAGATTACAAACCTTGCCTTGTTGCATTGAACAGTCTACACATCCCACTTGAATATTTCCATGCTTAGCGCCTGGGATGATCTGTAATCTTTCAAAATTACTTCCCAGTATTACAATGTCACATCCAGATGCATAGGCCTAAAAAAGTAAAATAAAAATTATACACATTTCAAGAAAATATATAGTAAACATTAAATATTTTTAAAACACATATATTTTAATTGCCTCTGTAACATCCTTTATTAAAATAATATGTATTTCTTCCTATATGTAAATCTACTTCAAATCAGCCCCATCTGAAAGCAATCACATGCATTTCTTCCATTTTCACTGAATGTTAACATCCCTGTTTGTAACTTCATCATCTGTCTGCCTTTCTGTTAGCAATCCAATTGCTTACATCCTTGTTTGTTTTCAAACCAAACCGACTTCTAAAGATGTTTATACATTAAGTTATAATCCCTGCTTAAATGCTTAAATTTTAAAGTTTCTCACTACACTTTCAATAAAAGCCTCAACTCCTTACCAGGGCAGTACCCGAACTGACTATCCTTCTACAAGCTCATCTCAGGCACTTTGACTGTTTCCTTTCCTGACCTTACACTGCCCTTCCTTCTGTTACTTTTTCTATCTCAAGGTTACTTATCTGACTTTTATTTTCTTGGTCTTTGTCTACCTCAGGGCTTTTTAAAACTTTTTCCAACTTAGAAATTATTACATGTCCCAAGGTACACAGATATATAAAATAGGTACAAAAATCAAACACTTAACAATAATGTTTTAAAACAATTATTTGAATCTTAACATTTATAAACATTTATAAAAGGTAAAAGCAAATTTGTATTAGTGAGATGGATATGCTTGGTTTTTATGCAAAAAAAACCTTGACTGAATATTTGATGAAGAAAATATACAGCATCTTGTCTAATATTTTTCAGTTTACTGATACCTTCATTTTATAATCCTTAATTTTGAGAAAGCCATTTTAAATAAAATACACAGCATAAAAGAGCAGAAGTACACTTAGAGAAATTTCAGAAATTGATGGACATTCTGTCCTAAGAATAAACCAAACTTCATTGATTTCTGGTAAAACTCAAGTTAGCAGCTCAAACACAAAATTTAAAATAAAACATTATTTAGACTAATCTGAATGCTTTCTTAGATTTCTTAGGACCACCTGCATTGGTGTGGTGATGCCCATAATGTGCTTAGTCTTTAGAGCAGCTGACCATCCCACACTCTCTCTGTACCACTTGTTCTCATTGTATTTACTACTCTATACCTCTCTAGCTGCTTGGGATGTAGGAGACACAGGATATCATAGATCCTAGAAATAAAGAACTAGGCTATAGTTTAAAAAAAAAAAAAAAACATCGCTGGGTGGTGATGGTGAATGCCTTTAATCCCAGCACTTGGGAGGCAGAGGCAGATGAATCTCTGTGAGTTTGAGGACAGCCTGATCTACATAATGAGTACCAGGACACCCAGATCTATGTACAAACCCTGACTCAAAATAAACAAAGGAGGAACAGCTAATCTGACTAGAGACTTCTACTTTAAGGCTTTAGGAATGAGAAGTTAGCTAAATACTAAGGTCTTTTTGCAAAAGCAGGAGTTGAAAAGTTGCTTGGAGAATGTGTAAAAATGCTTGGACATAAGAGAAAGTATTTAGGATTCCTAATGCACAAATTGAGAATAACATAAATAATACAGCTAAAGCTTAAGAAGGCAGGTTCTACAGGCAATAGACTAAAATATATATATATCTGAAGAGATCACACTTATCTGAATGTGCCTTCTGCTCTGGCAGTGTTAAACTGAAGATAAACATGACTGCATAAAAAGACAGATATTAAAAGGCTATTTCACTAAGGTAGTAAGAACAAAGATAAGAGGTCTGAAAATTATTTAGGAGGTAGACTCTACAGGACTTAGGAAAGTGTTGGAGGAGGGGGTGCTGAGGATTCTATCAAGCCTATAGCTTAAGAAAAACAGATGGGAGCCAAGTGGTGGCAGCACACATATTCTCAATCCCAGTACACAGGAAGACAGACAGGCAGGCAGGCAGACAGAGAAAGAGCGAGAGAGAGACTTGGGAAGTAGAGGCAGAATTAAATTTTAAGGTCATCCTCAACTACATATAGAATTCAAGGCCAGCCTGAATCTCACACACACACACACACACACACACACACACACACACACACACACACACACACACACACACACACGAGAGAGAGAGAGAGAGAGAGAGAGAGAGAGAGAGAGAGAGAGCAGCAAGGCTGAGGGGAACACTTTGGGTGGGCCTTTTTCTGTTTTCTCACTGGGTAGTGAATGATAGAACTATTCTCAAGGAATGATATGGGAAAACAAACAAAAAAAGGTGGGAGGTTCCTGGGCCCTCCCAGAGACCAGCCTATCCAAGCAGGACCATCCTGAGTCCCTGACTGCTGGGACCCCCATCACCAGGCCTCTGCTACCTCAGCTAGGGAGTGGCAGGCCCTGGCTAGATTCCCCCTATACACCCAAGAACATCCTGAGTCCCTATCTGCCAGATGTTTGTCCCCTATCACCAGGCCTCTGCTGCAGATCAGTCTGGGACCAATTCTGGTTGAATCACCCCACAAACACCCTTCTGTGGGAACTCCCTGGATTGGCCCCGAATCTTGCTCCCCCCTGTGTCCAGTCCCCACCAAGAGCACTCCTGGTACTCTGATACACACCCCTCCCCCCAAGAGCCTGCCCCTCCCAGAGATCCACCTATACAATCAAGATCATACTGAGTCCCTGCCTGCTGGAACTTTGACACCCATCTCCAGGCCCCTGCCTGTGGAGAGACCTCCTAGAGAGCTAAAACCACTCAGAGCTACAGACATCAAACTCCTGACCCACCTAAGCCCACCAGGGGAGTACCACAGAGAGAGAGAGAGAGAGAGAGAGAGAGAAAGAGAGAGAGAGAGAGAGAGAGAGAGACCCCACCTGCACCTACTGGAAGAAGCAATGGGAAGACAGCAATACAAGAAAAACATCTAACAAGAAAAAGACAAGCACGACACCATCAGAATCTAGGGGCTCTACACCAACTGGACCTGAACACCACAAAGCAGATGAAGCAGAAGAGAACAACTTAAAAATTATCTTCATAAAAATGATAGAGGCCCTCAAAGATGATGTGAGAAAATCCCTTACAGAAATGGGAGATAAAACAAACAAAAAAATTGGAAGAAATGAACAAATTTCTTAAAGAAAGTACAGACAGCCAAGAAAAAAACAATTAAACAGGTAAAGGAAATGGTTCAAGATTTGAAAACTGAAAGAGAGACAATTAAGAAAACACAAACAGAAGGAATACTGGAAATAGAAAAACTGGGGAAACCATATGAAACTACAGACACAAGCATGACCAACAGAATACAAGAGATGGTAGAGAGAATCTCAGGCACAGAAGATAAACTAGAGGAAATAGATTCATCGACCAAAGAAAATTGTAAATCCAACAAATCCTTAACACAAAACATCCAGGAAATGTAGGACACAGTGAAAAGGCCAAACCTAAGAATAATAGGCATAGAGAAAGGTGAAGAAGCTCAGCTCAAAGTGCAGAACACATATTAAACAAAAACATTGAAGAAAACTTTCCCAATCTGAAGAAGGAGATGCCTATGAAAGCACAGGAAGCATACCGAACACCAAATAGACTGGACCAAAGAAAAAAGACCCCTCAACACATAATAATCAAAACACCTAACACAGAATAAAGAAAGAATATTAACAGCAGCAAAGGAAAAAGGCCAGGTAAAATATAAAGGCAGACCTATCAAAATTACACCTGACTTCTCCATGGAAACCCTGAAGGCCAGAAGGTTCTTGTTCTACAAGTACTAAGAGTCCACAGATGCCAGCCCAGGCTACTGTACCCAGCAAAACTCTCAATCACTATAGATGGAGAACACAAGATATTTAATGACAAAGCCAGATTTCCACAATACATATCTACAAATCCAGCCCTACAGAAAGTATTGGAAGGAAAACTCCAATCCAAGAAAGTTAACTATGCTCACAAAGACATACGCAATAAATAATCCCACTTCACCAGAACCCAAGGGTAGAGCAGGGCAAATATATTCACAATACCACAGTCAACAACAAATCTAAAAAAAACAAGCATTAACAATCAATAGTTCTTACTTCCCCTCAACATTAATGGTCTTAACTCACCTATAAAAAGACAGGCTCACAGAATGGATACCAAGGCAGAATCCATCCTTCTGCTGCATACAAGAAACACATCTAAGCTTCAAAAACAGACATTACCTCAGGGTAAAGGGTTGGGAAAAGATCTTCCAATTAAATGGACCCAAGAAGCAAGCAGGTGTGGCTATCCTAATTTCTACCAAGTTAGACTTCAAACAAAAATTAATCACAAGAGATGGAAATGGCCATTTCATATTCATCGCAGGAGAAATCCATCAGCACAAAGTCTCAATTCTAAACATCTTTCCCCCAAATACAAAGGCACCCACATTCATAAAACAAACGCTACTAAAACTCAAAGCTCACATAAAGCTTCACGCACTTCTAGTGGGAAACTTCAACACCCCACTCTCACAGTGAGACAGGACCACCAGTCAGAAACTCAACAAAGAAACAAAAGAACTGACAGAAGTTAATGTCTCAACTGGGTTTAACAGACATCTATAGAACATTCCATCCAAACACAAAAGAATATACCTTCTTCTCTGCTCCACATGGAGCCTTCTCTAAAATCGACCACATACTAGGTGGCATAACAAACCTCAACAGATACAAGAGAATTGGAATAGTCCTCTGTATCTTATCAGACCACATGCTTTAAAGTTGGAATTCAACAACACAAATCGCAGAAACCCTACAAACTCATGGAAACTGAACAATGCGCAATTGCACCACACCTGGGTCCAAGAAGAAATAAAGAAAGAAATTAAGGATTTCCTAAAATTTAACGAGAATGAGGACACAACATACCCAAACTTATGGGACACCTTGAGAGCAGTGTTACCAGGGAAGTTCAATGCACTAAGTGCCCATATGAAGAAAACAGAGGATAATCACATTAGAGAATTAACAGCACAACTGAAAGCCTTAGAACAAAAAGAAGCAAACTCACATCGGAGGAGTAGACACCAGGAAATAATCAATTTGAGGGTTGAAATCAATAAAGTAGAAACCATGAAAACAATACCAAAAAAAAAAAAAAAAGATCAATGCAACAAAGAGTTTTTTTTTTTTTTTTGACAAAAATCAACAAGATAGCCAAACCTTTATCCGAACTAACCAAAAAGCAGAGAGAAAACATACAAATTAACAAAATCAGAACTAAAAAGGGGTACATAACAACAGACACTAAGGAAATCCAGACAGTTTTCAGATCATACTTTGAAAACCTATACACCACAAAATTTGAAAATTGAAAGGATATAGAAACATTTCTGGATATCTGTCACTTACCAAAATTAAATCAAGAACAGACAAACAACTAAAATAGACCTATAACAATGAAACAAAAGCAGTCATCAAAAGATTTCAACTAAAAAAACCCAGTGCCAGATGGCTTCAGTGGAGAATTCTACCAGACATTCAAGGAAGAACTAATACCAATACTCCTCAAATTGTTCCACGCAATAGAAACAGAAGGTTCTTTGCCAAACTCTTTTTACGAGGCCACAATAACCTTGGTAACCAAGCCTCACAAAGACACAACTAAGAAAGAAAACTACAGATCAATATCCCTGATGAACATCGATGCAAAAATACTCAATAAAATACTGGCAAACCGAATTGAAGAATACATCAGAGAAATCATCCACCATGACCAAGTAGGCTTCATCCCTGGTTTGCAGGGATGGTTTAATATACGAAAATCTATCAATGTGAATCACCATATAAACAAACTGAAAAAGAAAAACCATATGAGCTCCTCCGCCGGCTATTGGCCTGAGTTGAAGGACAAGTTACTGGGGAAAAGGATTTCTATTTTTGTTTCCACAGAAAATGAAAAGATGTGGATTCCTTCCAGACTAATGTGGTTTGATCACGCCAGACCGCCTGAAACAGAGTACAAGCTGATCCTACATTCAAAACAGCTGGACAAAACAGCCCTACAGACTACAGCCAGGATATCTGAATCTTTTTCGAATCCCCCAAGACAGCGCCCCTTACCAGCAGGAAGTAGTTTGGAAAGAACGACACCCAAATTCCCAAATATTGTGTATAAATGTTTGTTTTCATTTAATTGGACTGTTATATAAAATTAAATAAAATTAAAAAAAAGAAAGAAAAACCATATGATTATCTCCCTAGATGCGGAAAAAGCCTTCGACAAAATTCAACACCCTTTCATGATAAAGGTATTGGAGAGGTCAGGGATAACAGAAACATACCTAAACATAATAAAAGCAATACACAGTAAACCAACTGCCAACATCAAACTGAATGGAGAGAAGCTTAAGACGATTCCTTTAAAATCAGGAACAAGACAAGGCTGCCCTCTCTCTCCATATCTCTTCAGTATCGTACTGGAAGTTCTAGCTAAAGCTATAAGAAACAAAAGGAGATCAAGGGGATCCAAATTGGAAAGGAAGAAGTCAAACTGTCTCTATTTGCAGATGATATGATAGTTTACATAAGTGACCCAATAAACCCTACCAGGGAACTCCTACAGCTGATAAACACCTTCAGCAAACTAGCAGGATACAAGATAAACTCAAGAAAATCAGTAGCCCTACTTTATTTGGTCGACAAAGGGGCTGAGAAAGAAATCAGAGAAACATCACCCTTTACAATAGCCACAAACAACATAAAGTATCTTGGTGTAACACTTACCAAACAAGTGAACAACCTATATATTAAGAACTTTGTGTCTTTAAAGAAAGAAATTAAAGAAGATACCAGAAAATGGAAAGATCTCCTATGTTCTTGGATAAGTAGGATAAACATAGTAAAAATGGCAATCTTGCCAAAAGTAATCTACAGATTCAATGCAATCCCCATTAAAATCCCACCACAATTCTCCACTGACCTTGAAAGAATAATAATCAACTTTATATGGAAAAACAAAAGACCCAGGATAGCAAAAACAACCCTGTACAATAAAGGAATTTCAGGAGACATCACCATCCCCGACTTTAAGCTCTACTACAGAGATATAGTTCTAAATACAGCCTGGTATTGGCACTAAAATAGACAAGTAGACAAATGGAATCGAAAATCCTGATATTAACCCACACACCTATGAACTCCTGATTTTTCACAAAACAGCTAAAAGTATACAATGGGAGGAGGATAGCAGCTTCAACAAATGGTGCTGGCACAACTGGATGATGGTGTGTAGAAGACTGCAGATAGACCCATGCCTATCGCCATGCACAAAACTCAAGTCCAAATGGATCAAAGACCTCAACATAAATCCAGCCACACTGAACCTCTTAGAAGAGAAAGTGGGAGGTACCCTTGAACAAAATGGTACAGGAGACTGCTTCCTGGACATAACTCCAGGAGCACAGACACTGATATCGACAATAAATGGGACCTCCTCAAACTGAGAAGCTTTTGTAAGGCAAAGGACACAGTGGACAAGACCAAACGGCAGCCTACAGACTGGGAAAAGATCTTCACCAACCCTACATCTGACAGAGGGATGATCTCCAAAATATACAAAGAACTCAATAAACTAGTCAACAAAACACCAAATACCCCTATTAAAAATGGGGTACAGAACTGAAGAAAGGATTCTCAAAAGACAAAATCAAAAAGGCTGAATGACACTTAAGAAAGTGCTCAACATCCTTAGCTATTAGGGAAATGCAAATCAAAACAACTTTGAGATGCCATCTTATTCCTGTCAGAATGGCTAAAATTAGAAACACCAATGATGATTTATGTTGGAGAGGATGTGGAGAAAGGGGAACACTCCTCCACTGCTGGTGGGAGTGCAAACTCATACAGCCATTTTGGAGATCAGTATGGCGGTTCCTCAGGAAAATGGGTATCAGTCTACCACAGGACCACACAATCCTCCTCTTAGGCATATACAAATGATCCGTGTCCATGCAACAAAGACAAGTGCTCAACTATGTTCATAGCAGCATTATTTGTAATAGCAAACATCTGGAAGCAACCTAGATGCCCCTCAACTGAAGAATGGTTAAAGAAGATATGGCACATTTATACAATGGAATATTACTCTGCGGAAAAAAACAATGGAATCTTGAAATTCGCAGTCAAGTGGATGGCACTTGAAGAAACCATCCTGAATGAGGTAACCCAGTGACAAAAAGAGGAACACGGTATGTAGTCTCTCCTATATGGATTTTAGACCTAGAGCAAAGGAACACCAGCCTATAATTCACACCATCAGAGGAACTAGGATACAAGGAGGAATCTAAAAGATTCATAACATGTCCCTCACAGAAGGGGAAAGGGACAAGATCTCCAGAGCATATGGGTAGTAGGGGGAGCAGTGAGTGGAGAGGGAACTAGGAGAAAGAGGTGGAGGAGAGGAAAGCATGTGGGACTAGGAAGTTTGAGTCAGATGAGGAATAGATGAGAGAGAGAAAGAGATAGAGAGAGAGAGAGAGAGAGAGAGAGAGAGAGAGAGCGCAAAAGAGGGAGCCATTATAGGTTTGAAGAGAAAACTGAACCTAGAGAAATGTCTGGAGACCTACAAGACTGACCCCAGCTAACAATATGAGCAACAGTGGAAAGGCTACCATAAATGCCCTTCCCTGATAATGAGATGGATGACTAACTTATCCACCATCATGGAGTCCTCATCTAGTAGCTGATAGAAACAGAAGCAAACACCCACAACTAAACACTGAGCCGAAATGGAATCCAGATGCAGAGAGGGAAGACAAGACCAGGCTGCAGAAACACATAGAGGCAGCTGACCTGAACAAGGAGGAGCTAATGGGCCCCAAGACTGATAGCTGGGAATCCAGCATGGGACTGACTCAGATCCCCCTGAATATGGGTCTCAGACAGAAGGACTGTGCAGTCTAAGGGACCTCAGACAGGAGAACCAGGATGTATCCCTGGTGCACAAAAGGACTTTGGGGGCACATTCCCCATGGAGGGATACTCTCTTAACCTAGAGACAAGAGAGAAGTCTCAGTCCCTACTCCAAATGACTTGACAGATGTAGATGACCCCTGCTGGAGGGAATCACCCTAAATGTGGGTGGGAGAGGAGGGTGGTGGGGGACAGGAGAAGGTGGGAGGGAGAGGGAACTGGGATCGATATGTAAAATAAAAATAAAAAAATAAATATAAAAAAGATTTGAAAGAGTTTTTCAAACTTTATTGTTTTTAATATCTACATAAACCTGAGGTTTCAACGGAATAATACAATGTTCTCAGTAATAAAATCCGGAAAAAACAAAACAAGGTGAGAAAGAGCTTGTAAGAGGTTGTAAGATACACCAATAGGCGAAACTGAGTCTAAACAATGAATTCGAGTATTTGTGGCACCTTCAAATGAAAAATCCAAGAATCGTACATAGTTTGAAATTCTAAGAGAGGGATCTTACCACTAGAGGCAGTATACACCCTACAGAAGACCAAGGACAAATCATCCTGAAAGAACATGGAGAGTTAAGTAGAAGAAAAGGAAGAGAAGAGGAATGAAGAAGTGAGTTATAACTAAGCTTAAGGGAAAACAAGATAATGGTGAATTGACAACACCAAAGAAAAAGCAACACACAGAAGACACTTGTGACTACTAAGGAGACACAGGCTTCTAGAAAGCCTGTGTTTTTTAAGACAAATATTTTAAGCATGTCTTGGAAATTCCATTAAAAAAAAAAAAAAGAATGTAGACAATATAGGACCAAGGCCCCAATAGAATGAAAAAATAAAACCCACAGCATAGGGAAAGGGATTAATCTGGGACACACAGGACAGAGTATATCATTCATTGTACAAAGACAAAAAAAAAAAAAAAAAAAAAGATACTGATACATGAGTAACAGAATGTTGGGCTGGGAGGTTTCATGATATAAAACAAAAATGAACCTGGGTGGACAGGTGCTTGGGAAGGTTTTGAGGTCCCATCTAAAGTTGGTAAAAATGATTGCATTTTCCAGTCCTATATGTATTATTTAGGAATGATCACGAACCAGGAACAGAGATACAAAAAGGAACAAAGATAAGACAGAGTGTGCTGGATTTGATTAGACTCAAGAATATAAGAAGGTTCAAGAAATATAAAAATGGTCGACAACAAAGACTATTATTAAATTAACTCATGCCAAATTATCTAAATTATGAGATGAAAATGTCTAAAAATAACCATGCTAAATAATAATGACAAGGTTCAAGGTTTGGTTCCACATTCTTTAGCACTGAAGTGATATGAATTCCACTATCAGAAATCAACTGCTGGAAAATACAAAAGCAGAAAGAGTAATGAGAGGTAGAGCAGGCCCTTGTATACAATAAGCCCTGGCTTCACCCTGCATTAATTTCTCTCATTCACATATATATGTTCTTCAAGTTCTATGCCAAAAATATTGCTTAATGTTTTCCAAAGTTTATGGAAAGTGGAAAAATGCCATGTTCTTTAATTTGGAGACAGTTTTTGTTTTGTATTTTTTGAGTCTTTAAGTATGTATGCTAAAAAGGGGATAGAATTAACACACACACACACACACAATCTGAAAGTCACCTAAGTAGTTTTATCAATATTTAAAATTAATTCAACCTTTGGAACTTATATTGCCTGTCAGGGTGATAAACATGAAAGTATTTATTATTTAAAATGGACTGTGAGCCAGGCCTGCTAGTACATTCCCTTAACAAACCCAGCACTAGTGAGGCTGAGAAGGGATCTAAATCCAGTGTCAGCCCCTGGCTACCTAGTGAACGAGATGATAGCCTGAGCTACATAATAAGACCCTATTTCAAAAATAACAACAAAAGCCAACACAGTGGTGCATACTTTCAATCTCATCAGAGGCAGGAGATCTTTGTGAGTTCAAGGCCAGGCTGGTCTACACAGTGAGTTCCAGGACAGCTATGGTTATGTCCTAAAAAGAACAAAAACAAAACCAAAAAAGTCAACAAAATTTAAACACTAGTTTTAACAGACTTGTCTGAAATAAATTATTCACAAAAACTCACTTAATGGTGATCTGACCATAATATGGAGGGTCACCAAATGGAGTTCAATGACAAAGTGTGTATATAGAATGCTTCTGGTCCTGGCTTCAATACCCAGCACTGTAAACAAATAATAGCAACAACAGTGTGCTCACAAAATATTCATGTATCACATATGTCATACCAACTACTTCTGTCAGATCTCTAATCAAGCCAGGAAAATAGCATATATAATAATCCCAGTGGTTAGGTAGCTGAGGTTAAGAGGTCAGTCTGAGCTATCTAGTAAAATCCTGTCTCAAAAACAAAAACAAAAACAAAACAAAAAACCTATAATTAGAATGCTTTGCTCCTAACAAGAAAGGTTCACAGCTGAAAGCCCTCCAGTTGGGTACAGGTAATACTAAATTACTAACTCAGAGTAAACAGGATACAATGCACAGGAAGACCTGAGTCCAGTAATCTGGAGTATGCTAAACTTCAAAATGTATCCAAAATTGTAAGAGCCAATCTTCTAAACTGGAAACTGATTTCTTTAAGACACGAGTTTGTTTTCATGAAACTTTTTTAACCAACCATATCAGGTAAATGTCCTAAAAAAATTCTTTCTAGAATATGTTCTGGTTAAATGACTTAAGTTTGATTATGTTATAATTAATGTTTATTCTCTTTTCTAAAATCTAATATTGACAATCATTGTTATTTTAATGATTTTATTGAGTTACTTACTCCTGTAAATCACAATAATTGATAAACCAAAAATTTTTAAACAAAGCCCAACTAACTTACTTCGAATGGCATTATAGGTCCCATGAACATTTTCTTTTCTTCCAGATAGACACAAAGGCAAATTTTCCCCTTCTAGAACCTCCCCACCCACAGATTCACATGTCCCTCGCTATATAAACACATGCCATTCAAAAAACCTTTCCATTTCCCCAATATTGCAGTCACAGTGCCACCAAAAAGCAACCCTAAAATACAAAAAGAATGATTAATGGCACAGAAAGTTGGAACCAAGAACAAAACAAACCAAAAAGCATAAAACCATAGTTATATTTTTCAATTTATAATTGGATCCATTTAGCCATGAGTGAACTGAGTTGTCTAATATTATTGAAAGCCTGAAACTACAAAATATTTGCTTTTCCCTCCACAGAGAAAGACAATCCTAAGTACCAGCACAATCTTTCTTTCTCTTAAAAATTAACCTCCTTGAATCAGCAAGACAGCTCAGAGAGTAAAGGTACTTGCTACCAAAGTTGATGACCTCAATTCAATCCAAAAGAAGCCTGAGTTCAATCATCAGATGAAGAGAACAATCTTCTACAGGCTGTCTTCTGACTACTACATATGTGACACATAAACACATAAATAAAATGTAACAATTTAAAAAATAAATTAACTCCCTTTTTATTTCTTCTAAAACACATTGTCAGAACTAAGTATAGATGAATTACAAAAGGAAAAAGTATTTTATGTCAGCATTCTACACAAAATATTAGGACATCTAGATTCTAATTCATACAGTCTCTTTTTAAATTACTTTGTCTTATAAACAGAGCATTTCCCCAACACCACCCCCAAAGGAACTTAAGATGGATAAAAAAAATGAGGGAAGCATTAATGTAACCAAAGAAAAGTAATTTTGGCTCAGTGTACCCATTATATCCTCTAGTTGCTCACTTTATGTTGGTGATAAAACATGTAACACACGGACTATGAAAAAATTTCAAATTTAATTTTTTTTCTTTTAATCAAGACAGGGTTTCTCAGTAGCTATGGAGTCAGTCCTGGAACTCCCTCTGTAGACCAGGCTGGCCTCAAACTCACAGAGATCTGCTTGCCTCTGCCTCCCAAATATTGGGATTAAAGGCAAGAGCCACCACTGCTCTACTTCAAATCTAAATGGTTAGGACAATTTTAAAAGACCAACAATTTTTAACTGCACTGCAATAAGTCTGCTTTATCCACTCATCAGGCCAACCAGTATTTGTAAAGTATTTCTACTAGAGAGTACTATGAATTAGATACAGTGAATTATAACCTTAATTTAATAAGAGTTAAAATTTCATGTGTCCCGTTCAAAGATGATAGGAAAAAACTAATGACAAAGACCTGTGGCCCCAGCTAGTCAGCAGACAGGAGGTCACAAGTTCTGGGTAGTAAGTGAGGCAACGCTTTCCCTCAAAAGAATAGGTGAAAATAGTGTTGAGGATTCCTTAGCATAGCCAAGACCCATTGGTTTGATCCTTGGAACAAAAACAAATAAAAACAAAATTTTTAAAACTAAAACAAAATCAAGCAAACAAACGGAAAACCAACCTAATTATAAAGAACCAGGCTTGAAACCAAACCAGTTATGACTCAACTACTAAGTATCACCACTACCTCAGTCACTGTCCAGGTACTCACAATGAAGCCACTGAGGAAACATACTCCAGGCGAGTCTGCTCAATAATAACAAAAGCATCCTGAAAGTGTGAGTGAGCTAGTCAGTGCCTACTAGTTGGTTTCTATGGGCAAATCCAGACTAGTTTGATGGCAGTAGTAATTGTGAATTTTAAAATATGAAAATTGGCATTCAAATTCAATTTGAACTGTTTTCTTAGGAGCTAGTCTTGTTCTTTGTAGTCCCCCCCCCCCAATTCAATAGCTGAACTATTGCAAAAGTGTAAAAGGAAGAATTGCAAACACAGGGTCATCTTCAGAGAAATCATGATGTTCACAAAGGATGAAGGAACCCTTCAAGGGGAGACTGCAATCTCTCAAGTCCCTGCCTCAAGTACACTTGCAATTGAGAGGGATTTTTAGTCTTCATATACAATCTATCATTAATTTTTGTTCTTCTTGCTGAAAAGATAAGAACTCAAAAGGTAGGGGAGGGCGAGCTCAGTAGAATGCTTGACTAGAACGCCAGAGGCCTATGATTTGATCCTCAGAGCTTTCAATCCCCACTCAAACAAAAGAGGTTAAAAACAAATCTCAAGGGAGGAAACAACAGACTGTTCACAACATGAAGGAGAAGACAGGCAATTTCAAGAATGAATATATATATACACACACCCACTTATTAAGGAAACTAAGGAAAAGAAACTTGCTGAACTACAGCTGGCCTTTGCCTGCAGGGAACAAAAAAGAAAAAAGAAAAAAAAAGACTGCAGTCTTTAAACTGTCACCAAAATATAAGAGGGCTGGGATCTTTACACCAAACTAATGTATTTATATTATACGTGTTAGGTCTCTAATGTGTGAATAAATGTGTGTGCAACTTACTTGGTTGTAAGCTTATCTGGAAGCAATCTGCAAACAGCTTGAGGAAGGTCATTAACACTTGCTTTAGGAAAAACTGACTTTAAAAACAATACTGGACAACAAGCTACATGATAGTATAAGGTGACTACACAACCCTTGGCTCCTGAAAACCAACATGGAAGCAACCAGTGGACGATCATATGGTAGACGCTTTGAAGCACCACACAGCCTTATGTACATTCAGAATGCCTTCTACCAGTTCAGAGCATTGGCCTTGGAGAAAGCCCTCATAAAGCCTAGGGGATGGCAGAAAATGTAAAGCCCTTCTACCCTATAATCTTTTACCTGGAAGGAGAGATTGTATGTCCTTCCTTCCCTTATGTAAGGACAGATAGCAATGTCCAGCTGTGGGGTGACATATGCTAAGACCTCTCTCCTCCCCTCACTTCCCCAGGGATTTCAGGCAAACATCAAGAAGTGGAATCTTGACAACTACTAGTGTCATGTGCCACTCCACTGGGAAGTTATGGTCTCTAATGAACTTGGTTGACACAACTCTAAAAGTACAGTTTAAGTGTTAAATGCCCGGATCACTTTAAAGGCTAAGAATTACTCAGTCCAACAACCCCCTACACACACACACACACACACACACACACACACACACACACACACACACACACACACACACACGAGAAATTAAGATTCCTAAGCCTGGGGCATCTCTTAAGCTGTTTTAGTTGTACAAAACTGAATTTTACATTTAATCAAAAAGTTGCAGCAAAACTCACCAGCACTACAAATATATTCAGAACAAAGATCTCAAGTCTATTACTGACTTAGTGACTTGAAATTACTAGAAAAGCTAAACTAAGATAGAAATGTCATTACACTGATAAAGCCAGAAATGTGAGAGCATCTTGGTTCTAATGGCTGGAAAAAAGCAATGAAAAGCAAGTCACTTTGGCTAAATCTTAACCTGTCCTTATCAAACAGGAGATACACTGAAAGTACAATGGTGAAACCGTCAATAATTACCTCGAACACCCCCCCAAAACTTTTTAAGGCCATTACCTCTGTAACCCAAAGGGTGATAGGAATGAATGAAGAATATTTTCTTTGCGAAGTTATTTGTCAGTGAACTTTAAGAAAAATAAATAGGAGCTGTTGTCATCATATTATTATTTGCTCTGGTTTAATAATCAGCAACTGTTTTAAGACCACAAAGACATGACCTTAGAACTGCAGAGAGGGAGAGAGAGACAGAGAGAGACAGAGAGAGACAGAGACAGAGAGAGACAGAGAAACATATCGCAACTACTGAGTGTAAATTAATTCGACAATTCTGACCTGTGCGTTGAGAAAAATCACACCCCAACTCATGGTAAAACTATCTTTTTTTTTTTTTTTTTTTTTTTTTTTTTTTTGGTGGCGGCGGGGGGGGGGGGGAGGGAGGGGTACTTTGGCCCCAGGGGGTCAGACTAGCGTTTTTGAAAGCCCGAAAGCACGCTAACCGGAGCGAAGGCCGGCCGGCCGGCCGTGCGAACCAGGCGTCAGCCCGCCCCAGGCCTCGCTGGCTCGCTCCCGCACTCACCGTGAAGCGCTGCTCGCCGACGCTGCCCACCGAGAAGCAGTGGTCGCCGGGGTTCACGGCGCCGGTCAGCACCTGGTGCAGGTTCATGGCGGCGTCCTAGTCCCGCGGCAGACGCCGCCGCAGCCAGCTCATGCCCGTGCTCGGCCACCACCCTGCGCCTTCCCCTAGGGGCGGCGGCCGCGGGAGAGCGGCGGTGCCAGGCGCCCGAAGCCGCAGACGCTCGGTCGGGGCCCGCGGCTCATCCCGAGCCGGGCGGCCCAGGCCTGAGGGGGGCGGGCCTGGGAGCGGGAGCGGCGCCGCGCTACTCGGCACCTGTCACGGATGCCCAGGTCAAGCACGGCGACCGCTCACCGATCCGCCCCGGACGGACTCCCGGGGGACGCGCTGAGCGCACGCAACGCCCGAGCCGGGTCGGGGGACACAGCCCGAGAGGCCCCGCGGCACGCGCTGCTGCCACCAGACCGGCCCCTGCGCCGCCGCGGCCCCGCCGTCCTCACCAGCTGCCACCGCTCGCTACGCGGCTCCAGCCTTTGCGCCAAAACATCGCGAGACCTTCTTCCGAGATCCCGAGAGCCCAACAGGACACACAGCGGCAACGCCTTTTCTAGTCGAGAGTTAGCCAATCCCGAGACGCCAAAGTACCTAGAGCACCGCCCCATCCTGAGGACAGGCCAACCTCTTTGAGGCTTGAGGAGAAGCCTATGGTCCCTTTGAGCCCTTCGGATTCCGATCCTAGCGCAGACAGTGAGAGCCGAAAGTTACCTAAAAGTTACCGAGTTGTGCTTTTGGGGAAGGGTTCAACCTAACTGCTCGGGGAGGAGTTGCAGCGTCCTTGATCCTGGTACGACTACAAGTCCCAAGATGCACCGCTCCCCACAGGCACCTCTTTGTAGAAGGGACTATTGAAAACTTTCAGCTATTCCTGCGCATTTCCAAGTCACTAAGCAAGACAATTAAGAAAGGTTTAAGCTATTCAGTAATACTAAAAGATGTTTTTTTTAAATATAAACAACATAGATTTTTTTTAAATAGTGGCAATAATGTTGACCCACCCAGCCTACTTAGTTTTGGAAAAAGAACCCAAGAATCTCAAGATGAATTGTCAAGCACCAGGGGTGAGATCCAGTTCTCATTGTGTTTTGACACCAGTTTCGTGTTATTATTAACAAAAATCTGCTCGAATGGTTTCCCCCTCGTAGGCACAGACTGTTCTGTTCCTCTCTATCTCAAATGTTTGGCACAAGCTTAATCCGAAGTGTTCAAGAAAGTTTCAAATGGATGAGTATAGGTATGAACTTTGTTGCAGTAATATTGACAGAGGTGAGAGAGCAGAGACACAGACAGCTCAGTGCTGACACCCTCAGCAGCCTAAGGAGTTTGCTTAGATTAGAAACTTCAGGCCAAACCGGAATTTGGAGCTTGGGTACAAAAAAGAATTTCAGGACTATCCAGTTTATGAAGCACAGGTGGGGTTTAATAAAATATTTTAATATAGGCCTAAGTTCGAGTGTTAATAAAGCAGCCTTCAGAAAGAAACACAGACCCAAGTGTTGGTATGGGCTCCTCGAGAATGGGGTTGAAGGGCTAGTGTTGTACGATGTTTTACTCCTTTGGCTTTTTGAGAGACCCACCACCCAGCTCCCAAATTAATACATATGGAGTCTTATTATTACTTATAACTGACCGGCCTTAGCTTAGCTTGTTTCTTGCCAGCTTTTTAAAAATTATCCCATCTATCTTTGACCTTGAGGCTTTTATCTTTCTCTATTCCTGTATCCCTTTTGTTTCCTTCTTACTCTGTGTCTGGATGTGTAGCTGGGTGGCTCGGTGGCTGGCCCTTGAAGTCCTCCTTCCTGTCTTGTTCCCAGAACCTTTGCTTTCAGATTTCTCCTCACATTTCTCCTTTCTGCTTGCCTTCCAGTCCGCCTATTTCTCTCTCTTGCTTCACTATTGGCTGTTCAGCTCTTGATTAAACCATCACAGTGTTTCAGACAGGCACAGTAACACAGCTTCACAGAGTTAAACAAATGCAACATAAATAAAAGTAACACAACTTAAAATATTCCTCATCAGGCTAGAATTGTTTTAGTCATACAAAGCATTTTGGAGACTCTCAAGAACATCTCATCCTAAATGAGTTGGTGCCTATGAAACTGCAGACAAAAGCTTGATTCACATAGTAAGTACCTATATGACTGGATATGTGTATTAACTTTGAAGAGTCATTTCCTCATCTATAAAATGGGATTTAATTTGGTTATCAGGAGCATTTTGCTTTGTTTTGACATTTATCCAACTCTGTGCACTTGTTGGTTTTTGTTAAAATTCTCTAAGCATGTATGTAGTTCTTGTGACCAACTGCCTAAATTTAATAATGCTCTAACTTCTCTCTTGAACAATTTGTTATTGTTGTTGTTTAGACAGAGTTTCTCTGTGAAACAGTCCGGTCTGTCCTAGAACTCACTCTGTAGACCAAGCTGACCAGGAACTCACAGAGATCCACCTGCCTCTGCCTCCAGAGTGGTGTTGAAGGTGTGTGCCACCATTGACAGATTTGGGCAGATAATTTACTCTCCCTTTGTTTTCTATAACTACAACATGGATATAATAGTGGGCATTTTTCACTTTATTGTCTTTAAATTTAAGTTAGAACAATCTGTGGCATAAACAAAGCAGCCAATAAATGTTCTGTGTTGTTATTATTCCTAAATCATTCTGATCTTTTGAATGGACAGTGTCAATTTTCTATCTTAATAAAATTTCTCAGTGATATTTGAGGCTTCCACGAAGGTTCTGAGGTTATCCCAGTCAGTATTCAAAAGTATTCAAGCACATAAGCTGGCATGGTGGCACACACCTACTATAATCCTGCAGTTGGCAGAAGGCTCAAGACTACATACATATTCAGAACCAGTCTAAAAGAATAAATTAAAGCCTATGAGGGTGAATGGCTAACAACACAATGGCATTCTTAAGTACAACCTTGTCTTAAATTTGACCAGAAGATGCCTTCATACCACAATTCCCAGGGTAACTGTAACCTAATTTCATATACAAACTGCAAGTCTACTCATAGGAATCTATATTTTTCTAGGGACTAGAAGAGTTTGAGTGCTTCACAAGCACATGAGATTTAGCTGATCATAGGCCACCATCTGATAAGACCTTGTTCAAATAGGCAAACCCTGACCTGTAACTAGTCAAGCCAATTATATGCAACTTATTTGTTCTCTGCCAACATTGTGGAGGAGAGCTCTCTGAACCTTTTCTAGTTCTGAAAGCTGCCTATCTGAGAATCATTCTTTCCTCAATTAACTCTTAAATTTCATTACATAAAGATTTCCTTTTAATAGTCAGTTGCCCACCAAACAAGCTATCTGAATGAATTACAAAAGTAATTCAAACTGTTCAATGCTAGTTATGTGGTTTTATCCACCACCTCAATGGGGAAAAAAAAAAAAACCTCTTTTAACCATGATCTCTTTTCTATTGGGAAAAAGATTAAACAAAAAGCCTTACCGTATAAGTCACCTATGAAGGCTTATCTCATGTGAGCTTTGTCAACAGTGTTTTGACCAAACTATACTTAGAATTATAAACTGAGGGGTGAATTGTGTAAAGTGGCCAGAGAGCAGTCAAGAGGACATGAGTGTTCTTTTTATCCCTGCCACTAAACCCAAGTGACCCTGAAAAAGATATTTTTAACTCTTTAGGTACTAGTATGGCCTTGAATTTGAAGAGATCAGGCTGCCTCTGCCTCCTGAGTGCTGGGATTAAAGACTTGGGCTACCATTGCCCAACTATTTCCTATGTTTATTGTGAGGCATTTGGACTAAGTCTGTGGCCCATGGGCAAATGCACTTTGCTTCTAGTTTATAAAGCCCTTCACCTAAGAATGACTTTTACAGTTTTTAAGTAGCTAAAAAAAAAAAAAAAGGTAAAAGAATATTTCATGACACGTGAATATTTATGAAATTTAGGCAAGACTGGTGATACAGACCTATAATCATCTCTACCCAAAAGGCTAAGGCAGGGCTTGATCATAAGTTCAATGCCTGCCTCGTCTACAGAGTGACTTTGAGGCCAGCCTGGACAACTTATCAAGACTTCATCTCAAAAGACAGAACTAGGATATAGCTCAGTGGTAAAGTCCCCACCTAGCATACACTAAGCTTTGGGTTCAATCTCCAGGAACAGACATACATACAGGTGTACACACACACAGACACACACACACACACACACACACACACACACACGAGGGAAGAGAAAAAAATAAGAATGTTTAGCAGAGAGGGAAGGAAGCAAAGAATGAAGGAAAAACAAAAGGGTTATATAAAAAAGTTACATAAACTAGCATTAGTAGAATGTAGCTATATATAGTCATTTCTATGTTGTCTATGTGCTTTCATACTGCAGTGAAAGAGAGCAGTTTCAACAGAGGGACTATATATAGTCACTGCAAGGCTGTGACCAGAATACTAGATTTGGGCCTGGCAGACAACAAAATGCTCCTCAGTAAAAGATGGGAATTGATTTTGTAAACTGTATGTCTTTCAGAAAGTCATCTGAGAAGACAATGGATTAACATCCCAGACACCTGCCTTCCATAACATCTTCATCCAGCAGATTACATAAGGTGTAAACAAAGGCAACAATTCTCTCTAAAACAGTGGTTCTCAACCCAATAGTCATGGCCTGTTTGGGGGACACATATCAGATAGGGTGCATATTAGATATTTGCATCACGATTCACAACAGTAGCAGAATTATAGCTGTAGAGTAGCAATGAAAATGATTGTGTGACTGGGGGTCACCACAACATGAGAAACTATATTAAAGTATTGCAGCACTGGGTAGGTTGAGAGCCCTGTTTCTAGTTTTTGGTCTAGCCTCATCTTTGAGATTTGTGGTGCTGGTGCTTCTCTCTCTCTCCTCCTACACCTTTCCCTTGTTACCATTGTTTTTCCATTAGCACAGAGGCTGTACTTTAGTCTGCCGCTGTTTCAGCCAGCAAATGCAGCTCTGAAGTTATTGGCCTGATTCTCTGGCAGTGGCTTGGCCAAAGCCTGGTGGGAATTCTGTACCTGCAGGCATCAGCTATGGCACTGCCACAAAATAATAGCTTTTAATAAAAATCTCCATCATTCTATTTATCAGTGAGACTCAGGAGTCAAAGGCTGGGGTGAAAACCTACTAGCTCAGACAGGCTGAGTGGTGACTAGCTGATCTCTTTCTTTGCTGGCATCTCTGAAATAGAGTGTCTTTCCTCCCTATAAAAACAAAAGAACACAGGCTACACTAAGCTCCTCCCTACTACTTCCTGAGTATCTCATTATTATTTAACAGACACCATATGATTCTCCATGATTACATTCTGTCAACTAGTTGCTAATTCAGCCTTCTGACCCAAGGCTGATTTTATTTAATTAATGAATATGCAAATTTGGGATTCACAGTGAGATCACATATCCCACAACATATTATAGTTCTCAGTGCATCTGGGTTGAATACTCCCAAGGCCTCTGAGCCTTCCATCCTTTCCACAGAATCCTCTAGGCTAGGGGTTGACTTAGATTGACAAACTAGTGGCAGCATGTTCATGTTGAGCTGTTTACAATGAATATACACAGATTCCTTTCTACAATATGAAGAACAAATGTGTTCTTATGACACAATATAAAAGTGATCATACCTCTTCCTTCTCTCCCTTATCATTCTCCACTGTCAGCCATAACTCATATAAGGTATATATCATACTGAATATGGCATGTTTCCAACAGTCAATTGTTAGCATGACTTATCAGTAAGAGATATGTATATTTAAAGATGATCTTAGTGTATAACTAGGGATTGGGAATGGTAAAGGGAAGAAGGGTCAAGGGGAAGGTTGATAATGAGTACCAAACATGAATAGGGAAATGTTCTGGTGTACTGTAGAATAATGGGAAGGCTACAGCTTTAAGAATATGTGGCCTTTGACACTATAACATGATGTTGTCATCTACAAAAGCCAGGGTCATGCTTGAGAACTATGCATTCAACACACACACACACACACACACACACACACACCACACACACACACACACACTCACTCACACCTCATACTGTTTTAAGTAAGTTTACAATTTTATGGCATTTGTTTCAGTATTTGGCTACAGGTAGCCCCCTGATTACAGTCTGACCATCCCTGGCAGAGTAATCTAATGTGTATATTTTGTAAAGATCTACAATAGAGGATATTGAAGATTCTAAACACAAAGAAATGATAAAGATCCGGGCGATGGTGGTGCATGCCTTTGATCCCAGCACTTGGAAGGCAGAGGCAGGCAGATCTCTGTGAGTTCAAGACCAACCTGGTCTACAAGAGCTAGTTCCAGGACAGCCTCCAAAACCACAGAGAAACCCTGTCTCTAAAAACCAAAAATAAAAAAGAAATAATAAATAATAGAAAATGATACCTGATGTTAAAATAATCACACCGAAACTCATTAATATATACATTTAATATTTGTTAATGAGAAATAAATATTCTGCCCAGACTGATAGCTGGGAAATCAGCATAGTACTGACCCAGGCCCCCTGAACATGGGTGCCAGTTAGGAGACCTAGGCATTCTATAGGGCCTCTGGTAGTGGATCAGTATTTATCTCTAGTGTGCAAAAGGACTTTGGGAGCCTATTTCACATAGAGGGATACTCAGCCTAGACACACAGGATGTGACAGACTTTGAAGATTCCCCATGGAAGGCTTCACCCTCCCTGGAGATCAGAAAGGGGATGGAATGAGGGGTCCGTGTGAGGCAGTGGAGGATGGGAGGGAGAGGGAACTTTGATTGATATGTAAAACAAGATTGTTTCTAATTAAAATTTAAAAAAAAGAAATATATATTTTGCCAAACAGTGGTAACACTCGCCTTTAATCTCAGCATTCCAGAGGCAGAGGCAGGTGGATCTCTATGAGTCTGAGACCAGCCTGGTCTATAGAGTGAGTTACAAGACAATCAAGGCTAAACACAGAGACCTGTCTCAAAAAAACATCAAAAAACCCCAAGAATTTCTATGATTTCTATGATATCAAAAAAATGAACTTAATTTTAGAAAATAGTCACAAGAATATAAATACAAAATTGCTTATTTCAAAGCTTTTTTCTTATAGACAAGGATAAAGAGACAAGACAATAGTAAAACTAACCCATTAAGTAACATCAGGATATTTCATTTGTATTAAAGCAGAGGAAGCTCCTTGCCATACCAAGTGTAATTGGTGTATTTGGAAAAACTGGTTCTCTCCCTAATCTTGATTTCTCTGGTCAGATAAATAGCTTAGTCTCAACTTGGTGGAATGTTAACATGACTGACTTTATTTTTACCTTTAGACAGGTCTGTATGGGAACACAGTCTAAAACAATTGCTCGCGTTTTTATTTATTTATTTATTTATTTTATTTAATTTTATATAACAAAGTCCAATTAAATGAAAACAAACATTTATACACAATATTTGAGAATTTGGGCGTCGTTCTTTCCAAACTACTTCCTGCTGGTAAGGGGCGCTGTCTTGGGGGATTCGAAGGCGTTTTTTTTTTTTTAAATCATTTATTTATTTATTGTGTGGGAGGTGGGGGTGACAGCACATACATGGAGGTCAGAGGTCAGAAAACCTCTGCAAGAGTTGATTCTTTCCTTCTTCCTTGTGGATCCAGGGGATTGAACTCAAGTCTTCATGCTTAGTGGCAAGCTCCTTACCTGCTAAGCCATCTTGTTCTCCCTCCCTTGTAGCTTTTCTTTAATGCCTGCAAGCTGCTAATCCTCATAGGCCATATCCTAACATTTGGTGAATGTAGCTCTGTTCAATCACAAATCTATTCCTGCCTCCTATAGTGAGATGAGGAAGGGGGTAAAGGTTAATTGTTCAGCTTGCCCCTTGTCCTCCCTTCCCTGTCTCTTTATTGCAAACTTAGGAGACAGCACTCCCTGCCTGCATCTTGCTTTTTCACAGTCTGTACCTTCCTTCTGCTCAAAGGTCACAGACCCACCTTCTAACATAAATAGTCCAAGATAAGTGTTAATCCATGAATCCTCTAGTGAAGTGGAATTGTGTGATTCTGTCCTTTTCTCACATGCTTTATGGCCTTGTATTGTTTTCCTCTTTATTTTCCAAGAAATAAAAGAGGAAGATAGCTCCTAAAAGGGAAGTCTTAAAAAAAATATTCGGTATGTTTCTCATTACTTCTGCCAGCAAAATCTCTAAAAAACCAAACTGTTAGTGTGGGAAGATGGTTCAGTTAGTGAAGTGCCTACTGCAACTGGGCAAGCATGAGAAACTGAATTCAAATTCCCAATACTCATGTAAAACAAGGGGGGCACATATCTGAAATCTTAGCACTGGAGGGGGAGGGGTCAGACAGCAGGATCCCTGAAGCTAAGTGGCCGTCCAGCCTAAGAGAACTCCAGATTCAGAGAGATACCCTGTCTCAAACAAAACAAACAACAACAAAAAACCCAGAGTGACAACATCTGGCTTCCACATGTGCACACACACACACACACACACACACACACACAGAGAGAGAGAGAGAGAGAGAGAGAGAGAGAGAGAGAGAGAGAGAGAGAGAGCAGAAAAAGAAAACTAAGCTATTAAGCATCAATTTCTGGTACCAGAAAGCCACAGAGATGTTACTCTGCCTTCATTGTTCCTCTTCAAGAGAAGAGGGGTTTTTATGAAAGTCCATGGCTTGTGCTAGTGTGAAGAAGAATAACAGTCAGACCCTGAGATCCTTGGAGTGAAAAAGACTACATAGAAACAAGGTCAGATAGAGAAGTAATTGTGCATCAATTTGCTCTCTAGTTACAAGAAATGTTCTTTATTACCTCCTACCCTAACTTCACCATCCAAGTCCCTAATCTCCTGGATCTTCTGGCAGGGAAGCTATAAATAGGGACTTCAGTTAGGACTAAGAGAAGTTCCAAGCCTTCTAGTGACACCTAACGCTCTCAGCCAATTGGATCATCACTTGATTAAAAATCCGTTTCTAGGAAAGTTGTGTAGTTGTTATTAAGTCACAAGAATCAGTGTGGGCTTTAACCAGATTGTGATACCTATTAGAGGTAGGTATTCTCTATACAAAACCATAATTCTCAATTCAAAGGAAACAAGATAGTTCATTATAGAGCCAAATATCAGAAAGAATGACCTGGGAACACTGCTAGTTTACCCAGAATTCCATGTGCCAATGTGGAAGCAGTTTCAGGAAGTTTTTATAGTAATGAAAGAAAGTCATAAATCAAGACACCTTTGTTTTTTTTTTTTTGTTTAGTTTTTTGAGGCAGGGTTTCTCTGTGTAGCCCTGGGTGTCCTGGAACTTGCTCTGTAAACAAGGCTGGTCTCAAACTCACAGAGATCCATCTGCCTCTGCCTCCTGAGTGCTAGGATTAAAGGTGGGGCCAGACACTTTTAATATATTGGTGGAAACGTCAGAGAAGTAGGTTATAGCAAAGTGGAGAAATCTCTGCCCTAGCCCAGTTGCTGTCGGATGATGCTTACTTGGCCTTTTGGTTGATAGACACTACTACTTTTTAGTTAATACAATCCCCAAAAGTTTTTTAAATCTATTAGTCATAGGATGTTTGATTTGACAGAGGTAGCCAAGGAATGGCTAATTGGGGAGCTAAGTGTAACTCAAGGTAAATTGCAATTAAGCTCTGAACCTAACATTTTAACCTCTTCAGAGCACTGAAGTTCTAAACAATCAGCCCTTAGAGACACAGTTTCAATCAGCCTTTGGAGACATAACTTCTGCCCAGGAAGTCTTGTTCTCATTTTCATACCTATACAGGAACACAGACAACTCAAAAGCAGCTGCATCATCAAAAGACTTACCCAGCATTCGTGAAAACTTAGGCTACTGCATCCCTAGAGCTCATTGCATGATTTTCAGGCAATTTGACTTGTTGAAGAGTCTCTTCTAACTAGAAATTGTTATTGTTTATATAACTGCAGGGGAGGGAAGAACACTATTATTGCTGTAATAATCACCATAGTTAAAATAACCAGTTATCTTAGGTGCCTGCCAATAGATGAAGAGACAAACATTGTATGTACAATGGGATAGCATTCGGCCATAAAGCAGAATGAAAAAGTAGTGTCACTTACAGCAAAATGAATGGAACTCCAGGGCCTCATGTTAAGAGAAATAAGTGAGACTCAAAAAGCAAAGTACTGCATGTTCCCTCTCATATGTGGAAACAAAATGTAGAATTCTCAAAGGGATTCCTAGGAAATGGTAAATAAGCATTGGGGTGGGCTCTTTACCATAAGGAAATATTCTGAGTCCCATTAATCTGCATAATCAGTGTTAAATTATACAAATGGTAAATTTTACACAACAGTGAATTAAACCCTGAGCCAGGGAGCTTTGGCTCAGTGGGAAAAAGCACTAGCCATGCAAGCCTGACTGCTGTTCTAAATCCACACACAGAGCTTATGGGGTGGTGTGCATCTGCAATTTCTATCCATCTATGGTGAGCTGAGGAGCACCAGGCAGAGACAGATGAAGCTAACAGGCTAGCTAGCCTAGAGTGCATAGAACAGAATTAACATAACCCAGTCTCAACAAAGTGAGAAGAGCAGACTCCAGAAAGTTGTCTCCTGCCTTCAACTCCTGTGCTGTGACACACATGTGCCTGCACTTACACACACACACACACACACACACACACACACACACACACACACACACACACAGGTCCCAAAACACAAAGTTAGAATAAACATGAAAAAAAAATCAAATTCTGGAAAATTTTTCAAAAGGAAAAATATAGTTACTATAAAACTTCAGATAATTCAGAGTCTCCTGTGGTGGTTCATGATTGTAATATAAACATTAACAGACTTGGGAGGCCGAGTCAGGATGCTGGTTAGATTTTGTCAGCTTGCCACAACTCAGAGTCTCTTAGGAAGAAGTAACCCTCAGTTGAGAAAATACCTCCATCAGTCTGGTCTGTACGCATGTCCGTGGAGCATTTCCTCTATGAATGACTGACTTTCGAAGACCCAACCCTCTGCAGGTGGTGCCACCCCTGGTATGGTGGTCTTGCTTTTGGAAGAAAAATGGCTGAGCAGGATAGGGAAAACAAGCCAGTAAGCAGCATCTTCCATGGTCTCTGCTTCAGTTCCTGCTTGAATTCCCGTCTTACCTTCTGTCTATGATGGACTATTATAACTCGTAAGCCAAATAAACCCCTTCTTCCCCAAGTTGTTTTTGGTCAGTGTTATACTTCAGCACCAGGAAAACAAATTAGAGCAGGCAGAAATATGAAGTTTGAGGCTTTAGTATACATAAAAAGATCCTGTTTCTAAATAAATAAATAGGTGTGAGAATCATACAACAGAGTTTTTACATATTATACCAATGGAAAGTGAGTCATTCTCAGGAAATAAGAGAATTACTTAAAAATAGCAGGACATGCTTGTTTTTATTTTTTATTATTGTTATTGTTTTGACAGGATCTCACTCACTGTGTAGTTCTGGCTGTCCTGGAGCTCACTATGTAGACCATGTTGGATTTGAACTCCCAGTTTTCTACCTACTTCTGCCTTCCGAATGATGGAATTAAAGAGGGGGAGGTACCACCATATATTAGCTATTTTTATTTTTTTAAAGTGTAAGTATGTTAAAAATGAGAAAATGCAGAAGTTAGTTACAAACAATGAAAATTTCACCACCAGAAAAATCTCACTCAGAGGGAACCATTATTAGTATTTTTTTCTAATATGCTACACACATTTTTAGCCAAAGGGAGGATTATGTAGACTATTTTAATTTTAATTAAATTTGTAGTTAGTGTACAGTATGATGGGCTTCACTATGTTATATATATATATGTGTGTTCATATGTATAAACAACTCTTTGTTTCATTCTTTATACTGTTGTGTCTTTGTTTCACTGAATTCTGCTCAGTCTTTATGATTTCTTCCTAGCTATACTGCTTTGGCGCTTTGCATGTTGTCTTAGGGTTACTATTGTTATGAAGAAACACCATAACCTAAAGCAAACTGGGGAGGAAGATGTTTATTTCATTAAGCTTTCCATATCACAGTCCCTTGTGGAAATTAGTCAGGACAGGCTCTCAAACAGGGCAGAAACCTAGGGGCAGGAGCTGATGCAGCCACCATGGAGGAGTGCTGCTTGTTGGCTTGTTCCTCAAGGCTTGCTCATGAAGGAACCCAAGGCCACCAACCAAAGGGTGGCTCCACCTACATGTGCCCTCCTCATTGATCATTGTTAAGAAAATGCCTGCTGGGTGATCGTGGCGCACACCTTTAATCCCAGAATTCAGGAGGCAGAGGCAGGTGGATCTCTGTGAGCTCGAGGCCAGCCTGGTCTACAGTTAGGACTGTTTCACAGAGAGGTCTCAAAAACAAAATAAAACAAACAAACAAACAAAAACAAGAAAGAAAGAAAGAGAGAGAGAGAGAGAGAGAAAGGAAGGAAGGAAGAGAAAGGAAGGAAGGAAGGAAGAGGAAGGAAGGAAGGAAGGAAGGAAGGAAGGAAGGAAGGAAGGAAGGAAGGCCTTACAGGCTTGCCTGCCTATAGTCCAATTTTATAGAGGCATTTTCTCAGTTGAGGTTCCTCAACTCATATGACTTTAGATTGTGTTAAGTTGACATAAAAGTAGCCAGCATACTTGTCCTGGAGTTATTCTGTGTTTTCACCCAGACTGTGGTCCCCAGGTTACAGAATGAAACTGAAACAGTAAATAAAAGTCATTTCCTAGGATCATGCAGTTCATTGGGCTGTCTAACAACAGACTGTGAGTCCTGACTGCTAGTCTATCCTGCCTTACCTCAGGTTCCTTGTCACTGTAATCAGTTCAGAGCTGAAACCCCAGCTGGGTCATCAGAATCCTTCTCCACCTTGCAGGGGTTTTGCAGCCTTGTAAGCTTCTTAGACACAGAGAACATTCACATAGTTTAGGAAGAAAGGCTGAACTGAAACTTTGACAGGATAAGGGAGTACAAGAAAGTCATGACAGCCTCATCTGAACTCTTGGTCAAAGCCTGCTCAATGGCCAGCCCACCCTAGTAGGAGAGACTTGACTCCCCATGACGTCTTCACCCCCTGAAGTTGGTTTGCATTCAGTTATATTCAGATTGAGAGTTCCAGTTTTCTGCATCTTTGGAAAGCACTAGCACATGAATTAGCCCTGAGAAGGGTACCCAAGATTCTAGGAAGGAGAGAATGCCACTTCTGCAGACACTTCATACCCATAGCATACTTCCACAGTGAAATTCAACTGCAGCTGGTTACTTCACACCTATAACAACATATTTCCACAGTGAAGAACTGAAGCTGGTTTTTATTTTTTAATAAAAGTGTGGACTTGAGAGATTTTCACAGGAAAGCATCCTAATAGGGTTCTAAACAGAGAAAAGAAAGCAGAGTTGAATAGATGAGCCGCTTGTCTTTCATCTAACATTTTCCTTCTCTGATTCCCCGAGTATAGAAAAGACAGCCTTTATAAGGCAGAAATCCACTAAGTAGCTTCCTAAAAGTCTTGGTACTTCAATTAAGGCACATTGTAAACAATCAGTTTTTTTTTTTTTTTTCTGTTTTGAGACAAGGCTTCTCTTTGTAGTCCTGGCTGTTCTAAAACTCATTCTTATAGACCTGGCTGGCCCTGGACTCTGCCTCTACCTCCCATGTGCTAAGATTAAAGTCCTGAGCCACTAATGCCCGGCTGGAAATCAGATTTTCTGTTGTAGGTTCTGTGCTTCCTGAAACATAAAAACTAGCAGTAGATAAAGAAATTATTCCTGCCCCCCTTTTTTTCTGACACTCTAACAGGTGTAGCTCAGGGAGAAACCCGCCGTGGCAAATGCATTCAAAGTGTTGATGAACAATGTGTCCTGCAATTCACAAATTCACATTAAGTCTCAAAGCTAGTTTCATTCTTCATCTACACACCAGTCAAGTGATCCACCGCTAAGAGTTATGTGAGATAGCAGCCCCTAGCCACAGACAGGCTAGAGCTTTCACAGGCCTAATTTGAAATACCCTTTCTTAATATACAAAAATATCAGGTCAGCTACATAAAATTTCTCTGAGGGAAAAAAAAATCTTGTTCTATAGCTTATAATTTTCAAAAATATTACTTTTACATATATCTATTTTCTGGTATAGATAACATAGTTTGAGGCCTGTCATGGTATACAGGTCTGCTTAATATTCTTTGTGGGGAATTTTGCTCTGGATAAAATGAGGGAGCATGTTTTGAAGGTCTCTCTTAGAAGAGTGGGACTTAAGATAAGCCACTGATTAGAGGGTTGGATGTCTAAGGAAATGCTATTTTACTAATATAATAAAAAAATGAAAACAGCATCATGAACCATTTTGGTGAGGGAGGTTAAGGATGATTTCAGTTTGTGAATTTGAAGTAATTGTAGATGATGTCTGAAGGGATGGAGGAAGCTTAGGGATGATATCAGTACTACCAATACGAGCCCAGCAGACAGCCACCATGTCAAGCGTTCAGCCACAGGAAGGAAGGTAGGGAAGTAGGTTTCAGAGGGAAGAGAGTGAAGAAAGGAGGCACGGAGAACCAAGAACTAAATGTAGGCCCCTGTAGTGTTAATTAGTGAGCAGATGGGAATAGCCTGATGTGATGCCATTGAATGAATGTGGGGGACAGGAAGAGGTTGTTAGAAATATTTTGCTTGTACATTGATTTTTTTTTTTAAATCAGGATAATATTCCAGGGAGTAAAAAGAATTAAAATCCAAGAGGAGAGCATTGGATTTAGGATTCTAGTGACTTCTTAAAAAAACAGAAAATAGAAGGCGTGCATATTATTAGAAGATAAGAACGTTGTATTAGTTACTTTTCTCAGCCTCATGACCCATCAGAAGAAAACTAAAGGTGGGAGGGTTTGTTTAGGCTCAAGGTTCAGAGCATCTAGAGTTGAAAGCTTGACAGCTGGGCTAGCTTCCTCCCTAACAACAGGAGCAGGAAGTAGCATTCTTCATATCTTCATAGACTAGTGGAGAGTGAGAACAGAAGCCTGGCCTGGCTGTAACACTCAGGTTCTGACAGTCTATGCCTGTCCTAAAGATTCTATAACATTCTAAAACATTGTCCCCAACATGGAACCAAGAGTTCAAATGCATGTGCCTGTGGGAACATTTCATATTCAACAGACACGAAGAGACAGTATTGTTTGGCAACAATAGCTACAGGTTGCCTTTGCCCTTAAATTTCTTAATTGTCTTTTTCTCAAATTTGTTTATTTTTCATTTAGAGTTGAGGCTTTCCTTGGTCCCAAGAGATCTTCCTGCCTCTGACTCCCAAGTGCTACATACCTGGGTGCAAGCAGAATTCTTAAAAACTTATGAGAAAAATTACAAGACACTTGTGATGACTTTGTTTTGTTTTGTCAATTTGTCACAAATCTAAAGTTGTCTGGGAACAGGAACCTCAACTGAGAAAATGCCCCCATCATACTCCATCATATTGCTTATAGGTACGTCTGGAAAGCATTTCTAAATTAATAATTGATGTGAGAGGGCCCAGAGCACTATGGGTAGTATCACCCCTGGGCTAGTGGTCCATGGGGAGCAAGCCAGTAAGCAGAATTCTTCCATAGCCTATACTTCAGTTCCTGCCTCCAGATTCCTGCCCTGCTTGATGGACTCTGATAGGGATGTATAAGCCAGGGATGATTTTGCTCATGGTGTTTACCACAGCAATAGAAAGCAAAGGAGGACAGTTCTGAAGAATTTACATTCAGTAAGGGAGTCAATCTTCAACCAAGTCTATGCTATAACCTGCACACCAAAGGAATGGGAATATATGGAGACAGGATGTGTTTTCCCATTTCTTTCTTGAAACAACAACAATAATAACAAAAACAAAAATGTTATTGCTTGAGCCTAGAGTCTCGTGCCTATTTCCCTGCATGTTTAAGCCTGGGGCAAAAGTAAGACTGAGTTTAAGCCTAGCTACAAAGTGAATTCCAGGCCAGCCTGGGCTATAGTTTAAGATCCTTTCTGAAAAGATGTTTCATTTAATTAGTGTCTTAGTTAGGGTTTCTATTGCTGTAATGAAACAACATGATCAAAAAAGCCAGCTGGGAAGGAAAGGGTTTATTCAGCTAGATTACATTTCTGTTTTGCTATTCATCACCAAAGGAAGTCAGGATAGGAACTCAAACAGTGTAGGAACCTAGAAGCAGGAGCTGATGCTGAGGCCAGGGAGCATGCTGCTTACTGACTGCTTCCCTGGTTTGCTCAGCCTGCTTTCTTCAGAGCCCAGGGATGGCACCATACACCATGGACTGGGCCCTTTCCCATTGATCAGCAAATGTGAAAAAGCCTTACAGCTGGATCTCATGGAGGCATTTCTTCAACTGAGGGAGAGTATTTAGACTACACTAGATAAAAAATGGCTACAGTTTCTGGGTGTCAGCCAGAGAACAAGTTCTTTCTAGCAGTGGCTGTGGTCCACTGTCCTACAGGGTCTAATTAGTTTGCTTCCTTGACCTTGATTGCTACCTTTAACAGACGGTTTAAAGCCTGCTGGCTTTTAGAAACTGCCAAGTCTGCTGCCTGTCTGGTCAATGGTTTTGACTTGCCCAAATCTCCAGCTGTCTGACCACATGCTCAGCTAAGCCCATTTGCGTCATTATTGTCTATACCTCTTTTGTAAAGGCTCATTTAAGATCTAGCTCCTCTGTAGCTTAGTGGTAGAGTACTTGGCCAGAATGTGTGAGTCCCTGGGTTCTATCCTAAGGAGCAAAGCAAACAACCAAAGGTACTTGGTGTAATAAATACCAAGAAGAAAAAGAATTAAAACTAAAATCTGGGCATGGTGTTGCAGACTATAATCATATCATTCTGGAGGTAGATTCAGGAGGAATAAGAGTTTAAGGACAGCCTTGACTACTTAGCAAATTTGAGACCAACCTGGGATACATAAAGTTGTTCCCTATACATGCACATGTATGCACATATAAGCAAAATAAAAATAAAAGATAATGATGGCAGGAGGGATTGGACTCAGAGAGAGTAAATACAGAGTTGAGAGTGTATCAGTGGTTCTCAACCTTCCTAATGCTTTGCCCCTTTAATATGGTTCCTCATACTGTAGTAACCCCACCCATAAAATTATTTTCATTGCTACTACATAACAGTAATTTTACTACTGTTATGAATTGTAATGTAAATATTTTTGGAGATAGATGTTTGCCAAAGGGATTGAGACTCACAGGTTGAGTACCACTGGTTTAATTAGAGGGTAGAGGTGGGCTTAAACAGATTAAATTTGGTGGTCTTCACCCATTTTGCAAAGTAGCATGCAAACTTTTTCAGAGGGGTAGTTTGAATTGTATACAACCAGAATTAGGTATCAGTAAGTGTAAGAAATCGAACTGTAGAAATGTTGAGTGTAGATGCCTCAGCAAGTAAGGGCACTACTACCTGCCGAGCCTGATGACCTGAGCTGACTGATCCCCGTGACCAATGTGGTGGGAGGGGTCAGTGCATTTTACCAGCGTATACACACACACACACACACACACACACACACACTGTAGCAGGCACTCTCCAAACAAACAGAAAAACATAAATAAAATGTAATTTTAATGTAAAGTATTGAGCTTAAAATTCACATTCACAGCAGATTGCAAATGTGTGCTTATGGATACTTTAATGTTTCTATGTAGGTTTTTGTACCACTCTCTATATATTCCTCTCTTCATTTTCCTTTAAAATATTCAATTATTCCAAAGGTTCTTCTTCCCTTAACTTTTTTTTTTTTTAGAAAAAATTGTTACCAAATAACAATCATAATTAAGTATATTAAGAATAGTCTTGGCTTTCAGCTGATAGAAGGCAAAGGCATAGTTTTCTTTGGTAACCTCAAAATATAGGTTATCTGACAGCAACTACCTCCCCTATTCTATTTGATTTTAATAGTAATGGTAAGTATGCCATTTTTAGTGTTCACACCAAACCTACCCCAAAGAGTAGTCTCTTTCCAAAAGATTGGTAATGATATTGCCAAAGCAACCAGTGACTGAAAGGTCTTGAAGATTACAGTGGAACACCACTTTGATTAGAATGAGAAATTACACTTAGAATCTGGCTGAGGTGGAATATTCTGCCTTTGCCCCTTGTCAGCAAAACTTTCAAGAAGCTACCAAAAGTGAAATGAACACAAAATGGTGACACAGTGGAAATTCCACTTTCAATGAGGCTGTCAACACTGCTGAACAGAATCAAGGCTGATGTGTAGCCAAAACACTTTCTGAGACCATTAAAGAAATCTCATGGACTGCCCAGTCTGTGGGCTGCAGTGGCAGTGGCAATACCCTCATGACATCATAGGTAATATCAACAGTGATGCAGTGGAGCTGGACAGAGTGGTGCACACCTGCTCTTGCAACATCTGCAGGCTAAGATAGGGTGACTGAGAGTTCAAAGCCAGTCTAAGCTGCAGAGAAATACCTTATGTCAAAACAAACTAACAAACAACAAGAGAACCCTGTTAATCTTGGAAAGACATCATGACAAAATGTTTTATGTCCCTTTCCTTTTCCCAAAGATCCCTGCTTCCATTTTCTCTTTGGTTTTTTGAGTTGCTGTTTCTCTGTGTAGACCTGGCTATTCTGGAACTCTGTAAACCAGGCTGGCCTTGAACTCAAGAGATCTGTCTGTCTCTGCATACTCAGTACTGGGACTAAAGGCTTGTTTCATAAGGAAACCTCGTTCTCCCATAGAAGTTTTCTCTCTGACATTACTAAATTACCTATATGCATACCTAATCACTTGTTTTCTTTTTATTTCTTTCATTGTGGCTGTTTGTTTTGAGACAGGATTTCTCTGTGTAGTTTTGGAGCCTGTCCTGGAACTCGCTCTGTAGACCAGGCTGGCCTCAAACTCACAGAGACCCCCCCACCCCACCTCTGCCTTCCAAGTGCTGGGGGTAAAAGGTGTGTACCACCAATGCCCAGCTTGTTGCTTCTTTTCTTAGCTTCCTTATGCACATGGGTTACATTTTTGCTCTTCTTAATCTGTTTCTGTTGTTGCTGTCATCAATTTAAAGGATCCGTCAGTGTACCTAAAGACAAAGAAAGCATTTTTTTTTCCTCCCTAGGAAGCCTGTTTTCAGAAGTGGTGCTGTTTGTATTTATGGCAGAGCAGTTCTTCACTGCATGGTACTATGCCATAATTTCAGGACATTAAACAGTATATCCCTTGTCAAAAGCACTCATCCATCTCATTCTCCCACTCATTCCCATTTCACTCTGTATCAACCAAAGAATCCCCCATATGTATCCTATTAGTAAGCAGTATTGCTAGAGAACTGCAGGAAGCCAAGTTAAATTTGCATTTCATATTATTACACAATAAATTTTGTATAAGATATTTCAAATGTTACATGAGATATGTTTCTTCGGAGTATTATTTAAAATTCAAAAACATCTGAATTCTCCATATTTTTATTTTCTATTACATTTATTTGGGGTGTGTGTATGTATGTATGTTTGTATAACTCATAGGACAACTTGTGGTAGTTGGTTATTTACTTCTAGCATGTGGGTCCCAGGAATTAATGGAGTGGGGGCCTGTAGTAATGACAGTTCTGGAATCGTTTCTAAGGCAAGGGTGCCCTTGAAATAAAGCTTCAAAAGATGAGGGTGAGACGGGAAAGGGGAGAACTTTTCAAGCAAAGCAAGCAGCATAAGCAAAGACAGTCCAAGCAAAGTTTATTAAACAACCACCAGTTCAGAGAACTGCAAACATTACCTGTGGCTGGAACAGTCAGAGAACAGTAAGAAACAAAGTGTTTGTTGTGGATGGGGTATGTACCTTGTTCTTGCCTCACAAAGGAATTTGCTGAAAGCATTCCTCTTCTCTCCTCTCCTCTCCTCTCCACTTCACTTCCCTCCCCATCTCTCCCCTCCTTTTTCTTCTCCTCTCCTTTCTGTTCTCTTCATCTCTCTTGCCTTCACTCCCCTCTTTCTCCTTTTTCCTTTTATCTCTTCTTTTGGGACAGAGTCTCTCAACAAAGGCCTAGATACCCTGGAACTTGCAATTGGACCAGCCTGGATTCAAACTCACCTACCTCTGCTAAAAGCATAATTCTTGATGACTAAATAGAATGTTTTAATCTGATAAATTTCTTGTACTATTATAAAATTTTCTGGATCCTGACAAAATGTTACTTTTTATTAACAACCCTTATACTTAGTTTAAGAATAAAATTATGCATATATTCAATTACATTGAAATGATTTCATCTACTATAATCTGGTTCCTGAAAATTTTAAAACTTGCTGGATAAGCATGAATTCACACTAAACAGATGTTATTCAAGTAAAAGCAGTTGTGCTCTGATAATTAAAATATTTGCAGAAAATACCTGATATGCTTGAATACTAGCATAATATCTGTGCATGTTTGCATGCACACACGTGTATCATTTTTTCCAGTGCAGGTGATCCAACCTGGAGCCTTGTGCATACTAGGCATGAAATCTGTTACTGAGCTACACCCCAGTCTTTCTTTACTATTTTTATAATGTCTAGCCAATATTATATGCTGCCATCTGATGGTTTTCTAATATTGTATAGCATTAATGTTAGTAAATATTTTATATGAAGGGAAATATTTCAATAAACTAGCTGATCATATTTTAATAAATGGACATGGCATATAATTATGTAGATAATATAACATATTAGTGTAAATGTACATTTTCAGAATATAAGCAAAAAAGAATCCATTGGCAGAAATAAGAATAGGTTCTATTCTTGTTTTCCTTTTTCTGGACTTCAGGCTTTGTGGGTTAAGTGAAATCATGCCCCATTGCCATCATTTATGTTATGGTTTAGGGAAGGAAATCATTTTACAAGTTTACTCCCATTTCCTAAAGTTTAGAGGGAATTGAAATCTTACAAGTGTTTTTGAGTGAGAAAAGGCAAGGCTTGCATCACTTAATACAAATATAGTAAAAGATAATAATCATTCAATCTTGGCCAAATGAGTTAACCTCTATGAGTATCCATTTCTGCATCTGTTAAATGGGAATAATAACAAGTATTTAAGAGGTTGCTGTGATGACCAGTGTTCACTCTTTGGGGATGAGCACAGTCTAGTGCATGGTAAGTGCTCATGCTCGGTGGACTTTTGCTTCTGTTTTCATCTGGTCAATGGCACAACATTTTGAACCTGAACAGAAAGTAATCCAGGATAGGAATCTCTACTAATAATGCTATTCAGCTTTAAACAATTCTTTTTGTGACACCATGGTTCTGTTTCTGCATCCAGAAAATGAAAATAATATTGCAAATATTTGTAAATATGAGTACAAAACTTGGAAATTAAGTAAATGCAAATGTATGTATCATATTGAAACATCTAGTTATGTTTATGGTCCTGAAGATAAGAATAGTTAATGTTTTGTATTTACAGTGTTCCCTCCACTCAGGCATTAACAAGACATTTCCAAGGTGAGCAAGAATGTTGCCTTGAATGTCACCAGGGTTATGAACATGGAAGACAGTGATAGGAGAGACTGGTATTCTAAAATCCATGGACAATCATTGTTCCTAGACAGTAAATAACAGTTAAGTAAGTCTTTAATGAACCTTGCTAAACTGTTGCAGTAAGAAGTGGGTAGACCAGATGTCCCTGGTGAGCTGATATGGAAGATCTCTAGGCTACTTGAAAATCTATAACCTCTCTATTGCTTTTTAATGCCCAGCTATTCCATGTATCAGTTTCTCTGTAGAGTTAGCAACAAAGCAGGAAAGTTATGCTGCAAGAGTGTGGCTGTGTTAAGGTACCTTGCCTTGACTCACATCTTAAGACATGAGATGAATCATTATAACTAGTTTGGTTAACATTAACATTGAAATGTTAATTTAAGAGTTATATAAAGCAGTAATTAGACCCTTGAGCCATATTCCTAGATATAAATTCTGACTTTGGAGTTTCCTAGCAATGTAAATTTAATACCCCAGGATGATAAAAATAGTATCTACCTCATTAATTAGGCCAATACCTTAACCATTATGAAAGGTCCAGTTAATGCCTCACTAGCTTTGTGGTTCAACTGGGTGATAAAGTGCATAAATAAAGCTAGCTATAACTGCAACAACATAATAGTAACTCTTACTATGCCAGTGCATAATATTTCATAAACCACATCTGTTCTTTCCTTCTCATCATTAATGTTCGAAAACAGTGCAGCACACAGATTATAAGTCAGCCTTTGCACAACGATGGACACTTACCCCTTGTTTTTATGTTTGTGAAATGGTTAAAAATGGTACCCTCTCTATGAAGTTATTAAAGCAGAGCTGTTCCAATGATACAAATAAAATACCATCAGTCCATTCTCTGACAGAGTAAATTTTTAGTGCTGTGAATTTTAGTGAAAGGCATGTAAAACTCTTCAGATACTCCTGAGTTTAACTATCATCATCACAACTTTAAAGTGGTCAGGGTTGAAGCTTCTTACTGTAGACTTAGACATAGTAAACAAACCTAAAACAAAGCTGTGTCTGGTATAGCCTCAACTCATATAGATACTGCCTAAGGCATGCTGCTGTAGGAACACTGAGTGCTTTCCTTTCCTTTGGGATCCTCACCACTCATCTCTGAGATGAAGCTCTGGATTGTTTCATCTTCCTTACATTTTTCAAGTCCACCAGGCTAAGGAAGGCTGTTTATGCCATCACAAGGTAGGCAGTGTCTGATTTTTTATTTGAATCTGTTAGAAGCAGCTGAAAGAAACCATTGTCAGTTGGCATTAGAGCTGGACATTGAGAATGTATGGAGGGTTGGGGGATGATGTTTTTAAAAAGTTACAGGAAAAGAATAGAAAGTGTCTTGAATTTCAGGGTCTTGCATATATGGAAGAGTTTGATTTACCTTCTCTAAGGGTTAACTCTGGGAAAACATTAGTAGCATTTTTCTTTATCCAATTTATTCTTCTTTAAACCTAATTATTGTCTTAATAGATTAAAATTAATTATGGTATTAGTTCAAGCAAAATGTAATAAGGAAATCAAATGCTTTGCTTCTGTCTTCCTCAAAGGCATTCTAAAGTAAAAGAGTTTTACATTATAAATTGTTCTTAAGAATTCCAACCATTTCCACCCATCATTTTAAAAAATCAATGCTCATAAAATTATATTCATAAAATAACAAAATGTTTTGGCAGAAAATTTTTATTAATTCACAAGGGGAATTAGGGCTAGCTGTCTTTATCCATTAATATACTTACTGTTTACTAAATGTTCTTTTGGCTAGTTCTTAATCCAAACTTTATCTTCATTTGCAATGGCTGGGAGTGTTGCTATGGCAACCTTAGGACTCAGGACTTTAGAATGTGGGCATATCAGTGTCTATGTGTGTTTGTAAAGTCTTGTCTATGATATTTACTATTTAGAGGCTGTGCACTATGTGTTGTTGTTATCGGTGTTGTTATTGTATATGTATATCAAAAGATAGTTTCCAGAATGTCCACTGTCTAAATATGTTGGAAAGAAGGAAGGGAGGGAGGGAGGGAAAGAGGGAGGGAAATGGGCTTACAAAAACACTACTATCATTATGCTTTCAGTATTTGTCTTATTAGGTTTATACTGCTGTGATAAAACATCATGACCAACCAGCATGGGGTAAAAGGGGTTTATTTCTGTTCACAACTCTCAGGTTATATGCATCAGTAAAGAGTTTCAGGGCAGGAACTCAAGGGAGGAACTGAAGCAGAAGCCATGGAAGGATACCATTTGTTTATTCATGTTTTTGCTTAATCCTCCTTTTCAAAGTTTGGTTTTTGTGTCTGTTATTGCTGAGATTAGTAAAAGCTTCTGAGACTTGAAAGAAAGAAAAAGAGAGAGAGGAGAGAGAGAGAGAGAGAGAGAGAGAGAGGAAGGAAGGAAAGACAGACAGATGGAAGGAAGGAAAGACAGAAAGAAGACAGCATTACTTTCTTGTTGTTCTCTAACTAACCTTTTTATCCACAGCAGTTGAGAGATTTAGTTTGGGAACCACTGTTATTCTCTCCCATATGGAGTATGTTAAATGATGAATGATGACAATGATATGTGACTGTTATTGCGCCTTTTTTGAGGTACATTTCTTTGCTTCCAAAATTGAGTACATTCTTCTCTTTTTTAGAGTAGCACAACCCGTTAACCCTAGACACAGAGTGACATTTGCCACATACGTTGCAGTTTTTAGGTGAGTTTTTCTCAACTTCAAGGTATAAACATTCATAAGGGCTTCCTGAATAGGACCCCAGTCATTGAGGAAATGAAGCCAACAATCAACAAACATGAAATTAAAAAGCTTCAGTGTAACAAAGGAACAGCTAGTCAAGCAAAGAGACAGCCTACAGAATCAGAGAAAAATGGGAAGATAAACATCTAAGTTATATATATATATATATATATATATATATATATATATATATATATACCCAAATAAGGATACAAACAGCTCAGTTTTAAAATAGCCTGAAATACTAAATAATGTGCTCTTAAAAGCAGAAATACAAATGGTCGATAAAAATTTTTTAAAAGTGTTTAACATTCTTAGCCATCAGGGAAATTCGATTTTCAACTGTGAAGAGATGTCTCAACCATAATAGAATGGCAGTCATCAAGAAAACAAAAGACAGCCAATGCTGGCAAACGTGTTGAAAGAGCAACCCTGATCTACTGTTGATGGGAGTTTAAAGTGGCAGCCACTATAGAAGTCAGCATGGAGGTTTCTCAAAAAAGACAAAAACAGTTATGATATGACCCAGCTTTATCTCTCTTGGGCATATATACCCAGGACTCCACATCCTACCAAAGAGATACTTATATATCCATGTTTACTGTTGGTCTATTCACAATAGACAAATATACTTATTTGTTTATTTTGGGGGATGAACTGGAGAATAGGGTTTTGTTCTGTGCTGGCTTAGAACTCAAGATTCTCCTGACTTTGCCTCCCAAAGTGGTAGCCATCCTTTGGATTTCTGACACATCTCATTTAATCCAGTCAGACATTTGACTTATTCTCTACATATGAGATCCAGTTATTGCCTAGAAGAGTATTTCTTTTCAGTGGACTTTTTCAATAAACTGATTCCAAAATGGAAAATTTGAACATAATGAAACTCGAACAAGTCTGATAGACTTTGTTTTATTAATAGGACACATGTTAACTAATAGGGATAGTGTTTTCAGTTTTAGATACTGTGATGATACAATCAGAAATCTTGTTAGGATTAGTTGTTTGCTTGACACACAATTATCACTGTTTTCAGGGGTTCCATAAACAGGGATAAATATCAAATATTTCCAGAACTATTGTATCTCCTGTGTTTAACTAATGTTCCCACCTCAGCTTCAGATCAAGAATTTTCCTACTTATTACTTATTAAAACAACAACAACAATAAAACAAGGCTGGGTGTGGAGGTGAACACCTTTAATCCCAGTACTAGAGACACAGAGGTTGGTGGATCTCTGTGAGTTTGAGGTCAGCCTGGTTTACAGAGGGAGTTCCAGTGGACACTCAGGGCTACACAGAGAAATCCTATCTTGAAAAACAAAAACAAGCAAACAAACAAAAAAACCTACAAAACCCAGACACTTCAAATGCTCATAAATGTAGTCTTTTACCAGCATAGTCTTGTAATTCATATTTATAGGATTATCTAGGACCAAGAGATTTTCAGATATACATGAGAAATAATGTTTTTCTTGAAATTAGAATTATATACAAAACATTGGTGTTTTATTTCTGGCATGTGTTCACATAATAAACTTTATCACAAGAGAAAGCAATGAAAACCTGTGGTCATTCATTCCTGGTTTAGGGCACACAATAATTTCATGATTTTTGCTTTCTGCCATAATGTCATTTGTTAGGTTAGTTATAACATGGTTATGTCAGAAACAAGGGCCCTGAGATAGTGATGATGGCTGATAGAAAGCTATGCGTTTGTTTAATATCCTTCCTATATAAAAACAAAAATCAGAAAGAAACAGCTGAGGAGAGCCCCTCACCAGCAAAGTGTTTGCCACACAAGCATGAGGACCTCAGTTTGATCCCCAACATCCACATAAAAATTTCAGCATGATAATGGATTAATTAATAATTAATTAATTGAGTTTTTGAGACAGTTTTCCCTGTGTAAGAGTCATGGCTGTCCTGGCACCTGATTTGTAGATCAGGCTGGCCTTGAACTCACAGAGACCTGCCTGCTTCTGCCTCCTGAGTGAATGCTGGGATTAATGAAGTGCTCCAATGATAGTGGATTTATAATCCTAACTCTTGGGTAGAAAAAAAGTAGATCATCAGGGCTCACTGGCTAGACAGCCTAGTCTAATTAGCAATGCCACATGGATATAATAGTCAAGATTGACCTCTGGTCACCAGATGCACAGCGTATGCACATAAACATGTATCCACATACAAATGTGCACGCTTACTCCAACATGGACCTAATAATAACTACCCCCCCACACACATACAGCAAACAAAAACTAGAAAGAAAAGAACGTGGTACAGAGTTCAGCTGTACCTGGCTTATACTTGTACTCAGTCTCTAAGATGATCATTGTCTCATTTAGGGTTTCTATTGCTGTGGAAAGACACCATGACCACAGCCATTCTTATAAAGAAAAGCATTTAATCGGGTGGCTTACTCAATTTCAATTTCAGAAGTTCAGTTCATTACCAGCATGGTGGGACATGAAAGTGTGCAGACATGATGCTGGAACGGTAGCTGAGAGTTCTACATCTTGCAGGCCACAGAAAGTGGTCTGGGTGTCACACTGAGGGAAGCTTGAGCAAAAGAGACCTCAAAGCCTGCCCCCACAATGATATACTTCCTCTAACAAGGCCACAGCTACCTAATCATGCCACTCCTTTTGTGGGCTATTATTTTTCAAACCACAACAATCAATTATGCAGCAAAAGTTAGTATTTCTCAAAGATAACAACAGTATCTTTGAATTTTATAACTGTCTTTTGGTATTTGGAATTGTTACAAATTTGGTTTTAAACAACCTACTAGGTTAAAAGCTAGAAGCAATGTGGTCCATTTTATTTCCTTACTGCGGCTCTGGAAGCTTATGCTTAAATAATGATGATAGTCACTTTTAGATTGATAGATTATGAGTCAAGAGAACAGTTTCACCTATGACTCATGGAGTATCTGGTATAAGTCATTTGACTCATCAGTTTCTCTCATTTAGGAAATGTCACTGTACATGTACCATAAAGTACTTATGAAATGTTGGGATCCACAGAAAAAAATGTGACAGCTACAAGGTTAAAATCTCATTTAACATATAGTTTTATACAACTTGCAACATTTCAATTTCATTTCATACCATAGAAACTCTCCTTCCTTTACAAATTATACAACTCTCAGAGGTCTTTTTAATCCCTGTATTTGTGGTGCTGCTGGTGACTGAACTTGGTCCAGCACTTCCACAGGCAAGGCATGTGCCTAACCATCGAGAACACCACCAGCTGCTAGTTTTTCTTTAAATGATATAACTTATTAAAAAGTTTTGTAGCTGCTGTTTGTTTCTGGTCATAATGCTAAATGAAGCAAATTAAGAGAAATATTCAATGTTGGATTTATTTTACCAGTCCCCCCCCCAGTTAAATTAAAAAATCACATAATATCCAGAAACTACTACAAATTAAATTAAGTAATAATTCTACCTTGGTGAAATGGATTAAACCTGTCTATACCATTGATTTTCTAAGATTGGTTAATATTATTTTGAGTAAATGGAAAGTCTGACACTCTGCAAACATTCTCCCACTGAACTATATGCCTAGCTCAAGTCTAAATGCTTCTTATGATATGAGACATGCCATAACTTAGAATCAGATCACAATGTAGAAAGAGAAAACCTAAAAGGCCAAGAGATGAGCCATCCTGGAGTCTGCCTGGCTCTGTCAGAGGTCCTGATCATGCCTAGCCAAGGGACAACCACTCAATGTATGTCAGTGGATGGGAATGCTTTGGTTCTGGGAGGGTATATAAGGTTCCCCCTATTGCTGGAGTTTCTTGTCTGTTAGGTTGGTTCCATAGCCACTTTTGCCCCAAATAAGCACACCAAAACTTATATTAATTATTAATCTGTTGGCCAATGGCTACAGTTTCTTATTTGCTAGCTCTGTCTTAATTATTAACCCATAACTACTAATCTATGTATTTCTACATGGCCTTATCTTACCAGAGAACACCTGGTACATCATATCTTCCCAACCTGTATGTACATGGCATCTCTTTGCAGTGCCTCTCTGCCTACATTTCCCATAATTCTCATTTCATAGTCCTGCCTATCTCCCTTCCTCTATTGACCAAACAATGTTTTATTCATCAACCAATAAGAAAAATATATACAGAAGGACCCTCATCATCCCCCAGTTGCTAAATAAACAAGTCTGCTGTTTTTCTTTCCTAGTGTCTGTGCTGTTGATTCAGTGCTTTCTCACCCCCTCTTCCAAGGGAACCATAAGGATCTAGAAACAAATGGGATTCTTATAAACAGCAAGAATGACACTAGGCATGCCAATATCAGCAAAGGTATGCAGCACAGTGCCTGACATATGTTTTTGAACCTTAATGCTCAATATAAAGGTGGTTAGAGATGAATAACAAGTGACACATACTAGGTTTAACTATGTTCCCCAGTGTACCTAACAGGAAATCTCACTGCCTTTGGCATTGTGTGTGGATAATCCCAAGAGGTGGCTGAGTCCTTGGGTAGATGTAGATTAAGTCGTAGAGCAGGCCTGCTGCTCTCTCCTGAAAGACAAACCTCATTGGAACTCACTGTTTAAGCTTTAATGGTTGAGGAGGAAAAATAACCCAAGCTCAGAATGACTTTGCCATTACCTTGCATTCAGCTTTCGACAGTCTTAGGCATTGTGCTTATCTTTTTTTCTGGGCTGCTCCCACATAAGATCCATAGCCTTTAAAGTTACAGTGGTGAGAAGAAAAATAATGAATAGAATCTTTCTAGTCCTGCTCACAGTTTCTTAGCAATGAAATAAAAGGCATCACTATACCAGAGTTTTTATTTCATAAGAGAGAAATAATCTTGTAGGTTAAATAGCATTTGAATATGGTCAACATAAAATTAGTTGGCTTCTCAAATACTTTTTTATTTTAATGTGTATTGTCCTTTGTAATATGATGTTTCCTTCTTGCATGGTTCGTGGATAATAGTATTAAGACTCTTGTGCAATTTCAGTTTCACAATAACTCAAGAGAAGAACAGAAGACTGGTTCAGATAGCAAAAACTCATCACAAAGAAAAAAGGGAAATCTCTGTATTTTGTTCCAAACTCACTCTTTATAATACCTGTTGTCCAAAGTAAAACCGAGGCAAGGATGTTATGTAGTTGACAGGGGTAGTGAGCACAGACATAATTAGCACATTAACTCTATTATTTCATGGTTGTCAGTTTAGGATTAGGGTAAAATAGATAGTGATTCTCTATGTAACTAAGGCAATTAATAAAAATAATGTTGATCAAGTGTTTAGGAAATCTTGAAGCAAAAATCATGCCTTTGATCTTGAAAGAAGTGGGGTCATTCTTAAAGGAAATCAAGCAGGAAGGCAAAATAAAAACAAAACAGCAATCATATCAACAATAAAAGAGAAAAAATGAAATAAATAAAAGTTGGTTGACATTTTTGAGTGATTCAAAGAACTCATTCATCTAGCTAGTCAAGTTGTATACACTACATAATGACTGTAGACATTTTAATGGCAAATATGTTGTGTTAGATGTTGAAGATTTAAAAATATAAGATTTAGCCTGGAGAGGTGGCTCAGGAGGTGAATGGGCTTACCTCAACCCTGAAGATCTGATTTCCATCCCCAGAGGCCCCTAGGGTAGAAGGAGAAAACTGATGCTCACAGATTTGTTCTCCAAACTCCCCAAATGGGCTTTCATATGACTCAGGCAGTTAGAGACCTGTGGTGGGATAGAAAGAGCAATGAGTAAGACATTCCTGACTCTTCATCTCTCTATGGGAGTCAGTGTGTCAGGGAATCACACACACACACACGCACACACACACACACACACACACACACACATACACACACACTCTTCAATTGTGATTTGCCATGAAAAATACATAAGATACAATAGAAGTTCCCATTAAGGCAGTATGCCTTAAGTGAAATCTATGAGTGGTTCAAGAAATCAATCTAGTGGCTTAAGATAAGATAAGAAACAACAGAAAATAAAGTCAATCATAGACAGTAAGAATTGCCATTCTTTAGTGAACCTCTATTTTAATTTGTTTTTAGTAAATAAAGAGACACGCACCTACATCCTTGTAAAATATGCTTTCCCACAATGCTAGATAATTTATATAACAAAAGGAAGGGAGGAATGCATAAAAGGTTAAGATTGTTAAATTTTAGCTAAGAAGACTTCCATGTCCACAAGCCTTTTGGTTAAAGATCTTTGAAAATTCAGGGAGTGAGCAATATGGATATTTGGTGAATAAACATTCTAGGTAGAATATTCAGTTCAAAAGCCCCAGAATATAGTCTGCTTGTTTGAAGAAAAGCAAGACCAGTGTAAATGGTTCTTAAATGGGACTGAGTAGAAGCAAGTTAGGAGAGGAGGTTAGCTACTTGCTTTTCAGCCTCTCTGAGTGAGCAGAATTTCACCTCAGCCTCTGAATCCTGAGTTCTATAGAGGGATAGAGATCTAGATGAACTTCCCTTTATCTGCTGTGAAAGAGCCAGTGCTTGAGGGAACAGAATTCCAGCCTGGCTACAGCCAGTGCTGAACTTATCTGCTACTGGTGGCTGTGAAGTTGCAATTATCAATTAGGACAGCAGTTGCTTTAAAGGAGAGCTACTGAATTTAATGAAAAAACAACAGCAATGTTTCTCTCCCAAGTCTTTGTCCAGTGTTCACAACAACAACAATTTTTTTTTTTGTATACTAAGTCAAGGTGTGCTACCATACTAGCCATTTTACACTGCCCGCACACACACAAACACACAGTTGCTGTAAAAGAAGATATTCATTTAAAGGATTTTGTAGCTAAGCAAATTTGGTATATTTTTATTTTCTAATGCTAGTTCAGTGTCCATGATGATTTAATAGTTGTTTATTTGTGAAATAAAATACTTGAGCACGTTGCTGAAAAAATAAAATTTATGTTACTAAAACAGAATCAAATTCTAAGTTCAATGGTTAAGATATATAATTGACTTTCAAAACAAAACAGACTGAAAACTAAGTTGTTTTAAAGAACTTTAAAAGTCTGGCTCTCTTATGATAGCCCAGTAACTCATTGTGTATTCCAGGATGGCTTTGAATTCACGGCAATCCTCCTGCCTCAATTTCCTAAATGCTGGGATTACAGGCATGAACCACCACACCAAACTCTTTTGTCCTTATTATAGAGATAGAAGTTATAGAAAATACACAAAGTATAAGGATAATAATAAAAATTTCCTTTAGTCATATTGCTCAGATATAGTACCACTGATACACACATACACACACACACACACACACACACACACACACACACATATATATATATATATATATATTTGCCCCTGCCTATATACTTAACACACATTTTAATTATTAGAATATTATGACAGTAACAATGAGTAGCAATTATTAACCATTTGCTATGAGTCAACTACTTTGCATGTGTCCTTTCAGTTACCACCTGGATCCTGTTGAGAACAGTTATTCTTAATATACCCATTTTGTAAATAAGGAAACTGAAACTCAGAAAGACCTAACAGCTTGCTCGAGCTTACACATTTAGAACTAGTGTGAGGCAACTTTGGAACTTTGTCCATTCTCACTGCAAGGGTAAAGCCTGTGTCCTCTATTTTTATCCTGATCCAAGCTCCTCGTCTGTCTGGATATTGTGTTAATTTCCACAAAGCTCTTCTGGATTCTTACAAAATGACTTCCAGTTCTATAAAGGGTCTGTTTTCTATCCATGTCATAACTAATTTAACCATGTCTCCACGTTAGACAGTAGGTAATTTCCAACACTGAAGTCAAGAGCAGAGTGTGAGTCATCTGTGTCCCCAGGATCTAGGAAAATACCAGGCACTTTAATTCAGGCTCAAAATGTCAGCCCAATGATTAGAGCAAAGAAAGAAGCTTCATCTAGAGGAAATAACAAAGAAAGTTGAGGGAGAAATGAAAATGTGTCTGAGGGGAAATGAAGAGACAGGGATGGAGAGGAGTGCACGTTGGGGGTTCATGTTCCTAGGATCTTTGAGTTCTGGAAAGCAGAAGTGCAGGGAGAGGTTAATGCTATAAGAAGATAATCAATAGGAAAAACATTGGTTCTAGATGGAATCAAGAATCCGGACTGTTGTAGTCACCTCCTCATGCTTCTGCAACTTTCTTTCCCTTTCCTTCCTTTTTTCCTTTCTTTCTTCCTTTCTCTTTCTCTTTCTTTCTTTTGTCTCTTCTCTATTTCTTCTTTCTCTCCTTCCTTCCCTCTTTCTTTCTTTCTTTCTTTCTTTCTTTCTTCCTTTCTTTCTTTCATCTCTTCTCTTTTTTCTTTTTCTCTTCTCCCTTCCCTAACCCTTTCTTTCTTCCTTCCTCCCTCCCTCTCTTCCTCCCTCCCTCTTTTCCTCTCTCTCTCTCTCTCTCTCTCTCTCTCTCTCTCTCTCTCTCTTTCTCTCTCCCTCTCTCTCTTGTTCTCTAACGGATTCTCTGTGAAACAGCTCTGGCTATTCTGGAACTCATGTTGTAGATCAGGCTGGCCTCAAACTCAGAGATCCACCTGCCTCTGCCTTCCGAGTGTTCCACCACCTTCGGCTTCTGCAACTTTCTTCAAGTTGAGAATTGTCTAGTTGATTTCTTTCTAATTTCCAATGAATTCCAGACTCCATTCTTTCTTGTGCCTCTGTGTTTTCTTTGTCCCATAGGTTATTTCCCGTTGCATTTGGCTCACTGCTGTGACTCTGCCCTTTTTCTATCTTATAACTGTTTTAACTCTGATTCTAGAGCTAAACTATCTATTGCAGGCTTGAAAAGAATAAGAGTAACATAAGCAGGGTAATAGAGCCTGGAAATAGTGTCAGGAGGAAACCAAGGTGAGAATAAGCAGTTAGATATTCATTCCAGCACAAGAGACACTGCACAGGTTCCCATCGCCTTAAAAACCCTGTTTCCTCATCTTCAAGTACAATTTTTAGAGGTCAGCTATAAGGAGTCTTTGTTCCACTAGCCAGCTCCCAAATAATGACACAGAGACTTCTTATTAATTAAAAAAGCTTGGCCTTTAACTTAGGCTTGTCTTAACTAGATTTTATAACTTTAACATGCTTTTATTAATCTATGTCTTGCCATGTGGCATTACCTGTCTTCTATCTTGCACCTCCTGTCACCTCTCCATGTCTGGCTGGCAACTCCATCTTTTTTTCTTCCCCAAGTCCTCTCTGTTTCCAGAAGTCTGCCTAACCTCTTCCTGCCTCACTATCAGACATTCAGCTCTTTATTAAGCCAATCAGAAACCAAAAATACATCTTCACAGTGCAAACAACTATTCTGTAACTGTCAGCCTTCTGTTCATCCATAGTATCTAGGATACACTTTTTACACTTTTTTTTCTTTATCTCTTTTCTTCCTTCCTTCCTTCCTTCCTTCCTTCCTTCCTTCCTTCCTTTCTTTTATAGACAGGGTTTCTCTGCATAGTTTCGGAGCCTGTCCTGGAACTCATTCTGTAGATCAGGCTGGCCTTGAACTCACAGAGATCTGCCTGGCTCTGCCTCCTGGGTGTTGCGATTAAAGGTGTGTACTGCCATGGGATACACATCTAAAGCAACACGTGTAATGTCTTCTGCAAATGTGTGTTTACTTTTCCATGACTGTATAGCTAGCTTTCCAATATTAAAAAATGAATGACTTAATATGTTAAAATTTATTTACACAGCCCTAACATATTCACTGACACTCGAATATAGTCTAAGTTATTGAAGAGACAGCCACATAGACAGTAAGAATTATCCTTCTACTGCATCCATAGGGAGATCCTGAAGTATGGCAGCAAAACCAAATGCTTTTAATGTCTCAAATTAATATACTTCAAGAGAAATAACCTTTTATGCCTTCAAAGAAAGGAGGAAAAGAAGTGAAAGCAAAAGTAGTAATCCCAGTGGCGCTGGAGTCAGTCCTGCCTAAATGACCTCAGTGTCTGGCTACCTGGTTTGAGTATAGTCTTATCTCTCAGGTGGTGCCATATTGGCAGGACTTGGGGGAAGTTCAGAAGCACAGTGAACATTTAAGCCACTTGTTTAGAGGACAAAAGAATTTCCTTTTTCAGTATTCTGAAAAGTTGACCCAGTAACAAACATCTGACCCATTATCTCATTCATAGCTGCTTTTCCTTCCACCTTTCCTCCTTCTCTTCATCTCTTCTCCTTATCCCTCCCTCCCTCCATCCCTTCCCTCTTCACTCCCTCTCTTCCTCCCTCCCTCCTCGTCTTTCTTTCTTTCATTCATTCTTCCATCTTGACTTTTATCTGGTTTTTAAACTCATAAAGCAGGCTCTTTTCTCTTAGTTTTTAAATATAAAAAAATCTAATTTTTATACTTTTTCAAAAATAAAGACCTTATATACAATGTGCAGGATGGACTCTGCATCTTGCTCATTGCTATGTGGCTGCTCTTCCCCAGCTAACCACCATTCCCTGTTGCCACCAAACATGTACCAGAGTGCCACAATGGAAAATGTAAACCCCAGTGTAGCTGGAAATTCTAGTTACCATTTTCCTACCACCATGAAGCAGTTAAGCCCAATGTATTTTTAAGGATTTGAGTAGTCTAGAGGTAGGATTGTTTCCCAAATAAACTTTAGAGGTTATAAACAAAGAAAAAGTATAACTTGTTTAACAATGATTTTGTTTTTCAAGTATTTTTCACCTGCTAGAAGGCATGTAAGGCATTACATGATATTCAGTGAATTATATAAAATATATGAGACCAAAACAAATAAAAAAAAATACCACCTGCATGATCTAGGCTGTACCTTCTAGGGAAGGTATAGTGAATTCATTTCCATATTTCATTAATGCCTCAAGATTTTCTTTTTCTTCTTTTTTGCAATGCTAAGTATCAAACCCAGAGTACTCCTCCAGCCTCTTCTTTCATCTTTTGTCTGTTGTTTCTTGGTCTGAATCTTGTTTCCCTATGATCATAGGATATTGTCATCAGGTGAAGACCAAAAGTAGTCAGTCATCTTCCTATATTTTTTATCAGACAAGAGAAGCTTGTATAGGCTTCCTGACACACTTCATTGACTACACCCAATTTACATGTTCTTAACTAAACTATTGGCAAGGGGAATGAAGTGATCCTAAGGGAGAAGTTCTGCCTCTTTCAAAGCACAAAGCTAACCAGGACCTGAACAACAGGTTCTGTTGGCAAGGTACAAAGCTGGGATGTGGGCTATAGGGAAAGAGTCCTATCGTCTAGGAAGGGAAATGGTTCTGACCCATAAGTCTTCAACAGGGCAAAACCAGATACCCAAACACAAAAGCATACTGTTCTGGGTCATTTAACTTGGAGTCAAACAGAACCACATATACTATTCATTCTAAAAGGTTAATTCCTTAGCTGCATAGGGTGGCAAATAGGATATGGGAATGAGACAGACCTAGTTTTAGGAGTAACTTTACCTTAGAGGCATCAAATTCTCTTTAGTTCTGCTTGCCCCCTTATTAGATGGGGAACAGTATATATCTGTGAGATAGTTTAAATTCTGTTATCATAATCATTTTCCAGAATACTATAGCCCTTTTATGAATATATATTTCTATGCTCCCTTATTGAGAGTTAATCATTCATAATGATAATTCTAAGATATTCATAAAATTCTAATTAAAACAACTTTGTTTAGAAGCATATGCTTACTATACATTGGATTTTCTGTTACTTCTGATTAAGATAATAAAATATAAAAAAAGCCCTCAGTAATAAAAATGCCTAGGATGACTTGTCAATAACAATGTTGTTAATCCACTTTCTGTCTTGTACTGTAAGTAGATTTGCCTTTCTTGATATTTCATGTAAATAGAATCAAACAATATGTGACCTTTTTTTTTTACTGGTTTCTTTTATTTAACATAGTGTTTTCAAGGTTCATTCATATTGTAACTTGTGTTAGTACTATATTCTTTGTATTGATGAATAATACCCTATTGTATGACTATATACTGTGGTTTGCTTGTCTATTTATCAGTTGGACATTGGTTTCTTTCCATCATTCAGTGTGTTAAATAACTCTGCTGTGAACATAAGTGAGCAAGTTTTTGTGTGAATGTGTGTTTTCTTTTGGAAAATCTCTAGTGTAAATATGAATGGATTTGTTGGGTCATATGTCAGATCCGTGTTTTACATTTTAGGGGGCTGCCAAAGTTTTCCCAGGGTATTAAACACTTTACTTCCTCAACAATAATGAATGAAAGTTGTGACTTTTGCACACACCCACAACCACTGCTTATTATTTTGTCTTTTTAAAAATTATAGTCATCTTATAAGTATGAAATGATATTTCACTGTGATTCAAATTAGCATTTTCCTGGTGATTAATGACATTAACAAATTTTTCATGTGTTTGTGACTTGTATATTTTATTCGGTGGCATGTCTATTCATATATTTGCATATTTGAAAATTTCACTATTTATTTTACAGAAATTCAACAATTCTTTGTATGGTCTAGATTCAAGTTAGTTATTAGGAATGGAATTTACAAGTATTGTCTCCCATCTTGGTCTTTAATTTTATGGCAAAGTGTTATTACTTTATATACTGGTATGTAGAGTGAGTTCTAGGATAGTCAGAGCTACATAGTGAGACCTTGTTTCAAATAAACAAAACAATACAAAGCAACCAACCAAACGACAACAAAAAGATAATACTGACTTTAGAAGTTGGAAAGCTCAATATGAAATCTGACTCTGTATGTAATATATATTCATTTATACTACATGGCCTGAATATGGTGAGAGAAAGTTAGTAAAATTATTATTAAAACCTCATCATCTCTGTTTGCAATAACAACAAATGTATAAGGTAATTAGGAATAAACTGTTAAGAAATGGAGAATGATTCTTGAAGAATTGTACCATGTTCTTGGATAACCAAATGTGCACTTATAGTGCTTCATGAGAATATTCAACTCTTCTATAAAAGAAATAAATGGGACTGATGAAACATTAGAGACATTACGTATGGAGAAGTGCTTAATAGGTATCACAAGAATGTGTTAGACAAAATGAACAGATTGGGTTAACCAAGAGGTAACTACTGGTCCTGGGCACTAAATAGATCTAAAAGTTCATCACATTAAATATACGAGATGCAACTAATATTCTGGTGTACTAAGTCCATAGTATATGTATTTATAGGATTTTGATTCATCCATTTCCATTTCCTGGTGACCCCTATTCTTTCTTTATAAGTTTAATATTACAGTGGACTGTATGTTTGGTTTTAGTTAGTATACAAAATGGATTTAGTTGTTAAATATTTTGTATGTGTGTGGTAGAATATTATTTTAAGGTGTGTGACTTTTGTTTATGCTGCATAACTATGTAAAGTCATGTTACTGTGCCTGTCCATGGTCCTAATAAAGAGCTGAATGGCCAATAGTGAGGCAGGAGCAAAGATAGGCAGTGCTGGAAGGCAGAGCATATAAATAGGAGGAGAAATGAGGAAGAGAGGAGCCAGAGAACAAGGAGAGGAGGACATCAGGGGCCAGCTACCCAGGCAGCCATGGAGTAAGAAGGAAAGTAAGATATATAGAAGTAAGAAAGATAGAAGCCTAGAGGGAAAAGGTAGATGGACCAATTAAAGATAAGTAAACCTGGAAAGAAACAAGCCAAGCTAAGGCCAGGCATTCATAAGTAAGAATAAGCCTTTGGGTGTGATTCATTTGGGAGCTGTGTGGTGGGCCCCCCAAATGAGAAGAAAAACACATCTTATTACATAAATGTATATCACTTTTCTTAGCTCTATCCTATGAGGGTACCTGCTCTGATTTCATGTGTTCTCTATGAAGTGAACACAAATTAAGTCTTACATGTTCAATAGGCTAATTGGATAATTATCACTGTGGCCAGATGTTCTTGTCCCTGAGTCTCTCCATTAGAGAAGGTATGCATTATTGGCACTGAGCATCTTATCGGTTGAACTTCCTTGCTCAGACCCCAACTTTAGCCTTTGTAACTATGCTATCTGGGGAAGTTTCATATGCTATATAAAGAATGGTGGACAGTTTAGACCCAATCCTAAGAGCTGTAACTCATCCCTCTCCTCACATTTCTCATTGGATGCTTTCAAAGGATGTATTACCCCATGTGGTTTAGTTAAGCATTTTAATTTTATGATGAGCTTTGTTATCTCATGATCTCTAAGTTAATGAATATTCAATGGCTGCAAAAGCAAATGGGTTCAATGATGTGTTTTGCTTTCTTTTTGTGGAACTGGTAATCAAATGTAAGGCCTTAAGCATGCTACTTACATAGTTCTACCACTAAGTTACACTCCCTACCTAAATTTACTTTTATTATTATTGCAGTACTGGGGAATAAATCCAGGGCCTTCCACATATTAGGTAAGTCCTCTACTACTGAGCTACATCCCCAAGTCCAATTCAATGTCATTTTCATCAGACCCTCAATATAGTATTTTCTGTATTTGATAAGTTAACAAGTATGTGTGTGTGTGCATAATCTTTTCCACCCCCTTTATGTTAGGCATTAAACCCAGGCCTTGCACATGTCAGGCAAGCACTCTTCCTTTGAGCAGTATTCTTGGCCCTTGTAAATTAATTCTAACATGTTTTTGTGGATTGAATTGTGTCTACCTGAATATGATTTTATGTGGAAATCAGGCATTTTTAGATATTCAAGTTTGATGAAGCATTTTGGACTTGTCCTTATTCCTTATGAGTATTTATTTATTTTAGGTGCAAAAAATACATTCTGAATAGTGCTTCCAACACATATCAGGAGCATGTGAACTATTGTTTCAGATGTTTACATGTGGGAGGATTTTTTGCTTGTTTGTTTTTCAAGACAAGGTTTCTCTGTAGGCCAGGCTAGCCTCAAACTCACAGAGATCTACCTGCCTCTGCCTCTGAAGTGCTGTGATTAAAGTCATTTTGCCACCACTGCCCAGCCTGTGAAGGGAATGTTTTGATTATTAAAAATAATTTTGAAATTAAAATATAATTTCATTATTTTCTCCCTTCCTTTTCTTCCTTTCAACCCAAGCACGTACTCCCATGTTTATCAATTCATAGTCTCTTTGTTATTATTGCTACACACACACACACACACACCCCTACCTACCTTATTCAGGTCATTTAGTGTTACTTGTATGTATATGATTTCAGGGCTGATCAATTGGATAACCAATTAGGGGTATCATCTCTAGGAATGACTATTTTTCTCCACTCTCAGCCTTTTTTAGTTGCCTATAGTTCTTTGTTTAGGGGCCCAGAGAGATTCTGAGGGGGAATATTTTGAAAACCCACCAACAATGAACAGGAAATAAAATTCATTCCTCCTGTTGCTTCAAAATGTGAACACTAAATTTTTCATTCCCTCTTCCACCCTAACACTGGAGGTAAAGAATGATAGTGTCTCATCTGATGATCAGGAAGGATTTCACTGTACCTCTCATGCTTAACAGCTATGAAGCAGAGGAATGGTGAATCTTATTTTTAAGAGAGAGAGAGAGTGTGTGTGTGTGTGTGTGTGTGTGTGTGTGTGTGCTTGCGTGCATGTGTGTGTGTGTATAGGGGAGAGGGAAGAGAGGAGAGAGACAGAGCAGAACAGAGACACAGAAAGAGACAGAGATAGAGAAACTCACGAATACACACAGTGTGCATATGGAGGTCAGAGGAAAACTTGTGGAAGTTGCTTCTCTCCTACAATGTATGCCCTGGGATCCAATTCAGGGCATTGGACTCATCAGCAGGCAACTTTACCTGCTGAGCCACCTTACTGGCCCAAATGCTGACTTTTTAGATAGTAAAAGGGGTGGGGGAGGCAGAACTCCTTCAGACTTAGAATACAGATTCACACTGACACACAGCAATGCTATGTGTTCCATGTTCTGTATCTGGCCCTAGTCCCATGTTCCTTTGTTGTTAATGATCCCACCTTTGGCTCTCCCTACATGATCATCAATTTTGATGGAATCTCCCAACTCATGATGAATTTGTTAAACATGATAACCAGTACTCTTGCCAAATCTTTAAGAATAAAGATGAGTAATTAATCATATGCCAATCAAGGTCACCAGGTAAAACATACTTTTCTACATAGGAATAATCACATCTGAAGCCATGTGTGGCTCATAAGCCACCTGCCATGCTCATAGTCTCCATGTGACCACTGGAGTTTCAGGCTGATCAACATGGACACCAACCATGCCATCATAGTGACCTTCCTTGTTTCCTCATCAGCCATCATATGATCTTCTCATGGTAGTGGCTGTGGGAAAAGAGTATGAGCTCTGCTCCCATCCTGACTGTCTTGACCAGGAGGAGGTAGGGGTCTTTGATGTGGGTTCAATCTCTGCTTGAAGGAAGCATGGGTGCCAACTTCTATTAGAAGGCCTCCTGTCAAAGACATATCATCTCTTCACGGGAAACTCCACAGGATACCCATGGGAGTCATCAAGCACCATCGCAAAAGACCATGCCATAATAGTTTTATCCTAAAAGCTGTGTTTGCAAGGCTACGGTTGCCTTCTGAAATGGCTCAGATAGAAGATAAGGATAATTGTTATACAGTCACTATCTGTATCAGGTGTCCTGCTAATCAGAACACTGCTGTCAGCAGAATGTGTATAGCATTCCCAGAACAGCTTGATTACTGTTTGAGTCTTCTCTTGAAATTCTTTGGCTGTGTTAGCTGCTTTGATCCCAATAATTCCTCCTCCCAGGTTGATCAAGTCCCAACTCCCAATCAGTCACTTTGTACTGTTGCTGATTTAGGCATTCCACAGCCTCGGGGAGAGCTGGCTGTGGCAATGGGTGATGATGGCTTCAATCCCTGCTCCAATCAGGATTTCCTTCATTATCATCACTGATCCTTGATATATGCTGACAGCCACTGCTGTCTGGAATGGAAATGGTGACATTGTAGTCTACGTGGATAGCCTCCATATTTGTGACTCATTTCACAATCACTGCCGCAACATTGCTGTTCTGAGCTATAATGTGTAGCTCAGCTATCTCACTGGAGTTCCTACATAATTTAAGTGCATGGTCCTCTTCTAAACCTTCTGTGATGCTTCACCGCAGCCACACTTGGTTTCACTGTTGGGGGAAGGAGGCTGCACCTGTTCAGCTTCCACTTTCCTGTGTCAAATGGATTCGGCACTTAGTTGTTATCTATTATTGCAAAAATGCAGAACACTCAGCAGACTCAAGAACTGACACACTGGTATTTAAGTGGCCATACAAGTGGCCACACATTTCTTCACTGCCTGCCAAAATAGATTCTTTTGCCTCCCTTTAGAAGTGATTTGTTAACATATATTAATCGTAACTAGTGGGGTTCGCTATGATATTTTGACACATGACATAATATATTCTCATTTAACATCAGATTCATCCCTCATTGCTCTCTGGCTCCACTCCCACTGCACCCCTTCTTCCCAGAAAGACTGTGGAGTGTGTGTGTGTGAGTGTGTGTGTGTGTGAGTGTGTGTGTGTGTGTGTGAGTGAGTGTGCGTGTGACTTTGTTTCCAGTAATGTCCTGCTCCTGCTTGTAGAAGGCACACTATTGTCACAAAAGGCCTATGCTAGTTTCTTCTAGCCCTTAATAAGACACTAATTTGTTTAAAAAAATCTTTTAAGATCAACACAGTAGGATTTAAATGCCAACATCAACATTGAAGGTGTTCTAGTTTGCTTTTATGTTGCTGTGATAAAAATACTCTGCCCAAAAACCATTCCAGGAGGAAGGGTTTATTTTATTTTACATTTCCAAGTGACAGTCTCATCACAGAGGAAAACTGAAGCAGGAACCTGGAGGCAGGAACTGAAGCAGAGAGCTTGGGAGAACACTGTTTACTGGCTTGCCCACGGTTCACATTCAGCTGTCTTTCTTAAGACAATTCTGGCCCACCTGCCTAGGGATAGTACTTTACACAGTGGCCTGGGCCCTTCTACATCAATTAGAAATTAAGAAAATGGAATGCCCAGGACTCCCAACTGAGACCCACATTCAGGGGGTTTGGGTCCCTCCTATGCTGGTTTCCCCCTTGTTCAGGTCAGCTGTTTCTATGGGTTTCTCCAACCTGGTCTTGGCCCCTTTGCTCATCACTCCTCCCTCTTTGCAACTGGATTCCAGGAGTTCAGCTCAGTGTTTAGCTGTGGGTGTCTGCTTATGATTCTATCAGCTCCTGGATGAGGGCTCTAGGATGGCATTTAAGGTAGTCATCAATTTCATTATAGGGGAAGGGCATTTAAGGTAGCCTCTCCACTATTGCTCAGATTGTTAGTTGGGATCATCCTTGTAGATCTCTGGACATTTCCCTAGTTCAGATTTCTCTTTAAACCTATAATGGCTCCTTCTATTATGGTATCTATTTTCTTGCTGTCCTCTATTCTTCCCTGGACTCAATCTTCCTGCTCCCTCATGTTCTCCTCTCCCCTCCTCTTCTTCCCTTCTCTTTCTCCTAATTCATTCTCTCCTCTCCGCTGCAGTCTATGGGACCTCTGACACAGTGGAAACCAGGACGTATTCCTAGTGCACAAATAGATTTCAGGAACCCATTCCCCATGGAGGGATACTCCTTTAGCCTAGAGACACAGGGGAGGGCCTAAGCCCTACCCCAAATGACTTGACAAATTTTGGAAGGCCTCGCCCTCTCTGGGAAGTGGATTGGGGGTCAGTGGGAGACATGGGAGGATTGGAGGGAGAGGGAACTGGGATTAATATGTAAAATAAGAAAAAATATTAAATAATAATAATAATAAAAGAAATTAAGAAAATGCCTCATTAACCTAGTGAGAGCACAGGAAGCCCAGTCATAAATCTGGAGATCCAGCATTGGTACAAACCAAGCCCTCTGAATGTGTGTACCAGTTAGGAGGCCTGGGAAGTCTATGGGATCTCAAAAAAAAAGAAAGAAAATGCCTCACACACAGGGCCACAGGCTAGTATGCTCTAAGCAGGCAGTTCTTAAAGGTGAGGTTTCCTTTTCCTAGGTGACTTATGTGTCATGGCTGAAGCTACCTACAACAAAGAGACTACATTGAAATAGCATCATTTTACAGATTTTCATTTGGTAGTGTTCTTTTTCTTTCTTTTACTTTTACTTCCTTAGTGCTTACTTTAGAGATTGCCATACACATCTTAATTTGTCAGCATTAACTTCAGACTTACAGTAACTTATGGTAAGAGAAATGATAGAAACATTACTCTTGTCTACGGCCATACCACCCTGAATGTGCCTGATCTCGTCTGATCTTGGAAGCTAAGCAGGGTCGGGCCTGGTTAGTACTTGGATGGGAGAAACGTCACTCTCATGTAAACCGAGTCCCTCTCCCTTTTGGGGAGCGTTAGTAAGTATGCTTACTACTGCTTAGTAAGCATAGTAACCTATAACATACAAGTGTTATAGTCCAGCATTTAATTGTTTTCATTGCTCATATAACTTTATGTATTTGTGTGTGATCCTGTGTGTGGGAGTACATATGTACATATGTGTGCATATGCATATGAAGGCCAGAGGACAACCCAGTTGTCATTCATCCACCTATTTTTTTTGCCAACTCAACTCCTTTATTATTCATTGGTCATCATTTTATTGTGTATAATTTAATTCATGCTACAGAAACACATGCAGTTGAACATGATTCAATTTATTCACCATCTTATTAATATTTATCCAGCCATATGTGCTATTAGTTCTTTTTTTTCTTATGCAAAAACTGAGTTCTAGAAAGGTTGCATAATTAAAGCTATATAATTAACATTAATATGCTTATCACAATAGGCTGGCTATCATGTGTGGAGCATTAATACTGAAATTTAACATGTTTAATAATAAAGGTTTGCTGTGCTTGTATCCATCTTCATTCTTGTTACATATCCTTAGAGAGTTGGTAGGAGGAAAGTGAGGAGATCATTATAAAACGTAGACTTCAAAACCGAGCAAAGAATGTGAATCACTGGTGCCTTCTTAAAAATTAGCATGTACAGTAGTAGATTTCCTTAGGAAATTACAGTACTTACTACCAGGTGTTGGTTGACTCACCTGCACCCCTCCTTTCCATCAACTTCCTGGCCCCATATCCCCTAAGTCCTCAATAATCTCCCTTTCATTCTCAAATCACATTTTCTGTTACTTTCCTCACTTCTCTGTCTTAAAGTTTCTCCTCTGCCCATGTGGGGGACCTATCTAGTTTCCTGAGCTCTATGCAAACTCACTCTTACTAGATATGTGCAATAAAAGAAATAGATACAAAGATTCACAAATGAGAGATGACTTATGGGGTTTATCTGAGCTTGGCTTATTCCACTTAATACAGTATTTTCTAGTCCCATCATTTTTTTTTTCTGAAAATTGACTCATTTAATTCTCCCTGGGAAGTGTAATTTCATTGTGGATTTATATATTTTCATTATCTGTTCATCTGTTGATGGGCATCGAGGCTGATTCTATTTCCTTTATATTATAAATAGAGCCACAGAGAAGATGAGTGTGCAGATATTTCTAGAGTACAGTATAGAGTCCTTTGGGTATTTACACAAGTAAATGGTTTCCTTTTTAAGAGTTGCCATCATTTGGTGTCTCTTTACAGCAACTGAAACCCTAAGACACCATCTCTTCTATTTCCTCTCTACTATGTCCTTGTAAATAACACTCACTCATTGCTATGTGTTTTAATGTTTTAAAAATCCACATATAGGTGAGATTGTGTGTTGTTTTTGCTTTTGTTTTTTCACTTGGCATAGTGTCCTCCTTGTTCATCCATGTAGTTACAAATAGCAGAATTTCCTTCTATTTTCAAGAGAATTATTATTCTATTATACATATTTCAACTTTTATAAACAATTTATATAACTATACTAGTCAAGAAAAGAATACTACACATATATTATACTGTCTTTAGAAGTGTATATCACAAAGAAAATCCTCAATCTTCCATTACATATGCTTCCATTAGCTAGAGCCAAATATTAGTGTGAACATTTCAATATACATAAACACTTTAAAAACTATGTGTGTCTGAATACTAATAATTTCAATCAAGACAGGTGATGGTGATGCATCCCTTTAATCTAACACTCAGGAGGCAGAGGCAGGAGGATCTCTGTGAGTTTGAGGCTATCCTGGTCTAGAGTAAGTTCCAGGACAGCCAGAGCTACACAGAGAAACCCTGTCTCAAAAAACAAACAAACAAACAAAAAATCCACAAAAAAATAACAATAATAATTTCACTCTAAAGCAAAGAGCCTTATTTTGTCCTCTTTCAAGACATATTTGTCTCTTCTCCCTCAAGTACAGCTCTTTCTCCAAAGAAGAATTGCTCAGTGACAAATTCTAGCCACTTTCCAGAGTTATGTAACAGGATGGCGTCTCGACCCCACACAACTTAATCTTCTTGGACTGTATTTTAGATGCTTGTCTCACAATGTTTCTGGGGAAACCCAAGGTAAGTCACACTGCTACTCATGTCCTTACAGATCCCAATACTATAAATACTCTTGTCACTGATATGCAAATGTCTGAGTTAGTGTTTCTATTGCTGCAACCAAACACTGTGACCAAAAAATCAAGTTGGGGAGGAAAGGGTTTATTTGGCTTACACTTCCATACTGCTGTTCATATTGAAGGAAGTCAGGACAGGAATTCAAAACAGAACAAGATCCTGGAGGCAGAAACTGATGCAGAAGCCATGGAGGGGTACTGCTTACTGCCTTGCTACCCATGGCCTGCTTTCTTATAGAACCCAGAATCAGCAGCCCAGGGATGGAGCCACACACCAAGGGCTGGGCCCTCCCCCATTGATCACTACTAGAGAAAATGCCTCACAGCTGGATCTCATGGAAGCATTTCCTCAACTGTGGCTCCTTCCTCTCTAATGACTCTAGTTTGTGTCAAGCTGACACAAAATCAGCCAGTACAGCAAGTTAAAAGCATAATGTTACAATAACAGAATCATAAGCTATATATGGAAAGTGAAACACAGTACATATTCAGTAAGAAAAATTTACTTCCTCATACTTCTATTTTAACAGCCACTGTCTCTGTTCTTTTATAAAGGTAGAACTATATTATTGACAATAGTTTTGTTTGTGAGTTAAATTGTAGGTATGCAGTTAAATGAAGAAAGAAAAAAGGAAGGAAGCAAGGGAGGGAGAAGGGAGTGAGGGAAAGACAAATGTATTTCCAGGGTGAATGCTTTGTCATGAAGTGGCTTTTGTGACTCATGCTCATTAGCAATGTGTCACTTGATCCACATGCTCACACAGGATCAAATGTAGGGACAAATGAACATGAAACCTCCATTTTGATCTCAGGCAAAAAGGGGGAAATGTTTCTTTTAATTTAGCTACATAGGATTTAATATGAACTTAAAATATGACAAAACTTAGCAGTTTTAAAGGCTGCTTTGTCCTACACCTACTATGAAAGGCAAATCCGACAGTGAAAAAGTGTCTATACTGGACATAAGGAAGTCTTTTAAGAACATGAACTACACTCAAGAGGCAGAGGCAGTGGGATCACTTGAGCCCATGAGTTTGAGATAAGCTTGGACAACATAATGAGATCATCATTTTAGCAAGACAAAACAAAAGTAAATATGAATTATATTTTTAACATTAACTGGAAAGTTTAAAATGTGTGGGACAGTTATTCCCAAAGCATTAACAGTGTGCTTCCTACTTACAACTTTGTTTATGAACAAAAAACATCATAAATTGCTAAAAGATGTAACTCTTGGAATGGAAATGTTCTTTGATCTCTTGTATTTGTCTATATAGAAATCTTCAGAGTACCCTTTTGGGGTGAAGAATAGTAAGCACTATAATGTGTAGAATTGCTTATGGAGTTGTTCCTTAATTCACACAATCAATTTAATCAAATAGATTTGGGTGTTTCCTTTGCTGGCTTCTAAGGTACTCTTTTCCAACAACTGGAGACACTTTCATCAAGCCCTTAGCCGTGTCTGGAGTATTTCTGAACAACTGAACTTCCAGATAAGTCACAGGAAACAACCCTGAATTTCTGCATGCATGGGCTGCTTCACCTACCAAGGGCAAGCTCTCTAATTGCTACCTGGGTTGTTAGATTTAGAAAGACATGGATTAAAGTTTAGGCTCTGCCACTTGATTTGGTGAATAATTAAAGACATGATGTTGTTGGCGGTGGATAGTTGCTTGAAGGAGGGAGAATCATTCTTTTTTGGTGATATGGCAACCGCTAGGATTCTCCTGCTCCAGTGGATGGCCACACATCCATGCACATAAAGGCAGCATTAACTGAACTTAGTGGGCTATATTGAAAAAGTACATGACGTTGGAAGAGATACATGATGGCGGTATACGGCAGGATTCAGATGGGGAAAGAGGGTGCATATAATCATATTTTGTTGTGTACAGATATGAAATTCTCAAAATGAAGAAAACTAAAAAAAGAAACAGTGAATTAAAAATTAAAAACAACAAACAAATAAAAAACAAGCTACATTGTCTAATAAGTGACTCTAGTTCCCTCTGGGTTCTGTAAATGAACTAAATAGGACTGGGAACTGTTTTCTCATCTGTGGAGACCAGTGTCTGAAACAACTGTGATCACTAATGCACCTATGGTTGCATTTTCTCTAGTGGGAAAGACTGGTCCATAAACTGACCACAGAGGCATGAACAAATATGTGACTGGCATCCAACTCTGTTTATTCTTTCAGTCCATCCTCACTTTGCCCTATAGAGTAGTGAAGATCAGGGAGTGGAACCCTCACTTAAAGCATAGCTCTGTGGGATCTTGTTGCACTCACAGAAGACTTGAGCAGGATGGAGGGCTACAAACAGCTAGAGTTCACAAGTTATTTACAGTAGAATGTTAGACTGTTAAGATCTTAATTTTTTGTTGGAAATGTAGTTGTGAATCCAAATACAGAACTTAGATCTTGTCTAGTTAAATTATAGTGTTCATAATATACCTTGATCGTATTCTTTGATGTTATGGACTTTAATAAGTCAAATAGTACATCAAACTAAAATTGACTTCTAATTTGTGAGGAGAACTATGAATTATTTTGGATTATATATATTAATAATCATCTGTGTCAAGATTATGTTATCTTGAAATATTTTTGCTTTGGCTAATTACATGTTTAGAAGTGTTTGGATCTTGTTAGTCTTTAACTATTGGTCTGTTTTGTGCATTAGCTATTGGCCACTGTATGTGTTTCGAAAATAGAAATGATTTTTCAAGAGCTAGGGATATACTTCAGCAGTATAAATCTTGCCTAGTATGCAAAGAATCTGTTTTTTAGTGCCACACCACAGACATATATACACACACAAACACACACCCCATGTACACCCAATTACCCCCCTACACACCCACACATATTAAGCAAGAAACAATAAATTGTAATCTTGGTAGACATGGTAGCTTATATCTGTGATTACATGGCTTAAGAAGTAAGAAAAGGATCATTGCTTAAAGGCCAGTCTGAACTACACAGTGTGTTTGAGGCTATACTGGTATAAACAGAGAGACTGTGATTTAAAATATCAAGAAAAATATGCAAGAAGACAAGTATTGAACTGATTTTAAAGGATAAGTAACCTCTTGATTGAGACCACACTTACATACTTAAGGCACATTTAATTCTGTTTTTTTTTTTTTTTGATCTATTGCTATATTTAAATCCAATCCTGGAACTTTTACTCAAAAGTGACTTAAGAACAAATAATTTTTAAGCTAAGATATTTTAGAAGAGTGGAGAAGCATTTCAGCTTCCTCTTTGCTGGCCTTTCCTCAAGTGGCACTCACACCTCTTCTAAAATAAATAAATCATCCAACATATGCTCATGTAATGACATTTTCATGCATGGGGGCATTATGCCTAGTGAAAACTCTAAACCTCTCCCCTGTGCAACTGTCACAATGAGTGCACTCACACGCCCCCACATCTGACTTCCTGGTGTGATTTGAATAGTTTTCCTTTAAACTTCCTCTTTCTTTGTCAGAGCCACATCTGCTTTTGCAATTTTGTGATTTTTAAACTTCCTCTGCAAAAGAGCTTTTAAAACATTTATCTTTTTGGAAACTTCAAAACTATAGTAACAGTGATATAATATTATTATAGTTGTAATAATTTGAATTATGAACAATTATAAGAGAATATTTTTATTGTTACATTTTGGAGACATGGTCTCAAGTACCTCAGTCTGGTTTTGAACTTGCTATGTTGTGGAGGATAACTTTAAATTTTTGATCCTACTGCATTCATGTCTCAAGTTGGGATGTTGATATGGACCACCAAAACCAGTTTATGTGGTATTGGGGTACTTTGGTTGTTGTTGTTGTTATTATTGTTAGTTATTATTATTGTTATTTTGGTCAAGTTATTTGGAAAGAGCAAACCTCAATTTAGAAAAATCCCTCCATTAGATTACCTATAGGTCATTTTCTTGATATAGGAGAGCCCAGCTCACTGTATGCCCTATTACTTCTGGGCAGGCGCTCCTCGGGTGCATCAGAGAGCAGGCTGAATAAGCCAGAGGGAGGCAAGCCAGTAAGCAGCACCCATCCATGGTTCTGCTTCAGTTCTTGCCTCCAGCATCATGTTCCTGCCTTGGCTTCCATCAGTGATGGATTTTAATGGAGATTTGTAAGCCAAATAAACCCTTTCCTCCCCAAGTTGCTTTTGGTCATGGTGTTTTATCACAGCAATAAAAATCTAACTAGAACATGGGCTTGGTGCATGCTTGGCAAGCATTTTTACCAGCTGAGCTACATTCCAGCCCCTCTAGAAGAGATTTTATACCAAGCATATTTTCTTTATGGATTACAGTTCAAAGTATTTATCTAGTTACTAATAGGAGAAATAATGGCCAAAACATCTCTCGCTGAATCATCTGTGAATGGATTAGTGAAGAATAGCAACTCTGGAAACAGTAATTCTAATCTTGGCTCCTTCTGACATAATTTGATGATGTCAAACCTTTCATTTTACTCTAAGGTATTTTTGTCTTAGACTTTACAAGTATGGAAGAACTATTAATAAATAACCCCTCCCTAGTAGTGGGAAGATTGAAAGAAGCTTTTGCAGGAGATGAAGATAAAACAGGCCAGGAGATGGGCTTTCTAAGGACAGCCGTGTCAGGTCAAGAAGCCATGTTAATTTAGACAAGCAACTTGGTTTTGCAGAGGCTGTCATTCTGCCTCATCTGTCATATGCAGGTGAAGAAATGGCCCTTCTTTAGCTTGTAGGGCTGTAGGAAAGCACACAATGCAGCGATGCTGGGAATGGAGTTTACAAACCACAATGTGCCCTCTAAATGTGTTATAATTCAAGCAAGGACAGCTGGGCTCTGATGCAGTACCATCTGCTGCAGCATGAAATGCACTGTGATTCTGTGTCAGATGGCTCAAAAGCTGTGTGAGTGGCAGGGTGACATCGTGTTCAGCTTTGTGAGAATTTCTAGGCTAGCATTGTCATGAAATTCAAAGCAAGTTTATTTGAGAAGTCAGATTCTATTTCTGTCAAACCACATGTACATGGCTTCACTGGTTTGCATTTGTCTTAAGATATAACAGACCTTTCCATTATTTACTTGTCACTTGCTCCATTTACTATTGGATGTCCTTCCTCTTGAAAAGCTTGTTTATAGAGGAACCAGAGGTTGTATTTGTATTCCAGATTCCTTGGAACTCTGCAGTACAGCAAATGGATATGAGATCTGCTGTGCCCTGATTACATCTCTGTAGTAGTTTATATTTGCTCTACATCCTTTACCGACCCATGGGAATTGTGGTCTTTCAGGAACACACAGACACAGACACACACAAACATAGACACACAAACACACACAGAGACAGACACACAGACAGACAGAAACACACACAGACACAGAAACACTGACACATACACAGACACACAGAAACATACACACACAGATACAGACACACACAGGCACACAGACACAGGCACACAGACACACATACACACACACAGACATACACATACACAAACACACACAAACAGACATACACACAGATACAGAAACACTGACACCAACACACACAGGCACACAGACAGACAGAAACATAACACACAAACACAAAGACACATACAGACACAGACACACAGACACAGACAGACATACACACAAACACAGACACACACAGGCACACACAGACCACAGACACACAAACACACACAGACAAAGACACACAGACACATACACATAGACACACACAAGACATCCCCAGGTATGAGAGATCATACCTCCTACACCGCCCTCCAAGGATCACCATCTGGATGGCACTTTTCTTCAAACCACACTGACTCTTGGAGTGGTGGTGGTCATATAAATATCTGATTTAGGAGAACTTGTATTTTTAGATTTCATTTTGTTTTACGTATATGAGGTTTTTTTTCTTGCATGTATGTGTACCACAGAGGTTAGAAGATAGTGTCAGATTCCTTGGAACAAGAATTATTGGTGGTTATGTACCATTATAAGGGTGCCAGGAATAGAACCTGAGTCTTCTGCAAGAAGGTCAAGTGCTCTTAACTATTGAGCTGTATCTCCAGCCCAGAACTCACATTTTTAAAAATCAAAAGCATGTTTAATAACATAAGCACTGATTTCAAATATGGCCTTTTCCTAATATTCCAGGCTTTTATATCAATGGGATATTTCATATTACCACTCTTTTAAGATTTTCCTCTCTTCCATATTCCTTACCTTCCTCTATTTTTCCTTTCTTCTTTCAGAATATTCCTATGAACTTAAGTTGAGCTCGTCCTTCATCCTCTTGGATCTGATTGCTACATGCTGGGATTACTGGTGTGTACACCATGACTGACTCAACCATGGTGCTCTAAACAGTATGGACAAAATAGAATTCTTGGTTGAGTACTAGATCTTTTCCTCCGTAACCAATGATCAGGTCTCTATATCAAGAAAGGACACCATCAGTCAGTTATTTAAAGAACAACAACAACAATAGATTATTTTTCTTCTTTCATCTACAGACTTAACTATATATCAGTCTTTTGACTTCACTTGTAAAGTACATCTTGAATCTCTGAGTTTTTTTTTTTTTAAACATCTCATTATCACTTTATTTTTTCTTTTATTTATTTATTTTCTATTTTACATGTGGATCCTAGCTCCCTCTTCCTCCCTCCCTCACTCACCCCCTCCCTCCCTCCCTCCCTCCTTACTTCCCTCCTTCCCTTCATCTTACTCTCTCTGCTTCCCCACATGCACCCTGGCCGCCCTCCCCTCCCTTCCCCCCAACCCAATTCCACATGTAGGGCAATGCCATCCAGATGGGGTCATGTAGATCTGTCAAGTCATTTGAAGTAGGGACTAGGACTTCTCTCCCATCTCTAGGTTAAGGCAGTATCCCTCCATGGGGGATGTGTCTGCAAGGTCCTTTTGTGCACCAGGAATACATCCTGGTTCCACTGTCTGAGGTCCCTTAGACTGCTCAGTCCTTCTGGCTGAGACCCATATTCAGGGGGCCTAAGTCCGTCCCATACTGGATTCCCAGATATCAGTCTTGGGGCCCATTAGCTTCTCCTTGTTCAGGTCAGCTGTCTCTATGTGTTTCTGCAACCTGGTCTTGTCCTCTCCCTCTGCATCTGGATTCTAGTTCGACTCAGTGTTTAGTTATGGGTGTTTGCTTCTGTTTCCAACAGCTACTGGATGAGGGCTCCATGATGGTGGATAAGTTGGTTGTTGATCTCACTATCCGGAAAGGTCATTTATGGTAGCCTTTCCATGGTTGCTCAAATTGTTAGTTGGCGGCAGTCTTGTAGGTCTCTAGACCTTTCTTTAGGTTTAGTTTTCTCTTCAAACAAATAATGGCTCCCTCTTTTATGTTCTCTCTCTCTCTCTCTCTCTCTCCCTCCCTCCCTCCCTCCCTCCCTCCCTCCCTCCCTCCCTCCCTCCCTCCCTCCCTCTCTCTCTCTCTCTCTCTCTCTCTCTCTCTCTCTCTCTCTCTCTCTCTCTCTTCCTGTCTTCTATTCCTACCCGGACTCAATCTTCCTAGTCGCATATGCTTTCCTCTCCTGCCCTTCTCTTGCTCCTACTTCTCTCTCCATTCACTGCCCCCCCACCACTTCCCATGTGCTCTGGGAAGTTATAAGTTACATCTTATTGTCATTTTCATTTGTTCATCCTTCCTTTCTTCTCTCTTTCCCTCCTTCTTTCTGTTAAGCTTAGATATATAATCACACACCACCCCACATGTTTAAAAAGTCATTTAATAGTAAGTTGCAGATAAAATGTTTCATTACTTTAGTTCTCAAATTCTCTAACTATCACAAGTCTAAGAATAAGAACATTAACACTGACATACTATTATTACCTAATCTACAGATTTTATTCAGGTCTTCTCAGTTTTCTAGATAGAAGATGTTCACTTTTAACTTCCCCAAACTTACAACATAAATGTTAAGTACAATTGTCCCTCAAAGAGCACCACTACAGAGTTATACTTATCTGTCTCTGGCTGTCTATCTATCTATCCACCTACCTATCTATCTAATTTGTTTATTTTTTTGTGGTAGCTCAGTTTGGCCTTGAACTTGTGGCACTTTCCTGCCTTGGCAGGTATCTATGAGCTATAGCTTTATTATTTACATGGTAACTTTGTGTAGATACAGGAGAAGAAAAGGGGCTTGACTCTGCTGTCAGACACTTTATGGGTACCCTCAAATGTCTAGACCTCAGTTTCCTTAGCTACTTGGCAGTAGATGGGTATCTCAGAGGTTTTAGAATTCCCTGAAGATAGTTCATACTCTCTGAATTACAACACCATTCTGTGGCTTCTTGCTAACAGTTGGGTTAACTAAAAACAAGTATAGGATGATGGCCCTTGACATGACAAGGCTTCTTGCTTTGGCGGAAGCAGATGAGAAGACTTGGGGTTCTATCTTCTCTAGAGTGCTGCTGCCAACCTCTGCCTCTGCCCAGTCAAGTTCTAAGCTTTCTGCCCAGCCAAACACTGCACATTCTTTACAAGGGTTGAGCCCTGTGAATCCACCTAACCCTTCCTGCCACACACCTTTCTTAACCCTGAAGATCTAATCTAAGTCCCATGTCTAGCACCCCAGCCTAGCCTGGGCTCAACCTTCAGACTCTAGCCAGGACATGCCTTGTCTGCCCCCGTACAGGGCCCTCTTATACCATATTCAACTTCTCTGCCCAGAGAGATCCTGCACAACTTGAGCCAGAGTCTATTCAGTAAGCCTGACTCATCATCTCCTCCCTAATCCCCAGCCCACTTGACTCCAGGACTGGACCACCTGATTTCATTCCACCTAAGCCCATCCAGCACACAAATCCAGTGTTCTTCACAAAACTTCTCTTTCCATATCAGATGCAGAATGAACAAGAGTCCACATGACCAGGTGTCATTGCAAAAATTAAAACAACATGAGAGATCAAGGCAGTATTCACACACCCCAACCCAAACCCACACTACCCCTCACGCACAGATCTACCAGTTTTATAGAAATGTTTGCCATTATAAATTACCTAAGCTGGCCATTGGTGGTGAATGCCTTTAATCCCAGCACTCAGAAAGCAGACGCAGGCAGATCTCTGTGAGTTTGAGGCCAGCCTGGTCTACAGAGCTAGTTCTAGAACAGGCTCCCAAGCAATAGAGAGAAACCCTTGTCATGAAAAAAAAAGTTACCTAGATAAACCCCAGGACATAAGTTTTTAAAAATTTCATAACTTCTTCAAAGAATTCAAGGAGTTTAAAGAAGACACAATCACCTCAATGAACTGAAAGATAATGAGCTTTAAAAAAAATACATGCCAGAGTTATGCTCAAGAAAACAGAAACAAGGCTGGTAAAAATGACAAAGGCAATTAGAATCTGAAAACAAAACTTAATAAAAAGACAGAAATGTTGAAGTGAAGATGGAATTGAAAAACTCAACTAGAAAATTCAAGGAAAAGCCTTACAAGGAGAATGGACCAAGCAGAGGATAGAATATGAAACTCAGAGATAGACGATCTAGTTGAAATAAGCAAATGATATGAAAAGTGTAAAACCAGAACACAAAGAAGGAACATTCAGGAAATAGTGGACACCATTAAAAGCCCAAATCTTTGAATTCCAGGCATAGATGAGGGAAAAGAATTCCAGATCAATGGCATAGACCATATCATAACAAGGTTATAGAAGAAACCTTCCCCAGACTAAGGTAAGTCATAGCCATACAGATACAAGAAGCACATAGAACACCAACTAGATAAGACCAGGAAATAACGCAGCCCCAGCATATCATAGTTAAAATACTAAGTATAGGACAAATAAAGTATATTGAAAGCTGCAAGAGAAAAAAACACCAGCTATATATAAAGGAAACCTCATCAGAATGCCAGCTGATTTTTCAATGAAAACAGAAAGCCAGAAGAGTCTAGAGCCATTCATTTCAACCAGAACAGCCAACCTAGAAGACTGTATCCAGGAAAACCATCTGCTATAGTTGAAGAGGAAAGAAATTCTTTTCCATGAAGTAAACAGCTTAAAAATTTATATCTAACTGGAAAAAACCCTGAAGAACATATAGGAACCAATATTTCATGCTGAAAAGAGGAGTGAGCATAGCCAAGAGGTTGTAAGAAGGAAACAAACAAAGCTGTAATTGCTGAAATATATAATACCACTGAGAACATAAACTACAGCACCAAATACCAACAACACAATCATCCAATCAACACACCGCTTTCAAATAATTAGTATTAATGGCCTCAGTTCTCCAATGGAAAGACAAGATGGATGAATGGATCAAGAAACAATACCCAAGCTGGGCATGGGTGATGTATACCTCCAATCTTAGCACTCAGAAGGTAGAGGCAGGTAGATATCTGTGAGTTTGAGGCTAGCCTGGTCTACATAGTGAGTTCTAGACCAGACAGGGCTATATAGAGAGACTGCCTCAAAACAAACAACCAAACCAAAGAATTCACTTATCTGTTGTCTACAAGAGACACATTTAGGCTTTAAAAATAGGTGCTGCCTTAGAGTGACAGGATATACAAAAGTACTTCAACCAAATGGGATCAAGGAAGCAAGCAGCTGTCACTATCGTAATATCTTACAAAATTAAACTTAATTTGTCTAGAGACATAAAGAAGATACTTCATTCTATTCAAGGGAATAATTAACCAAGAAGACATTCCCATTCTTCATATATATGCAACAAACTTTGGTGCACCCAATTTTATTAAAAGTTTACTACAGGGGCTGGAGAGATGGCTCAAAGGTTAAGAGCACTGGCTGTTCTTCCAGAGGTTCTGAGTTCAATTCCCAGCAACCACATGGTGGCTCACAACCGTCTATAATGAGATCTGGTGCCCTCTTCTGGCACACATGGAGGCAGACACTGTATACATAATAAATAAATAACTCTTAAAAAAAGTTTACTACTGCTGGAATTAAAGATTAATTTCAACCAGTGCCTCATTCTCTCCAATAGATAGGTCACCTGGACAAAAAATAAGCAGAGAAGAAACACCAGAATGAAATGGCATCATGCATCAAAAATCAGGTGGCTGTAGAATGGTGAACTTTTATCTGGAACATCAATTCTATCCCATTGTCTACTTTGTCTTTTTATGACAGTACCATTCTGTTTTCACTAGTTCTGTAATACTACTTGAAATCTGGGATGGTGATACCTTCTGCAGGGTTTATCTTTCAGGACTCCTTTGGTTACCCTGGGTCTCTTGTGTCTTCATATATGTTTTAAGATTGGTTTTTCAATTTCCTTGAATAATTGCATGGGAATTTTAATGAGGACTATATTGAATCTGCAGATTAGTTTTATGAACCTATGAGCATGGGATGTCTATCTTCTGGTGTTTTCTCAGATTCTTCTGTGTCTAAAAGTTTTCATTATACACATTTTTCCTTTCTTCATTAGACTCTACAATTTTTGAGGCTATTGAGAATGGAATTGTCTCTCTGTTCTCCCCCTTACCCTCCAGATTGTTTGTCATTGGTATACAGGAAGGTTGTTGAACCTTTTGTGGGTTAACATTTTATCCATTGCTTTGCTGGATGAGTTTATCAAATGTAGGAGTTTTCTGGTGGACTATTCTATGTAGAGAATCATATCATCTGAAAATAAAGAAGGGATCTCCCCCACCCCAGTTTTGTTCTTCAGACATCATCTCATTATGGAACCCTGGATGATCTGGATCTCATTAAGTAGCTGAGGATGGCCTTGGGGCTCTCTCTTTTGCAGACCGAGACTGCCTAAATACTGTGATTGAAGTTGTCAGCCACCATGTCCAGGTTCTTTCTTCTCTCTCTCTCTTGTAACCTCTTTATCTCTTTCTCGACTCCTTAAGGTGAGAGTGAGACTTTAAGGACCGTACTGAACAGGAGTGGAGAGAATGAACTTCATTTACTTGCTTCTAGGTTCAGTGGAGATGCTTTGTGTTTTTTCTCTATTTAGCAAGATGTTGGCTGTGAGCTTGTTGTATATTGCCTTTGTTTTGTTGACATCACTCCCATGTGTCTTTGATTCTTTAGGGCTTTTAACATGAAGAGACAGTGGACTTTGTCAAAGCCCTTTTCTGCAGCTAATGAAATATTCAAGCAGTTCCTGTTCTAAAATAGCTGAAAGATAGGAACGTTGCCTGTGCTCATAGGCCTAACCCAGAGCCAAATCTGGCCCCACCTGGAGTCTGTTGCTTCTCCTGAAGCTCCTGGGAATTCTGGAGCTCTCCAAGCACCAGTAATTCTTACCCTGCTTCAAGATTGTCCATATCTTCAATTTCAGCCAAAACTCCTAGACCTTCCCAAGAGTCTGTGGAACTAACCTGGAGTGAAGTCCTGCCTCCATGCTGTGCCTGCAGCTTTTCTGCAGTTGCTGCAAGACCCCCTTGTGGGTTTACATTCTTTAACATGTTTTAGTTCTGGGTACTGCAATGTGACCTCTGCAAGAGTCATCTAGTTTGTTTCATTGATTGATCTCAATTATAATAGTGTCACATGCTTTCCTATCGAGGAACAAAATAAAATGCCCCCAGGAATTATTCAACAGGCAGTCTTATCTAGAAGGGATCCATGGATTGAACTTTACCCAGGCCCTGAATTTCTGGAAAAAGATAAAACTAAATCCTCCAAGAATTCATGATTTACAAAAGGCTTTCTGAAAAGAGGCATTCTTTCTCATATAATTTAGATTAGCCTCATGAATGCTTCTCTTGTTTCCTAATAAAGCCAGACACCACCCAACTAGAGGAGCCCCGATCTTCTTTTTCCCTCCACTTGATCAACACTATTGGTAAGGCTTTTGAGTAAATTTTAAAAAAGATTTATGTATTTTGTTTTCTGTGTTTGTGTGTACACGCTGAGTGTAAGCATGTACATCACTGGTATGCAGGCTCCCATAGAAGCCACAATAGGGCATTAGATCTCTGGGAGTTGGAGTAAAGGCAGAACCTGGCTCTTTAGTAGGAGGAGCAAGTGCTTTTTTTTCTCCTTTTAACTGAAAATGCATACAACATATTCTTGTCATGTTTTCCCTTCTTCCATCATCTCCCAGGTCCTCCCCTCCTCACCCATTTAACTCCACATCTTTTTCTTTCTCTTTTGGAATACAAACAGGCAACTAAAAAATGAGCTCAAATAAACTGGACTAAGTAAATAAAATAGCAGAAAAACACAAGAAAACACACACACAAAACTCATAAAAACACACAATCAGAAACCATAATACACAAGCAAATGACCAATGAGATTTTAAGAAAGTCCAAACCAAGCACTATAAGACAAAGAAAACAACAAACAAACAAACAAACAAAAACATTAGTGAGTTTGTTTTATATTGGCCATTTAATGCTGGGCATGAGACCTGCCCTTACGTGTGATTTTATATACCCAGTGAAAATTTTATATACCCAGTGTCTATTGGAGAAAACATATCTTTTTTTACAGTCCATGTCAATGGAGACAGCTTCTTAGATAGATCATATTTACTTCCCTTTATCAGCACTAGGATCCAACCTGGCCTGAACATGTGCAGGCCTGGTGCATGCTGCCATAGGCTCTATGAGTTTTGATGTGTGCTAGTCCTATTGTGTCTGGAATAAGCGGTTTCCTAGGAGTCATCCATTCCCTCTGGCTCTTAAAATCTTTCTGTCTGCTTCTCTGCATACCTCCCTGCTCCCTGAAGGGCCAGGTTGATGGAGGCATCCCCATTTAGGACTGGGTGTTCCAAAGTCTCTCTCTGCACATTGTCCTGTTGTGGGTTTTTGTATTAGTTCCCATCTTCATGAGGAAACTTCTCTGATGACGATGGAAACCTATCTGAGTGCAGGTCCATTGTGGCCTGTGTTCTTTGCTACTGAGTCACTCTAACCCCTCAACTAACTTTTTTCCCCTTTGATGCTTTGATGGATTGAAATCTCATTTCCAGCATTTGTTTGTTCCTTTCATACACCCCTGTCTTGCTTGAATTACTGTTTTATAGTAATTCATCTAGTAATTTGTATTCTCTTTGAAGTTGCTGATCATTAAAATAATTAATTCCTCAATTCTTTCATCTGCTTTGATAGTTTTTGACAGTTACAGAAAAGTTAAGAACTTTTGGCAAGGTCTTGTTACTTTTTTTTTTTTTTTTGTCTTGTTTGTGTTTCCATGGGGATATTTATGGATTTATTGGATTTGATGGATCTCTTCCACTTGCTGGTTTATATAATATTTTGAAGTTTAGGAAATGTCTTAGGTTTCTAGTACTGTGATAAAACACCTCAACCAAAATCACCTTGGGGAGGAAAGGGAGGAAAGGGAGGAAAGGGAGGAAAGGGAGGAAAGGGAGGAAAGGGAGGAAAGGGAGGAAAGGGAGGAAAGGGAGGAAAGGGAGGAAAGGGAGGAAAGGGAGGAAAGGGAGGAAAGGGAGGAAAGGGAGGAAAGGGAGGAAAGGGAGGAAAGGGAGGAAAGGGAGGAAAGGGAGGAAAGGGTTTCATCACATACTTCCAGTACAGTCCATCATTGAAGGAAGTCAGGGCAGGAACTAAAAAGATCATGGACTACCATTGCTTACTGGGTCATTACCCCTGGCTTGCTCAGTTTGTTTTCTTATACATTCCAGGCCCAACTCCCCAGGGGTGGCACCACCCACAATGAGGCTGGGTAGGCCCTACCACATCAATTGTCAATCAAGAGAATGCTCTACAGACTTGCATATAGGCCCATTTTGTAGAGGGATTGTTTCCATTGAGGCTCCCTTTCCCCAAATGACTCTAGATTGTATCAGGTTAGCTTAAAAGTAGCCAACACAGGAGAGATAGACTATGAATGTGAAATCTCACTTGGAGTGTTGGCAAGAGCTGACCTGCTTTCTTTCTAGTGTCAAGTACTGATAAACTACTTGGTTTGAGTACAGTGATGCCGTAGGGAAAACTGGTACTTTAGAAAGAGAGGAGAATCATTTGCTAGCTTCACTGAACCTGGCTGCACATGGGGCTGCTGCTTGCCCTACATCCACTCAGTGGTGGCTATCTGTCCTCCACCAGTTTCATAGTACTAGACAAATCATTGGCTTACCCCTCATTGTGGATGCTTTCCCCTTGCTTTCAGAACCCCATAATGCTCTTAAAAAGTTACTCAGGACCAAAAGGAACTTTTGTGTGGATTGTTATCTACAGTATCAGAATTTAAAATGAGAACGTCTATACTCATTAATTTTAAGAGAGCGGTATGAAATCTATTATATGATAATGAAATATATTTTCAATGAAAAGTCCGTAAGAAGAGTGGTGTTGATTTTACATATCTCTGTAATGTCTTTTTGTATTCTGGTATCTATTTTTGCATTCAATATAACATGCTATGTTATGTCCACTCAGTTTGGCATAAAACAGATATATTATAGAAAAAGCATGTCTCTTTATAGTCTTTTCAGATGATTATAGATATTCTTCTTGGACCTTGTATCAAAATTTTAGCACCATATCAACGAACTTGTCCTATTCAGTCAAACTAAAACACATTACTCTTTTTTGTGTTTTGAATATGAGAGAAAGAAGTGATTTTGGTTAATTGATTTCTACTATGGTGTAATTCTCTAAAATTGGAGAGAGGTGTTTTAAAACAAAAACAAAACCAGAAACCCATATAAGCCAGAAGTGAAGGCAAAAAACTAGGAAAACTAGGATCTCAGCTCCCTGGTTGCCTGGGCTACATAGAAAGATTCTGTCTCAGAAAACAAGCAGGCAAGCAAGCAAGATAGCAAGGAAATGGGTATTCATTCACTATCCCCCCCTCAAGCAATAGCCATTGCCTTCTAGAAACCCAAAACTAATGAACTTTTTTTTTTTTTTTTTTAAAGTGGAATGAATTCTCAGTTCTACTTTTTCGGCAGGAAAAGCCGGGTTACTTTAAGTAAATTCAACAGTCCACAGCCTTTGTGCTCTCCTGGATCATGTGAGGAGTGGCAGATTTCTGTTTAATTGGATAGGACTTCAGACATACTGAATAATTATGAATGCCCTGCAGATCAGAATCTCCCCAAAAAGAGGCAGGTGTGGTGAAAACCTTGCAGGTTTGAAGCTGGGCAGTGCAAATTCCCTGCTTGGGGCCGACCTTTCTGTAAATGCAGGATCATCTCAGATCAGTGGTTCTTACTCCAAGCTGGAGGGCAGAATTCTTGTGAGTCTACAGGCTGAGGTTTGTCAGGTGACTCCCAAGGGCAACTAGACTAGAAAAGTCCTGTGTTAGAATGTATTTCATTTCCCACTGTGGCCTAAGAGCAGCAGTTTACAGTGACACAATCTACTTTTATTTTATGTAAATACTTATAAACTTAACTATTAAGTTATTCACTCAGGGATATTTACTCCAAGATAGAAAAAGACGCTTCTATTGTTATAAGACTAATTGATTAAACAATCAAGCAAATGAAACAAAAACTCTTCAAGCATGTAAACACTCTCATCTCATAAATTCAATAATATAAGATATACAAAATCCTGTAGGCAAATGTTGAAAATTATATGTGAGTAAAAGACAATACATTTCCAAGTAATTGTATATAGAATTTTAAACAAGCTTTAAAGCAAATTCACACAGGCAGGAAGATCAAGCAGAGAAATGGGGCCTTTCTGTATAGAGTTCTTTTGGGTGACCTTTCTCATAAAATAGCTAACAAAAGCAACTTACGGACAAGTTTGCTGTGGTTCACAGTGTGAAGGTACAGCTCATCATGGGAAGAAAGGACAGGACACAGGACATAGAGAGATGAACAGTGGTGTTCTGCTCTCCTTCTCCTTTTCTTTCAGTTCATGATCTCAGCCCAAGATGTGGTGCCATCCATATTTTGGGCATGTCTTTTTACCTCAGGGAAGCCAATCTATAATACCCAGACATAGGTGCCTACACACTTGTCTCCTAGGTAACTGTAGATCTGTTGACAATATCTACCACCACAGAGGTAGTATCAGAAACTTAGGGCAAAAGCAACTCTTGATAACAGTGGTCTAATTCAGGAGGAAATGGAGGATCTTGGTGACAAGTTGGGGAAAAAGCACGTAGCTATGAAGGAAGGCCTTACTCTGAGAAAACAGAAACAGTCATGGACTACAGGGAAAAGCAAAGTGTCAAGGAACTTGGGGTTTAAGAAAGAGAGGACCATCCCTGTCATTTCCCAGGATATGTAAGAACAATTTGTCAGCATAGTCATGGATGTAAGGAAGTTGTATAGAATGTAAGCATCACTGTACTCACACTAATTCACATAGAAGAGATCAGAACTGAGCATCAGGGAACCAAGGACTGTGCAGTCAGTAGGAAAGGGCACCAGGGTATCAGTATGGAATCGACAGGGACTGTCTTCCACATACATAATATGGAAAGGCCATTAGGGCATCAGGATGTACTCTACAGGAATCATCCTCTGGGTATAATATTGGCACTGCTCAGAGGATTATCAGATCTAGTGTCTTTATTCATGTTTCATGTTCTTCTTAAAATACTGTTTACATAGTTCTTGTGTACAGTGCTTGTAAGCTATGGGAAAAGCATGATATCTTGGCATTAGATGACTATATTTCATTTTTAAATTTTCTTAAAATAATGATTTATTTACTTCGACTTTACATGCATTGTTTTTTTTTCCATAAATATGTCCATGTGAGGGTGTTGGATCCCCTGGAACTGGAGCTACAGACAGTTGCCAGCTGTCACTTAGGTGCTGGAAATTGAAACTGAGTCCTTTGGAAGAGCTGAGCCATCTCTCCAGACCCTATATTTCCTTTTACATATGCAGTTTTTTTTTTAACATATGCAGTTTTTGTGATGATGAAACCATTAAATTTGGTTAGCATATATAGGTAAATTAAATTTTGGCTCCCAATGACATTTATGCTCTGCCATAATGTCTATGCATGTAACACTACAGAACTGAATAGAATCAAAGTTGCCAATTGACTTCACCATAGCAAACTTTTCCTGGGTTATCTGAGTGGAAGGGGAAGCGGTGAAGGAAGGCAGAGGGTTGTTCAGAGAGGGAAATTCCAGAAGAGGCAGGAGAGTTGGGATGATGAGCAAGCATCAGCCCACAGTTCCTGGCCTTGAAGATGGAGCAAGGGGGCTCAGAGCCAAAGCACACAGCTGATAACACTGTAAAAAAATAACCACGAGGGACCGAGTCCTGCCAACAACCCACTGCAAGAAACACATTCTGTCTTCGGTCCTTGGAAGGAATACAGCCTGACATGAAAGCTCTGACCTAGATAAGTGTAAGAGAATATATATGTGTTTTATTAAACCACTACATTTGTAGCAATTTGTTGCAGCAGCAATGGAAAACAAAATGGCAAAAATGTACTGCCTTTATTATTATTTGAATCAAAGCTTATCCACTGTTGGATTGACTGGGTATCTAATTTTTGGCATTATTGAGGCTCTTGCTTGACATGGGCCCCTCTTCCTCTTACAGCAGTGGTAGGATATTAAGGCTTTTTGAACAAATTAAACAAGAGTTTAAGAAATGTAAAATTCTTATTATCTGCATAAATGAACACCTAACTGCCTCATCCTGCCGCTAAGTGTTTCTTTTTAAAAGACATTTTATTTCCCGTCTTAGTTGCTGTTCTATTGCTATGGAGAGACACCATGGCTAAGGCAACTCTTAAAAAGGAAAGCCTGCTCACCGTTTCAGAGGTTTGGTCCATTAGCAGCATGGCACGAAGCATGGCTGCTGCATCCCTGGCGCTAGAGCAGTAGCTCAGAGGGCTGACCCTGGTCCACAGGCCTCAGGAAGACAGAGACCCGAGCCTGGCGAGCCTGGCGTGGGCTTTTGAAACCTCAAAGCCAACCCCCAGTGAAACACTTCCACCAGCAAGGCCACACCTCCTAATCCTTCTCAAATAGTGCCACTCCCCGATGACTAAACATCCAAATCTATGAGCCTATGGGGGCCATTCCTCCTCAAACCACCACTTCCCTTCCTTAGTCCCAGGCTACCCCAGGCAGGTTATTGCTTGTGTTCCCTTTGTGTCCTCCAAGGTGGCAACTACACCTGGGTTCCCTCTGGCTATTCTAGGTCAGAGTTTGAAAGTACGGGCATAAGGGTGTGTATCCCACTTCCCAGAGGGCAACAGGCACCTGTTTTTGATTGTCTACCCCACATACAAAAGATCTGGTAATTAGCCTGTTTTGTTTCAGAGTGTTGCTGGTTGGGTCCCAGGTCTAGCCCATGCAAAGGACACGTGTCTGGTGCCACTATGCAAGCCTCTCAGAGGTTTATGTATTTCTTTATTAACTCTTTAGTTTTTTATTCTAGTCAACCTCTGGGAAAATGAACTTGTAGAGATGCTTCTTTCAAAAACAAAGATGAAGCAGGACTTCTATGTGGCGATGGGAATAACCTACACAAGAAACATGGAAACCTGAACAGGGCAATGTGATTCAGACGAATGACTCTGAAGGTCAGAGTCAGTGATCTGGTGTGGGTTTACTGAGAAAGCCAATGGTTGTTAGCTCTCATCTGTTTTCTCACCAGGTTTGACAGTGTAGAACCCCCCACCCCCACCTACTAAAGCTTTCCCTGTCTTGAGAGAGGAGGAGTGTCCTTTGCTTTAAACATAGTCAACAGAGAATTTAATTTGGCAGTTAAAAATAGCTGGTCCTCCAATCTATTCCTGTGGCTAGGATTTCTTTACTCCTTCCTACAGTTTCTTGGTTTCATTCATTTCCTAATTTTAACACACATGTGTGCCAGTTTGTTTCTTACCCTACAATCCATTCACTAGGTGGGCTCTTTCCCTTCTTTTAAAACTATTCCCCCCCAAAAAAAAAGGGTACTTTTTTCAGGGGGGAAGAATTGAGAGTACATTAAAATACAGTCCTGTGTACTACTTATCAATTTGATTTTTAGGTGATTGGAAATGGAAAAATCTAACGTTTAAATAAATGATAAGAGATACAAAACTTACTTGTTTTTACTGTTTACGTCTAGTCTATTAAGTCATAAGTAGACTAACAGGGCAGTTATTACTGCAAAACAGCTCGGAGGACTGATGAAAACGTTTTGTTGTTGTTTAAATGTATAGTGTTAGAGTTAACATTAATAAGCTTTGACAAATCCAATCACTCATTTTCTGCAAGCAACATTTCTACTTTCGGTTTGGCTTTTAAAAGCTGAGCTACCAGGCTTTCTCCTGTAAGTAGATGTTGTGAGAACTTCCTTAAGGTAGTGCTTGTTCGTGGTGTTTTCTCAACCACACAAGGTGTACTGTAGTCATTGTTTGGCTTGGGGAGTTAAACACACCACTCAACAATCATTTGGCGTCAAATGTGAGATGGTAGTATGCCCGACGGCTAGGAGAACACTTAGGCAGGTCAGGCCCTGGGCACAGGAGGTCACACTCACAGGAGCAGTCCTTGGACCAGTTTGCAGCGGTTGCAACCGCTCCTCTGCAGCTTTTAGCCATTAAGGGCGCGAGATGCCGCAGGGCTGAGCACGCACACGTCCTAGAACTCGGCACAGCCGCCTAGCATTCCACGTTATCCTCTAAGTACGGAGAACTGCGCTGAGGTCCAGCGTCCGAGTGCCTTCTGGAGACAAGACTCCTTTCCTCGTCCCACCGAACCTAGCACCTGCGTAGCCACATTGCCACGCCTTCTTCCTGCCTATAGGCAAGGCATTCCACACTGACCAATGGGCTCCTCTCTTTCTGCAACGGGGCGGGACCTTACGTGGGTCTGAGGCCCGCCCGTTACGTGAAGTGCGTGCGTGGCGAGGATCGCTTTCTTCAGCGCGTGGCGCCCCCCGGCGGCGGCGCTCCCTCAATGCGGCGGCCTGATTAACGCCAGCCATGGAGCCGCAGGAAGAGGCGCGAACGCCCGGGGAGTCCCTGTCTCGGCCTCCTGGGGCCTCGGGGTCGCCGACGCCGGACGAAGAGGAGCGGCCGGAGGGCAGCGACGCGCAGGGAGCGGCTCCCGCGGGCGCCGAGGGGGACAGCGCGGGCGCGGACGGGCTGTGGGGTCTGCCGGTGGAGCACGCTGAGCGCAGGCCCGAGTGCAGCCGCTGCAGGTGAGCGCGGGGCTGGGGCGGAGCTGCGGCGCCCTCTGCCGGCCAGGCGGACCCTGCGGTGCCTGCCACAGCAAGAAGCCTTTCATCCCATTATTATTTAACCTGACATTCTGCAAGACTTAGGGTTTTTTCTTTTTGTTTGTTTTGTTTAGTTTTTTTGTTTGTTTGGTTTCATTTGGTTTTTCGAGACAGGTTTTCCTTTGTAACAGAACCGTAGCTGTCCTGGAACTCGCTTGGTAGATCAGGCTGGCCTCGAAGTCACGGAGATCAGCCTGCCTCTGCCTCCTGAGTGCTGGGTTTAGACTCATGCACCACAAAGTCACGCAAGAAGATAGTTGTTTTCCCAAGAAATTTAAGAGCCTTTAATATAAGGAACTCTCGAGGCGTAAGGACATTAATACTTAATGATGCTTCAGTGGGCTCGCCATCATCAAATGAGTCAGAGGAGAGGAACAAAGCGGCTCTTTGTATTGAGAATTTTGAATTTATTTTAGCAGTGGTCACTGAAAACCGGGTTTGTTATCCGAGCTCCTGGGAAGTAGAGGCAAAAAGGTTCGAAGGCAAGGTTATTCTCGGCTATCTAGCAAGTTGGAGGATAGCCAGACCTTGTGTGTGTGTGTGTGTGTGTGTGTGTGTGTGTGTGTGTGTGTGGGAACGAATTGCTGTGTGTCTGCTGTCTGCTGATAGTTCTAGGAACTAGAAATGCAGTGATGAAAAAATAAATTATGGGCTCATTGCTAACTGGGTTCTTATAGGCTCATGTGGAGAGTTTCTTGGATGGACAATGGCAACCAGTGCTGACTGTTCACAACGTACCTGGTTGTTCTTTGGGGGGCACCACAGGGAAATGGTGTGCTCCAGCTGTGTGATTTTTTTTCCCTCCTGCATATTTAATCTCAGAATTTTAGAAACACCACTCTTATGCTCTTGGACTGAAGGTCTTCATCTGTGGTGCCCTTTTTAATTAGTAGATACTGGTCAGCCTTGCCTTATTTTGGTACATAAGGTGTTCAGTTTAGAAGGAAAACATTTATTTGGGTTTAGGGTTTCAGAGTTTGCAGCCCATAGCTTGGTTAGTTGTGTTGGGTCTGCAGTGCTGCATAGGTACATAATAAAGGAGGCCTATAGAAAGCGACCACTGCCACTTGGTCTCACCTCTTCCCAGCAATGCCATAAGCTGACATATGGACACTTGGAAGATGTATGTGTGTGTGGGGGGGGGTGGGGGGGAATAAAGAATTTTAAGCATAGATATTAAAAGCCATTGGAAGCATAGACTATGAGGTCTTTAAAAAAATCACACCATTTGTAATGAAAATGTCCTTGTGACAAGAATAAATCAAACTTCTTGTTTCATGTGTTAATCCCAGCTAGACAAGTGAGCTGCTGTGCTTGCCCAGTCAGTGATAAATGTTGAAAAAAGATTACCATTTACTATCAAGCAAAATCCATGCACAGATATCGCAAGACAAAATGGGGAATTTGAACTGAAGTCACCACCCACCAAAGCCATTGCTCGTTCTGTGCTCAAAAAGGCTGCATATCCCTTGGGCCAGCATTTTCTTTTGGTCCTGTCCATTCCCAATGAAAACCCTGCCTCTTGGAACAAAACTCCTCTCAGTTCTCTAGTGGACCAATGACAAAATTCCTATAATAGTCTTTAATGAAAAAAAAAAAAAATAGAACCTTTCTTCCATCCAGATGGCTGCGAATTGGAGGTGATGTAGCCTGGTGATCTGTGTTATCATCGGGTCAGACAATAGCAAGCTCCCACAACCAGGACCACAGGTGGCTAGTAATCTAAATGACCCTTAAAGCCAGAGACTCCCCAAGCTTCCACAACTGGCTCAAATGACCTCTACATTATGACTGAGACTGAGCCAGACCCTTCTTTAGGCCCTTAAGCTAGTACAGGTAGCTTCTCTCTAGAACCCATCTTCTTGGAAGAAATGGCATGTGTACTCTGAGTCAAGTTTCGAAGTAATTACACTTCTTTGTGCACCGGGGTTGTATTACATCAGGAAACCTTTCCCCAAATTATACTGTGTTTAAAGTTGTTTGGAATAAGCCACCTGGCATTAGGCTCCCCACAGTCTTGATCCAGGTTGATGAAGTCATTCTAAGCCAAGTTGTCATTTTCACCTCTTGGCAGTTTGCTTTCCTGCCTGCAGAGACCCCTTCACTTGTTCAAGTTCTCTTCTCCTTCAGACTCTTACACACTTCCCACTGGTGATTTTCCCCAGTTCCCTGGTAGTTTAATATCTTCTTTACCTTGGACCTTTCTCCTGAGCCCCAGACCCATGCACTTGCCTATTACTTCCTGAGTACTCTGTAATCAGTGACAATACGGTGACATAAATTCCTTTTCTTACTAGATGGAGCTAATAAACCAGCAAGCGAGTGAACTATAGACTAGGGGGCAGGCAATGATGGAAAGGAATTAGGATGGTGGGCTAAACAATCTAGTTGAAATGGTGTCAGGAAAGCTCTCTTGGGTGAGTGACAAGGTAGGTGCATTTACTACTTGAGCACTTGGGATACTTTATCTTGCACGTTTTGACCTTCTGCCAGGGGTCAGATTGTATGAACTCAGAGGCTGGATCCTATTTGTAGGATACCTTGTTTTCTGGATGCACTGCCGTAGTGTGGCTTTACAGTGTATGGCCTCTTGTGCTCTCTTGCCAGGCTGGTCAGCAGCTGTGAGCTGCAGTTCTGTTAATCCTCATCCCCACTAGTACTCTTCATTGTAGTGTGTTGCTAAGTTATATCACCTGTTACATGTATCCGGTACATTTCAGCTTAATAGTTTCAATTCCATCCCCTCCCTTACTCCTTCTTTTCAGCATGGTTTCATGTAGCACAGCTGGTTCCCAACATCCTCTATAGCCTAGCGTGTCTTTGAACTTAAGGTACCCCTGTTTCACTGCACCACATTATGGGTTGCTGGGGGATTAACCAAGGGCTTCAGGAATGCACCACCTGAGATACATTACCAGCCTTTTTTTGTAAATAGAAAATCAAACAGATTAACACTATTACATGTTTAAGGTAAAAATTTAGGTATTCCAAAAACTTAAGTTTTTCTACATATAAAATCTTATTTCTAAGGAAAATCAATAATTTGTTCTTTCCTGTTTGCATAGAAATTGAGTTTATTCTTGAAAGTGGTTTGTTCATAATGAATGAGCAAAGCTGATTTGTAAAATGTTATGCAAGCTAATCATACGTTCAAAGTTGAACAGAGATGGAAATATGCCAAGAGACATTTTCCCTCTTAATTTAATCTTTAAAGAGTGTCCAGTTAAAAATGAAACACATTAGAACTTTCCAAATGTTTGACTACTTTCCCCATGAAAAATATGAATTACAATATTATGCTAAGATTTTTTTCAAAGAACATTGAATCACTTTAATTCCTTAAGTTAATTTGTCCAATTTAAAGTATTAGTAGTGCTTGTGGAATTAAGGACTATTCAATCAAGTAATATTCTAGTTTAAACTCTGATATTATTTAAAAGTTCTTAGGTTACAAAGTCATTGAGAAAAAAGTGGGTATGTATGTATGTGTACCTGTGCACACTTGTCAGGCATGAATATGGAGGATCTAGGACAACTTTGTTTCTCTCTTTCCATCTTTAAGTATATTCCTGGGATTAAACTCAGGTCTGTAAGCTTTTGCAGAAAGAATGTTTAGTTTCTGAGCCCTCACTGGCCCCAAAGTTCTTTTTGTACATTTTTATCTAACGAGATAGCTTTGTTTTTTCTCTTTGTGTTTTAAAGCTCTCTCTCTCTCCTCTCTCCTCCTCTTCCTCTCTGAACATGCACATGTATGGAGAATACAGGAAAACCTTGATGCTGGTCCTCACTGTGGTCCTCTTTAAGCCATTCTCTTGCTTGCTGCTTCGTATGCCAGGCTAGGGAGATTGTAGACTCCGGATTTGAACTCAGGTCTTCCTCCTGTGTGGCAAGTGCTTTACCCATTACCTATGCCTCCTGCCTCTGTGCTGTTGTCTTTTAGATGCTGTCAGTGTGAGATGCTTGGTGACAGGGATAGCTGCTCTGGCTTCAGGGTTTCTGTTCTGCTGCATATAGCGACAAACGGTGCACACATTAAGCCATGGGCCCTCAGCTTTCTACTGCATGTGGCACATATTTGTAACAAGGTGTTTCTTTGCCTTTTCAAATACATAGATTGTTTTCCATTCCTTTGGCTATGGCCATTTTTAATTATTTTGAGATGAACCATTTTATGTATTGTTTTTTTCCGTTCTCTTGCCAAGTGTTGGGCTGGCAGCTGTGTCCCAGCATGCCCAGCTCATTATTGTCCATCATATCTGCTGAACCTTTTCCCTGCTGGTGACTAGACTCTCGTTTCTCTTTTTGGCTCTTCCTTCTTCAGGTAGGAAGGCAGATTTGAAGGTAGTACTGGTGCATAGTTATTTTTTTCCCCTTTGCTGAAGGTTTTTCCTCCTTCCCTCCCTCCCTCCCTCCCTCCATTCCTTTTTTCTTTTCTGTTGGAAGCCTAATGAAAAGATGGGGAAAGGGGGAACGTTGAAATAAAGTCAGTAGAAGTTTCAGGACTTCTCAAGAAAAACAATTCAGAAAAAAAAAAATGTCAGTGCAACACTAAAGGACGAAAAAGGATTTTTCTTCTTGGCGTGTACAAAGAGTGGGCCCAAATTTGAAACCTCCACTCTCCTTGTGTCTTCCATCTGCCATTACTGATCCATTTGCCCATCCGTCTTATGTCTGTTGTCTCTGACTGAAGTCTGTCCCTAACAAAGGGCTTTGCTCAATATTTATTGAATAGCACAGAAAACATGGAATGGGAAAGAAATAAGGAATGCTTCTTTACAGAAAATTTTAGCAGAATCTTACAAGGAAAGGAGTTACTTTACTGACCCCCAAATGACCCAGAGTAGTACTAAAACCACAGAGATGTTGCTACATGATGTCCACATGTTGCTTCCGTATGGCAGATACTTGATTTCTTTAAAATTACTTTCAAACTGCTTTCAGCAAATGATTGCCACCTCCTCCCCATCTCTGTTCCTGTCTCTCTCTGTGTCTCTAATTCTCCCTTTCTCTTCACACATGCACGTGCACACACAAACAACTATTCTGAATTTGAGGCATGGAAGGATGCATAGTTTAAGATTAAAGATTGGAATTTAGTGCATGTAGTAAAAACTGATTGCATGTGAATTCCAAGGCCGAGTTAGGTTGAGTTATATTGATTTTGAAAGGCAAGTTAAACAGAGTGACTATATAGTAGGGAAATGGGTTAAGTATGTAGTTCTAAATGCTCTCGGGGCACATTATTAACTTGGTTGCAAGGTTTGGCAAAAATTTAATTCTGAAAGCAAGAAATATTTTCAGTACAAGCTATTCCCACAAACAAAATAAAAGGCTAGGTATGCAGTAAGCCCACTGGCCTTGTAAAAAGGACTAGAAAAATCAGCTCAATAGAAATATATGTGGCTTGTTTGTTTATATGGGTACGTTTCTTGGCAGACTTATCTTTGTTTTTGAGTTGGGATAACATTTAAGAGTATATGCATCATTTAACTGTGTTGATAAGTTTGCATTCTGTGGTGGGTTGAATGAGAATGGCCACCATAGTCTATATATTAATGTGTGCTCCCAGTTGGTGGACTGTTTAGTACTAGGGGTATGGCCTTGTTGGAGGAGGTGTGTCCCTGGTGCCTGTGAGGGCCAGCAGAGTGCAGCAGGTCCCCTGGAATTGGGCTGACACACATTGTGAACTTACTAGGTGAGATCTGGGAATTGAACCTAGTCCTCTGGAAGAACAGCCAGTGTTATTAAATGCTGAGCCATCTGTCCAGCCCATCTTCTTGGCTTCCCTGCCAAGCAGACTTTAATTCTAAAGATAGAACCCAGGGCCTCATGCATGATAGGCAGGTGCCCTCCACTTGCTACCCCTTCAGCTTTTTTCCTTAAACTTGTAATTGCTCTTGTACATTTGCCAGAGTGTTAAAAATAGCGAAATCCTGCTGTATGTCTAGGATTGTATGTGGCGTCATAAAATTTGATACTTTTAAGTTAGGGTTTTTTTTTTTTTTTTTTTTTTTTTTTCAGGAATCCTAGTGACTTCTTCAATCTGTGTGTGGTGAACATCACTGAATTTTGGCAGAGGAAATATCTGCATGTGTATAAAGCACAATACAAGTGAAGAATGAAGTATTAGGAGACACCTGTCCCAGAAATCATGGCTTCCCAGGGTTACCATTGTAAACCACCACAACTTGGCAATTGTTACCATGGAGTTTCAAAAGGATAGCACCTGAGCCCACACTAAAAGAGGGTGAGAATGCCCAAGCTTGTGTCCAGGGATAGCTAATCAGCTGGGAAATAGGTAGAAGGCAGAGAAGGCCTCTCTGAGTATTGGAACCCATGCCTCTTAGTGACTCAGTTTCCAAGAAATGTAGCTTAGTCAATGTCTTAGAATCCAAGTAGTTGTGAATCAGTAGTGGCTTTTCTTGAAGAAGAGCATGACTGAGTTCAGTAGTACAGTTCAAAGCTCTAGCCTCTAGTGCAGAAGGGTTTAGAGCTCAACTCGTTCTTCAGTCATATCTCTAAGTAAACACAATTCAGATGTTGTGTTCTGCACATGTATCTTTTATGGCACCTTTTGCTAAGCAGGACACTGCTTAGTATAAAGATGAATGGAAGCTGGCTGTTATCTATCACCAGGAGTCTCCAGAAGAGAACACACAAGGCAATGATTGTGCTGCAGTGTGAATGATGAGATTGAGGAGTTCAAAGCGGGGAGTTCACTGCTTCAAGCTTCACAAGGAAATTAAGCTACTCTTCGTTACCAATTTTTTCCCCCCACTGATGTTTCTATCATGAATTTTCATAGCTCTGCTCTAATGGTAGCTGTTTCCCAACTTGCATTTTATAACAGTCCAACTTCTAATATCTGGGGCTACTCACTTTAATTTTTTTCCTGGAGATCTGTGCTTGAATTTTAGGTGAAGGGGAGGGGTTCAAACGCCTGAGTATACTGCCCAAAGGCTTGCAGCTGAATCCCCAGTCTACGGACTTGTGTCCTTTTCAGCCACTCTCTCTGTTCATATCCCCTTCCTGTTAGTTAGTACTCTTCCTCCTAGAGAGTTATTTTTATGTTTGCCTTTTTACCTTCATTCTGTTATTTTCTTTTTCCCCTTTCAGACTCTCTTCCCTTTTTTCTCCTACTCTATTTCAGCAGGGTCCAACTTAATTGCCATGAAGGCAGATTCTGTCCTTTCTGGTTTTTTTTTTTTTTTTTTTTTTTCTAAATTTGAACTGACTACCCTCTTCCCTCCCCTCTCCCTTCTCCCTCTCTGTTCTTTCTTTCTTTGCATATATGTGAATGTGTGTGCATATTTGCGGGTGTGGGTGTGCATGTGTTACAGTGTACGTGTTAGAGGTCAGAGGTCAGCCTTGGGTACATGTCCTCACCTTCCCCTGTTTTATGACAGGGTCTTGTTGTTTGCTGCTGTGTAGTCAAGGCCTGCTGACCTTCACACTTCAAGGCAACAGGCATGTAAATAAAATCAGGAAAATAAAAAAACCTGAAATTTTAAAATATAGGCAGTTTTTAGAAAAGAGAAGAGGGAGGAACAAAGGGAAGTGTTTTCTAGTCCTTTCACTCTGTGCTGGTCTTTGGAAGATCACTTTACTTTTAACCTTTGACTCCTTGCTGGTGAGGATGGATGTTCTCCCTTTAATTAGGCTGTGGGAGGGAACATGGCTTCTGCTGTATGTGTACACAGAAGGAGGATGCACGGGGCCTGGGTTTGATCTTCAGTACTAGGAGAAAATAAAGAACAGTTTTTTTTTTTTTTTTTTTTTTTGGGTGGGGTAGGGTGGGAGGGAGAGAGGGCATGTAGATTTAAAAAAATTACTCAGTCATTATTCAGTATCCAGTATCTGATAATGAATGCCTGATGGCGTATATAAAATTGCTTCCTTTAGAAAATTAAATTTGGAAGAAAATGTGTAAATATTATTTAAAAAATTATGGAAGTATAGAAGCATTTGTGAAGGGGACACTGATTATTTTGCTGCTAAGACAGCTACTTCCATCTCTTTATCATTTCAATGCAAAAGGGGTTTTGTGTAGTTGTGTGGTAGTTTGAATGAAAATGTCTCCCATAGATTCATATGTTTAAATACTTGGTCCCCAACTGGTAGAATAGTTTGAAAGGCCTTGTTAGAGGAGGTGTGTCACTGAGGGCAGACTTTACCCTTCCCATTGTCTCTCTGCCTCATGGCTGTGTTTCCAAATGTGAGTTTCAGCTACTGTTCCAGTGCCATGCCTGCTGCCATGCTCCCTACAGCAAGCTCAAACCACAAGCTCAAAATAAAATGCTTCCTTCTGTGTTTTGCCCTGGTCATGGTATCCCTTCTCAGCAATAGAAAAGTAAGGAAGACAGCTTTTATATATGCCATCTCTGGCTGAAGGGCTTTTGGTTTACCAGGCGTCTGGCCCCCAAAGACCTATTAGAACACCACTCACTAAGGCTTAAAAGTTATGGATCTGATAGGAAGAACAAACTTGTCTCCAGGGCTCCAATGGAAGTCTTTTTGGATCACATACTATAGATGGTTAAAAAATTAATATGTATTTCTAATACATATTCTTATCTATAATTATATCTGTTTTATTTACTGATACTACATATGTCTCATAAGCATATATAAAATTGATATTTAAGCGGAAGAAATATGAGGAAATAATCTGTTGAGCATGTTTCCCAATAATGATAGTAAAATGTCATTTATTATTTTAAAATTATGTGAGGTCTACTACAACCAAGAGTAAGATGTGAGTCCACAGTGCATATACTCTTAGTTATTTCTCCACTGCTTTAGGCATGCCTTCTAGGGCAGGTGTTTGAAACTCTCAAGATACTTACTCTCCTTGTAGAGTTTTTACTTCTCTTACAACAGTATTTTTTTTTTTTTGTCTTAAAATATGTTTTTAATTGAAAGAGTATTTCTACATCACCCCTCACCCTTTCCTCCCTCCAGCCCCTCCCAGGTACCTTTCCATTCCACTGCCCTCCCACTACGAGGTTCATAGCCTCTTTTTCTGGGGACTGACTGCTCCTGTCCCCACAGGCCGCTCTCCCCTCTCCCCTCCCCTTTTTCTCATTCACTTTTCCCCAATTTAAAAAAAAAAAAAAACCTCCATGCATGGTGTCTTTATCTCGAGTGTTGCTTTTTTAAATTATAACATCCATGAGCTCACACTAGCTCAAGTAGACTAGGTTTCCAGTACTTGATTTCTCCCCTGTCAAGTATGCCTCACCGCTAATTAGACAGCTTACAATAGTAATTTTTTCTTTTTTTCTGTTTTTCCTCCAACTAAAGTCAGCTATGAAAGAATTCAGTAAGAAAAACAGCTTCAGGGGGGACTATTAAACATGAAACAGTCATACATGGAAGAGGTTACCTATGTATGAGATGAAGATTATGTTAGACATTGGAAGACAGCAAGGATAGTAGAGAGCTGGAGGGATGGCTTGGTGGTTAAGTGTGCATGCTGCTCTTCCAGGGGACCTGGACTTGGTTCCAGTACCCATAGTACCACCACAGGGCTCACAGCTGCCTTAACTCCAATTCCAAGAGCTCTAATGCCCTGTCTGGCCTCTTTGGCACCTGTAGGCAGATCACATTCAGATCACATGCAAACATGTGCACACTCATGAATAAAAGTAAACAAATCTAAAAAACAAAACAAAAACCCAAAACAGCAGAGGGCACTGTGGGATTTAGTTTTCTAAAGCCTGTCTTAAAAATGAGAAAGTTGTTGCCAGTTTTGTGTGTGCTCTGTTGTAGACTTTAAAGTGGTAAAGAGTTGTGGAATTCTTTACTTTCTCCCACTTTGAGAGTATTAAAAAAAAAATTGTTGTGCTTTGGAAAATTTGAGTTAAACTATTTTTTAGGTGGGTTTACATTTGTGTTTCTCTAGTGAGTAAAAATAATAATTCTAAATCTATTCATATATTTTTAAAATTTACTTACATAAAAATCAGTACTGTAATAGGAAAAAGCTTTCAGTAAATATTATGTGAGGGACTTAATTGGGTTTTGAAAGATGTTTTTGTAGGTACTCACATCTCAGATCCATGTCAGGTGTAACTGCATTAGCTCACAGGCTGTCAGAGGGCATGTGCCTGGAGTGACAGGTTACCCTGGTACTACACCACTAACTGAGGAAGCCTGTCAGTCCATGTCTGACATGTGCCCTGCATATTCATTCCTGCATCTCTAGGGAGAAACAAAGAAAACATTTATTTCACTCAGTTCCCTTAGGGAAATTCCTTGTAGTTTCCTTTAAAATTTAAAAATGTAATTAAAATTTATTGGGTTATTTAGATTTTTAAAGAAGATAAATCCCAATGAGTGGAAAAACAGGAATGTGTTCACAATGCATTAAAAAGGTAGTGAATGGAAAAATTTGGCTCTTTGGTCATAGGTACAGTGTATATTAAAATAGGAATTTATTGAATTTATTAATATATTGATACAGCCATGAATTTTTGTTTAATGTATTATCCATCCAAAATATAATATAAAATAACCTTCAGGCTTAAGTTTAGATACAGAGTTTTTTTTTTTCTTTTTTTTTCAGCTATTTAGAGTGAAGATGGTTACTGTGCACTTTGTATTTATTAAGAGATAGTTTAGCCAGGCAGTGGTGGTACATACCTTTAATCCCAGAACTTGGGAGGCAGAGGCAGGTGGATCTTTGTGAGCTGGAGACCAGCTTGGTCTACAAGAGCTAGTTCCTGGACAGGCTCCAAAACCACAGAGAAACCCTGTCTCTGAAAACAAAACAAAACAAAACAAAACAAAAAGATAGTTTAACAGCTGAGCAGTTAGTCCTCATTACAGCATGCACTGCAGAGAGGGAAAGTATCTCAGTATAAAGTCACTCACTACATATAGCATATATAGAGTTGGTCAGCTGTAGTTTGGGGCTGGAAAGAAGGCTCAGTTACTGAACTACTTGTCTTGCAAGTGTGAGAACCTGAGTTTGATCCCTAGAGCCCCTAGAAAAAGCTCACTGTGGTAGGGAGTGGTGGTGCACAGCTTTAATTAATCTCAGGTGGATCTCCGTGAATTCGAGGCCATCGTGGTCTATATGGGGTTCTGAGGTAGCTGGGACTACATAGAGAGACCCTGTGTCAGAACAAAATCAAGCAAGCAAGCAAGCAAAACAAACAAAAAAGCAACACCCCCCCCCAAAGCAAACGTACAAAAACACAGCTAGGTATGTTGGCACATGCTAGTTTCAAGATGGGGGTAATGGAGATAGGAGGACCCTGGGGCTTTCTGGCCAAGCAGCCTACTTGGCAAGGTACAAGTAGGTAGAGAGCATGTCTCAAAAATAAATGTGGATAGTTCCTGAGGAATGATGCCTTAAGTTGTCAACTTGCTTCCATATGCACATGTATATACTTGCATGTGCACCTGCACACATATGTGTTTATACACATTCACACAGAAGAACTATAGTTAGTAATTAGATTAGGTTACTATAGACTAAGGTTAAATACACAGGTAATGACGTTTTATGAGGTTATCAAAGCAGAAGACTGAAGCAATTAATTTTAGCTTATACCACACAGTGTTTACTCAAAGTGCTTACTGTTTTCTTCAGTAACAGTTTTGTCTCTTACATCCTACCATTTATTAAGTTGGTCACAGAATATTCAAACAGAGACCAGAAATAGGGTTTCATTTAGAGTAGAAATGAATTATTTAAGTATTGTAAAGAACATAAAGGAAGTACGAAATATGATGTGTAAGAAAATGAAGGAATGGGATAGGAAATTGTGTAGGAGGAGGAAAGCATCCCGGTGTGGATGTAAGAGGGAATGTGCAGATATTCCTTCATACACTGAGTGTTGTTTGAGGTCCTGCTATGCAATTATCAACAAAAAAAGAGGAGGCCCGACCTTGTTGTCCTGTAGCTGACACTAGTGTAGAAACAAAAAATGAAAACCAAAAAAAAAAAAAAAAAAAAAAAAAAAAAAAACCAACCCTGCATTATATTAGGTTAATGTGATCTCCAATAGGGATCAAATATATGACGGGAGATCAGAAAAAGAGGAAGAAAAGCGATAGTAGGAGAGTAAATGGATTACTTTAGAGTAGTATATTGGAGTAAAGAAGATAAAGAATCAGGTCCTGGAGATAGGTGGGGTTAGTGAAACATTCTGGAAAATAGGCAGCTATAGCTTGCCTTCCCCTCCTAGTTTTTCTAGATTTCTCTGTGTAGCCCTGGCTGTCCTGGAATTCACTCAGGAGACCAGACTGGCCTTCAACTCAGAGATTTGCCTGTCTCTGCCTCCAGAGATTAAAGGTGTGCACTACCATTGCCTGGCTACATGCCACTCTTGATGCCAGAAACATACAGGACAAGATCGACAACTTGCATGAGAGCACGTCAAGGTGCTTCTTTTCTGCCATAATCTTTGTGACAGTTTGGTGTAGTGATCTGGCTCAGATGCAAGGTGATGTGTTCCACACAGCACAGCTCTAGATGAACAGCTCATACATTTAGCAAGTTTCTAAGGTGCCATTTTGGGGGAGCCCAAAGTATGGTGTCCTTTATAATTTTCCAGGTACTATGCATTCTATCAGTTGTGAGTTGTTTTAATCATATGCAGGGTTGCCTAGTGATAGAGTTGTCAGGGCAACTGAATTGGTTGACTAGGAAAGGTCATTTTCGTGAAGAGAAAATGGTTTCATTGGCTTGTTCCCTCACTGTTCTTTTGTTTGTTCTTCGGTAACTGCTTCTTTAAAAATTCAAAAGGCTTTGACAGTCTTCAGATGCAGGAATGGATAAGTAGGTAGCATTTAGATAGGAATGAATTCAAGTCTTCAGTGGGAAAGAAAATGCTGAAGAGGTGCATGCTTATAGAGAAGTGCATTAGTATCACCCACCAACCTCCACCTTGTCAGAAATACAAATTCCCAGGGCTACTCTGTCAGAATCTGCATGAGGTGATCGGTGAGGTGATTGCTAGGCTCAGCAGTCTCCTCCTAGGTGATGGTGATGCAAGCTGATAGTTGTGATACCTCAAACACCAAGCAAGAAGTAGAGAGCCTAAAGTCCATCCCAGAGACATACTTCCTCCAGCAAGACCACACCTAATCCTCTGAACAGCCATCAGCTGGGAACCAAGTATTCAAATGTCCAAGACTTAGTGGGGGACACCTCATTCAAACCTTCACATATCACTTCCTGGCCCTGTAGTTTTGTAGCTTAATCAGTCTCAATTATCTAAAAGTCCAGAAGTACCAGTAAGAGTTTAAGGAAGTGTAAACGACTATAATTAATGAGTGAATCCAGTCCTGTGAAGAAGAAGAAATAGTTGCAGACAAGGAGTGTTCTAGAGAATAAGCATAGTTCTGGTTAGACACCATCCTTAAAGTAATGGACTAAGTAGTATACAGATTGATAGCTTAAATTGACCAGAGATCCAACCAGTTCTGGAGAACCAGTTTTATTAGTAGAGTTTTGTTTGTTTGTTTGTTTTTTGTTTTTAGAGACAGGGTTTCTCTGTGGCTTTGGAGACTATCCTGGAACTCACTCTATAGACCAGGCTATCCTAGAATTCACAGAGATCCACTTGCCTCTGCCTCCCGAGTGCTGGGATTAAAGCCATGTGTCACCAACACCCGGCTTTATTAGTAGACTTTTAGAGCGTACTTGGTAAATGTTCTTAATGGTTCCATGGGAAGATAACTTGATTTTTGTATTAGTTGTATTTACTATTGAAATTTTCAGAGCTAAATTTTAAAAAGGCTACAATATTTTGGTTCAATTTACTTTTTATAGAATTAGTCTCATTTAACATTTTCACTGAGTTCTTTGAGGGAGTGTTTATAAAGGGCAGTTTGAGTAAATCGATTTCACAATGCCACTAAAGAATTTTAGTGATGCCGAAGATTTTAAAGATCTAAAAGTACCCATAAGAATTGAAATAAAACCTAATAATAAATGCTCACATCACAACACAGCTGATGAATGATAATTTTAAAAATGCAGTGTAATTGGTGATTCATCTGCTAAAGGTCTGAAATGAATGTTCACTACTGTGGTAGCCCAGGATGCTATAATAGGACTTTTTAATCTATAAAAATTAGTGTTTGTAGAACCATAGCTGTTCTTTGACCAAAATTTGTATATGTGTATTAAAAATTTCCAAATTAAATTCTACCTTACCTGTTGGAGTATGGTTAGGTTCTAACTTTAAATTGCCTGATGTTATGCTGAAGAAACAAATTTTTATTTGATTTTTTTCTTTGGTCATCTGAGTTTATGTTTTTGATAAATTTCATGTGAAGAATTAAATCTTAAGGTTTTTTTAGAATTTGAATGTTATCCTAGTTCCTTTTACAGAAAGAATTTTTTCTTGTCAGTATTTAGGCATTTTACTGGCCTGCCTTTGGAGTTCTGACAAGATACACCCTCAGCTGCTACTATTAAGAACACCACTTGTGCCTATTAAATACATTCCCTTTTAAAAGGGCCCGCCCACCTCCCATCCCCCCACTCCCTTCTTCTCTCTCTCTCTCTCTCTCTCTCCCTCTCTGTTTCTCTGTCTTTCTTTTCTCTTTCCCACTGCTCCTGTCCTCAGAGGTGGATCTCTCCCCTTCCCCCTTTTAACGATCCTATTCCCTTAATAAACAACCCCTCCATTTGAACTCTGTTGCTTGGCATCTTTCTTGAGCTGATTTTTAAAAATTACAACACTTGTCACCAATGTAAGTCTGTTTATAGTCACAACAGGACATTCAGCATGAGATAAGACAGTCATACCAGATCATCTCAAAGGGAGCTAGAAAGTGGGTGCATTGTTTTTTTTTTTTTTTTCTTTTGGTCTCCTTAAGGTTAATTGAAGGAAAGAAGCTGGGATTGTGTGTGTGTGTGTGTGTGTGTGTGTGTGTGTGTGTGTGTGTGTGTGTGTGTGTGTTTTAAGATTTACACATGCTGGGCAGTGGTGGCACACACCATTAATCTCAGCACAGGGGAGGCAAAGGCATTTGAGTTTGAGTCCAGCATGATCTACAAAGTGAGTTTCTGGACAGAAACCCTGTTTTGAAAACCAAATCAAATCAAAACAAACGCCCCCGCCCCCCATCAAAAACAAAACAAAACAAAAAAGATTTATGTATTTTATTATTTTATTTATTTGACTGTTTTGACTGCATGTATGTCTATGTACCACTTGCATGCCTGGAAGAGGGCATCATTAGATCCCCTGGTACTATAGTTTCAGATGGTTGTGGGCTACCATGTGGGTGCTGGGAATTGAACTTGGGTCCTCTGAAAGAGCAGCAAGTGCCCTTAACCACTGAGCTAATTCTCCAGGATTGTGTGTTTTTATCCCTGCGCAAGGTATCATCTAGACAGAACTTTTTAAACCCTTCCCTGTTGTTGTGGTTAAAGACAGTTTGGTGATTAAGAACACCTGCCTCTCTCCAGTTTTAGTTCCCATGACCCACATGATAGATTGCAACCTTTGTAATTCCAGCTCCAGAGAATCCAATGGCCCCTCTGCTTTCCATGGGCACTGCACACACGTGTATATACATACAGTCAAAAATACATAAAAATAAACTAAATAAATCTTTAAAAACCCATCTTTGTTACGTCTTTTTAACTGAAGAAAATTTTATGCACCTTCTGCATATAATATAGCTATGTATATAAACCATACATTTACTGATAAATCTCAAGAACTTTATTTTAAAATAACTCTTTAGAATAGGTAACAGATTTATCATTTCTTAAAAATGAAAGCAAACTTACATACTAATGAGATAGAAGTGTTTGTTTTTATGTAAAGAATTAAATCTTAGCTGAATATTTGATACTGCAGAACATGCAGCACAGTCAACATTTTTCAGTGGATAGATACTTTTAATTTTGTAATTATCAGTGCAAAATACTCACGAATATATAGTATAAAATGGCAAACATATGTTTGGCACTATTTCAGAAATGGTTGGAAATGCTGTTCTAATCTTCAGACAAAGTTACTATTTTTTCTAGATTTGAGACAGGCTCTCTTGTGTTCCAGGCTAGTCTCTAACTTTAACTTTCTGTGTAGCTGAGGTTGACCTTGAACTCCTGATTTTCCTGCTTTCACTTCCCCAGTGCTAGAATTAGTCACTTGCCACCACATTGCATGCTGAGATTCATTTAGTGACTTTTATGTGAGACACAGACCAACAGCTAAGATAGCACTTTTTACAAAAATCAAGCATTGTAATACAGTATGAACTTAGTACTCAAGTGCTGAGGGATGTTGATAAGGTATTGTTTTCAGCAATTAAATTATTAAGTTTCTATAAACAACAGGAAAAGCACTATATTTCCTAACATACAGTATTTGAGGTTGAGCCAGGCAGGGTGTTTTAAGGAGCAAAGGTTTGTTGGTGTTACATGGTGTAATAGCATGTGCATACAAAGTATGCATTATTTGTGTACAGAACCAATATTGCAGGGAAAACACATGCAATGCTATATGGGCATGTGCTGCCATACATACCCCAAACTCATTAAATGTTTGATTTTGTTGCTTTTTGGCCATTGCACCATCAGAAACCTTTGTTGTTGTTAGATATTTTGTGACTAACTCGCATGCCTTTATAGCCATAAGCACACTTCAAGAGGTAATTGATATTTTGTATTTCTTCTTTGAAAATTATTTATTCACTTCATTTTGACCCTTTGCTAGTTACTATTTTTCCACTAAAGACAGCTAATATTTATTGACATTCTTTAATATTAGCTAGTTTTTCTTGTGGTGGATCAAACCTATGGCCTTGTAAGTACTAAACAAGAGCTACAGCACTGAACTATAGTGTACTGCCAAGCCCAGAATTTCCAGGGATGGGGAAAATTTACTTAAATCTCTTTCATAATTTTCATATCTAAAGTGTCTCATTAAATCCATTAATGGTGTTTCATTTTGAAAGTATATAGCTTTTCCAAGTCTCTTTAGATATAAAAATGGCATAATATTGACATATTTGGATGATGTTTTATCGCCTTTAAAAAATTCACTGCCTTTCTTTGCTTTTCTTACCCTTTAGCCGGCCCCAGAAAGTGTGCTTGTGTCCATATCTACCAGTGCACCCACTCCAAATCTCCACCCATTTGTACATAATTCAGCATCCAGCAGAGGTGAGTTACAAATTTGTGAATGATATGCATTCAGGTGGAATCTGAGTGCACCAGAGAAAACGCACATGTAACATGCTCATTTCTCATAGTTGTGTAGTGTTTCAGAAAAACCATTATTCATGGTAAGGATTTGTTTTTTAAGGAAGAAAGCACAATTAGGTGGTAGTAGAGAGTCATGTGCTTGAGACAGTTTTTCATACAATTCTGCTATTGTAAGGTAGAGATTTAGTATGATGAAAAGATGCAATTTTGTGAATAAAGAACTGAGAGAAATGATTGCTTTTAATGTCTTGGCTCCCTGATGGCTTTTCTTGCTAGAGTAGATACTGACTTTGGCATTTTATTCTTACATGATGGATATGCAAGTAAAAATTTCTTTCTTTTAGGTGGCTAGAACACTTTTACTTTGTACTGTGCCATCTGTAAGGCTTTTTAGCTACCACTCTTCTGTTGAGGATTAGACATATGCCAGTGTATAGGAATGTTTATGAGTTTTGAGTCCTGATGAGGGGATGTAAGGAAACAATAGGAAATTATAAATTAGTTAATACAAAACAAGTCAGTGTGTGATGTAAATGGATTTAGTGGTAACCCAAGTGAGAACTCCTTTAAATAAACTTTGTATAGTCTATTCAAAGATATAACAAAGAGGTAAAATAAATTAGTATTTTCTGTTTTGCAAATGCTGAATACTTTCTCTTGGTTGCAAGTTATTTGTTGACAGCTCCTTTTCCAGACTTGACAGCAGGCTCTTATGATTCTGGCAACTTTGTCACTGAATTATTTTACTGCAGTTAAAATTGTAATACTGTACAACTTACATTTACAGAAAAGAATAGTACTATGGTCATAGAGGATTAAAACCTGCATTTTGGTGATATAGTTTCCATATTAGAGTGCAAATAGGGTTCTTTTTCATTGTTATGTTGCCCTAGGGTATTAGATAGCTTTCAAAATGTAGGTTTAAAGATTGATTTGTGGTGATTTTTATAATTTGAAATATATTACACTTTTTTTTAAAAAATCACAATTAATCCTCAATTTAGATGACCCATTTAAAACTGTGTCCACTATTGATGTATTTTATGAATAGATAAGTATATCCAAATTTATTTTCCCTATCAGCAAAGGGATGTTCTGGTTTTCATCTAGTACACTAATATTAGGCTGCTTAAGTGTAACTTTAGCACACTACTTTGCATAAACGGATTTGACAATTTCACGGTTCTCCTATAAACATGAGATTGAAAACCATCTGGGTGGGTTCCAAGCAGGAGATGTGGAGAAAGAAGATGTGGCAGAGATGATGTGTAGAAGTGATGTGATGGACATTTCAAAGAGTAGGTTCAAGAATATAGAAGGTTGCTTAAAAACAAGAAGTGATCTCAAGAATTAAGAAAGAAGCTTTAAAAGGAAGAAGCATTATGCTGAATTGTATGGCCTTGGGAACAACATATATTTAGCCATAAATAAATACACACACACACACACACACACACACATACACACACACACACACACACACACACACACACTGTTTATTGATTTTCTAGAACCATTATCAGTTATGAGAGTTCAGAATGTTAGCTTGTTATGAGAGGCTGTATTTGCAATCAGCATAGGACTGACCCAGACCCTCTGAACGTGGGTCTCAGTTAGGAGGCCTGGGCAGTCTAAGGGTCCTCTGACAGTGGAACCAGGTTGTATCCCTTGTGCAAGAAAGGTCTTCAGGAGCACATTCCCCATGGAGGGATACTGCCTTAACCTAGAGGCAGGAGGGAGGGCCTATTCCCTGCTCCAAATGACTTGACAGATTTTGATGATCCCTCCTGGAAGGCCTTACCCTCCCTGGGGAGTGGGTAGGGAATGGGATGGGGTGGGTGTGGGGGGCATGGGAGTATAGGAGGGAGAGGGAACTGGGGTCAATATGTAAAATAAGGAAAAACAAAACAAAACAAAAACCAGTCAGGGTTCCAGAGAAAGAGTTTCAGATAGTTACTAGCTGTGTATAGTCTATAACACTGTGCAAGTTAATGCATCTGTCTGTGCTTCAGTCTCCTCATTGGTAAACTTGAAAATATGAAATTGTAACACATTATAGGAAATAATTCTTAGAAAAAAAGGCTAAGGGTTACAATGATTGCTAGGACACTGAAGAAAGCCACTGATGGAGGTCAGCTTTGTGCTTGGGTCTTTTGAATCCTGAAAGCGCAGCCACTTCCATGGGAGGAGAATGTAAGATTTCTGGAACAGGCAGTGTTTGCACTGGGGATTGAGCATCGTGTAAGAAAGCTACTTCCCTTTCTCTCATTAATTATTTAGTAATTTTTAGGTATCATTGTGGAGACTTTTGTATTTTGGATTAGACTGTAGTATTTATTTTGTTGCTTGAATTGTTCCCTTAGGTCATTGGTAAGTCTCTAAGTTTGTGGCTCTGTCATTTGGACATGTCCCTTGTTTTATTTTTGGCGCATGTTGCTGCTTTTTTTGGTACAGAGATATAGGCTATCATCTGCAAGCTGACATGTTCAAAATAAAACTACTGTTGAGATAAAAAGCCTATCAGAATAAGTTATTCAGTGTAACACAAATTTGCATGTATTTATAATTTATAATTTATTTAGTGTATTACTAATATTTATCAATTATGTACAACAATGGGTTTCATTATGGCGTTTGCATATATATCTATTAAGTATTTTCCCACTGTCATTTCTAATGCTAACCATTAGCCTGTAAATATATCTAAATAAGTTTAAAAATGATGCTTGCATTATGCTTAATATTAATAAATTAGAGAAATGTTATTGCTTCTTAAAGTGTGGTCTTGAGTAAAAGACTTGTAAAAATATATACATTTAGAAAACAAATGTTTCTTAGAGAAGCTGCACTTTCTGTAATGCTGATGTTGACACTCAGTCTCCTGTACCTGATGAGCAAGCACTTTCATCAGTCAGTTACAGAAAAGTTTTAAAAGTGTTTTAATTTTTCATTAAAGGAAAGCAAAGTGTTGCGCACGGTCCCTCTGCTAGCAGCATGCCTGCCTCCTGACAAGTGCACAGTAAAGGTCGGCCGCCGCTTCAGTGAAGAGCGGTAAGTGAGCTGACTGACAGGCAGCTGGGAGTAGTTCCTTCCTACATAGAAGTTTCTTTGGGAGGGTTAAAAATGATGTCATTGGCCATTGACTACCAAAGCCTTGGTAGGAAGAACTGTGGCTGAGGAGGCAGTATGCCAGTCACCAGATTCAGAGGTTTCTGGTTGACCTTTGAACTGCCATTTTCATTTGATTAGGCAGATTCGTTGAGAGGGCAGCTTAGGCAGCCTCTAAGTGTAGTAAAACTTTTGTTTTCCCCACACCTAATAAAGATATCTTAAAAATTATTGTTTTAGAGATGTTGAACTTTCAACTGTTTGCCGGAACTCTGGTACATTAATATTATATCCAGGGGCTGAAGCTACTAATTTGGAAGAATTTATATTAGATTCTCCTGTTTACCCTTCCACAATCATCCTCATTGATGGTACATGGAGCCAGGCTAAAGACATTTTCTATAAGAATTCCTTGTTCCGACATCCCAAACAGGTAAACTAATACTTTAACAAAGAATAAGTACAACTGTATAATTACATGCTGTTTAGGCTTTTGGTAAATATATATATATATATATATATATATATATATGTATATATGTATATATATATGCGTGTGTATATACGTATGTATAAAGATATATATTTTATATGCTAATATACACTAATTAATATATATTCACCATATACTTTAATAATATGAATTAAATGGTATTTATGTGTATGTACTTATATATACCTATACTTACATTTGTATATAGAGAAAATTTTATATATGTTATTTTTTTTATGTGTGCAAATGATTTGTTAAGAAATTTAGTTACTTATTACTAATGGTTAAGCTTTTTGCAAGGTACTTTTGGGGTAGTCATTATCATATTGTTCATCCTTTATTTTTCATGTTAAAAGCCTTTTTAAATACGTGTGTGTGTGTGTGTGTGTGTGTGTGTGTGTGTGTGTGTGTGTGTGTGTGTGTGTGTGTGTTGGTCCTGGGGATTGAACTCAGGTTATCAGGCCTGCTGGCAAGTGCCCTTACCTTCTGGGCCATCTCCCTAGTTCTGTCTTCAGATTTGATATAATTTGTTTTAATTGTAGGTTTTGAAGTATTGAACCATGTTTGTTTTTCAGTGAACTTTCCCGACTGTTACTATTTTGTATTCAGCTGGAGCTTGGGTTTTGTATGATGTATTGAACTGAAAAGTACATGGTTTCCATATTTTTCCCAGGCAAGTTTGGAGACTGAGGTTATTCCAATTTCACAGGGTAAATTGAAGAATACTTTTCTTTGGCCTAGAATAGTTACCTATAGAATTAAATCCGCCATAAAAGTTACATGGAATGCATTGGTAAAGCTGTCTGCTCTGGTCACTTAAAAAAAGATAGCTTTTAAATCCCTTCCAACTCTTCTATGGAGACTTCAAGCTTTCTGTTTACATTTGGTATTTCTTTCTATATTCCTCTAGGGGACTCTCTCCCCCAGATGAACAGTATAAATTGTTAACAATTAACTTGTCCTCAGTGTGTTCTTTCTTGTTTCTACATACACATAGATACACAGAGACACACCTGTATATACACACAGAAACACATACACAGACATACTTTTTCTCATACATATAAAGCTACTTTATAAGCTTAATTGCAGTTATATTTTGTTTTCACTTGAGTAATTTTATCTTGATGATTTTTTCATTTGTATTTTTAATTGACATAATACTTGCACATGTTCATGGAGTGCCTACGATTCTCTGGGGGCATGTATCCATTGCTTAATGGTCAAATTAGTGTGTTGAGTGCCAGTATCTCAAGTATTCATTATCTGTTGGTATTAAGACTGTTTCCTTAAGCAGCTGTTGTTTCTTCACGGTGAGAAGATCATTCAGATTTCTTTTCTAGCAATTTTGAAGATTGGCTGTTGCTGACTAGAGCCACTGTGCAGTGTGACAAAGTGTGAGACTCCTTCATTCCTTTTCACTCTAGCTTTGTTTGTTGGCCTCCTTCCCTTCCTTTGTCACCCCCCCCCAGCCTTTGCCCATCATTATTTTACTTCTGATGATGTTATAAACTTTTTTAGTGTGGTCATATTGTACGATGTGTGACTGACTGTTTTACTCAGGATGGTGTTGTCAAGGTTCATCATGTCCCCTCAGATGTCAGGGCTTCGTTCTTCTCTGTATTTCACTGTACATATATGTTATATGTGGAAGAAACTGTCTTTCTTCTTCCCTGTATAGTATTCTTTGGGGAATTTTCTCTGTTGTGGCTTGGCTGCCACAAAGTTACTTGATTTTTTTTTTTTTTTTTTTTTTTTTTTTTTTTGTATCTTGCTCAATTTTTAAACATAGCATCACTGGGTATAGACTTTTAGACTTTTTGGTTTATAGTTTTTTTGCTTTCTGAGGTTGAAATATTTCACTTCATGTTTTTGGCTTTTTAGAGTTTCTGATATAAGGTTTGGTTATTGTGATGTTTCTGTCTTTGTATGTGACTTGACAATTTTCTCATTAGCATTGTTTTGTTGTATTTTTGACATCTTGACTATGATAGATACATCATGGAAAGCTTTTCTCCAGTCAGGTCTATTTGTGGTTCTTTTCCTATGTTTTGATGTGTAGTTTCTTTCTCTAGATTTGGGAATTTTTTTCTGCTATAATTTCATTAAATAGGCTGTGTATTTCTTTCAACTTCACCTCTGTTCCTTCCTTTATCCCACAAATTCTTGGGTCTGGACTCTTGAATATATCCCAGACTTCCTGGAACTATTGGTTGTTATAAGTAATTTTGTTCATGTTTGTATTTATGTATGTCTGTATGTATGTCTGTATGTATATGTGCATGTATATCCCAGACTTCTTGCAAATACTGGCTGTTTTAAGTAATTTTGCTCATCTGTACATACATGCATGAGCAAAATTACTTAAAACAGCCAGTATTTCCAAGAAGTCTAGAATATATTCAAGAATATATACTCCCCCACCACACACATGATTGTATTAGTTCCTCAGCCTTGTTTTCCATCCTTAAAGTTCATTCTACATAGTCTTTTTTGTTGATGCTTTTGATGGAGTTTTTATTTGATTAATCATTCTTTCATTGCCAGTATTTCTCTTGGGTTCTTTTTCATTGTTTCAGTCTTCTCAGTTGAACTTTTCTTCCACATTTTGATCTTTTTACTCTAATTTGCTAACTATTTCATTCACTTTGAAGATTGTCTGTCTCACCAGGGTTTTGGGTAGGTGTCTTTAGTTTGTGAATCTTTTTGTTTGAATCTTCAATATGGGCATTACAGTGTTTTGTTTTTGAGTAGGACTATTAATTCTTTCTTAGATATTCCAGCTATCTCAGCAAGTTTTGGCTTCCAGTATGAGGGGGCTGGGAGTTTGGATATAGGCTGTGGTGGGTAGTTTAGACATATTCTTTTTGTGGTGTTTTGCATGTTTGTGGAATGAATTTATCTTATATTTTTAACTTTCTCTTATTTCAATTCTCTTTGTTTTTTGTTTTTGTTTTGTTTTGTTTTCCTGGGAGTCCTTCAAGCAGAATGTATTCACTTAGATTTTGTTTCCTGCAGCTATTTATGGTGGGGTTGCAGTAGTGTCCCTCACTCTTATTCTTTGCATGTTGAGCTGTTGTGGGTCTTGGTTTGATTGTCTTCTACTGTAAGAAGATTCTGTGTTAAGTGTTTAAATATGTACTTATGTATGGGTATGGCAGTAAGTCGTTAGGAATCATTTTAATGTTATATCCATTCAGCAGAATAATAGTAGTAGGTTTTCCCATATAGCTGGATTTACTTTCTTTTCTTAAAATAGTGGTATATTGCACATTGAAGCGTGAACTTTTTTACTGTCTGCTACTTAACAATATGACAATCATGAACTGAAGTCATGTCCATTTTATTTCTGATTTTAAAGGAAGTATGAGTGTTAATAATGGAAAGTGATAGTCATGTCTAAAATTGGCACTTCTGCACACTGCCTTTTGATTACTTATATTTCAGGTATGAATGATGTTTGGGAGCATTAATTACATGAATATTTAGTAATATGGAGTTATGGCTGACTTCCTGAGAGGAACCTTCCTCAATTATCCTGTGACATGTTTTTATGACTTTTCTGGATTATTTTTGTTTTTTTTTTGTCTTGTTTTTCTTTTCTTCCTCCCTCCCTCCCTCCCTCCCTGCCTCCCTTCCTCCCTCCTTCCCTCCCTCCCTTCCTTTCTTTCTTTTTTTCTTCAGACAGGGTTTCTTTGTGTAGCCTTGGCTGTCCTAGAACTATCTCCATAGATCAGGTTGGCCTCATATTCACAGAGATTAGCCTGCCTCTGCATCCAAGAATGCTGGGATTAAAGCACTGCCCAGTTTGGAAATTTTTTCTTTTATTTATGTATTTACTTTTTTGTTTTCACACCCTGACTGCAGTTTCCTCTCCCTCCTCTCCTCCATTTCTTCTTAACCCCCCCCAACCCTTGCACCCCCAGTCCACTCCTTTTGTTTCTTAGAAAAAGGCAGGCCTCCCATGGATATCAGCCAGCCATGACATATCCGATTGTAGTGAGGCTAGGTACCTCCTCTTCCATTAATGTTGGACAAGGAAGGCAACTGGATAGGAAGAAAGGGTCCCAGAAGCAAGTAACAGAGTCCCAGATAGTGGTTTGTATTCCTTTTTTCTTTAACTTTTTTAACTTTTTTAACTTTTTTTTTATTCTTTGGGGGTTTCACACCATGCATTCTAATCCCACTTATCTCCCCATCCATTTACCCTCCTTATCCTCCCTCTGCCCTTGCATCCTCCCCCCCTAAACAAAACCGATTTAAAAGAAACCCCAAGCAAAACAAACAGAACAAAAGTAAAAACAAACATAAAAAGAAGAATCTTATTGTGAAGGTTGTACCCTTTTCTTCTCTCTTTTTAAAATTTAAATTAGAAACAATCCTGTTTTACATATCAGTCCCAGTTCCCTCTCCCTCCCATCATCCCATGCCCCCTACCAACCCTCATCCCACCCCTTTTCTAGTCCCCAGGGAGGGTGAGGCCTTCCAGGGGGATCTTCAAAGTCTGTCATATCATTTGGAGCAGGGCCTAGGCCCTCCCCCATGTGTCTAGGGTGAGAGCATATCCCTTTTTGTGGAATGGGCTCCCAAAGTCCATTCCTACACTAGGGATATATACTGTTTCACTACCAGAGGCCCCAGAGATTGTCCAGGCCTCCTGACTAACACCTATGTTCATAGTGTCTGGGTCAGTCCAATGATAGTCTCCCAGCTATCAGACTGGGGTCCATGAGCTCCCCCGTGTTCCAGTCAGCTGTTTCTGTGGGTTTCTTCAGCCTGGTCTTGTCCCATTTGCTCATCACTCCTCCCTCTCTGTAACTGGATTCCAGGAGTTGGTCTCAGTGTTTAGCTGTGGGTGTCTGCTTCTGTTTCCATTAGTTACTGGATGAAGACTCTAGGATGGCATATAAGATAGTCATCAGTTTCATTATCAGGGAAGGGCATTTAAGGTAGCCTCTCCACTATTGCTCAGATTGTTAGTGGGGGTCATCCTTGTGGAACTCTGGACATTTTGCTAGTGCCAGATTTCTCTTTCAACCTATAATGGCTCCCTCTATTATGGTATCTCTTTTCTTGCTCTCCTCTATTCTTTCCCCAACTCAATCTTCCTGCTCCCTCATGTCTTTCTCTCCACTCTCTTCTCCCCTTCTCTTTCTCCTAATTCCCTCTCCCCTTCCCCCCCCCCATGTTTCCAATTTGCTCAGGAGATCTTGTTCTTTTCCCCTTCTCCGGGGGGACCATGTATGTCTCTCTTAGGGTCCTCCTTGTTTCCTAGATTCTCTGGTGGTGTGGCTTGTAGGCTGGTGATCCTTTGCTCTATGTCTCAGAGTTTACCCTTTGTCCTTTCATTTTTATTTGCAAATGTTCACTGGTCTTGCTGCTGCTACACTACTGATAATGGGCCCTCACTGGGGACTCCTTTTGGATATCCTGTTGTTGCCCTGTGTCTTGGAGATCCTGTTGTTTTGAATTTGTAGGTTTGTTCCCTTCACATGCTCCAACTGTTTATAGATTTGGTGGATGTTGGCGTGGGCCAACTCATAGCCCTGGTTCTGGAGCTTGGTGGTAGCTGGGTTGGTCAGCTCACTAGCTTTTCCTCATCTTCACTCCCCAGATGAGCTCTTTAGCACTGCCTGGGCCAGCTCATCCAATGTAGCATGTAGCAAGGAGTCCTGCTCTTGGGCCCTCAGGTCTCCTCACTAATATCACCAGCCTAGTATAGACTCTGTAGTGAGGTTATTAGTGGTAACTCTAATGAAGATTTATAATGAAAAGGAGCAAGCTGGGCACCAGGAAGTGGAATGGAGCTACCAGTGGTCAAGGAGATAAATGGATTAAGAAATGGAATGAAGCTAATGACCTCAGGGCAAAATCCCACAGTTTCCAAATTGTAAAAAGGAATTAAAGAAAAGCTTAAAGCCAGGTTTGGTGATGTATGCCTTTTATACCAGCCCTTGGAAGGCAGAGGCTGATAGATCATAGTCAGTGAAGTAAACCATTGAAAATAGAAAGCTGGTGAAGATGTAATTGAACACAAGGGCCATGCTCCAGTCCCAGCAACCAGAAGAACTTGGCAGATTTGGCCATGTGGTTTTGAGTTTAGAGTTAAGGAGAGAGGAAACGGGTTATAAAATTTGTCTTCATACTAAGGAAAGCTGCTGAGACCAGCCATATGTCAGGGGTGTCTCTGAATAGAGACCTAGAGAGGTCATAGTGTGAAGCTGTGAAGATGAAGCCTGGGTTGCCTTGGAGACCCCAACATGTTGGAGATACCAGAAGTATGGGATACCTGCTGAGGAAAGTTGCTAACTAGTCCAAGAGAAAGAAGTGTGTTGCAGTCAACAAACCTGAAAGGAGTTAGTGATCTGGAGAATGATTTGACATCAGACGTGGAGATGCAGAGTTTTCTCAGTTGGTTTTCAGTCTTGCTTTGGTCCAGTGTGTCCTCACTATGCTCCCTTCCATAAGGTTTGGAATGGTGATGTGCCATTATATGGTGGAAGTATGTGATCTGAATTTTGACTTTGATTTTATAGGGGGTTACAGTTAAGAGATTTCATGAATCCCAGAAGAGACTTTGAACTTGGACTTTAAAACATTGTAGAGACTCTGATAGACTATGGAGACTTTTGATATTGTACTAAATGCATTTTTGCATTACAGTATTGTTTGAAGCTTTTTTTCCATCCTTTTTTATTTAAATTAGAAACAATTTTATTTTACATGTCCATCCCAGTTTCCTCTCCCTACCATCCTCCCCTGAAAGGGTGAGGTCTTCCATGAGGGATCATCAAAGTCTGTCACATATTTGGGGCAGGGCCTAGGCCCTTCCTCCTGTATCTGTGCTGAGGAGTATCCCTCTATAGGGAATGGGCTCCCAAACTCCACTAGGGACAAATACTGATTCCACTGCAAGAGGCTCCGTAGACTGCCAAGGCCTCCTAACTGTCACTCATGTTCAGGGGCCCTGGTTTGGTCTTATGCTGGTTTCCTAGCTGTCTGGCTGGGGTCCATGAGCTCCCACTTGTTCAGGTCAGCAGTTTCTGTGGGTTTCTCCAGCCTGGTCTTGATCCCTTTGCTCATCACTCCTCCATTTCTACAACTGGAATCCAGGAGTCCAGTGTTTAGCTGTGGGTGTCTGCTTCTGCTTCCATCAGCTACTGGATGAAGGCTTTAGGATGGCATATAAGGTAGTCATCAATGTCATTATCTGGAAAGGGCATTTAAGGTAGCCTCTCCACTACTGCTTAGATTGTTAGTTGGGGTCATCCTTGTAGATCTCTGGACATTTCTCTCGTGCCAGATTTCTCTTTAAACCTATAATGACTCCATGTATTAAGGTCTCTCTTTTGCACATTCATTCAACAAGGACATCTGTTCAATTATGTTCATAGCAGCATTATTTTAAAATAGCCAGAACCTGGAAACAACCTAGATGCCCCTCAACCAAAGAATGGTTAAAGAAAATGTGGTACATTAAACAATGGAATACTGCTCAGTGGAAAAACAAAACAAAACAAACAAACAAACAAAAAACACCAATGGAATCTTGAAATTGTCAGGCAAATTGGTGGAACTAGAAGAAACCATCCTGAGTGAGGTAATCCAGTCACAGAAAGACAAACATGGTATGTGTTCACTCATATATGTATATTAGACATAGAGTAAAGGATTACCAGGCTACAATCCCATACCTCCAGAGACACTAGGAAACAAAGAGGACCCTAAGAGAGACATACATCATTCCCTGAAGTGGAAAGGAACAAGAGCTCCTGAACAAAGTGGAAGCATGAGGGAGGGGAAGGAGGGAGGAGAAAAGAGGGTAGAAGAGGAGGGGAGAGAAGAACTTGAAGGATTAGGAAGATTGAGTTGGGGGATGAATAGAGGAGAGAAAAATATACCTTAATATTGTTACAAGCTTATGTGGCCAGGGAATGGAATGTAGTGCTTTGAAAGAAAATGGCCCCAAAGGAAATGGGGTTGGGATAATAGATGTTAGACCTGAAGACATTTAATCTGTGCTTGGCTTCTACCTTTTAAATGCTCTTTGAGACAATAAGAAAAAAAATCTGTATTAGCAGTCTAATTGGCTGTTTATATTGGTCATGTTGTTTTATTTTCATTAAACTTATACTCATTAAATTATTTTTATGTTATATAGCATCATTTAGATCATTACAATTATATTTTGTTTTATAATTGTGTTTCTGCAGTCACTTAATGTATACTTAGTTTATTGTTCAGTATTGTGTTGCTTTTGTGTTTCAGTCACAAAACACCTGACCTTAAAAACAAGGGCAAAAAAAAAAAAAAAAAGATTTATTCCAGGTCCTTGGTTTCCTGGTAGGCTGAGCATCATGATGGCAGGTGTGTGTGTGTGGAAAAGGCTGGTTCTTAATAAATTAATTGTGTAATATTTTATTAGTAGCATGAAAATAGCTTGCTTCAAGGTTCACCTAGGAGACTACAATTAATTTTCAAACATTAATTTTACTCTGAGGTTTTCTGTAGTTGACTTACTACTTTTTAATTTGATGGTGGTTACTGTGAAATGCTTTTAATTTTCTACAGGAGTGTTAGTAATACTGTTTTGTGCCACCCATATTGTTCTTTCTAATGCCTGTGTGTTGGTTGTCCTGTTTGCCTCTTGCTGCCTGTGCAAAGAGCACATGACACAGCAGGACTGAGACTGCTCAGAAACAGGCACTGATGGAAACTTCCCCTGATATAAGTGGCTCTCTGTGCTCTGGCTGCTAGTGCAAAGTGTGCTAACAGACATGCATCAGTTTTCCTCAGGGAGTCTGGAATTACACTATGTGTGAGGCAGAAGGTGTGTACATGACTGGCCTCTAGCAAGAACTGTGGACCCGGCATTTCTAAGACGCTTACCCTGTAGCCAATAGTGCGCACACTGACAATTCACTGATGCAGGAATTTATTATGGCTTTTGTTATTATTATTATCACTGGGAGAGCACTCCAGATACTTCATGTGTGTCTTCATGCGGACCAGGCCTCTTGGGTCTTTCTGTTGCCTTTGGTTTGGTTTCTTTTGCATTAATAATTCTCAGTCATAACTTTGACTGTGGGTTTTTGTTTGTTTGTTTGTTTGTTTTAATTTTTAGCTCTGTCAAGTCCCTGAATCTTTGAGTGGTTGTGTGGACCCTTAGAACACTGCACAATAAACTTCACTGAAACTTTGTATCTCAAAGCACCAGCTGTTTTACAATATCCCTCCATCCAGTCATAATTCATTATGCTGTTGACAGAGCTCACATTGAGATTTTCATCACATGGTTGATGTGGAGTAGAAGGTCAGGATAGCTTTTACAAAAGCTGGCACACTGGCAGGGAAGGCTGGAAGATGGACTGTTGGTTGGAATGCATACCTGCAGCTTTTACAATATTAGCACCTCAGATGCCAATTAAGAAATAGGATGACTCTGACTAGGCAGATCATTTATACATTTATTTTATATCCTGGATTATTTTGTATTTTTATTATTAGGAAGAACAGTCATAGTACTGAGTTCTCTATATTCACATGTATATATGTCATATGTAAGCTGGCTATTGTAAGCGAGAACACTGAAATCACTGAACTGGACCACCCTGTGGGGAGAAAGGTTTACTGGTGGATCAGACTGCCAGGCTGTCTCTCGGGTGAGGTGGGGGTCTGAGAGAACAGTAAAATTGTGGAAAAGCAAGCAGTCAGCAGCGTTGTGATCTGTGCACTAACACAGGTTGTTCAGATCACCTGGGAACTCGATGCCCTTCCCTGAGGCAGCTGACCTTTGGAGGTGTATAAAGGAGGTGGTGGTTTTCCTGATAAATAGAAACCCACCTTCTGTTTCCTCAGTAGCAATCCTGTTTACCTGGTCAGAGGTGTCTGTTTAGAACACTGCCTTTTGGGTAATTCCTTTAATTTCTTCCCCAACTATCTTTTTCAAAATCTTTAGGAACATCTTTTCATTCTTTGAATGATTCTGTGTTCATGTTATTTATATCTTTGGTTGTTTTATTAATAGATAACATTCTTTCCTGGTTCTGGTGTTTCTAAGATATGAAATGTTCTGATTATATAGAATGCCTATTTTATTTATTTATTTTTTAAAAAAAATCTCAACCTTTCAGATTCATTTTTTATTTAGAAATAAAAATCTGGCAAGTAGAATTAAGGGCTAAAATGGTCCATAACTTTTGTTTTCAAGAGTAACTATGAAGTGATGGGAGATATCATTCTGTATATGTTTCTCATACTGGTTTAATGAATAAAGCACTGTTGGCCAATAGGAAAGCAAGATAGGCGGGTCTAGGAGACAAGGAGGATTGGAGGAAGTAGTAAGGAGTCAAGATGGAGAATCTGGAGAGAATAGAACCGCTAGCCGCCTCTCGCTGGTAAGACCACGTGGAAATACATAGAAATGGGTTAATAATTAAGACAGAGCTAGCCAATAAGAAACTAGTAACTGGCCAACAGCATAATATCAAATACAGAGTCTCCGTGTGTTAATTGGGGCTGGTGCGGTGGCGGGACAAGACCAGGCGGCAGGCAGAAAAACCCTACTCCTTACAATGAAGAAAATAATTCTTTTTTTTCTTATTTTACATATCAGTTCCAGTTCCCTCTCCTTCCCTCCCTCTCTCCCTCCCTCCCTTCCTCTCTTCCTTTCCCTGACCACCCTCCTATCCCATCCCCTGTCCCACTCCATAGGGAGGGTGATGCCTTCCAGGAGGGATCAACAAAATCTGTCAAGTCTTTTGGTGTAGGGAATAGGCCCTCCCTCCTGCCAAAGAATTCTTTTCATAGAAAAAATATATGTTGTTATTACTAAAAATTAGCTTTACTTAAATGGAAACATTTCCAACATGTGATGAGTAGTATTTTTTGTTTTCTCACTCATTTGTAGTTCTTGAAAGTACTTATAGCCTTCCCTCTGAATAACATGGAGACTCTTCAAGCCTTATACACATTATAGGTATGATTTGATCTTTTCATGTATAAATTCAGTGTGCCTGTGTGTTGATTTATTTATATTTAATACCTGTGTTTGTATCTTAGTATTTGTAGTGAAGTGACAACCTTATGGAGGTATTGTATTACTATGTTAGTAATTTCGCGTAAATTTTATTTCATTCTTTAAATTTGGAGGAGGTATAAATAAATACTACTAATAGTTTCATAGCATTATAAGTTGAAAACTCTGGATACTTAAGCTTGAAAAGGAAGAAACTGAAATGAGAAGAAGCATCTTTTGACTTCAGATCTCTCTGCTGCTCCTAATCTTTCCTAGGTGTCTCTTTGATTTTTAGAGACAGCTATGAGTCCATCTTTGTTCTGACATTAAATTTGTTTTTTTTGTTTTCCTTCTTTTACTTTGTGTTAGTTGAGGCAACAGAATACTCTACACTTGACTTGCATTGGAATTTGAATGATCTTAGCTTGAAACCTGGAGTGAACCAGGACACTCACGGTCAAATCTGTGTTCCTTCATTTACAATACTCTGTCTGGATGAACTAATTTTAGCCCTGAGTTCTGAGTTCACAGTCTGCTTACATCACTGGGACCTGGACTCTGCCTTAGTCACAGTACCTCCAGTCACTTGTTCCAGAAGTAGCACAAAGTACTGATCCCCTCTAAGTCTTCTTACCTGTCCTCGTTACTAGCTAGAGTGGTTTTTGGCTGACCATTCTTTTGGTGCCACTGAAGACCTTGGAATAAGAAGTTTTGGTCACCTGCTTTCGGTGCACCTGTATAGTCACACACATTCATTCTCCTCCTTCCTTTTCCACATTAGTGTGTATTTACATTGAGGTTCTTGAGTCTCTTTTCATTTATATATGACACTTCACTATGATAATCCTAAGCTATTAATTTTGACACAGAATTGTTTGCACATAAAGTTTTCATTCATATTTTCTGCACTACTCTTGTTTAAATGATACTGATAATTCAGAATCTCTTGAGTTAGTGGGAGTGGCTAAGACCTGCCAGTCATTTCCAAACAGATGGCAAGTTAAGCTAGGGTATGGCTATTATTATCCAGAATTAGAACATAGTTTGGAATAAAGAAAGAGGTGATTGGGGATTTAGCTCAGTGGTAAGTGCCTAGCAAGCATAAGACCCTGGGTTTGGTCCTCACTTCTGGAAAAAAAAAAAAAAAAAAAAAAAAAAAAGAGAGAGAAAGAAAGAGTGATTCAGATTGGGCTTTGAGAAACTGAATATACAGCCTGATGGATAGAAGGAAAACCAGGGGAGTCTGGTATCTTGGCAGCAGAGCAATAGTGTTTCCTTAGAGTTGAACACTGCTATCAGATCAGTTAAAATAAAGACAGAAGTGTGGTCAGTTTTAGTGACATGATAGTTGCTGCAGTGTAAGAGCAGTTTTAATGGAGTGCAGAGATGGAAGCCAACTGTGGCATAAGGGGCAATTGGACAGGAGCTAACATAGAACCCACCTCCGATATGAAGAGTTTGGAAAGAAAAGGGAGGAAGTAGAAGCTGATAGAATTGTGAGACTAGGAGAGGGGGGAGTGTAACTTATTTTCTCCAAAGTGAGGCTTAAGCTTGTTTTTAAGTCAGTATGGAGGTTTTAGTTAAAAGAGATCAAAGTAAGAAGAGTAATGTTTGATAGCGAGATCGTATGTTTCTCAGGGTAACAAGGATGAATGAGGATGTTTTGAACATTTTTTTTTTTACAAGTCTTTTGGGTCACATGCTTTCAAATTTTTCCTGGGTAAATAAATACCTAAAAGTGAACTTTGTTTCTTATTTAACTTTTTCTTGGTTTTAGTCATTCTAACTGCAGTAGCTTGTACCCCATTGCAATTTAATTTGCATTTGTGCCCCCCTCATTTGAATTTCTTCAAGTGTCTGTCCTGTCCTGCTTGGGGGAGAATTTTTATGATTAAGATGCAAGACTTTGAAATAAATCTACAAAGTCCCTATTAGATTTATGTATCACAAATACTTATTTCAGTCTTACACCTGCTTCACATTTATTAATATTGATTTTGAAGAACAAGTTTTTAATTTCAATGAAGGCCAGTTTGCTCCATTATTAAGGTTTACATTATGACAACGTGTTTTTATTAACACTAAGCTAGATTGTTTTGGTTCTTGTTTATGTAAAATTTGTGGAGTGTGTGTGTGTGTGTGTGTGTGTGTGTGTGAACATGGTGTGTCACTGTGTGTATGTAGAATAAGAGGACAACTTGTGGGAGTTGGTTTTTTTCTCTCTACTGTGTCTTGGGGTCCTGTGGATCTTACTCAGGTTATCAAGCTTGGCAGAAAGTGCCATTTGTTACTTAGTAAGCCATCTTGTCAGTCTCATTTTGTTTATTTATTAAATATTAGTGCCTTGATCCCGTGTATCTTATGAATTGCAATCATATCTGAAAGAGTCTAAGATTGTGGATGACTTGATATTTGTTTTTGATCAACTGTAGCTTTTAGAGAGCCCTACTATTTTCTGATGATGCATAAGCCTTTAACTGTGTACTTACAATTTTTAGAGGAATACATTATTCAGAAATGTTTTGCATTTCCACAATGAAAATAAGCTATGTGCAGCAGTGTATGCACTGTAGACTTCCATGCAACAGCTGTCACAGTTGGCAAAGTCATCCTAGAGAAGTCTGTATTAAATTGGTCCAGTGGACACAATTAATTCAGAAAAGGGAGCTATCGCATGACAGGCATGGTTGGCATAGTTAGGCAGCTGGTATGATTATGTACCTCAATTATGGGGCATGGTGGATAAAACTGTTTATGAAAAAATGAGGAGTGCATAGTGTGAACAGATGGCTAAGAATACTTGAGTTTCTAAGAATACCTTCCATATTACTAGTAATTTAATAAAGAATTGGGATTTTTTTATAATTTGAGAAATACACTGAATGAAAGAAATTTAGATAAACAGATTCAGAAGAAAACTGACATTAAAATGTATTTTATTGCTTTTAGAAATTACTTATGAATTTCAGTTAGTTATAATTGATATATAAACATGCAAGCAGTCTTTGCATTTCATAACTTTCGTACTGTTTATTGTAAAATACAACACTTTTGCTTTTTGTGACCATAAGTTTTTCTCTCTCTCAAGAACGAACACACACACACACACACACACACACACACGTTCATATATGCACATGCACAAATGCAGCCTGTATAAGTCATACCATTTTATGTACTTTTTACTGGTTCTTAACTACTTTTTAGTATGCTCTGAGGTTATTAAAGGTAATATGTATGTCCCAAATCAACTTAAAAGCAACGCTTGCTCTTCAGATTTATTGAACCAAAAGCAGATAGGTCATATTCTATAATTTATGAAAAAAATTAAAAATTTACCATTTCCATTTTCTAAAGGCTTAGTCTGAATCTACGAGATAAAATTAAACCCTTTATGTCTCATCAGTGTTGTAGCATCTCTTTTAAAGTGGTCAGTATTTCTAGCCTAGATTCAAGGCAGTGAAGTAATGTTTGTTCTTAAGTTCAGATTTCAGACCCAAATGTATTTCAGAAATTCTAGATAGTCAAGAACAGGTGTGTGTTAAGCGTTTGCAATGAATAGTTTGAGGATTGAAGGGAATATATTTAAATTTCCATTAGCACTGTAGGGAAATCATGGATCTTGAGGAGAACCTACAACCATAACTTACTAAACAAGCACAGTTCCTTTCTACATACTTAATATTTGTCTTTGACAGACGAGTGTAGTTTTCACCCTTCATTAAGGAAACTTCTCTTTGTAACAGATGGAGATCATTATAGAAAACTACAACCCATCAAAATGCAGAGTTGTGGAGCCCAGTCTCAACTGATATGTCTGTAATGTAATTCCTATACCTAAAACTCAGGGGTTATGGCAAAAATGGGAGTGGAAAGATAATAGGAGCCAGAGGAGTAGGAAAAGGATGACATCAATGGACATCCCAAAGTGGGCTGGGGGTGTATGTGGGGGAGGCAGTATCATAAGGCCTCAAACCTACACAAAGAACTATAGGCAACTAAGGAAGGCTGAGAGTGGGAGACTGGGAGAGAAAAGTTTTCCTCAGGGAAGAGCACACCAGTTGGTTATCTAATACCAAATGGTCTCACCCTGAAAAACGTGTGTGTGTGTGACTTTATATGAACTGAGCATGTTTTATTTATATATTTAGGAACACACACACACACACACACACACACACACACACACACACGGAAATAACAAAAGAAATAGAGGCCATGAATTTGAAGGAGAGCGAGGAAGCTAAAACACACATTGGAGGGTTTGGAGGGAGGAAATAGAAGAGGAAAGTGATTATATTGTTATTTCAAGAAATAGAAGAAAAGTATTACATTTTCATTAGCAATGTAGTAGCCAGTTGTCACTGAATGACACTATATATGTAGAATAAAAATTTACAAGAGTAAAAAGGAACCTACTTGATACCCCAAAAGAGGACTACTCTGTGTTGGTGAGATTAGCAAAGGAAACAACACATTTTTGGAACCTAGCAACTAATAGGGACATTTAAATTTTTTATCTTATTGTTTATTATTATTATTATTATTATTATTATTATTTTAAAGGGTTTCATGGTGTCCTTGGCTGTCCTAGAACTCACTCTATAGACCAGGTTGGCCTCAAATTCACAGAGATCCACCTGCCTCTGTATCTCAAGTTCTGGGATTAAAGGTGTGCACCACCACTGCCCAGTAATAGGGAAATTTTTATAAGTGAGTCTTATAACCACACAGCATTGTTCAATTTTTCAATAACACATCTGCTGAAAATGGAAAACTAGGTATGAAAACCATCTTTGTCTTTGTTTTTTAGAAGAGTATATGCTTCTTCTTTGCCACCAGTATTCTCTGTGGTCTTTTTAAACTACAGTTTGAGTGTAAAAGGAATTTGTTTAGTTACATGATTATCTATTTTGATAATTTCACTTAGTTTGGGTGAAAGGGCTAGATTAAAAAATATTTTCTAGCCAGGCATTGGTGGCACACGCCTTTAATCCTGGCACTCAGGAGGCAGAGGCAGAGGCAGAGGCAGGGGCAGGGGCAGGGGCAGGGGCAGGGGCAGGGGCAGGGGCAGGGGCAGGGGCAGAGGCAGGGGCAGAGGGGCAGAGGGGCAGAGGGGCAGAGAGGCAGAGAGGCAGAGAGGCAGAGAGGCAGAGAGGCAGAGGAGAGGCAGAGGCAGGCGTATCTCTGTGAGTTCAAGGCCAGCCTGGTCTACAGAGCATGTTCCAGGACAGGCTCCAAAACAATATAGAGAAACCCTGTCTCAAAAAAACAAAACAAAAACAAAAATCTAGTAAGTTTTGGATTTTGGATTTCAGGTGTGTTTAAACTTGAGGATACTAGCTTAAGCTGTTGTCACCCTAAAGAGCAGAAAATAATATCAAGTAAGCAGAAAATAATATCAAGTAAATAATGAGCCCTAGTAATTTCTCAGTCACCTTAGTAATAAGTTGGTTAATAAAATCTGTGTTTAAAAGTACACTTGACTCGATCTGTTTCCTAGTTCTTAGAATTATTCCTCAAGTTGATATGTTCTTGTATCTTTTTTATCTTTCTAGTTCCTCTTGTATAGTAAATACTTGGTCATTTCCTATTTTACATACATGTTTAAATTCAACAGAAATTTAAGTTCACTGTAGTATAACTTTTTCCCCTGTGCTTTAAGGTATTATATTACATAAGCTTTATGTATTATATCACATAAGCAATTGACATGGACTTTTAGATTGATTGTCCAGAAAACAAAATTAAAAATGTTTGTATTGCTAGAAAAAATTTAGCTTTTGGTTCTTTAATAATATATGAAACAGACTTTCTGAACAGAACACTGATGGCACATTCACTAAGAGCAACAATTAATAAATGGAATTATGAAACTGAGAAGCTTCTGTACAGCAAAAGACACAATTGATGATTCAGACAAAGCAGCAGGCTACAGAACGGGAAAAGATAATTTCCAACTACACATCTTACAGAGGGCTAATACCCAAAATTTATAGAGAACTCAATAACCTGGACATCAAGGAAACAAACAGCACAATTAAAAAATGGGGTGCAGTTCTAACAGAATTCTCAAAACAGGAAATACAAATGGCCCCCAAAATATTTAGAGAAATGTTCAACATCCTCAGTCATCAGGGAAATGCAAATCAAAACTACTTTGAGATTTTTATCTTAACATCTATCATAGTGTCCAAGAGCAATTTAAAAAGACAGCACATGCTGGGGAGAAGGAAGAGTACAGGGAGCACTCACTCATTGTTGGGGGGAATACAAATGTGTATAACCACTGTGGAATCAGTGTGGAGCTTCTTCAAGAAGCTAGGAATTGATCTACCCCAAGATCTAGCTATACCACTTTTGGTCATATACCCAAAAGATATCCTTAACTCGCTCAACCATATTCATTTATGCTCTATTCATATTAGCCAGAAATTGGAAATAGCCTAGATGTCTGCCAGTGGATGAATGGGTAGAGGAAATGTTTATGTACACAATGGAATATTACTCAGCTGTTAAAATGAAAACATGAAATTCACAGACAAAATTGATGGAGCTAGAAAAACTCATCCTGAATGAGGTAATTCAGACTCAGAAACACAAATGTGGTATGTATTCACTTATATGTAGATATTAGCTCTTAAGTCTTTGAAAAGCAAGCTATAATCCATCGACCCACAGAGGTTAGGCATAGACTAAGGGATTAGCAGGGAGGGATGGATATACCTACAAAGAGAAAATAGAATAGTTAATTATGGGTGGATTTGGGGGGAGGCCCTATAATCAGAGAATCAAATAGGAAAGGAGAGCTAAGAGGTGGGTGAAGGAAGGAATACAATGGGAGACAGCTAAAACTAAGGGCCATCAGGGAGATTGTATGAAAACCGAATATAGTAGATGCTTCTTGAAAAATAGACACATGTATTAAGGTGATCCAAACAAAATGGCCAAATAGCAGTGCAGATAGAATGCCAACTGGGCAGCTCTCATCACCAAATGAAGCTCCCAGTACCAGGAATGAGTTATAAGTAGTTGAGTAGTTGACCAAAGGGGCCCCAAACAACCTTGTATATTGCCAAGGCAATTGGTTGCTCTCTAAAAACTGATGATAGGGCCCTATTGCTGAAGACAACACCTACATAATTCATTGGACATGGGGAAGTCAAGCTGGTTCCTACCTAGAGCCTTCACCCCTACAGCTCATCATACTGAGAGGTACTCCGCACACTACCAATGGAGAAAGATAAACACCAACCTAGCTACAAAACCTGTCACCTACAAGAATGGCCAGCCTGCAAGATATATTGGTACAATGGGGGCATAAAGCTTATGGGCATAATTAGTATCTCGTTGGATTGAAGGTCTATGTCATGAGACGGTTATCATTGTGGGAGCATATGTCCAATTCTTTGAGCCCTAGGACTCTAACTGCAGACTCATGCAGGCCCTGTGCATGCTGCCTCAGTCTTTAAGTTCATATTGTTTCCATGGTGTTCTCCATTCCCTCTGGCCCTTAACACTCTTTCTGCCTCCTCTTCCATAGGTTTCCCTGAGCTCTTAGAGGAAGGATTCAGAGGAGACATCCCATTTAGGGCTAGTGTTCCGAGGTCTCATACTCTTTGGCTCTAGGTCTTTATATTTGGATATAATGGTGTTAGTGTTTGGGGGGGGGGGTAAGATAAAAGGAAGGCAATACTCAGGACTAAGTTGGGAGCTTCCTGCATGCCTAGCAAGGGTCCTACCACTGAACTGTATCCCTAGCCTCATGTTATTTTTTTTTTTTGTTTATTTGTTTTTTAAACTAATCAATTAGGTCATTTGAGCATTTTGCCAAGTACCTGTTTGCTATACTTACGTCTTCTTTTGTGAAGTGTATATTCATTCTTGTCCTCATTGGAGAGTGTTCCTGGTGTCATTTGGGGTATATAGAAATATGAATGTATTCTGGGTATCATTTCTTTGTCAGATTTCTTTTTGTAGCCTGACTTTTGTTTCTGCTATCCAATAATAACAACTAAAGGATATGTGCAAAGATATTGATGCACATAATATTTTTAAACTTGAAGTTTTAGGAGAAAGGTAAGTAGTATTTAAAGTGTTTGTTTCATAATTTTAAATGTAAGGTGAAAATTACATTTTATTACTTTGCTTTTGGTTTCAGGTACAGTTAAAAACTAACATTTGTAGTCAATATGTAATTCGGATGCAACCAACTAGCAGGTGCCTCTCTACCTTAGAATGTGCTGCTGCTGCTCTTTCCATCTTGGAAAAAAATAACTCCATACATGAGGTACGTGGAAGTCATAGTATTTTTAAAATAGAGTTGGATTTTATTGAGAAAATTTAGACGTGCATAACTTGTAAATTGTGTAAGTCAAGTGACATGTGGAGTATATCTGCAGTAGATATTTATGGACTTTCATAATCTTCTTCCTCTCTGGTATTTTACTGTGTTGGTTTATCATTCTAGATTGCATTATTTAAATATTCCCTCTAAGCTGTGCAAATAGCGTTTTTAATATGCTAAATTGCTTGTAAGTAGCATAGTATTCAATAGAGGTTTTTTTGGGCTAGATTTTTCCTTCAGCGTTCTCTTATTTTTTTTAAGTAGTTTGTATTCTCTGGTGATTAACTTTTTTCTTTTTAATTAAAAGAACATTCTCCAGCAACATTACTTGTTTGCATTGGTGCCTTTCTTTGAGGAGATATGTTAACATTCTGTTTACTTTATTAAACTTGCATAGAGTGTAAAATAGGTACTTAAATGGATAGAAATGCCCATAGAATATGAAAAGGACTTAACTTATAATCAACATTATAATATTTCCCATAAAATTCTAGTGATTACATATATAACTAATAATTATCAGTAGATAATAACATTTCAATGAGCTTTGTAATATCTCAACATTTTGGGACATGTTAGAAACTTTACATTTATAGCAAGAAAAGTATAGCAAATAAATAATTTTAAGATGGATTGTGAAAAATAAGTTAACTATTATTTCTTACTCAGGAAAAAAATGCCAGCGGATGACAATTAAAAGATAGAGTTGGTAACTTCGCCAGCACACAGGCGCGCGCGCACACGCACACACACACACACACACACACACACACACACACACACACACACACACGCACATTTGGAAAACTCTTCCCTGCCTTCTCTTTCTCTCATTGTATAGTATCATCCCTGTGACAAGACAGTACCATAGCCATAAGGAAATTCCAGCAGTGAATAAAACCTAGCCAGAAGTTATAAAGACATTAGTTCTGAAGAGAACACAAAAGAGTCAAAGAGGGCTGGGAGCCAGGATTGGGTGCTTTGCCCCTCCCAGGGCCTTGAGCTCTAAGAGTGAGAGTTGGGAGCTTCCTTCATTTGATGGAAGTTGTGTTTCATGATGAGGCTTCCTTTGGATGTCTGTGTGAACTGTTCCAGCTAAACAGTTTCACTCCCCCATGCTGTCTTTGAGAAGAGCACTTCCCAGCAATCCTAGCTTTGTGCCTTGAATGACCACGGTGTCCCTGGTCACTTCTTTACCCATCACCTTTCCCTGTCTGTGTAACTTTATTTCCTTCTGTTCACCACTTCTCCTTCTTCAAGAAACCAGAAACATTCATGGGCAACAAAAATATAATAGCTGACATTGATTTGTACTAGATTATGGACAATGGTTTGTGATACGGTATCTTAAAAATAAGAGGAATCTTTATCACGACCACCCAAGACTTGGATAACTTATGTCCTAAGTATAACATCTGAGAATAAACAAAGGTTAAAGTATAGAGTTGTGATGGGACCCCACATGTTTTGTAATTCCTTATGGATGGATCGAATATAAACTTTCATAGTAGCAATAAGGGCCTGGAACCCTTGTTCTGCCTACTTCAGCTTTCAGGAATAACCAAATCACAGTGGCCAGTAGAGAAACAATCTCTGACAATTATATCTATGACTTGGGTGATTCTAATGTGCTTGGTGGGAGCATGAATGGGAGACAGGTGTAATGCAACAACTCAGATTATTGACTATAGAAAACACATTTGCTCCCTGTTTATAGTATAAGTTGTTTTATTGGAAGTGAACCCTAAGGCCAATCTGTTAAAAATTAGTTACAAAAAAATAAATAGCATACTTCTTTATGGAACATAGTTACTGTCTTCTGTGACAACAGGTGTATTATTTCTTCTTTGGGAGGAAAGCTTTTTAAAACTTGGAAAACCGCAAAATATTGTATGGCTTCATTCTCTAGACACCAGACTCTAAGAATAAATATGTTTAATGTAACTGATTTCTGTAGTGAGGTAGTCCTTCTGTAGCACTGACCACGCCCATTGGGATTGGGTGATGCTTACACTCGGGTTTATCTTTTAGACAGGAATAGGGAATGGTGGGTAAAGGTATGGTTTAGATGGGATATAAGTAGATTAGCCTATTTCCTTGAGAATTTGAGTTTGAATGAGATAATATTTTACAGCTTACATTGTTATGCATTCCTATGTGGTAAGCTATGTAAAATTAAGTTTATATTTTGTTATATTGTGTTAAATGTTTCCACTTATAATATTTATGCACATTATTTTTTACCATATTCTATGTATGTATACTTTTCTTGTGTTCAAGACATTTTGTATATTGATACAATTTGGGATATTTATCTTGCTGCCCTTTATAGTTCTACCTCTTGTCTTGACACTTATACTCTACCTCTATTTTAGGGATTTACATGTAGGTATATGTAAATAGTTATATTGTTTAAGTATTTGTTCCTGCTTTACTCAGGAAAGTTTTAATCAGTCTTTTTAGCTAAGTTCCCGAGTATTACAGATTATCTTCACTCACATTTCCTGTACCTATGAGATTAGTCAGATATAGATGCTTAATCTTCAATCCTTCATAGACATACAGAACATGGCATTTAAATGTTTTAATATTAGTACTCCTTTGACATGAGACACTGTTGCTCCTGACAGCACCGTACATTTTCCCGAAAATATGTTGGACACTGTTGTTGCTCCTGCTGGAGTTCAATCTCGCCTCAGCTAATGGCCTGTTGGGCATAGAATTGCCCCCACCTTGACCACTGATTTGGACATGCAGTCCTATGTGCTTGCAGGAGACAAATATAGAAGACTGCTTGACCTTGCCAAGTCAGGGTAAGACAGCCATTCTATTTCCCTGCTGTTGTTGTGGTCTGTCAAGTTCTCTTGGCCTTAGCCAAATCTGGGTGTACCAACGTCGCTGTGAGACCTAGGGTGACTGTTCAGGTGGCTTGCTGTTTCTGTCCTTGCTGCACCGTTTTGGAAGTTGTCCATCCGCATTTCCTGTCTACTCTAGTATTGTTATTTTCCTTCTCAGGTCTTGATGAGGTTGAAGATTAAACTATCACAACTATTATTCTCTCTTCCTAGTTAGATATATTAGGTACTAGACTTACGTTTTCCAGCTTAGGACAACTCTATTGTAAACTCCATTATGCCCTCACCCTAGGACTAGATATGTAGGTCATTTTGTTCTCGATTTTCCTTTTCTTAGAACACACTTGTTATTCACTGTTTTGTATATAGTTTTGTATTAAGCCTAAATCTTTTCTTTAGACTAAAAGGGGAATTGTAGTGAGGTAGTCCTTCTGTAGCACTGACCACGCCCATTGGGGGGGGTGGAGCGATGGGCGGAGGTGACCTGAGGAAGGAGGTCGGAGGGGGCCAGGAAGGCGCTCTCTTTCTGGCGTGACTCGGACAGGAGAGGATCGGGTTGAATTTCCTGGTGTTCATCTGTCTAGGTTGTAAGTTATTTCTCCCTGAATAAACATCTATTCGGCCTATTTGTTTATCCTGACCCTTATTTACCACAATAGATTTCCAGTCTTTTGGGTCATCTCCATCCTATATGCTGGATCAACTTTCAAGCACAGGAAGCAGCAGAATGTGGGAGGCTGAGAGTGTGGCTTCTGGAAGGGGCACAGTGCAGGCTTTGAAGTCAGTTTGAATTGCAGCTTTACTGTCAGCTTTATTGTCAGCATGGCTTGCCAGGGGCAGTTGCATAATCTTTCTTTGTACTTGTTTTTCCCTTTAAACCTGTGTAAAAATGGTTACCTAGGCTGGGTATGTAGCTCAGTGAGAGAGGACTTGCCTAATGTGTTCTGTCTCCATTACCTTACTATTGTAAAATAAATGAGGTGTATTAATTGCTACCATCATCAACACAAACAAGCACCTTTGAGTTTCTATGCCTCTCCAATTTTGGTAGATCAATAAAGGTTTTAAACTACAACTTGATGGGTTTTATTAGCCTACTGCATTATTTACCAGGGACCTCCAGTTTCAGGTTTAGTTTTGCTTCAAGGTCTTCCTTTATGTGGGAAACAGTACTTTAAAGAATTTCAAAGTGTAAAAAGCTCTTAGCTGCATGTAAATTTAAAAACCTTAGCTCTGTCCAGCCTCAGTGATTGCTAGGAATAGCATTTTGAAAACTGTGAATACATACATGCAGACAAAAGGATTCATACAACACTCATTTTCCTCAAGTAAACACTTAGAAACATTGTTTTATAAGTGAGATTTTCTTATGTACTGTCACTCAAATCTGATACTTTTCTTTATATTAGAGCATTATCATTTATTAAATGTCAGGTAGTGGTTTCAGTGCTGTAATTGTTGAGGTCCAATGTATCACCTCACTGTTTGTTATGATAATAACTTTGTTAGGTAGATTTTATTTACTACTTGAAGCACATAACTGGCATATGATAGTACCATCAAGGTAGGCTACAATAAGTGAAAATTATCGCGGTAAATAAGGATCAGGATAAACAAATAGGCCGAATAGATGTTTATTCAGGGAGAAATAACTTACAACCTAGACAGATGAACACCAGGAAATTCAACCCGATCCTCTCCTGTCCCAGTCACACCAGAAAGAGAGCACCTTTCCTGGCCCCCTCCGACCTCCTTCCACAGGTCCCTCCGCCCATGGCTCCACCCCCCAATGGGCGTGGTCAGTGCCACAGAACTATCTCACTACAGAAAATGGTATAGGATGTCAGTGCTTTGTGCCTCTCTGCGTGCTACTTGTCCAGTGAGAGTGCCAGGAGGGCCTCTAAAGGTTCATGCAGGTGCTTAGGGACCCAGGTTTATGGAAAAGTATTCCACTTTCATAAAGAAGAAGCAAGAAATATGGTAAATCCAATCCAAGCTTAACCAGTGCCTAAAGAATGGTGTCATCCACAGTGAACTGGGCCCTTCTAGTCAATTAACAGTCAAGACAGTCGATCACAGACATGCTGTCAGGACAGTCTGATCTGGGCAATTTCTCAAGATGACTCTAGGCTGTGTCAAGGTGACAATTAAACTAAGTAGGACAGTGACTATGTTTAACTTCAAAAGGAATAAAAAATGTAAACTGATCATTTACCAAGACAAAAGATGACTTCATTGTTAGTGACCACAACAGAGATAAAGTGGAGATGTAGTTTAGGGATTTCTATTATTCAAGTAATTTTGTGGAATTTTGTCTTTGGGTTGTCAAAGTTGGAGGTATTTGGCCGAAGGAATATTAGCATTATTCTATCTATGAAAATAAATTTCAGAACATGAAGAGACTTTTAAGTTACTTCTATTTGTATATAGTCCTGTCTGTGTTTCCTGGAGACCTGTGATGTTTGGTCATCCGATCTCTTCATTGGGTTGACTTTTAAGTAACATATATACATTTTTTCTATTTCATTTTCTGTTATAGTTTTGGTTATGAGCCTAGCCTTTAGCGTCTGAGGCATCTCTCCAGCTCTCATTTCCTGTCTTTCTTATTAAAAGAAATAATGAAAACATTCCTAGTGGACTTTCTACATAGTGAAAACATATGTAATGGACTTTCAACAATAGTGTTGTGTATAGTTTTCCAAAATATTCTAATTTTTTTTCTTACTAGTCTATATCAATAAGGAATTGCTTGTGACAACATTTAAAAGCAAAGGCAGTGGTTAAATTTTTTTTTTTTTTTTTTTTTTTTTTTTTTTTTTTGAGACAGGGCTTCTATATGTATGAGCCCTGGTTGTCCTGGAACTTGCTTTGTAGATCTGGATGGCCTTGAACTCACAGAGGTCCACCTGCCTGTGCCTCCTGATTAGTAAGGATAAAATAATGGGTAGGGAGAAGTAATTATCAGAGGCTGTCATAGTATTTAATACTTCATTGTAAAGTAAAGTCCCATTAAATTTTTATATATAAACATGTACTATGTATTTTGTATATGTGGGAGAATATATTTTCACACAGATACTTTGAAATTTTTCTATCAATTTTCTCTTTTTATTCCCCTCAACAAAGGGTTTCTCTGTGTAGCCCTGGCTGTCCTGGCACTCACTCTGCAGATGCCTCAAACTCAGAGATCCTTCTGATTTTGCCTCCCAAGTGCTGGGATTAAAGGCATATGCCCCTACTGCCTAGCTTAATTTTTTTTCCTTTTTAAAAATGATTCTTTAATGGCCTTTTCAACCTTTTGCTATTGTTACTTAAATTGTTTTGATAAGAAGCCTTCGGTACAAAGAATCTAACCCCCAAAATGTATTTAAATACTATTTAAATTTCTTGTAGCTTTTGATCTTGAATAACCTTATAATAGAGCATGTATTCTGGTTGTCTGACAGCCTTCACCATGTCTATTAACTTACATGTAAATCCAGTTAATATATGAGTGTTCTGTGCTTGGCTCTGCAGAAATTTATTTTAGGCAGGGTATAAAATTACAGTATTTCAAATGTACCACATGTGACTCAGTCACCTCTGTGTCTTACATGGGCTACTTACTGTGAGGAAGACTTTGCTGTCATCACGGAATTGTTTGTGTCAATGAGGTACATTAATTGTGATTGAAATTCAACTAATGTGATGTGCCTGTTTCCTTTAATCATCTCATTAACTGGCTAAATTGTTGTAATGACAAATTTTCATGTTATCTAAATACATTAGTGTATAAAACTTAACTCAGACTCCTTATTTCCTATATGGAAAATCAATATAAATCCTTTTATTAGGATCTGTGGATTTAGAAATAATTATGAAGTGTTAGAATAGTCATTACTCTTCACGGTCAAAAGCAGAAATAAAAAAAATGACACATAAGTATCTGTATTTGAAAGAAAAATATAGATGGAATACAAATTGCCACAAAAACATTTGTAGTATTTTTTTTTTTTTTTTCTTAACAGACTTTGCTTCGCCCTCTTCAAGCTCTATGTTCTTTCCAGCTTCAGCATGGTGCTCAGATTCGCTTCAGCAAGGAATATCTTCTGAAAAATGGATTATATCCCAAGCCAATGCCAAAGAACAAACGCAAACTGAGGAAGATGGAACTGTTAATAAACAGTGTTAAAATTTAGTACAGCTGTCCCTGTAATGCTGGTTCACTTGTCTTTAGCTGACAAGACTTTGCAAACTTTCCTGGAGTTTAGGCTTGAGGGCGTTGACTCCAAAGAAGGAATGCTGGCAGGTACTTGTGCAGAGAGTGGTGGTCTGCTAAACAGCATCAGACAGCATACTTCCACCCACTCTGTGAAAAGATCACAGTGTATTTGTCTTTTGTTTTGTTTTTTATTTTTTTTGAGACAAGGTTTCTCTGTGTAACCTGTAGACCAGGCTTGCCTTGAACTCAGAGATCTACCTTCCTCTGCCTTCTGAGTGCTGGGATTAAAGGTGTGTGCTACCATCATCCAGATATTCTATTTCTTTTTCAATATGTGCTTTTAATACACTTTTTTTAGATATATTAAAAATTTAATCAGTTGTTGGTCTAGAGTAAAGAGTTGTTGTCTATAAAATGGAGAAAATTATGCCTGGGAACTGTTGTTTCCATCAGTGTTTGTGGATACTTACGTATATATAGACCAGTGATGGGATGTACCCTGCATTAGTTTCAGCCTTACTGTGAATAAGTGGCAAAAGAGGATTACTTGTTTTATTAAACAGTATAAAGGAACAGGGAAACTTTACTGTTTATGGTTGAAGTTGGACTCAGTGAATGTGATTTACACCTGTAATTGTCTGGAGTCTTAATTTTGAAATAGCCTACATTCTCATTAGGAGTTGCTTTGCCGAAGTTTTAGTTTTCAGTGTTGATTTAACAAGTTTACTGGTTGTGGTAAGAGGTTTTTGATGACATTTCCATATGGAAATGAGTCTATAATACAGTTACCATTTTGAGTCCATATTTCTGTAAGTAGCTCTACTTAAATCTTTTTTTAAGAGCAAAAGCTTTCAATGTGTAAGATCAGATATCCTCACACTATTAGGAGAATACTTGTTGAGATTTTGTATAGAACAAGAGAAATTTGTATACTCTATATTTATATCCGATTTACAGTTAAGTAAACACTTTGGCAAAATCAGGGTGTTTCATTTTGACCTTTATTCTTAATTACTACAGTTTCCTGAATCCAGTGTTAAATGGAAGAAAAACCAAGCGTGCAGTTTAGTGGTGATTTTGATAAATACTGTGTATGACACAAGCATACACTGGTTTCTGATGTTTTTCATGCTCATGTGTTTATTGGCTCAGATTAGATACTCATTAGTAGCTTGGCTGATCCCAGGTAGAATGCTAACAAATATGTGGCAAATTATGTAAAAATATTTTAAAATATTAAAATTTAGATTTGTGACTTCAATTGCTGATTTATATTTACATTGAAAAATAAGTTGGACTTTTATAATCTAAATGTCTAGTATCAAATTATTATTTATATAATAATGAAAAATAGTATAATGAAAAATGATTTCTTAATGAATGAGTTAAATCATCTTTCAGTATTTTTTTTTTAATGTTGGAGTTAAATTTCACAAAGTTCTTTGAGTATTATGATTGCTCTTTAAGAAAAATCAAACAAACGATGCCATTTATATTTCCAAACTTCAATTTGTGTTTACCATTTAGAATAATTTTTATGTTTTAAATATATTGACTACTTAAATGTTTAAAATTTATTACTTTGGCTGTGTGTGTGTGTGTGTGTGTGTGTGTGTGTGTGTGTGTGTGTGTATTTAAAGAAGGGTATCTAGATAGAAGGAAGATGGCACATTTGAGACACTTGGCGCTTTGTCACATCACCATCAGGTGCTTGGCTACAGGGAGAGGCGAATGGAATGGAAAGTCAGGAGTGCAGCAGTGGCAAAGATGAGGCAAATCCAGAAATACAGAAGCTTAGATTTGTAGAAGAAATTGGACCCTATGGTAGTATACTAGTAGAGCTTTAAATAAAAACAAGGGAATGCTGTACTGAATACCACAGACACATATGTGGCATTTTTCAAACATGTAGTTTGAAATGACATCTCTGAAATGTACAGTTTCCATATACACAGCAAGCAAATGGGGAGAAGATCCCCACCTCCTTCTTGGTTTGTACTCTGGTACTGTGGGATCATCTTAGAAGTCTGTGGTCAAACCTTTTGACCAAGGAGAGAAGAAACCTCTGCATTCTTCAAGCACCAAAGGCCTCCTGGCTGAGTGAGTGATCACTTTGGGAACCACTGTAACTTCAGGAAAATGGCTATAACTTGGACATTGGTTCATGAACCATTATCACAGTGCCATTTGCTGGCCATGTTTTGAGGAAAGTAGAAAGTGATTATATTAGGAGATGCAGCATGACCCTGAGAAGAGGGAGATTCCCTGCATCTGAGCTGGGGAGAAGGGAAACTGGTATATCTAGGGAAGCTGTTTTCAACCTGTAGGTCATGACCTCTTTGAGGAACATTGAAGGACACTTTCACAGGGGTTGCCCAAGATCTTTGAAAAAATTTCTTTGTGTGGCTCCTTACAGATCAACCAACCAAGAGTGTATGGGCAGTATAAATTGGACTCAGATTTTTTTTTTTTTAAATGATAGACTGCTAAATGGGTAACAAAGAAGGGTAGATCTTAGAGGAGTTGAGAGAGGGGGTTAACATGATGAAAACACATTGTATAAAGTTCTTAAAGAACGGATAAAACATGAGGAAAAGAGAATAGGTGAGCTTGATCATGATGCTCTATACCACTAATGCCAGCACTGGTGAGGGGAAGAGGAGCCAGGATGATCCTGTGGCTTTCGGACTAATACAGCTGGCATGCTTTGGGTCCTATGAGACTCTTTAAAAAAAAAAAAAAAAAGATAAACACAGAGCATGATTGAGGAACACACCCAGCATTGATTTTTGTGATCTTTATTTGCAAATTAACCCCCCCCCACACACACACACCAGATTACTCTTCTTTTAAGGTGATACAGGCCTTGGACATTAAAAAGCATTCTAACTTTTCAGTTCAAGCAAAGAGACTATATTTAACCTTATTACTTGGGTTGGCCTTGTAGTTGGATGAGAATTTCTATGTCTGACCTAGAATTCAGCATTCTACACTGTGCCTCTTCTTCGTCTGGCTCATAATTCTTTTAGTCCCATAGTTTGCAATGTTTCCTTATCCTTGGAGTAACTGTTATAGATGTTGCATTTGAGGCTGAGGATTAAATCATCACTTATCATCAGCACTTTGAGTCTCTGCAGTCACTGTCGCCTATTTGAAAAGGAAGCTCCTTTGATCAAGATAACATCACCACTAATCTGGACACAGGAACAGGAAGGTCACATGATTGTCATAGCATGTCCACTTAGGAAAACAGCAGACTCCAGCCACAGACTTGTTGTTTTGTTTTAATTTGTTTCTTTTTTTGTTTGTTTGTTTGTTTGTTTTTTTGAGACAGGGTTTCTCTGTGGCTTTGGAGCCTGTCCTAGAACTGTAGATCCGCCTGCCTCTGCCTCCCGAGTGCTGGGATCAAAGGCATGCACAACCACTGCTTGGCTTTTGGTTTAATTTTTAATTAGCTTTTCTATTATATGGATTCCTTTTCACTATCATTAGTTTTATTAGCTTTTCTGTTATATGGATTCCTTTCCACTATCATTAGTTTTGGTCATTCTTACCCTGTCCCTTTCTCTTCTATCATCCTTGTGCCCCAATCTCCCTGCTCCATTTTTCTATTCTGCAATTGAATATCTATTTTATTTTTAAACTGTTGGTGTTCATGCTGTCTGTATTTTCTGCCTCTAATTTGTAGTGGGGATTGAGATGCCAAGAGAAGTCTGCCCACTAAGAAAACACCTGTATAAAAGTCCATGTATTTATTTATAAGTTACACAAGGAATATGTGGCTTATCTTAAAGTCTATAATTTTTAAATTACCAGTCAAAAGGTAATGAAATTATTCAGGCTCATTTAAAAAAAATGAGCAGTATCTAAAAGAGGATTCTAATAAATGAAGAAAGGAAGTTAATGCAAAACATGGATGAAAAAGCCAGCAAAGATACAGAAATTCTAAAAGGTAAATGTAAATAAATAAAAAGCAGCAACAATAATAACCAAATATAATTTGTAAAGATCAACTAGAACTTTCAGCAGAGGGCAGGTGAGATGGCTCAGCAGATAAAGGCACTTGTCACTTGTAGAGGGGGAACTTTACTCTGAACTATACACCTATGCTCTGGCATGCATGTGTGTATACACTTACCCCTCCATACCCCCCCCCAATAAATGTAAAAAAGAAACTCTAAAAGTTTCAGTCAAAAATATTACCAATAGACTAGACCAAGTAAAGAATGAATATTAAACACGTTCATTTAGTAATAAAGGGCAAGAAACAAACAAAAACAGCAACCATGAATACAACTCAAGAATCCTGGGACATGATTAAGACATGATACCTAAGAGTCAGTGGGTAAAATGAGTTGAAATATAAACTGAAATGGAAGACCTATTTTTATGATATTATAGAAGCAAATTCCTGAAATACAGGGAAAAGAGTGAACATTTAAATATAGAAGACATTTAGAACTGAAATAGAAATGACAAAAAGGGACTCCAGGTCACAGAGTTAAAATGCTGGTTTAGAAAAGAGCCCTGCAACCTGTAAAAGAGAAGCACCGGTTTCCAAAGGTGACCACAGCAGAAACCCCCAAAGGAGGACACTCCTGGAATGACATTTCAAGTCCTCAGAGTAAATATCTACTAACCAAAATCGCCCAAATAATATCCAGCAAAGTTATCTTTGTTAATCAATGAAGAAATAAAGACCTCCCAAGATAAGCACATACTAAAGCAATTCATGAACACAAGCATTGCAGAAAACACTGGAAGGAGTCCTACACACTAAGAAAAAAACAAAGGGTCACAGGCATGATTCAGGAAAGAAATTTCATGAATAGATGAATGGATGGAATTTAGGAAAGAAACACGTTAAACCCAGCAAACCAGCAGACTCCTACAATGCTTAAGTGAGAAAGGAACACAGTGTTTGAATTAAGCAGAAAAAGATTTACATGAGCCAGCTTATCTTTCTCAATAATGCTAAATGCAAATGATCTTAAATCTCCAACCCAGAGATGCAAATTGGATTATGTAAACAATATCCAACTGGTGCTTTTCAAGAAGGCGGAGGATGGGGGAGAGAAGGAGATGGGGTAAGATCAACCAAAACTAATGATTTTTTTTTTTTAAAGTCATAAGGAAACCAAATAGGTAAACTAAAAATGAAAACCTAACAGCAGAGAGGTGACTGTAGGAGACCTGGGGTATTGTGCTCACAGTTACACTCAGATGATGTTGCCTTCCTGACACTATGGGGCAGATTACTGTTCTTTGTACCTTTTTTGCTACTCAAGTTGAGTCTCATGTAGTGTGAGCTCTGCACATGCCATTGTCCAGCCCTCCCCTCTCCATAACTGTCTTGCCTCTCAACCTTGAGCTATGGCAAGTGAGTTCCAGGATTCCTGGATTGTAATTATTACTTATCAGTTGCCTAGAATATTTCAGTTTATAATAGAGTCCATCTCAAGATGGCAGCCAGTCATAGCCTTCAGAAATTTGGGGAATAAAAGAAATGAATTACTTCTTCACTGCTGTCCCTCCACAGAGAAGGGTTCACTGTCTTATCTGAGCCCCCTAACTTGAGTCATGATCTGTAAGGACTCATCCTGTGAGTAGGACTTAGAGTGCTTTCACCAGGATTACTGGGATCCCCTTTAGGAATAACCTTCTGCTTCCCCTCTCTGGACCTGTATAACTAGGTTGCTGGGTCTACATTTCTCAGCTATCTTCTTGCCTACAGGTGATTTTGTTTGTTTTTTAAAATAGTTTATTGGTTCTTTGAGAATTTCATACAATGTATTGTGATCATATTCACTCCCACTGCTCATCTTAACTCCCTCCCCCCAGACCTACTCAATTATGATGGACTATAACCTATAAGCAAAAATAAACTTTCCCAGTTCGATTTTGTTTAATATTTTGTCAGAGCAACAGTGAGCAAAGTAGAACATTATTCTTAGGGGAAAATAGAAAATTAAAATATTTTAAAAAAAGAATGAAGGACACAGAAAATGAATCTATAACAGGAAACATCAGTACACTTGAAATGCTGATATCAAAATATGACTATAAGTAATAAGGAATATTTTAATGTGGTTAATATTAAAGCAAATGACTTCTTTCTTTTAAGGGACGCACATTCCATGGCACACATTTTGTGGTCATAGGATAATTTGCAGTAGTCAGTTCTCTTATTCTACAGTGTGGACCCTTGGAATCAGACTCAAGTCCCCAGGCTTGGTGGCATATACCTTACTTGTTGAGTCACCTCACTGGCCTCTTGTAGAAGAGAGGAAGGAAGGATTGTAGGAGCCAGAGGGGTTGAGTACACCAGGAGAACTTGGCCCACAGGGTCAACTAAGCAGGGCTTATAGGGGCTGTTTTTGGGACATTTTTTTCCTACTGGGTTGCCTTGTCCAGGCTTGATATGAGGGGTGTGTGCCTAGTCTTACTTTAAACTTGCTCAGCATGTTTGATGTACCCGGAAGACCTGCTCTTTTCTGAAAGGATGTGGAAGAGGAGTAGGTCTTGGGGAGAGGGAAGGGGTTGGTGGGTACTAGGAGGAGTGTAGGGAGGGAAAATTGTGATCAGGATGTAATGTTTGAGAGAAGAATTTTAAAAAAGGAAGAAATGGGAAACGTTTTAAAGTGAAATAGTAAAAAAGCAAAACAAAAAAATCCCCACTTGGTATAGAAATAAACCATACAGCAAATAATAGCACAAACATTTCTAAAATGTAGCTAGGCTTTGAAAGTAGTATGACATTAACTCACAACAGACAATATAATGTCAGGAAGTGTAATGCAATTCCTCTGGTTGCTGGACATAATACAGTAGCCATTAACCACACATGGCTATTTCAAGTAACTTAAAAGCCAGTTTAATAAATGAGTACCCATGTGAAACTGGACATATTTCATCCATTCCACAGCCATATGTGGCTACTGGCCACTATTATGAGCAACAGATATATATATATATATATATATATATATATATATATATATATATATATAATATTTCTACAGCCAGAGGAACTTCCCTGGAGCAGCCACTAAAAGCTAGTAATTCAAGGAGATATAAAGTAAAAATCAAGAGAGGAAATAAAACAAAACACTAAGACATTTAACCCTAGGGATTCAAGAAAAGGACAAGGGTAAAAATTAGATAATAAAAAAGCAAGTAAGTAGATTAAAACGAAGCACATTTTCTTGTCATCACAACCAAGTACCTGAGAGAGCAACTTAAAGGAGCCAAAAAAAAAGGATTCATTTTGGCTTATGATCTGACAGGGTTGACTCTCTGGTTATGTGGTCCTATAAAATGTTGGCAGAGTATCACGGTGGCAGCAGAAGCATGTATTGAAGGTTGTAAATTTGCTTCTTGCCAGACAGAAGGACTACAGAGGAGGCCAAGACAAGATACTTTTAGGGTCCTGGAGAAGTCCCACAAAAGACCATTATCCACGTTTGCAAACAGCAAGAACATTTATTGTTCTACCATGCTGGGGAGGACCATCCTATACAAAGGCAAGAGGCAAAAGACTACCCTGAGAGGACTTCACAGGCTCCTTTTAAGCCCAGTCAAGGGGAGGTACTAAAGCAGTTAGGTCATGATTGGCTCAAGTAAGTGGCAATCCTATTACTGTGTTCTAATTGGTCAGGGCTAGCCAGGAGCTAGGTAGAGCTACAGTTTTCCATTTTGGGACAGGCCTGGACAAATCCCAGGTATTGTCCTTATGTGGTTAACACCTTGAGTTTACTGATTGTGGAGGTTGGCTCAGGCCTGGCCTGAACTAGTACTGCATATACCAGGCCTCCTCTTTGCTGTTGGGACTGCTGGAGATTGATTGTCCTTTGTTTGTGGCTCTTCCTCAAAAGCTGCTTGCTCAGTTTCAGGAAACTGAAATGGAGGTCTGAGCTATGAGAGAAGACTGAGCAGCCTATTATGGTGCCTGCTCAGTCCTTTCAGATACAGCTCCCAGGGTCTTGACTTTTACCACCTTTCAGTAATGTCATAGTATTATGAGCCTAGTAAGTGTTGTATGACAACGTTCTTGAGGAAACGAAAATAATCATACTCACTGGTTCCCAGACAGGGAACCAGTGGCAGACCAAAGTATGGATTCTGCCAAATTCCAGCTTGATAAGCCATAATTTTTTTTTTCCATTTAATTTTTTTCTTATTTTACATACTGATCCCAGTTCCCTCTCCTTCCCTCCCTCCCTCTTTCCTTCCCTCCCTTCTTTCCATGTCCCCACCACCCTCCCATCCCTGTCCCCCCCACACACACTCATTTGGAATAGGGTCTAGGCCCTCCCTTCTGCCTCCATGGGGAATGTGCTTCCAAAATTCTTTTGTGCACCAGGGCAGGGATACATCCTGGTTCCACTGTCAGAGGTCCCTTAGACTGCCCAGGCCATCTAACTGAGACCCATGTTCACGGGGTCTGAGTCAGTCCAATGCTGGATTCCCAGCTATCAGTCTGAGGTCCATTAGCTCCTCTTTGTTTAGGTCAGCTGTCTGTGGGTTTATGTAACCTGGTCTTGTCTCCATTTTCTTATCACCCCTCCATCTCTAGATCTGGATTCCAGTTCAAGCCATTAAGTTTTATTGGGGTTACTTACAGATATGTGGGAGAGGGACTATTTACAGGAATGTTGATGAGGGATTATTTATAGGAGCAGAAATGACTAAAGACAGTCACATCACAAGAAGCCCACCCCACATTGATGGCGGTTCAGGAAAACTGGAAACCTGGAGCACACTGCATGCACAACCTGCAGGTAACTGAGCAGATTGGAGAATGTCTTTTCCAGGTGGCTCAGGTGGTCTGAACCTCTTCTGGGCATCTCAGCTTGTCTGAGAGCATCATCTCTCAGGAGTCCCTACTGCTTATATATTCTTGGAGGTAGAGGTGAGGGGAGAACTAGTAAATCTGGTCAGTTTCAGGGCCTTCCCAAACAAAGTCTCTGAGTTGTTTACTTCTTGAGCTTAAAGAGCTCTACTGGAGGATAGAATGTTTCGCTACTCAGAACACTTGTTTCACCTCTCTGTAAGCATCCTGTGTCTTCACAAAGGCTCCCTCGGAGATGGAAGGTATTAATCTTAGAGGAAACTATGGGGCTAGAGAGATAGCTCAGTGGTTAAGAGCACTGGCTGTTCTTCCAGAGGACCAGATTCTGTTCACAGTATCTGTATGGTAACCCACAACCATTTTTAACTCCAGTCTCAGAAGATCTGATGCCCTCTCTGGCCCCTGTGGGCATTGCCCATTGCCTATGCATGGTACACAGACATATGAGCAGACAAAAACACCCAAACATATAAAAATAAATAATAATAAAGGCCAATCTTGGAGAAAATCACTACACAGCTTCAAAGAATAAACATCCTGTCTGAAGATGCCCTCTTGATAGCCCCAGTATTGTGCTTCACTGAGCTCCTAAATCAGAGTTTCTCAACCCATTTGGGGTCGAACAACCCTTTCACAGATATGTTACAATTCTTAACAGCATTAAAATTACAGTTATGCAGTAGCAATGAAAATAATCTGTGGTTGGGGTCACCACAACATGAGGAACTGTATTAAAATGTCACAGCATTGCATTGGGAAGATTGATAACCACTGCCCTTGGTGATTATTAATCCTATCAATTTGACAATTGAGATTAGTCATCACATCTAGCTACTTTGTGAAATAATATAAGTGATCTAATTGAAAGGACAGAATTTGTCAGATGGGGTAAAAAAGTGAGTTTCCACTATGTACAGTTTAGAGCAGGCACCAGATATTTATACAGAAAAAGAACTTCAAAGTAAAAGAATTGGAAAAGATCATATAAGTCCAAAGAAAATTGGTGTTTTTATACTAATCTCACATTATATTGACTTCAAACAAAGATTATCAGGCCTAAAGATGATCATTTTGTTAAGGTGTGTTCCTAATCAAGTTAAACAAAATTTACTAGAACCAAGGGGAAAATATAAAATTTTAATTTGTTGGTGGAGTTTGTTTCTACATCCCGGTTTTAGAACTTCATAAAACAATTTATAAGGCTATAGTTGTTTTGAACATCACAGTTTACCACTTTAACATAATTAGCTGTGGTGTATTATCCTGTGAAACTCATAGCATACAGCACTTCAGGTAGACCATCTCTGGGTCTTAGATGAATTTCTGATAAATAATAAATAATTGAAAGCTTGTGGACTATGTTCCTGAATATATTAGAATTTACTTAGAAATCATTATTCATAAGCAGCACACTTTAAATAACTTCAGGGTCAATAACATCACAAGGAAAAATTAGTATTTTCAAATAAACTGTAATGAAAATTTATGAGATTTGGTTAAAGCAGGCCTTAAAGGAAGTTCATGGCTTTAAATTTTATCTCAGGAAAGTATAGAAGAAATGTTACAATTTGGTATGAATGAGCACTCCAAAACTTGTTAAAATTGAATGGTGATTGTAATAAGAGTGGGATGAGAGCCTTCGACACATTCTTACGCATTGTAGCCCCACCCTTGCTAGTGGGATGGCTATCATTATAGAAAGGCCTTATGCCCTTCTCCTTCATCCTCCACTACAGGGTGATGGAGAAAGAAGGCTCTTGCTAGATGCCACCACACTGTCATGAGTTTTCTAGTTTTTATGTATGCAAAAGAAGAACTATGTAAGTTGTTTTTTTTTTTTTAATAAATTATTGTACCTATAGCATTCTGCTCTAGCAATACAAAAATCTGCAGGGTTTTAGTCACAGCATCAGGCCAGTATTGGTGTTATGGAAAGGGGGTTAATTGTAATAACTGTACCTTACATAATTACGATTGGAACTGAAAACATGAAGGTTCAAAAGTGGGAGAAGAGGATCAGAAACAGAGCTACCACTCAGAGTCTTCCTGAAGTACTGGCCAGCCTGGAAGGTAAGAAAAATCTCAAAATGAGTATCTGAGAAGACAGGTATGTTTGGCTACATGTAAGAAGGTGGTAGAAACCTCTTAGGCAGCATTGCCTCTGGCTAGTACTGTGTGTGTGTTCTCAATCAGCCACCTGTAGTGACCCGGAACAGTCATTGATCAGGCAGGTTAGTCTGCATGAAGGAGAGTGGTGAGTTAGAAGTCAGAGGTTGCTAGACTGCACTCCAGCTGCTGGATGATGACCTGGCCATCAAGGAGAGAGGGGTAATACTTTACTCCCACCTCTCAGCTCTCAAGTACCCCCTTCAGGCCAATCCCAACATGGATCCAACCGGAAACAGATTTCTGGGAAGCAGCTTTTAATTTAATCAGGTCAACACTATAGTAGCTGCGTACACTTCCCCTCCTACTAGGCATGCTATACATGTGACTTTTAACCAAATGTAACTTTCTGTAAAAGTCGTGCTTCTACTCTCTGAAAATATGTGAACGCCTCCCTGCAGTAGTATATACAATATACCATGTCAATTTATCTATCTTTGTGTGATGTTTATTTCTCTTTCAGCCACGTCTCTTGGTTAACTTTAATCTTCTGTAACTTAAACACTGAAGTGTAAGAGTACATAATAAATCACTGTGAGGATAGCTTCCATTTGATAAAAAGGGAATGGGAGAAAAGCTATATACTTATATCAAGCTAACATAATTATTATAGTTCTTTCTGTAACTATTATAGCACTCTTGTGTAACCGAGCATACAGCTTTATTTATAGCCCCTTCTTAAACATTCAGCATCTTATGTGCCTTCAGCAAGCACTTAGCTATTTATATTTTCTTCAATGGTGAAATGACCTTAACTTTAATTCTTGACTTGGGTCACAGCTTGGGGAGGTGATATGAGAAGAAGACTAATATACTCATCAACTATGTCATCTCATCTACTTAGTTTCTGAGATCCCTCTGTACTCATGTTGCTCTTGGTGATAATTCACAAACAGCTCCAAATTTAGTAATAACTAAATATCATGAACTGCTTCATGACAGAATACCTCAAACTTGATACCCTGAAGCAACCACCATTTACTTGCTCACTATTTTAATCTATGACCCCAGGAGACTGTCTTTCATTGGGTTCTTATAGCCTTCCATCATATTTCCTCACAGGATCCATGAGAAATAAGAGAAGCACCGCAGGACATCCTTCATGTTGGTCAGTCCTTGCAGCCTCATTTTGTGCTTGGCAACCCACTTTCCCTTGATGATCAGGATCAGTTAGTTCTGCAGCCCTCCTCTCAGCTTGTTATTTTCCTGGCATGAGAAGCCAATAGCCTCAGCCTCCAGTTACACGAATCACTGTTGTGTTCCTTGTTGGATGCAGTCCTGCTTTGGAAACAAACAGATAAGCCTCTTTACCCACTATTTCTAGAACCACTGAGAGAGGAAACAAAAATTTTGCTTGTTGATAAAGACTTCATTGAGGAGTGACTCCCATTTCTACTTTGTGATCCCTGAAACTATGACACAGGAGATATGTCACCATATTTTAGCTGCTCATTCAGAATGTGTACCATATCTTGGGGGATATTAAGTCAACCCTCTTGTTACCCCACAGTATGCCAATGTGAGTTTTGAAATGTTCCACATTTTATCAGACCACCTGCTTCAGAGTGATAGATGTAGCACTAGTGCATTAATTCCATGTGTATATGATCCTGCTTCCAGTCTTCATTTGCTTACAATGAGTTCCTTGGTCCTAAACAATGATAATATATGGGGTATCATGATGATGGATTAGGATTTCTTTAAGTCCTTCAATGTTAGTGTTGACAGAAACACTGTGGGCAGGACAGACAAGTTCATGTCTGTAGTAAATGTTTATAGTACTGCATTTTTCTATGATAGAAATAGTCCATTATAATCAATCTGGAACTACATATATAGCTGATTGGGCCAAGAAATTATGCTGGACTCCCCTAGTTTCTGTAGTTGGCTTTTAGAGCATTCGGCGGTGACTGTGGTCAGCAAATGGAAATTCATGTTGATGAGCCCATGTATAACCTCATCCTGGTGTCTATTGTCAAATTTTGTTTGAGCCAGTGTAGCATAGTGATATGGGAAGAAGAGTACTATCCACACATTGTGTCATCCTGTCTACCCAGGATCTTTCTCTAATGAAGTTGCTCTTGAAGTTCACATTTAGTTATGGACTGCTTTATAATACATAATCTTGAACCTGATATTCTTTAATTCTGTGCTAGGCTTGCTAGAATTGTCATGAGTGGACACTTTCTGTTAGTGTCCTGGTATTGTTCATGCAGCTGTAGTAATCTAGAGGCATGGCCATTTCTAGGTGATCCAAGATGGCTTTATTTGCATGTCTTTCACCTTAGCATGACTGAATAAGACATTCCAGGCCTCTTCCTATGTAACTATTCTACTAGGATAGCCAAACAATTGTTTGATGTGATGCTTTAGGTCCTGCAAAGAGTGAAGACAGAAATTCATATGCCTCCTATAGGCTAGAATCCACACAATATAATTCCTACTATATAATAATTCATTCAAGTTATGAAATCAGCTGAGCACTAACATCCAGAGATGAGTAAACTCTGTCTTCATGAACTAATTGGCATTGTGAACAAAACTTCCTGAAGCTGTGTCTCAAGAGATAGGTTGGGTGATTAGAATTTCAGTACTGTGGTGAGATTGCAATGTTATAGGTTCAGAAGCTAACTAATTTATCTTGACCTAACTTTGGTTTCTGGAGCCATTCCTTGCCCAAGTCTGTAGTGAAACTAACATCCTGTGACTAATAGATTAAAAACCTTCCAGATCTATTGACTTAGTAGACCAATGGTTTACTCCAACTCAAGAGCTAAGAATGGCATCAGATAGCATTTTAGGCCTATAGAAAAGCTTCTGCCATCTTGCTATAGGTGCCTCTCTGATGTAACCACCAATGTATTTTAAATTTGCCTTGATTTATGACATTCCTGTTCTGTAATATCATGAAACTGCCTCCACGTTGGAACATGGAATTTGGGGTAACTTAAATCAACACACCTGGGCTGTGGTCATTCAAAAATGTTTTGAGAATAAACAATTTCTTAAAACTGTGTTTAATATGAGAGCTATAGTGTGTGTGTGTGTGTGTGTGTGTGTGTGTGAGTGTGAGTGTGAGTATGTGTGTGTTGGGAGCATACACATACATTTCTCTTTAATCTTTTATCCTATGATTTTATATTCTAACATATAATTTTAGAATGTAATAGTGTGAAAATCATATTTTAATATCTTGCTGTCTCCCTACCATCTTATTCAAGAAGTCTCACTATAATTGCTTTTTGACCTCCCATTGTTGTTGTTTTTTTGAGACAGGGGTTCTCTGTGTAGCTTTGGAGGCTGTCCCAGAACTTGCTCTGTAGACCAGGCTGGCCTTGAACTAACAGAGATCCACATGCTTCTGACTCCAAAGCGTTGGAATTAAAGGTGTGTGCCACCACCACCTGGGCCTCATGGGACTTGGATTGATTCCTGTGCATTTTTACTTATTTATTTATCTATTTATTTAAGTATTTATTTATTTATTTACTTGTGTGTGTGAGTGTGTGTTGTCTGTGGGCACATGCATGCCAAATGGTGTACACAGAGGTTGAGGGACAATTCTGTGGAGTTGATTCTCTACTGCCATTTTTCCCATGTGTTCTAGGGAAGGAGCTGAGGTCATCTGTCTTATACAGTAAGCATTGTCCCCCATGCGTCATCTTCCAGACACAAATCTATACTTCTTTTGATTCTACCAGATTGTGGTTTTCATAATTTTATAATTTATGCCATTATTCATTCAACAAATATATGCTTAGCAATATCTGATGTCATGCACTCTTTTAGAAAGTGGGAATTCAGCAGTAAACATGCAGAAAACTCACTTATATTCTGAAGTTGTTTGCCCCTTTGAGCCACACACACCGTCAAGCAAAATTATAACTCTGATGGATACTCATGATAAACTTTCCTTACATCTCTTCCAAAGACCCACATGTTCTGAAAAAGCTTTTAAAAGATGACACTGAAAAAGAAATGAATCCAAGATAATCATTAAAAAAGTAACCACTCGGGGAAAAAAAAAAAAAAAAAAAGAAAGAAAAAAGGAAAAAAGCAACCACTCATACTTTTCTGATCAGTACTTACCATTTTTATTTTTCTGTTGCTTTTCTCAATGGTTGTTTCTACTTGTTTCTTCTTTTATTCTTTTACAAAACCTTTGTCATTAAAATGCTTCTGGTGTGTGTGTGTACAGAGTGGATGAATTTCCTCCCCTTCTTGCTTGAATTAGAAGCAGCACTGAGACAAAGGGGAATACAGACAGGAAAACCGCTGTAACTCTGCTACTGAGACTTAGAGTATATTTTCCTAGAGAACTACACAGCACTTATAAAAAGGCAGACTTGCTTTCCCATGCCTGGGCAGTTCTGGACAAGGCAGCCTTCCTACATAAGAGATTTATACCCAAAGTAACTTACAACTGTCAAAGTCAGGCAGCCAAAGTAATGTTAAATCATAACTTTTGAGTCAAACTCACTCCCAAAAGAAAGATTTCAGACCTGAAGTATATATCATAGATATTGTCACCAAATTTAATGTTAGAAAAAAATTCCATTTTTTCCCAGAGATGTCATGAGGGGGAAGGGACAAAGAAGTTATAGAGAGGTTACAGGAGTATTAGGGAAGAGAAATAGAAGGTGGGATTATGTCTAACATTTGAGATGGCTCTCAATAGTAGAAGGATAATAATCACATAGATACTTCTTCTGAAAACCACAAGTTTCTTTTCCTAAAAGAAGGAAAAATTTCCTAGATGCTTTTAATTGTATATCTAAAAAAAGGAGACAGTGTTGCTCCTTTGCCAATGCTCTGTCCCTCTTTTTCACAACTGGTGCATCACCACTCCTTAGAAAATCCTTTAATGCCGTCTAGATCTTCATGGGAGGGCATTGACAACAGTAGTATTATTAGGCTGAAATGCCATCCTTGTGATCTAGTATTCACTTCCATAACTCATCACTTTAGAAACCACATCACAAATCTACACCTGCTTTGCATGGGGAATAGAATGTGATTTGTCTTTCTCAGCATAGGGTACTGTTCTCCACACATGGGGAATCTGTCGGTCATGAAGCAAAGCTTCGTTAGATGTTCCTTATAAAGAATATTAAGTCTGTGTTCTTAGCCTGATTCACCAAATAGCAACAGAATATAGTTTAGAAAGTGCTTTTATGTTGACAATGTCATCCTACAGAGAGGTTGTTCTAGTTTGCATGCTGATTTGCATGGGAATATTTCTTGCTTAGTGCATAATTCAGGTAAGATAGTAGCAAGGGATTGGACTGACCAATGATTCCAGTGAGGAAGTCATGTAGGAGCTAAAATATTCTATGTAAAATGTATGATATTCTTAAAGCTCCTATTTAATATTCAATAAGCCTAGTACCAAGGGTTAGTCTTTGAAACACAAGTTCAGTTACCTGACTGGCATTTCTCTAAGCCATAATTAGAGCTGTTGAATCTAGTTCTTTTTAAAACAGATGGGGAAGGAACTCAAATGCTTGTTTTCTGTAGTTGTGCCAGCATCATTTGATAGGGATGCAGACTTCCCCCAAAAGGTAAAGACAAACATATGCCTTCTGTTAGAAAGGACACATGCTTACAGGAGCAATACAAACCAAAGGAAATACAGTACTTGTCAAGGCCAATTTTGAGATTGTTGCTCTTAATCACTTAGATATTTATGAATTAGCATGCTTAGCTACAAATATATAAAGAATCATATAGAAAAACCTTTCAAAATTATGTCAGAGGCTTCAAACTATTATAATACAAAAGAGAATTGTTTTATATATAAAACTCAATACTGATATCTAGCAGAAGTGATTTCATTTTCTTTTAAATATTAGAACTACATGAGTTGTGAAAGTAAAGTAACATACAAAATGCCTCCTAGGTTATAGGGACATGAAGGTGGTTTAGACAGGGAAGACATCTAATGCTTCTGAGTGTCTGTGGTCTCTACGGCGGTCTACAGAATAGCTAGACTCTTCCTGAGTCAGAGTCTTTCATGAAATACTCATGGTATGGAATTTTAGTGAAATCATAAAGTGTTTTTAGAAAGGGCACTTGCCTCTCTACTCCCCAGGCAGCAAGGTCTCCACCAGAGCAATGAGACTGGGAAGCTGTTGTCCACCTTACAGTGAGTGCTTCCAGATTCACCCAGAATCAGGACTACAATTTCCCCCCTATTATAGGCAAGAAAGTCATCTCTTGATTGTTGATTTAGATTTATTTCAAATAATAAGAAAAGGAAACAAATTAAATTGTACTGGTAAAGTGCAGTGAAGGAACTGTGGCTTGTTTCTTTGAGTTAAAAAGAAACCCCAGGTGCAGTGCAAGTGATACTCTACATACTGTCCAGCCTGCCTGCCCTCTTCCTGTGCACTCAGTCAACAACTGTCTCCCCAAACCTAAACACTTGGCAGTTTCTGAGTACCAGACCTCATCCACACAACATGAGTTCTTCATGGAGGATTCTACTTATTTGAAAGAAAAAGTCACTATTTATAGTACTTACAAGTCTAGCATTTGGACATTGTAAAATTTCAGAGTTTTGGAAATTTTTGTCCAATTGCTTTAATTTTTTTGTTCAAGAAAGGATTTATTTGTAAAATATTCAAGGATCTCATAGAAGCTCACCTATAAGAGCTAAAGGAAGACTTCTGAAGTCTAAAATTTGTGCTACATCTTTAATCTTGTTTCAAAGATCAGAGAATGAATATTCGTTCACTCTGACAGACTTTCTTATATAAATGGTACCTAAGTTAGGGTTTCAATTGCTGTGAAGAGACACCAAAACCATAGCAACTTTTTATTTTATTTTATTTTATTTGTTTATTTTTTATTTTACATGTCGATCCAAGTTCTCCCTCCCTTTCTCCCTCTCTCTTATCCTCTCTCCCCCCTCACATGCACCCTGACCACCCTCCCCTCCCATCCCTCACCCCAATTCCACATGTAGGGCAATGCCATCCAGGTGGTGTCATATAAATGTGTCAAGTCATTTGAAGTAGAGACTAGGACTTCTCTTCTGTCTCTAGGTTAAGGCAGTATCCCTCCATGGGGGATGTGCCTGCAAGGTCCTTTTGTGCATCAGGAATACATCCTGGTTCCACTGTCTGAGGTCTCTTAGACTGCTCAGTCCTTCTAGCTGAGACTCATATTCAGGGGGTCTGAGTCAGTCCCATGCTGGATTCCCAGCTATCAGTCTGGGGGCCTGTGAGCTCCTCCTTGTTCAGGTCAGCTGTCTCTATGTGTTTCTGCAATCTGGTCTTGTCCTCTCCCTCTGCATCTGGATTCTAGTTCGACTCAGTGTTTAGTTATGGGTGTTTGCTTCTGTTTCCAACAGGTACTAGATGAGGACTCCATGATGGTGGATAATTTAGTTGTTGATCTCACTATCTGGGAAGGGCATTTATGGTAGCCTTTCCATGGTTGTTCAAATTGTTAGTTGGCTGCAGTCTTGTAGGTCTCTAGACCTTTCTTTAGGTTCAGATTTCTATTCAAACCAATAATGGCTCCCTCTTTTATGTTCTCTCTCTCTCTCTTTCTCTCTCTCTCTCTTTTTTTCTCTCCTGTCTTCTATTACTACCTGGACTCAATCTTCGTAGTCACATGTGCTTTCCTCTCCTCCCCTTCTCTTTCTCCTACTTCTCTCTCCATTCACTGCCCCCCTTCCCATGTGCTCTGGGGGACTTGTCCCTTCCCCCTTCTGTGAGGGACTTTATATGAATCTCTCCACAGCAACTCTTATACAGGAAAACCAATCAAATGGGCTGGGTTATATTTTTAGAGGTTTAGTCCATTCTTATCACAGTATGAGTTGGTGGTTGTGCAGGCAGACATTGGTGCTTGGGAAATAGCTGAGTGTACCTCTTTAGCACTTTACTTAGTAACACAGGAAATAGGGTTTTCTTACATGAAGGATGCTAATCAAGAGTGTTCTTAACCCCTATAGACAGTGTTGTGGTTTGAATATGAAATTTTCCTAGTAAGCTCATATGTTAGAAAATTCTCTTCCCGCTGGTGGGAGATGTATGTAAGGAAGGTTTTAGAACTTGTCAGAGGTGGAGCCTAGATGAAAAATATGCCATTGAAGGTGGGTCTTGAGGTTTTGTAGCCAAGCCCCACTCTTAGTTATTCTCTGATTCCTAATTGAATATGACCAGGCACTTTAGGCTCCTGCCACCAAATCTCTGCCACAATGGACTCTACCCTCAAACTGTGAGTCAGATAAATATTCCTTTCCTTAAGTTGGTTTTGTCAGATATTCTGTCCTTGTAAATTTGGGAACTGGTAAATGTTTTATCTTTAAGTTGTCTGAAATCCATGGAGAGGACTTGTAAAAATGATTCTGCCCAGTAGCTTGGTATCTTGTGGGGTCTTGACTAAATGATCATCAGTAGCAAGTAGTCAAGTTACAAAAACGGAAGTACCATTTTGGAGAGCAAGTAGACAAAAATCAAGCAATCAGCCATTCAATTAATCAGTCAATCAATCAGCCACTCAACCTTCAAGTTAACATGGTAAGTAAGGCTATGCATCTCTCAGAAAAAAAGCTTCCTGGATTTTCAATTTTCCACTTTTACTGACTTCTTGAATCAATATGAAAATGGGCATCTGAGGTGATTTGAGAGAAAATGGCCCCCAAAGGGAGTGGCTTTATTAGAAGTTGTGGCCTTGTTGGAGGAACTGTGTCGCTGGGGAGGTGGGCTTTGAGACTCATATATGCCTCAAGCCACACCCAGTGAGAGAGTCCATTTCCTGTTGCCAACAAGTCAAGTTAGAGGACACTCAGCTACTTCCCCCGCACCATGTCTTCTTTCTTTACTATTTAATGTTTTCTGAAACACAAAACTTCTTTACCTCTCCCAATCAGTTTTTTTTTATCCTAAAAGTCTATTAAAAAAATAAACTTTTTCTTTGGCACTTAAATTTTTTTAGCATATTTGTGTGTGTGTGTGTGTGTGTGTGTGTGTGTGTGTGTGTGTGTGTGTGTGTGTTATTGGAGAAGAATTCAGATAGAATTGGTACCTGAGAGATTCAACTGCATATAGAATTGAAATGCCAAAGGTGCCTTCTGACAACATTTAGACACATGTACCACCTTGACTGACATTTGCAGTTTTGAATGTCTTTAAAGGAACTTTAATGTTAGATAATTGATCTTATCAGTAAGGATCATCCAAATGATTGGACACATCATTTCCATTGACCTTTTAAAGACAATTTGAATGTAAAGTGGTGCCCAAGAGACAAATAGGGTTGAGCTTTTAATAGATTGTAGGGAAGTGACTTTTAGGCTGTACAGTTATCAGAGCATCTGCTGAAGTGCCCAAACAGGCACAGAAGTACTGTTTGCTTCTAATTTCTAATTTTAAACAGACCATTAAATTGTGTTGCATTTTGGAATCACAGTTGCCTTCCAAAATTAAATTAATTGTACTTTGAATTCATACAAATGTTCCTACTGAAATAGTCTAAAATGATGAATTTTTATAAAATTTAACATGATAATGTGAAAATATACTAGGTAATTGTCTTACTTTTGTTTTCCATTGCTGTTAAAAACATATCATGTATTGTGTGGGAAGTAAGATTCTAGGACACAATGTAGGCTGATTGATGTTTATTCAGGGAGAAGTCACTTACATGAGAAACAGATGACCGTTGTGTGTTCCTGCTCCAAGGATGCCCCCAGATGCTCTCTGTCTCTGACCAGGAAGAGAGTAAGCTGAGGTTCAGGACCCCAGGCCTAGACTTCACAGGTCATGTCCACACCTGTCTCCACACCCCAAGTGCGTGGTCAGTGCAACAGGTGTGGGCAGGGTGGATCTCTCACTACAACCACGAGCATGGCAACTCTTATAAAACAAAACATTTAATTGGATCTAGCTTGCAGTTTCAAGGTAAAAGAAGTGGCTGTTATTTGCCCTTGTCTGAAGAGTCTGCCTGAGGCTAAAGTGAAGAGTTTTGGAGTAATTCCACTGGCAGAGGAAACTTCAAAACAGCTTAATATAGGCTGTTGTGTGGTTACTAGTGTTTATGCTTATAAAGATTTATAATGAAAAGGAGCAAACTGAGGAGAAAAGGGAACCAGGAAGTGGAATGGAGCTAAGACCTGTGTTCAAGTAGATAAACAGATAAAGAAATGGAATAAAGGGAGAGATGACCTCACAGCAAGATCCCTCCCAACTAAGTTTCCAGCTTATTAAGAGGAAGTAAAAGAAAGCTTCAAGCCAGGTGTGGTGGTGCATGCCTTTAATATCAGCACTTGGAAGGCAGTGGCTATTTAAGTTTGAGGCCAGCCTGGACTGCAGAACAAGTTCTAGAACAGCCAAGCTTAGGCAGTGAAGTAAACCACTGAAAGCAAAACGTTGAGGAAGACCTACGTGAATGTGGGACCTGTGTTCCAGCCCCAGTAAGCAGCAGAACTTGGCAGCTTCAGCCATGTGGTTGTCAAGGATAGAAGGGTGTCAAGGATACAAGGGTGTCAAGGATAGAAGAACGGACTATGGAATTTGCCTCCTTGACTAAGGAAAGCTGCTGAGACCAGGCATGTGTCAGAAGTGTCCCTGAATGGAAGCTTTAAGTTGAAGCCTGGATGACCTAAGAGACCACATGATATTGGGGGACTCCAGAGCCATGGGATACCTGGAAAAGATAGCTATTGACAGGGAATAGAACCAGTCCAAGAGAAAGAAGTGTGCTGCAGTCAACAACGCTGGAAGGAGTTGAAGCTTCCGGCAGCATTTTGACATCAGGCATGGAAATGCAGAGTTTGGAATTTGCCCAGCTGGGTTTTGGTTCAGTATTTCCTCACTATGCTCCCTTCCCTACATTTTAGAATAGCAATGTATATCCTGTGCCATTATATGTAGGAAGCACATGACCTGCTTTTTGATTTTGATTTTATAGTGGGTTACAGTTAAGAGATTGAGTGAATCTCAGAACTTTAGACTTTTAAATAAGTTTGAGACTGTTATAGACTATGGGGACTTTTGAAGTGGACTGAATGCATTTTTTTTTTTTTGATATGGCTACAAGCCTTGGGGATCAAGGAATAGAATGTAGTGGTTTGAAAGTAAATGGTCCCCAAAGGGAGTGTCATTAATGGGAGGTGTGGTCTTGTTGGAGGAAGTGTGTCACTCTGTGGGTAGGCTTTGAGTTTTCAGATGTCCAAGCCAGGAATAGTAAGTTACTCTCTTTTCCTACTGTCTGACAATCTAGATGTAGAACTCTCAGTTACCTCTCCAGCACCACATCTGCCTGCATGCCACCATACTTCCCTCCATGATGACAATGGACTAAACCTTTGAACTTTGAGGTCTCTTATGCTCAAGCTATAACCTAGACCACTTTCAGTTGCCTGTGAATCAATATGTAAGGACTCTCAGCTACTTCTCCAGCACTATGTCTGCCTGTACACCTCCATGTTACACTATGATGATAATGGACTAAACCTCTGAAAATGTAAGTCCCCCCAATTAAATGTTTTCTTTATATGAGTTGCCCTGGTCATGGTGTCTCTTCACAGCAATAAATCCCTATGATACCTTCCCTCTGCCCCACCAGGCTTATATACCAAAGGTTTGTTCACCAGCAATGCTGGTTCATTTTGACACACTAGAGTCATTCTGGGGAGAGGGAACCTCAGCCAAGGAATTTGTCTCTATCAGATTGGCTTGTGGGCGTGTTGCTGGGGGCATTTTCTTGATTAATGGCTGATGTGGACAAGCCCACACCATTGTAGAGAGGAGCCACCTTGGGGTAGGCGGTCCTGAATTGTATAAGAAAGCAAGCTGTGCAAGCCACTAAGAGCAAGTGGGTAAGCAACATTCTTCCAAAAAGCTTAATGAGATGTCTATGTATGCACAGCTTTTCTGCTGGAGATTTATTTTAAATTCCGGAGCCAGTGAGCAGTTTTTTCTTCCACTTCAGAATAGCAAAACCATGTAACTTCTCATGAACTGTTCCATGTCCCCAGAGAGGATTTTCACCTCTCATGTGGGGTGTAGTAAACTTAGCAGATGTTATTGTATTGGCTGAATCGAGTCTAGTGGCTAATGGCTTCACCTTTCTAAATGTGCAATTCTATTTACTCTATTTTTATGCCTTTGACTTATTCAACCATGTGTGGTGTTCCAGAAAGTAAACTCTGTGTCTTCTGCCAGGTTGTCATTAGGTTGTGGTATGAGGGACATCTCTTAGTTACATGCAGTGAAGATGGATACCCTTTAATTAAATCTATATTTCCAGCTATCAAACTTGTACACAGTTCCTTCCCTTTCTCATTCTTTTTACAAATCTCAGTTGTACATTGACATGTTCATTCTCTTGACTATTTCATTTCTCAGTTACCACCTCCCATAGCAGGAAAGATTTCCTACTTACTCTTGCATATAACTTGAATAGGAAAATATCTGTATGAATTCTTGCATTTCATGAATATGAAAATATTTATGTATTTGTAGGAATTCTTAAAATATTTACTGTTTGAGACACTGAGTCATGAGCAGGTAGGAAATATTTATTACATGGACATATTAAATTTTTAAAAAAAAATTTTGTGTATGAAGACAGGAATTGGCATGAGTCTTCCTTAAATAAGCAATATCAAAATTTTGTAGGAACAAAACACAACAAAACAAAAACAATTAATTACATGAATTTCTGGAACTATGCCCCTGAATATTTATTTCATGAATCAAAGTTAGTATCACTTTTGAGGAGAATTTCTTTTTTTTGTTTTGTTTTTATTTTTTTTTTGTTTTCCTTTATTATTTAAATTTGAAACAAGGTTGTTTTACATGTCAATCCCAGTTCCCTCACCCTCCCATCCTCCCCACCATCCCATCCCCTTCCTGCTCCCCAGGGAGGTTGGGACAGTCTTCTAAGTCTATCACATCATTTGGGGCAGGGTCTAAGGCCTCCCCCATCTAGGCTGAGAAAGTATCCCTTTATGTGGGATGGGCTCCCAAAGTCCATTCTTATATTAGGGATAAATACTGATCCATTTCTACAGGCCCCATAGACTGCCCAGTCCTAACAAACACCCACATTCAGGAGGTCTGGGTCAGTTCTACATTGGTTTCCCAGCTATCAGACTCGGGTGCATGAGCTCCCACTTGTTCAGGTCAGCTGATTCTGTGGGTTTCTCCAGCCTGGTCTTGACCCCTTTGCTCATTACTCCTCTCTGTAACTGGATTCCAGAATTTCAACTCAGTGTTTAGCTGTGGATGTCTGCTTCTGCTTCCATCAGCTACTAGATGAAGGCTCTAGGATAGCATATAAGGTAGTCATCAATCTCATTATCATGGAAGGGCATTAAAGGTAACCTCAAGGAGAATTTCTTATGATTAGAAATATTTCAAATTAAAATGTGCTGCTTTGAGTTTTTAAACCTTTAGCAGTGCTTTTACCCTCTTTCTTGCACTGTTTAAATGTTTGATTTTGAGAAATTCTGGACATGACTCTTCTCTTCAGGGTGATATATTGGAGTAAATAGTTTTAACTCTTTCCTAAATCTAATATTTTAACGTTTGATGTATAGCTAAATGTATAAATACCATAGAAAAGTCATTTTTGAATATGTAAGCTAGGTCTTAGAATGGCAGTTATGTATGCAATGGATTTGTAGCAGTAGCTTCATCCTTACTGAAGATAGCTACATTTTTGTCTCACCAACACTAGTACAGATGATTCCTCACAGGGACTTACATAAAAGTCAAAAGCTTGTATTGCTGTCAAACCCAGCTTCTTAACCATAGGTTGAACTTCACAAGGGCTTGTAAGTGAATATTAGGTCAAGAAAAATTTTGCAATAGTAAAACTTTCTGGATGTATAGTGACAAAAAATTAATACATAACCAAGCATGTGATGAATCTAAGACGGTTCTGCCAGTGCACCCTCATGCTCCATTATGTAATTACAGTACAGCCTTTAATCAGAACACAAGATATTCACAGTAGCTGTGCCACTAGAATGAGACCTGCACAATTCCAGAATGGAAGTGGTTCCAGAAGCCCCACCTGTAGCTGAGGAGCTTTTGGAAGTTGGTGGCTGATGAGGGCGGTATGTGGCTAATGGTAGGTTGCCCATGCCCTGTGGATATCCTCACAATGTGCCCGTATGAACAGCAGTAATTGGACACAGGGGATTATTAATGGCAATAAAAAAGGCATGAAGTTGGGAAGGAGTTAGAATGGAGGCAGTATGAGGAGTTGAAGGGAGGTGTAGTGCTAGACAGATCAAAATACATTGTATAAAGTTTTCAAAGAATAAATAAAAACATACAAATGCTCTTTCAGTTTCATAAAAATTTATTGTTAGTTTTGGCTTGAAATTAGGAAAAAAATTCCCATTAGGTTCTGAAATAATCCTAAGCATGCTTCTGCTGTTTTGAACCAGCTATTTTTTTGTTTATTTATTTATTTTTCTTATTTTACATATCGATCCCAGTTCCCTCTCCCTCTCTCCCTTCCTTTCTCCCTCCCATCCCATCCCCCTCCCACTCTACAGGGAGGGTGATGCCTTCCAGGAGGGATCAACAAAATCTGTCAAGTCATTTGGAGTAGGGACTAGGCCCTCCCTCCTGCCTCCATTAAGGGACTATCCCTCCATGGGGGAATGTGCTCCCAAAGTCCTTTTGTGCATCAGGGATACATTCTGAACCAGATATTTTTTGTGAAGAAATATTCACAGAATTGATGATTATGAAATATAAATGCCAGTCTGAAAATTGTTGAAGATGCTGTACATCCCAGTATGAAATAATCAGCCAAGACATAGCTTGTCTATAAAAATAAGGAAGCACATTCATCTCATTAATATGCAAATTTATTTCAACATTTAATAGATGGCAAATTTATATATATTCCACAGAATAGTTTTAAAATTAATTTCTTTATGACCTGTCATCAATACGTATTTGATTTGTAGGTCTATTTTATATACTTATATACCTAGGATTGCACAAAAATTTCTTGGGCTAAAGGGGTTATAAGTGGTGAGAACAAATCAATCCATTTCACTGGCTGTCTCTCAAGTGGAATGAAAGAACTTAGACATCTGGATTTGGTAGTATAATTTGTCTTAATTTGGTGACATTTTAGGCTTATAAACACAGGAGTATAAGTCAGTTAGGCTCAGGGGGAAAGTAAACTTACTGAGTTTGTATAAGACTGCTTTGAAAAAAACTGGAACTTTCTTCTCTTACTGATGTTTTTCTTCTGTAAATGATAGGGTGCAACCTCTTGTTTTGTTGACTCTCACTAATTTTGTGGGTTGGTCTGTCATTCTTTATCTGAAACAAGAGGGAGACCACTGTGTATATGTCAACACCTGATGATTTTGAAGTGGTCTCTGTTTCTTCTGGGGCCAGTTCATAATGTGTCTCTGTATGCAGGGCCAGGTCTGGGGCTTGCTAGCTTGTATGTTTTCCAAACCAAGACTGTAAGTTGTGCCAGTCCCTTTTATACCAAGCATAGTTTCACAGCTTTTTATACTTGTACAGATATCTACAAATTAAAACATGATTTTGGGTTCTCCATGATTCTTTTACTTATGTCATCATGTATTTGTGAATGTAGAATATTGCCACTATGTGAAAATGGAAATTGATTGGATAATTGATCCTGCAAGATAAGTTCAGATGATACTGCCTTGACTTACTCTTAGTATTTGTATATATAGTATTGTGGTGGTTTGAATGAAAATGGCTCTAATGAGAGTGGCACTACTAGGAAGTGTGGCCTTATTGGAATAGGTGTAGCTTTGTTAGAGAAGGTGTGTCACTGGGGATGGGCTTCGAGTTCTCAGATGCTCAAGCCAGGTCCAGTGTCTTACTGTCTTCTTGCTGCCTGTCAGTCTAGATGTAGAACTCTCAGTTACTTCTCCAGCACCATGTCTGCCTACATACCACCATTCTTCCTGCCATGATGACAATGGACTAAACCCCTGAACCTGTAAACAAGCCTTAATTATATGGTTATCTTTATAAGAGTTGCTGTGATCATGATTCCTTCACAGCTATAGAAACCCCGATTAATACAGAAGTTGGTACCAGGAGTGGGGTATTTCTGTGATAGGCAAGACCATGCTTTTGTTTGGAGGAATATGGAACACTTTGGGACTTTGGACTAGAAAAGCAACTGGACACTTTAAGCATGGCTTAATGGGTCATACTAGTAGAAGCATGGCCCTACTAGTGGTGCTGAGGGTGATTTTAACTGTAGGGGCCTGGCTCAAGAGGTTTCAGAGGAGAATAATATTAGTATGTATCCTAGAGACTGTTTTTTTGTGACATTTTGGAGAATGTGGCTACTTTTTATCCTTGTCCAAACAATCTGCCAGAGGTTAAGTTGAAAAATTACAGATTAACAGCTTTGAAAGAGGACAGTTCAAAACAGCCTAGCATTGACTTTGTCATGTGGTTATTAGTGCCCAGTCTAATGCATATCTAAAATGAAAAGGAACAAGCTGAGAAAGGACAAATACAAAATGTACAGTTTGAGGAGAAGAGGGGCACCAGGAAGTTTAATGGAGCTATACAAATGCATTAGACTCTCAAAGGAGGCAGAATAGTTAGTGTGTGAGAGCACAACAGACTCCTTCCTGAGTCTCCCATGAAATGTCTCTAAAATGGGAAACTAAGAACTTATTTCATCTTATCCAATCCTAAGCAGCTTAACTCTTGTTTATCTTCAGGACCTACCTCTTACTGAGTAACTCCTTTAAAGGCTCCTAAGCAGTCTGTTTGACATCTCAACTCTATACTTTCATTTCCTCTACTTCCTAGACTCTTTCTTCTTAGTCTGTTGGGTTATCTTTCAAGACAAAACTCATGTATTTTCTTTCCTGTGTATCCTCTGAATAACTGAAATTGGAAAATTCTAGCTCTGACTTGCTATCAGAGGTCTTATCATACTATGCAGTTACTTTCACTAACATGCAAGGTTTTCACTCAGGATTTTGGATACCAAGTACCCAATAAAGGAAAGCCTAGAATGTGTCTGTCTCAGTCCGTGTTCTGTAGCTATAAGGAGACACCATGAACATGGCAACTCTTATAAAAGAAAGGGTTTAACAGGGGTGTAAGGATGGAAAAATTTAGCCTAACTCTCCCTAGACTCTGCCCCCTAGCAGTGAGTAGGCAAAGGTCACATTCTTGACTGTTTAGGACAGGGCTGTTTACTACAGCACCTGTGAGTGAGTGAACACAGGAAATGAGCCTTGTCACACCACCCAGAAGCCCTAGTGAAAGCAGACTTCCTGGGCTAAGCGCTGGCTTGGATAGTTCAAATTGATTGGTCCACACTAGATGCTATGAGATGATTGGTTTATGATGTGTGGGCTTTGCTGTAACCTTATAAAAGCTGTCTAAACCCTGTACCCAGGGTTCCCAGTCCTCTATCCCACATGGAGTATGGCTGTGGACCCCAGTGCACTGGACTATAAAAGACCTCATGCTTTTGCATCAAGACTGCTTCTCATGTGTGATGGGGGGGGGCGCCTTTCCTGAGTTGGGGCATGAGGGTCCACTCCCTCTGCGGGTCTTTCAGGGGCTGGTTTACAGTTGCAATTTTAGTCTGTTATCCTTATAGCAGGGAGCGTGGCAGCATGCAGGCAGACAGTGTTGGAGAAGTAGCTGAGAGCACTGTATCTAGATCCACAGGCAACAGGAAGAGACTCTGGGATTGGCTTGGGCTTTGGAAACCCCAAAGCCCACACCCAGCGGCACACTTTCTCCAACAAGTCCATACCTATTCCAACAAAGCCACACTTTCCTATTCCTCTCAAGTAGTGTCACTCCCTGATGACTAAGCATTCAAATGCATGAGGCTATGGGGGCCATTCCTATTTAAACCAGCACACACACTGTGAGATCAGTTATCATTTTCTGCATAACAAACTACCCAAATGTACGTGTGAAACAATTTTGTTTCTGCCAGTTTCATTTCATCTTCAGGAGCTCACTTGGGGTTTGATGGGACCTTACTCATGTGTCTGATGTCTCAGTCCAATTAGAACAGTTGGGATGATGACACTTTTCTCTCCATGTGCTCTTTCAGCTGATCTTCACACAGGGGTGGACACATCCCTGAGGAAAGTTGTTCATAAAGTTTCTACTATGTCAAGCTTGCTGATGTTTCCTTGGCCAAAGCAGGTCATGTTGGTCAGACTCAGATATGTGGTCAGGGACTGTGTGGGGGATTAAACGAGAGCATTTATTTCAAGGCTACTGGTGTGGTTCACGGACTAGCTCATTCAGCTTTTATAGAATGTTTGTTCAAAATATTTTTTTTCTCCAGAAAATTTTCCATTTCTCTCTATAGTTTTTATTGTACTTGGAGGAATCCATTGCCTTTGCTATTCTCATCAAGAACTTGGACAATATATTCATTTATACTCTATCTTGCTCCAAGAGATTTCAAGGCACAACTTGGAAATAGGGAGCATAGGGTCACCTTGGAACCTTTAACTGAACGACATACAGGGTTTAATACATGTTGCTTCCTGCCTCAGGTCTGTGCTTATTCACAGTACTAATATATCAAAGATGAATACATTTACAAATTCCAGTTCGGAAAAGATAAAAACAAAAGCCCCAGTGTTGTGTGCTGGGATGGGTTCAGGGAGGAGAAATGGGATGGCTGCAACTGCTCTGTAAAGTAATTTGGCGGTGTGTATTGAAATCTCAGCAAGTTCCTGTGGAGTCAAACCCTACAATTCCAGCTCCAAAGATCATTTGAAAGGAATAATAAGAGCACATCATGGACAATGATGTTTACTGTGACAGTGTTTACACAGACGAAAGTGAAAACGTATACAGATAGGGAAATGGAGTAGTTCTATAATGGAATCTTATACAAGCAATCAGTACTCTACGGGCTGAAAGTATAATGACTTTAAAATTTCTTATAGTGGAAAATATGAGTGGCTCAAAGGTATAAAAAGATTAATTCAGTTCTGTAAAACTTTTAGTATGGGCAGGTGTGTGTGTGTGTGTGTGTGTGTGTGTGTGTGTGTGTGTGTTTTCAATGACCAACAATTCTGCAGGGCAAATTCTGTTTGATCCTGGGACTCAGTGGAAAGGAAGAAAGACTTGGTTGTTTTCCTCACTTTGCTGACTGATTTTCGAGGAAGGATCAGTGCTGACTCCAACTTGGACAATGGGCAGATTTACCCTGGAACAAGACTAAGAAGAGAACCAAGTCTAAAGGATTGCTACTTGAATGGGGGATAATTATAGGTCTGAGAGTAGAGGGAATAAGTCAAAGTTAAAGGATTCTAAGATTTTCTGCTAAACACATCCCTACAAAACACTGTTAGAACTATGGAAGTATCTTGCAATTATTCTAAATGTTGGTCTGAAATATCTTTGAAACTGACATGGTGTTGACACAAAACATGGTTGTCAGAGTCATAAATATAAATTTAGCATAATGTTATGGGAGCAAGGAGAGGCTTGTGAATCAGGCAGCGCTCATGCCTGGAAATTTCAGAGAGGCCGGTTCAGCAGCATGAGCCTGAGCTCAGAGAACCAGATAGCTACGTGTTTGGTTTAGTAAGATGAGTTTCCTGAAAATCACCTATTTCTTACAACTCTTAAGCAATGTTGTAGCTTGTTTTGTAGAAACTCAAAGTATGCAGACAGCCTTCTCCTTATTTATTTTACACACACACACACACACACACACACACACACACACACACACACACCTTTAGTGTTTTACAACTGTATTAAAGATTGGGGGGGGAAATGAAATTAAAATATGAGAATTGTAAGAGCTTTTTATTTTGTTATTAGTTTGCCTGCAGTTAGAAAAATACTTGCACATACAAAAAGAGACACCTTAAAATGTTAGAACATTAACGGCAAAGTAGTTTGTCACAAAGAAAGTGCTCTGCCGTCTTGGCCAGGGCCAGGATAACTAGTGTTAATTACTCAAGTGTCTTCATCAGGTGTCTCCAGTGTGGAGATTAATGCCCTAGGCCACCATAGCTTGGAATCACCAGAGATATGTTTGCATTCAAATGATTCTTCTAAGTTTTTATCCTACATACTCTTCTGAGTACATGTGGGATAGGTAGCTAGCTCTTCAGATTGAGTTGGCTGTGTTATCTCAATTCTCTGCCCATGACCTATATGACAAGTACTAGTTCATTAGAATTCTTTACCATGCATTAGTGTTGGTAAGCTAACCTAAGCAATGCTCCGGGCATGGATTCATACTGTGTTCTGACAAAGGCCTGTTGCTGTTTTCCACAGAGCATAAGCCACTCATGTGGTTCATGAAGGCTTGCTTTGAGGAGCTTCCTGGTACTTGGTTGTATGACCCATTTTGGTACGTAGCATGCACACTTGAATGTATGGGCATGTTACATTTTTCTAAGAAATCTATGATATTGATTTTATAGACTATTTTCTACTTTTGTATTTTTCTCAGTAAAGGGTGAAATCTTTGAAGGCAGTTATACATTTTTCATTTTTGTTATAGTTAGTACCCAGCTCAGTGCCAGCACAGTGTATCCACTTGATATTTATTACAAATATATACCTTAATGTGACTATCAGCCACATTTCAACATATAAATAAGGGCAAGTATAAATAGATTTTGGAACATCTGCTCCTTAGGATTATTTATACCCTGTACATGTTATTCTAATAATTAAGTTTTTTTTTTTTATTAAATCCAGTTTAGTCTTCTCAACCGTAGGAAGTTGTTGAGTAGTGTTACAATAAGACATGGCTGCATCTTGTCTAACAATGTGTTAGGCTCAGTTTATAGAGTACTTGCTTGCCTAACATGCCTAAAGCTCTGAGTTCTATCACCAGAAGCACAGAAACTTGGCATGGCTGGTGCACATTTGTAACCCTAGCACTTGGGAGGTAGAGGCAGTGTGTGTGTGTGTGTGTGTGTGTGTGTGTGTGTGTGTGTGAGAGAGAGAGAGAGAGAGAGAGAGAGAGAGAGAGAGAGAGAGAGAAAGAGATGGAGGGAGGGAGGAGAGAGATGTGTTAAGGCTCTAATGCCTTGGTGCCCTGTTTGTCAAAGCATCACACATGAGACTTGGCAGTCTATCCCATCATTGCTGAAGAAAGGAATTGATTTATCTATATAAACCTTATATGTATCTCAGTGACATTTCCTATTGGGATAATGTTTACCCTACCATAAAAAAATCTTCACAATGAATGTGTTGTGGGCTCTAAGGAGCACAGGCACTGGCATTTTCTCTCCTTCATAAACCAGATTGAAACAGATGGGGAAGAAAGGTAAATACCTGTGACCTCCTTTAACCTGGCATCTGTGAAGTCATTGGGAATGAAATGAGGCTTACAACAGAGTCTTCTGGGAGTCCCTCAAGTTTTCCCTTCCTTGGATGGATAGACCTGGGTTTCCTTCTAGCAACTCTTCTGTGCCCTCAAGGGGAAAACATCTAATCAGCTTAGATACAAATGATGGTTTCCTTGTGAATTGTGCACATTGCTCAAATTTCATTTTCTTACACTGCTAAGTGGTATTTCCTCAGCTTCAGCTACTGGTATTTCCTCAGCTTCAGCTACTGTTTCTACATCTTGGGAATGGGGTAACTGGCCAGGTCAGCACTAAAACAAGGAGACATTCTTGACTGGTAGGTACTTGATGCTCATTCTAAAGGACAGATTCTGAAAAATTTTTCCTTCTCAGGGTATGTGCAGGGAGAAGACGCTGCCCTGGCTGGTCCAAGGGAAGTGAGGCTGACCTTGTAGATGACCTCAACTGCTTGTGTTAACAGATGGCAACCTAAAATGTGGCTATTTCACAGTGACCATTCGTACTAGACTCACATTGGTAGATGTATTGCATTGTTTTATCATGAGTAGTTACCTTTCTTTTGCTTGAGTTCATCATCATTTTAAAATTATATCTATATAGTTAACACATAGTTTACTTAATGTAATATATACCAAAATGTAATATTAATAATCTCTTAGATTTATCCATAGAAAGTTCCAAAAATAATTTGTTAATCATCTACTATTTGAAATCTACTGTTTTAATTCACTGCAATTTTCAGGAATTCTAAAAAGAGATGTAGTTTTGTTTTACTTATGTGTATGTGAGTTTTCCTGTGTGAATGTAGGCCATGTGTGTGAAGATGCCCAAAGAGATCACATGGGGGCCTGAGGTCCCTGGAGCTGGAGTTAATGGTGGCTGTAAGCTGACCAATGTGGTTGTTAGGAATTGAATTCTGGTTTTCTGCAAGAGCAGCAAATGCTCTTTACCACCGAGGCATGCCCATCCTTCTTTCTCCCCAGGTAAAGATTTTATTCTAGAAGAAATATTACAAATGTAGTGAATTTCAGCAAGAACAAAAAACAAAACACTATGAAATTTTTAACAAAAACATTAAGGAGAATTTAAGTGAGAAAAAAAGTAAGGCAAATTCAATGAGGGTGTTGGGGTCAAAAGAGGACTTGATGAAAAGCCTACTCTGCCTCAGTTTGCAGCTGCAGAAGTCCGAGCTGCAGGAAGGACCTGTCGTTCCTGAGGTTTAGCATATGGAGAAAGTGGATCTTGTGGAACAAGTAAAAAGTATTCCCAGTGAATAATTACATTTAGTGCTTATTTACAGGTCACATCTCACTTACCTAAAATCATTACACATTGAGATTTTAGTAGTTAGTAACAGGAAACCCACCCAAGGTAGCTGAGCAGGAGGAAGTTGTCATGACTGTTGAAAGGAAAAGGTGCACATAGGGCTGTTTGACTAAGGGGTTCAGTGGAATCACCAGGCTCTGGGGTCTCCTTATCTCTCACACCTGCATCCTCTGCATTGACTTCTCCATGGTCAGTAGTGCTGTTCCTGTCATATAGCCACACTATTCTCTGCCTCCTTTTCAGGTTATTCATGACATTTGTGGGGTTTATCTTGAACTTATTAGGGCTACATTCACCTAGAACATTAACTGTGATTCAAATAAATGCTAGGCATTGACTGAATTAAGCCTAGACCATTGACTGTTCTAAGGGGTAGGATAGGGGTCCTATAAACCACCCACTGAATTGAAGGAAAGAGAAGCATATCAGATGAAAATTGGAATAAGAAGTCATAAAGGTGTTGGGGCCTGGTGGTATATGCCAGGTTCAAGGCTAGCCTGGGTAATTTTGTGAGACTCTGTCTCAAAATAAAATGATAATGAAAGAAGAAGGTTAGGTTTGTATCTCAGTGGCATAGTAATTGCTGACCACATGTAAGGCTCTGGGCTCAGTTTCTAGTCCTGAAAACAAGGAGTCATAACAGAAAGAGAAAAGGATCAACAATGTCTCCCACAGTCTGCCACATATACTAAGTGTTGGTTTACTTAAAAACATGTGTGTGTGTGTGTGTGTGTGTGTGTGTGTGTGTGTGTGTGTGTGTGTGTGATAGGTCTTGCTGTGTAGCCCAGGATTTCTCAAACTTAAGACCTTCCTTTCTACAGCTTTAGAATGATAAGAATAGAGGCATACCTACATCCCCTTGGCCTTGCTAATTACCTTGTCTTTTAAAACACATTATTAAAAAGGGATCAATATTTTATTATTGCTCAGTAAAGAAGTTAATGTTCTTTATATTTACAGATTCTCAAATTTCTATGCTGACCTCTGTGAAGGTAATCATATTTATCATCGTTTGCATACAACATTTTCAAAAATGTATGTAAGCTGGAGCATATTAACTAGGAAGTTCATCTCCCCATGGAAGCCCTAGGACTGCAGTATGTATTTCACAGGCAGTCCTCAGTTTGCTGTGCTTTTGGTGTGAGCACACTAGGTACAATGCAATGACCTTTATATTGGTGGCAGATTATACTACCTGAATCCATCAAGGATGCTATAAAATGCAACACTCCACAAGCTGATGTGGTTACAAGCAACATACTTCTTTTATAGTTCCGGAAGGTGGGAAACTCAAGATCAAGGCAAGGGTAGCTTTCTGTCTGGTGAGGGCACAATTTCTTGCTCATATTTGACATCTTCTGGTTGTGTTCTCACTAGTGGGAGAGATGAAGGAACCTACTGGGACTTATTTTATGAGAACACTAGTCCCTTGTGTGAAGGACCACCCCTCATGATCTAATTGTGTTTGAGAAGACCTATCACTTTATGCCACTGCCTTGGATGTTACCATTCAATGTTTGGGTAATTAACAAGTATTCAGGAAATAACTTCTTCAGGAATAACTAAGTCAGGGTCAGGTTCTGGGAGGTGAGATGGGATGAGATGACCTTGCTCAGTATCTCTTATCACCTCATTTGTTTGGGGAGGATCCCTGTGCTTTCTCACTCTGCCTCTTGGCTTTATACCTGAGAGGACCATGATAGACATTTGTCAGGTGGGTGATTTTCTAATCTTTTGCCACTGCTGTTTTTGAACCACAGTATTTATTACTTCACTTACTTCCTCTCTGTCTCTGATCCTCATCCCCCACCCCAGTGTATGTGCCTGCCCTCATACCATGGTGACCCTAGCATGGGACTCAGGTCAACTTGTGGGTCCCTGTTGAACTCAGGTTGTTAGACTTGGTGGTTAGCATCATTACCTGATAAATCCTCTCTCTGTGTCCGTGTGTGTGTGTGTGTGTGTGTGTGTGTGTGTGTTGGTGGTGTTGCTTGTTTGTTTGTAAGACAGGGTCTCATGTAGCCTACAATGGTTCTGAATTTTCTGTGTAACTGAGGGTGACCATGAACACTGGGTTCTTCTGCCTTTACCTCTCAAGTGCTAGAATTAAGGATCTTAGACAACATACCAGCAACCTGATGGGAGACGTCCTTCTGTATATATTTTTCTCTTATTGGTTGAAGAATAAAACACTTATTGGCTGATTTCCCAGGCAGGAAGTATAGGCAGGGATAGGAGAAGAGGAGAATTCTGGGAAACATAGGCAGATGGAGTTGTCATGTAAAGCCGGGGAAGAGAGGATGAGCCAGGTGTTCTCTGGTAAACCAAGATTATGTGGAAATACATAGATTAATAGAAATGGGTTAATAATTAAGGCAGAACTGGCCAATAAGAAGCCCAAGCCAGTGAACAGTTACATAATTAATATGTCTCTGTGTATTCATTTGGGGCTGAAGCAGTGGTGGGACTTGGCTGGGACAGAAAATGTTCCATAACAGCAACCTGTGTCATTACCACTACAAATTCTTTTTCTTATTTGCTGTGAGATATAGTCATAAATGAGTTTTCATGGCACGTTAAGTCTTTCTACATTTTTTACTAGCAAACCACGGGACACTTACCAGTGTGAAACTCAATTTCACTGTTTAACATTTAACAACTGATATGCCCTGGTCTAAATGGAAATATTTAAATATATCCAGCTATTAGAAGAATGGGACTTAACTAAAGTTAAATTTGCCTAAATCATTCATTCATTTTCCTTCTTTCTTAGCAACCCAGCCTTGATTGTGAGGTTTTGACTTTAATTTGAATTCATGAAGACTTTGAAACAGTCAGCCATTTAAAGGAAGCAATGTTGCTTCTGATCTCATGCTATGGACCACAGCTGACTGCCACTCCTGGAAATGAATGCTGTTTCTGGAGTTTATGCCTTTTTTTTAATCAATGAATCAATATGCTTAAATAGTCCACTACATTAGTTTTCCCGAAGGATGTAAGCAGCTTGAAAAGAAACACTGAAGAACCACTTAGATTTAAAGCAAAGAAGTGGTCATCCTAAGGTGACGTTTTAGGCAAGTCTGTTGTGTGGCAGGGTTAGTAGGGAAGCAGCATGCTTCTCCTCCAGGAAGACCTAATTTTTCCTGTTTTTTTTTTCTGTACATTTTTCTTACTCTTGTACTAGTATGTGGGAAGCCCTCCTTATAGCCAGGATGGCTGGATGTTTCTTTTGAGTTCTTGTCCTGCTGGGTATGTATTCAGAGCTTGGCTGAATTCACAGTTGCCACTAGTTCCTGGAATGATTTCTTTGGAACATAGACCTGCTTCTGATTTGGTTCTTTTATTGTACCTGTCTTCTTGACAATCTTAAAGCTGTATTTTCTCAGCTTGTTTGGGACAAAACAAGCTTTTGCGTTCCATTTGGACCTGCACCAGAAATGCTATGACTGGACTATGGACTGATGTGCGTGTTAACTTTTCCCAGGGCCACCAATTCTTCTCCCAGGACTCCTAGTTTTGTTACTTCCTTTACTCTGGCTCCAGCTTTCCACCTCCCAGTGGAAACCCTTTAGTGCCTGCACTGCTCCGTAGATGCTCTGGGCAGTAGAACTGGGATATACAGCAGACCAAGTGAATAGACTACAAAAAACATGTTCTTCAGGAAAGGAAGAGTCATTGTGTGGACCTTGGTTACCTCAAGACATACTCATCCCACTCCATTATAAATATACATCCTTGCCCCCTCCCTCAGTGTCTTCATTTTTCTTAGATTATAATCCATCTCTCCTAGGATAGGATTACAGCTTCTTTACCATCCTGGGTAATTCTCTTTTAAGGAAACCCATTTTGTTAATGTCTCCCTGAAAATCTTGTATCCAAAGAAACCAAACAAAGGCAACCCAAGAGTTCACGTAAGTGTCCCATCATCTGCCCTGCTCGTCATCTTGTCACCAAAGGTGTCTTGTGAGACATTCTACCAATGTGTACTTAAGTGTGAAGGAAATGAGGCTGTCTGACTTAAAACATGTAACAAGTACTATCTTAGTTAGGGTTTCTGACCAAAGCATCTTGGGGAGGAAAGGATTTATTCGACTTACTGTACCACAGCACTGGTCATCATCAAAGGAACTTAGGACAGGAACTCAAATATGGAGGCAGGAGCTGATGCGGAGGCTGTGGAGGAGTGCTGCCAACAGCTTGCTCACCTTGCTTTCTTATAGAATGAAGACCACCAGGACAGGGGTGGTCCCACCCACGATAGCTGGGCCCTCCCCCACTGATCAGTATTAAGAAAAGGCCCTATAGGCCTTCCTGCAGCCTGATTTGGAGGCACTGAGTTTCTCCCTCTCAGATGACTATAGACTGCGTCAAGGTTACATTAATCTAGCCAACACAGGTACACCCGGGCCGCATTTCCACATCACAACTTAAATGTGAAAATAATTACCTATTTTCTTTCTTTCATGTGTTTTCTTTATATATATATATATATATATATATATATATATATATATATATATATATGTTTTATATGCCTCCCTTCCACCCTCCCTCCCTTCCTCTCTTTTCTTTGGAGACAAGGTTCCAGTATGTAGTCCAGGCTGGTTTAGAACTCACTAAATAGTTGCAGCTGGCCTCAGATTCATGGCAATCCCCTGCTTCAGCCTCCTTGATACTAGTCCCTTGCAGGCACATGCTACCATGTCTGATCAAGTATTTTTTTTCCTTTTTTAGTCTCCTAAGTGGTACCATATTGCCTCAATACCATATTCTGTCTGGAAAGAGAAAATTAAAACATGCCAGACCTTGGCATTTTAGTATAGAGGACTCTTCTGTTTTGAAATGGGGTAACTTGAATATTTTGAATGAACATTCATTCAGATTCAAGATTCAAACTTTTTACTTGGAAAGGACAATTCTTTCCTTGAAAAGATTTGTTTTTCCACATTCTGCTCTCTGTGGTGCCATGTGGAAACCATAAAGAGCATCTTCCAAGAGATCAGCTCAAGGGGCTAATTCTCACTGAGGTCCCTATGCTGTTTCTTCTTTGGTCATTTTGTCCTTATCTGTTTCAGTCATTGAGTAATTGGTGTCTGCTGCTGGGAGTCTGTGGCTGATGAATTGTGTCATGGATCAGGGTTAAAAATATCTACTTGCTATAAATCATAACAGTTTCACTCACTCTAGCAGGGTCTAGGTAAAAAGTAGAAGGTGGCAGCCAGGTATGGTGGCACACCCTTTAATCCCACTATTCAGGAGGCAGAGGCCAGTGAACCTCTGAATCTCTGAATTCCAGGCCAGCCTGGCATACACAGTGAGTTCCAGGACAGCCAGGGCTACACAGAAAATCCTGTATCCAAAAAAAAAAAAAAAAAAAAAAAAAAAAAAAGAAAAGAAAAGGTGGACAATGGAAACATCTGTTCATTGTGTGTGAATGAATGAATGAATCCTGTATTTCAGTCTGTAGTCAGTGTAGCAGGTTCACAGGTTCGTAGGCTGTGGTGTCTCAGCCAAAAGAATCCGGTGTCAGAACCTGACTGACTATGATGCCCCTTGATCTCAAATTCCCAGTCCTCAGAGCCTCATAACATAAATGTTCATGCACTATCCACTTTGTCACTTTGTTGTAGCCGCCAGGACAAAGTAGCAGTTGCTAGAGTAGCTCTCGTGCCTCTGACCCATTGCTGCCTGGAGTCTTCAGATAGGAGTGCTTTGTCCATGGAGGCACAGCTATGCTGTACTTATACCATGACTGACACCCACAAATCATGTTTTAGCATCTTGCTTTAAAAAATGTAGATGTCTGGATAGAAGCGTTAATTTTGCAGTCTGCTTTGTCTGAGAAAGTCAACCACTGTAAGGAGTAACAGGTGTGGGCATGGTGGACAGCACCTGCTCTGGAGACAGAAATGTGCTCATGTCTGCTTACTTCCCTTTCATCTTGCAAAAGCTTCTCTGAACTTCAATTTCATCATCAAGAAAACAGGGCTAAAAATATCTATTTGACTCAAGAAAACAATGTTCACTAAGTCCCTGATATAATAATAAATAATAGCATCTTCTAAGCAAAAATACTCCCTCTATCCTTCCAGTCAGAAAGCAATTTGCTCACTGCACCATTGAATGTCTTCATAAAATATGCATTTTCCTACAACATGGCCATTTTTCTTTGAGACACATCTCTTTTATCCTCAGAGGGGAAAACTTCTTATTTTTCTGAAAGATCCCAGAGGATCTCCTGAAGATACTTCTGTTCCTTCCCACTGGGATCCTAGGGTCCTGTTTCATCCTTGTTTCATTGCCATCATGACTGCGTCCAGGGAGGACCAGTAGAGACTACCTGTGTGCTTTGCTGACATCAACTGTCAACTCTGAGGATGTACTTTCCAGGAAGCCAAATGGTTTTCAAATCAGAAGCAAAAGGATTTAGTACCGAGAGTTGGGATCCACATTTCTGTCAAGGGAGATATAGCTAACCTGTCCCTGTCCCCACAGGCCTTCATGTGTGTCCTGAAGGACTTCACCTCCATGTCAGGCGTTAAGCCTTCGTCCCCGGTCCATCTCCACAAATCCTCTCAGCCATGCCCTTAGCGGCTCTCTATCCTTTGTGTGATTGGACTATTGGCAGGACAAGCAGTGTGGTTCTGGGAAGGATCCTATTCTGTGTGCAAGGTTTTGTTAGTAGGTTACAAGTGTTACTGCTGCATTAACTTACAATGTAATTTCTACAGCAAATGTGACAAAATGTAACAACTTGCTTTGCTACCAGGATTTGGCTCCCCAAGGTATCCCAAGAGGAACATAGCAGACTGCTTAAGGAAACCTTGGCATTTGTGGCCATGGTTTCCTCTTTGTCTTGGGACAAAGCATCTCCTTCCAAGTTGTGACCTAACCCTGTTTGTTTGCAAACTGCCTGCTGTCTTTGGAACTTAAGTGAATTGAAATGGAAGGAAGTAAAGGCTAGCTGTCTAGTGTTTCTCCCTGTCTCCAATAAAAATTAGGGTCTTGTGCAAGCCAGGTAAGTGCTCCACCACTGAGTGAGATCTCTAGCCCTAGAATCTTTCATTCCGGTAGATTTCTCAAACTTTTGGTACCAAGAAGTATTCTTGGTTTTTCGGATATGGAGAAAGTTATCTCAAAGAATTATGGGTGTTTTAAAAGTGAGTTCAAAGGCCACTTCATCTGGACTCTCTATAATGTTTAGTGGTTTCCAGATAACCCACCCAATTCTCTTTCTCTAAGGGGCTATAATTCTATAATACACTTCACAGAGAAAAACAAGGTCTGATGGCAAGGGACATGCAATACATTTAGTGACCAGAAGGTGGCACTAGGAGTATTTCTAAAGTGCCCAGAAGTTTAGGCATATGATGCTGCACTTACTCTCTTCCTTCCTACTATCTCAGAGTGAAAAACTGTTTTGTTAACACCATGTTGCAAAGAGGTGTGTGTGTGTGTTTACCCCGACCACTGTAGCCTCTTTTCCTTCTGCTGTTGCTTATCGTGAAGTCAATGGCAGGAAGGTTTTGTTTGTTGAAGTTTGTTTCATGCACTTACGATGCTTGCTATTCTTTGAAGCTTCAACACAAACAGCCCCAAATTCTCTGGGAAAAGAGCCCTTGTTTGCTTGGAAGCTGTTCTTCCTGCTTCCTTCACCAGCTTGGGACTGTTCCAAAGGTGTGGAGTGCGGGCGGTATTTTCCTCCTAGCCAACCAAGCCTTTTGCTTCTTAAGGTGTTTAATAGTTTCCCTATAGATTTAATATAGACGGTACCAAGTCACTGCTGCCTTGGCTTAACAAATGGACTGCTTCATGAATTAAGTAACCCTGCCTATAGTTTTCATAGTAAAAATAAAAAAAAAAAACTTACTTAAAAAGATCTTGAAAGCTACAAGAAATGCCAGGGGAACTAAGCAAGCCTGTCAGTGCCATCTTCTTTAGCAGAGGACAGTTTTTCCAGAGGGAGCAGTTGGGAGGAACCTTGCTAAGAGTAGGAGAAACCCACCACCGTAACTACTTGCTTACAGCTTACTGAGGCAATTTCCCCATAATGACCTAAATTGCAAGCACCTTAGGCTCTGTGGGGCAGAGTGCCTCAGCTGCTGTTACTGGAGTCTGCTCCCCCAGCTTGAAGGCAGCTCTAGGTAATGCACACATGAATGGACATTGGTTTTCTCAAATAGTACTGTTTTTACAGAAATGGATCACAGGCTGGATTGAGGTCATGGCCTATCGTTCACAGATCCCGGAAGCAGAGGAAGTGAATCCTGCCTTTTCTCCCTCTGAGCCATCAAGGTTTTGATGCTCTTATTTTCTAGGCTGTGACGAGGGTTGTCCAGGTAGATGGTTTTTGCCTCACTGGATTCCCCACTCCGCTAGGAGCAGAAGATGGTGGCGTGGTTTCTCTTTCTGTTGAGGGAGCACTAATAGCAGACTATGTGACCCACACCACCTCTGGTCCTTCCCAGGAAAGGTGTGCTGAGCTCCGCTTTAAGCACTTCCCAGACCCGTGATGAAATCACTCCTCCTTTTCTTTAACATCTGTCCCAGTGATGTTTGGTTAGCTGTCCAGCTTACCAGAGAAGGTCTAAAATCCCACTAGTCCATTCCCATTGAAAACAAGTCTAATGCTCAGAGGTGCCCACAGGTCAAAGGATTGTTTACATTTTAAATGTTTATACCCAAATCCTGTATGTGTCTAAAAATGGATTTGCAGGGGCAGCAGCGAGGTTCTAGGCATTGACCCTGGACTTTAGTCTTGCTACCATTCATGTCACTTATATACTTTCTTAAAAGTCAAACATGGATTCACTTAGGAGGTCTACAGTGTGACTGATCATTGGGAATCTTTAATACAGTTGTAGATGGTGTTGATGCTGTTTGCCGATGAACTGTGCTTCTAAGTGGCTTCTTTGCAAATGTTTCCAAAGGGCTTAATATTAAGATCAAGCCTTTTTGCAGGGTGGCAGTGGCTGCATTCTCTCCCATTTTATGGAAGAGAACTATGTTTAAGGAAATGAAACAATATGCAATGGGCTATAAGAATGAAATGTGTGCCATTAGCCAAAGGTTACTTCACAGATAGTATTTTAACCTCAAAGTCAGCTTTCCCTGTGATGCCACAGCCTTGCTCTCAACTTAGTTACAACCAATGAGTAGTGGTCTTGATTACAGCCTATGAAACAAGTGGAGGACCTAAAAGAAACACATGACTTTCTAAACGCGCCCTCCGGCCCCTTCCCCTCACTCCTACCTTGTTCATTTCCTTCCTTTTCTTGTTATTATGTGCTGCTTGGAGAGTCTCCAAATCATCATTTGTATGGGCAAACCACTGAGAATGAATGTGTCCAACAGGAAATGGAATTTCAAAAAAAAAAAAAAAAAAATGTTCTTGTGGCACTAACTTATGGGAAATGTACCTAAAGAAACCAACCAAATGCCTTTCTGCATCATTTTTGGAGTTTCATTGTAGTGAAAGGCCAGGCTCCATGTGTGCAAATAGAGATTTCTGTCACTGGGTCTGAGCTGTGAATCCTGCACCCCCTCCCCCTCCAGTTGCTGTTTATCTGGAGCCTTTGTGTTGTTCAGCTCCGCTTATCAGTTTTAATGATCTGGACTTCAGCAAAGCACAGAAAAGAGAGCTAATCACAGGAGCTTAGCTTCCTGGGTTGCTTACCATGAAAAGTTTTAGAAGACAAATCTGTTAAAAGATTTACCCCACAGCGTATGTTAAATACCCTGATGCTTCTTGATGAGCAGTTCTCTGGCAAGTTCCTTGCCGCTATGTCTATGCTGTTGCTCCATACTTTTTCTTCTGACAAATCAGTTTCCATTGGAATTAATCTGTGATTTATGAGAGCAGGTTTGTAGCCTTGCTCCCCTCATTTGTCAAATAATACTTTTATTTATCTCGTGACAATTTCATAGATGTATATAGCATGTTTTGATGCTACTCACACCCCAGTACCTTTCTCCAGCTTCCCCCAGACATACCACTTATTTTTCTCTTGTTTTCATGTCTTCATTTTTTTAAAAATAGAAATTATAGTTAATAGCTCCTGAGTTCAATTAGTTCTTGTTTCAATTTTAGCTCCAGACAAAGTCTTCCTATGTAGTCAAGGCTGTCTTTGTACTCAATCTTTCTGCTTCTGCCTTCCAAATCCAGGACTATGGGTAAATGCTACTACAGTAGACACTATTATGTTCACGTTCATGTTATTTCTAGAAATATTTTTAAGAATAAAAGAATGTTAGGGTGAAAAGGAAAAGGATATGGGTTCTCCTTACCAAGATGTTTGATAGAAGTGATTTTATCTTGGCTGGTCCTTCTTAGACGAGAGTGTGACTGATTATATTATATTGAATGAGATTTATATTATATTGAATGAGTATTATATTGAATGAGGTCACCCAGCATCAGGACAACATATACAATTGTTATTTCTTGTATGGAGATCCTAGCTTCTAGACACTGGTGTTTTTATATAACTCGAAGTACAGATAAAAGTCAGGTATTTAGAGATGAGTCTTTGTGATGCATCCATTAAGGAAGGGGAAATAAGAAAATGTAGGTAAAATGAAAGTAGGAAGGGGGAAAATGGCCCAGAAAGGAGTGCTGGGGGATGGGGAAATGACTATGCAGGGCAAAGCGAACCAAAATGAAGGCGTATAAAAAAGCTGTGTGGAAGCCTAAGATATTGCAACTCAATTTCAAACATAATTAGAGGGGATAGTAGAATGCAGATGGTATGAAGGAATTGGGAGGAATACTTCAAGTTGAAGGTTTAGGTAGGGATGATGGGAAGGGGAGGATATGGCATATCAGGGATTGGAAGTACGTTAATTTTAAAAAGGAATGTATGAATAAGCAGTGTGGAAATCCACTCATTTTAAAGCTAATTTAAAGAGTTTTAAGCTAAAAGGGATTTTGTTGTTTGATCAGAGGTGCCCTGCATGAGTGGTGGTCTAGAGGATATGGTCCATAATAATGGCTAATCCCTACCTTCTAGGTTCTAAGCAAAACCAACAAGAGGTTCAGGCAGGTCCCTTGAGCTTAAGTTGAGAACACAACCGCTTCTCCTTAACTCACTGTCAACACAAGAGGAAGGGAGGCGTTTTCCCAAAGACCTTTCTGTGGAGATTGTCTTTTCCTAAGTCCAAGCATAGGTCCCCAAAGAATTCCTGTGGGGAAAAAGAAAAGAAAGGGACTCCATCAATAAACTCACTGTCATTCTCTTCCTTTGGGGAGTGGCTGCCTGCTTTCTCAAGGAATTGAGCGCTTTATTAATGTGTGATGTTGGAGCAACTGTCCATTCTTGCCAGCCACCATCAGTGAGAAGAACAGTTAATGCCAAACTCACACTACAGTCTGGCCCGGTCAGAAGGGTGGTTTTGTTCTTCTCCTGATCACCCAAATCCCCTCTAACAGGAAGCAGTGCTGAACCAAGCAAGGTGAGGAGAGATGGATGGATTAAATTGTGTGCCCAGATCAACACTTTAGATTAATCAGGTCTAAGCTCTGGCTTTATTTGGGGATAAGGTAGAGACAATCTAAATATTAGTTGAAGTTTTATTTTTTTTCTAGTAAATAGAACCAAGTCTTAGAAATGCAAAGAGTCCTGGGAGTGGTGGTGCAAGCCTTCAGTCCCCTCACTTGGGAGGTAGAGGCAGGAGGGTCTCTGAATTTGAGGCCAGCCTGGTCTTCATAATGAGTTTCAGGACAGCCCAGGCAATGTAGACACACCCCTGCTGCAACCTCCAAGAAGTAGAAAATAAAATACAAAAAGAAATGCAAAGAGTAATGTTTGTGTAAGTCAAAGTGTCTGAACCTTTAGTAATAAATAGGGCTAAGATGACATTAAGGAAAGTATTACTTAGATAATTCAGCTAGGGATAGCTCCTGACAACCCCCACATCAGATTTAGCTACCAATGAGTTGACTGGCTTCAAGTAGCCAGTATTATGTATAGATATGATAAAGATTCTAAACAGAAATAGTAATTACATAGCAAGGGCACAGTCTGTTTGTCAAGCTAACAAAGGGAGACCTTGGGACCATCCTTCTTCAGAGGGGGCAATGCTTCCATTCCAGTCTTTCACAGTCTCCATTATAGCAGAAGGCCTACTGAAGGCTGAGGGTGAGAGAAACTGGCTAGGTGCCATCAAAAGCCAGTGCTCAGAAGAAAAGGGACAAAGCTGACTTTCCCATGCTGGTCCTTGTCCCCTCAGCCTCCAGATGGCACCCACAGCTCACTCTAATGTCAATCTGTAATCACACAAAGCTCCAGAAAAGTGTTGAGTGTTCCAAGAGAAGTACGATGGAGGTCACAGTTCTAATGGACACAGGTTGCCTTGTACCCAAGGAAAGATATTTTAAGCTTATGGGCTATGTCTGCAGTATGAACTCCCAACAAGCCTCATGCAACCCCATTTTGGGAACTCTTGTCCTGGTAACATGATCCTCCTTCTCATGAAGATTTTTCTCCCTTGATTTATTCTGTCTTCTTTTATTGAGATCAAGAGGGGGAAGTCAGTGTGTGGATCAGGCTGACCTTGAACTATGAGAGATCTGCCTGCATATGTCTCCTGCGGGCTGGGACTAAAGGTGTATGCCACTGTGCCCATGAGAAGTGCTCCTGTACCCTCCTGAACATCAATCACCATTCTCTGCCTTCCAAAGGCTCTGGAATGAAACTGGCTGACTCCTCTCCCCTCTGCAGGACTAACTGACTGCATTCCAACTTTCTGGGCCTGGGGTAAGATATAATGTGGACTCCTCTATTAGAACATATATTGATGACAGGGACTGGAGAGATTGCTCAGTGGTTAAGAGTGCTTACTGCTTTTGCAGAGGACTGGGCTAAGTTCCTAGTGCCCACATGGTGGCTCCCAACCACCAGTAAGCTTGGTTTCAAGGGATCTGATGCCATCTTCTGAACTGCATGGACTCCTGCATGTATGTGACACACATATATACACTCAGACACATGCATGCATGCATGCACACACACACACAATGTTCTCTCTCTCTCTCTCTCTCTCTCTCTCTCTCTCTCTCTCTCTCTCACACACACACACACACACAATTTGATGAGAACATCAGAGCACTGAACTAAACAGAGGAGGCCATTCTGAGCATGAAGCCCTCCATGGTTGCTGCGCATGTGCGCCATACAGCTAGCCTTATTCTTTTGTGAGAACAAGAGCCCTGCTGTTGTTTTCTTTGGGTCACCTGTTTTATTAGCCTGCTTTCCACTACTACAATGAAGCACTGTAGGAAAGATAGCTTTGTACAGAAAATATTTTCTTGTGTACACTCACTGTTCATACAGGATGGTACAGCTCTGATGAGGGCTTAATCAGGGCCACATCGCTTAATAGCAGATGGCAAAGGTAGGCCCACACATGGGAGAAAGAAATCACATGACCAGACAAGAAACTAGAGAAATATCTCTTGAGAAGATGACAGGAAGAACCAGTTTTTTTTCTTTTTCTTTTTTTGTAACCATCTTCTCACAAGAACTAATCAGGAGCCCACGAGGCTAACCTTAATCCTTTTTGAGAGCAAACCCCTGCCAGTGTCCCAAGCATTCTCCTTCCTGTAGGCCTCACCCTTAAAGATCTATAACTTCCCCCAAACATACCCGTGGTATGTACATTTGTGGGAGATGCTTATCCCCTATCTAAACCATTGTACCTGGATGGGGAGGGTGCTTTCCAAATCATTAATTTTCCTTAGAGACAGTGCACTCATCCACATCTCCACGGAAAAACACTTACCTTCATGTGTGATTCTGATTTTTCCCTACAGCTCAGCTTGGGCAAAGATTCACTTGAGTTTTGTCTTCTATGTGGATCTGACAGAATCACAAACAGAAAAACACTACAGCTTCTAAGTTTTCTTTCTTGTTTAGGAAATGGAATTGGTACCAGTTGATTTTTTTTTTAAGGTAGGTGTCACTATGGAGCATTGGCTAGTCTGGAATTCTCTATTTAAATCAGCATGGCCTTAAACTTACAGAGAGATTTGTATGCTTCTGCCTTCCAAGTTCTGGGACTAAAGCCATGTACCTGGCTTTGACTGATTCATTTGTATTTTTTTTTGTGAGTGTGTGTGTTAAAATCTGCTTTTTCAACCTTTTAAGTGGGTATTTCAGTGTCATTATCTGTATTTGTATAGGCCAGCTTCACCACTATTCATCTCCAGAACTTTCCCCTCACCTAAATCTAATTGCTTTCATTGCATTTATTCCCTTGAACCAGAAGCCCCTCGAAGGCTGAGAACACGATTTACTCATTTCTCAACTTCCTTTCAACCTTTCTATAATAGACACTCAAAATGTGTATAGAGCTGCATTTACATCCAGGGATGGAAACAGCGGAGAAAGCAATCTGGGAATGGCTGGATGCATAGCTGCAGTTAGTACTGCCTGCTTCTGTTATCCATGTTGACCTTTTCTGTCCGTGTGCATTTTTGTATCCTTCACGATGTCCTGCTGCCATCTAGTTTAAACCTTTGCTTTTCTTAGGATAAAAGCTGGTGTAGTGAATTAACCACCAAGTTTTAGTTATAAATGTGTATTCTCTGTGGTTTTATAGGGACATAAGCTTTCTGTCATCTTGTGTTTGTGCCATGTACCACAGCCCAGAATCTCAGCATCAATTCAGTGGAGGACACAGGAGTAGGAGAAGGCACACCCGTTAGCATCCAGCAGCTGGTGGAGTGTTCACACCTGTGTGCATGGCAAGCCATACCCTTGCTCTGTACACACGCAGGGTGCAAAAGGTCCCTTTAACCTCTGCCCACTCCTCTGAAGTGACAGGCAGGTCTTTTCCTGTCTCTTTTCCTCCCTCCCTCCTCCCCCCCAATCCCTTCTCCCAATACCACCCCCCACACGCATAATCTCAGTTTGCACAGTGTGGTTTGTCCCTCACCCACCATGGTTTGGACTCAGCTGTAAAGTCCAATCTTGCACCGTATTATAACAACACCAGGAGGTGATGTGCGTTGCTTTTCGTTCACTTCCTGTCCTAAAAATAAAACCTAGAATTGGTGATATCACTGTTGCCCACATTTCTTAAAGAAATCTCATCAAATCTTTGAATGTAATGAAGGATGGTAAATGTGGTTTTATTTCTGTCTAGAACTATCTCCAGTGACATCTGCGTCTTACAGAAGAATTTCAGGTGGGCAATTCTTCTCTATCACATTATGATAGAAAAGTAACCTGTTTAGCCTCCTTCTATCAGCTGGTTGCCTGGCTAGGCCACTAAGTAGGTCAGCTGCATGCTTAGTGTCTCTCACCCAAGTTCCAATAATGATTCTTGGGAAATAAGTCCATATGAATATACGTGGAAGAGATCTCTACACTCTAAAAGGGGAGCATTACAGCAAGGCAGCAATCCTCATGTCAGATTACGCTTATGCTTCACTCATGACTGACACCTTCATTAGGCAAGCAAGCTTATTTGATGATCAGAAACGAAAGTCTACTTTTTCATAGTGGAGATGCTGACAAAGTCCTGTCCTGGGCAAATCTAGTTGTTATTATGACTATCACGGTGCCAATAGCTAGTATTTTGGGGTATTTTGAGCTAACTGCTGTGTAAACAAAACTTGATTTAATATTCCTGATGATCTCATGAGTATGTCCAATCACCATTGCAGTTTGGAAGTTTATGTGTAAGAAAAATAATATTCAGATGACTTGAGTAAAAGTTGACTTTAACAGAAAAACAGGACAAGGACCATATCCTGATTATCCTGGAAGTCACAGACATACACTTATCTCTGCCTGTCAAGTGCTAGGATGAAAGGCATGGGCTACCATGCCCAGCCACCTCATTCTTTCTTGAAAATTTACCTTCCCGTTAACAGTGTATTAAGGTTTCTTTTCCTGCACAGCCCTTGTCTGTATTTTCCCTTGCTTGTTTTCTTGATGATAACCATTCTGATTGTGCAAATTGCCTTTGGGCCCAGAGAACTTCAGGTAAACATCAGATAAGTCAGGTCTCAGAATAGTCAGTCCCAAGGATCCAGGTGGAAGGAACTAAGGAGCCCTGCAAGGGATCAGCAGCAGCTTTCCTCGGGAGAGAGGGTAGGGTATGCTGCCAGGTCTATCAAGGACATATACAAAGAGGAAGAATCCATTGCCACTTAAATATTCATGCCCTGCTAATGGTAAGTTTGTTAAGTAGTAGAGACATGATTCAACTTCCAGGGGGAATCCAAATTACTGAAGGTAAAAGATTTGGAGACAGACCTTTGTGGAAACCCTAGATCGCATAATACCTGGTGTACAAACTTATTGAGCCTCAGCCTTCTCTGTAAACAAACATAAATAAATAAAGGAAAACAGTGACTAGCTATCAAGACTATCATGAGGGTTTGGAATATGGTGTTCCAACGGGAGGAGTAATGGGAAGAAAATGATAACTTTAAAATGCACGTGACCACATTCAAAACAGCTGGACAAAGCAGCCTTACAGACTACAGCCAGGATTTCTGAATCTTCTTCGAATCCTCCATGACAGTGCCCCTTACCAGCAGGAAGTAATTTGGAAAGAACAATGCCCAAATTCCCAAATATTGTGTATAAATGTTTGTTTTCATTTAATTGGACTTTGTTATATAAAATAAAATAAATTAATAAAAAAATAAAATGCACGTGACCTACAAAACAGATAAACCTCCAGACCCAGCCAGGGAATACAGCACATACAACATGAGTTTAAACCTTTGCAGCTCCAGGTTCTTTAGAATTACATGTTAGACAGGACAATAGATAAGTCCATCTAACAGAAACTCTGAACAGACTTGTGTTCTAAACACACAATCACTGATAGTTCTAGCATGTCCTAGGTTTATAGATTTTGAGAAAACTCTATCAAAACCCTTAAATTATTAAATAACTTCTCCCACTCCTAAAGTACCCCCCCATTCTTATCTTTGAATGTGCTTTGTAGATCATCCTGCTTCTGTCAGTTAATAAACACAACTGTGTTCCTAGTAGTCTTTTGATATTGGGTTTTATGGGCTATGATTTTATTTTTATATTATTTATTTTATTAATGTGTGTGTGTGTGTGTGTACCCCTCTGGCTTTTAAAATAAGAGGATTTCTTTCTCTCTTTTTTTTCCAACATTTTTATTGATTCTCAGGGAATTTCACATCTCGTACCCTGACTGTATTCATTTCCCAGTTCTTACATTTCTATCCCACCCCTGTGACCCCCCCTACACTAAAAAATGTTTTAAAAAGTCTAACTTGTGTTATCTATATACTCAGTGGAGCATGGTCAATTTCTCAGTGGGCTACCCCTTAAATAGAACTGAGCCCTTCCCCTCCCACACCCCTGTCAGAAGCCGTCAGCTCTGGAGAGGGGTGCTTTGCACCTTTGCCACACTTTTTAAGAGTTCTCTTCAGTGGCTTCCTATCTAGGCTGTTACTCTTTTCGGTGGGGGCTCTTAGGGTTGGGGTAGGTTGGGATTGTGACAGAAGTCTTCCATGTCCACCGCCCCCCCAACTGTGTGTCTGGAGTCATTGATATCGCCACAACAGTAGCCTCCTTGCTCTTCACAGTCAGCAGGGGAATGGATGGTGGGTTTCCTCATGATGACATGTAGAAGCTACAGACCAAGAACATGGCCCCCAGCAGCAGTAGGACCATGGACTAAGACAAGACTCTCAGAGGCAGCCCAGGCCATGGACACCAACATGGACTCAGATGGTAATGCAGACCAACCACGTGGACATCAGCATGGGTTCAGCACAGGCCATGGACGTCTGCGTGGTTTCTAGTGTTTATACAGGACATCGACACAGACCCTCCAAACACCAAAAATCAAAACCAAAAATTCCTAAGAACAAATCCAAGTGTGCTTTATTATTATTATTATTATTATTATTATTATTATTATTATTATTATTTTGTCAACTTTACACATGCTTGGGTCATCTGGGAGTGCAGAACCTACATGATAAAATGCTTCCATAGAGTGTGTCCTGTAGACAAGCCTGTGAATCACTGTTTTGATTAATAACTGGTGTGGGAGGGCAGAGACCGTGATGGGAAGTGCCATTCCTGATCAGGTGGTATGGAGTTGTATGAGAAAACAAATTGAAAATGCCATGGGGCACAAACCAGGAACAGTTATATTATAGAGCCACAGTAACAGCACAGTATGATGCTGGCATTAAGACAGCTGTGTAGACTGAAGAAATACAATGGAAGACTCAAAGATTTATCCAAACAACCACAGCCACCTGATTTTCAACAAAACATATGAGGTTTTACATTTTATATTCAGGAAGTAGTGTCAGGAATTGACAAACGAGATAACAACAAAAAGAACTATTGGTAGAAAAAAGAGACAACCTATAGAATTGAAGGAAATATACTTATTTGTCAAGAGATTAGTGTCTAGAAGTTATGAAAAATTAAAAAAATCACCAAAAGAACAAATAAATTAATAAAAATTGGCAAATAAAACATTTTTTCAGATGAAAACATATTCAGCATTTTTCATCACCAGGGAAATACAAATAGAAAATATGTTGATTTTAATCTCATCTCAGTCAGAACGGTATAATCAAGAAAACAAGCAAGAGAATGCTAGCAAGGAATGTGCAAAAAAATAAACCTTACTACACTGTTGGTGGGAAGTAATTGTTACAGCTATTATGGAAGTCAATACAGTGGTTCCCCCAAAATCTAAAAATAGAACTGTCTTTTTCAGTCCTAGATTAGACCCAAAAGAATCAAAGTCTACTTGATATAGACATACCTACATACTGATTTTATTGGGGCAACATTTTCAACGGCCAAATTGTGGACAATTCCTAGGTTTCCATCAGTGGATGAATAGATAGAATATATATAGTATATATGTACCATGGAGTATCATTCAGCCATAAAGAAGAACAAATCATCCTTTCACAAAAATGAAGTAGGTTTTAGAGCTAACCTGAGAGCAGTTGGTTACTCCCATGACAGTCATGCCACTTGTTATTTTTATTTAAAACAATATAAGAAGTAAGCAATTGTATATGTACAGTTATGCCATTTATTAATTAATGGCATGTAACTTAGAGAATCAGAATTATATATTTAATAATAATAAGTTTTCTTGATTTTTCCTTCTCCAATTTCAGAATGTAAAATCTGTTACACTATCTTTACATTTTCTAAGTGGTAAATGCTTACTCTCAGTGTCTTGGATGTATCACCCTCAAAATACTGCATGTTGACCCTGGAGAAATCCTTAGAAGCAGAGATTACTTAGCATTCTTCTGCTGTGAATTAGGGCATGAAAATTATTGGCCAGCCTCTGAAGCATATCATAAGGCCTTTATTGCTAGATGCCCACCCTATATACCGTATTCATGGAAAAGAGGACAACAATTTAAAAGGCCTGTTAAATTTCCTCCAATTTATTGACATTATATCAGACACCCTTGGCCCAAACATACTTTCTCACATCTATCATCTTCTCCAGACGTCTTCATTTAAAATATATAGGTTCCTCTGTTTCCTTCAATCTTCATATCTAAAACATCTCATGTCATGTAAAATATATTAAATGAATTTATTATGCTTTTCTCCTGATAATTTTATAGGTCTCTGATATGAGTTCAGTGATGGGCCTATAAGAAATCTTCCTTCTACGGCAAGAACACAAAGATTAGATCTTGTAGTTTGTAAAATGAAGTCTAACAAAAATAATTAAGTTTGTAGCATTCCCCACATTTTAATTAACTCAAAACTATTATCATTTTGGGTTTATCAAATTTGGAACAAAAATTTTTGACAAATTTAAAAGAAGCTTAACCTTCCAAGGCTAACTAAATGTTAGCAAAACGTATTAACATGTGTTTCAGGGTTGATATGTCATTCAAATTAAAAAAGTACACATGCTAAAAACAAACACTAGGAAATTAACTGTCTAGAAATTATATTGGTAGTTATTAAGCACTTAGTCAACAAACAACAATATTTGACTTTATCACTAATGCTGTCACTAGTGATGTCACTAGCTTGTCACTAGTGATGATAGACTCTCCTTACCCGAGTCATTACCAGTCACATCCTTAAAAGTTGATCTTGTACTTTAATAAAGAATTCAATTCTTTTCATCATTTAACTGTTATTTTGTTTAATAATTGGTCAGAGCCTTAGAACATGCAAGGTGTTTCTGTTTATTAATTATATTTCTATAACACCTTTTGTTGTAAGTTGAAAATTAAAAATTGAAACTCAGAGTCCTGGACTACCACAAAGAGAATCGGCACCAGAAATCAAACTTATCAACGATACTGCTGTGATCAATGAACACTGCTATGATACCTAGATCCCATGTGATATGAAGGTGAACAGTTGTGGTATCTGGATCTTGGTTTCCTGGAAAACTTTAGTGACAGAGAAGAAGATAATATGCCTAAGGTCACCAGAATGAGATCAGGTAGATGCTGTACCACTGGACAAATATAAACAAGATTTCTCTGATGCCTCCCTTTTTTATAGATAATCTATAAAACCCTATAATCTAGGATTCAGGAAGTCTAAGAACTTGTAAAATTCCTTGTCTGAATGGCAGGCAGGAGAGCAGAATACTGAGGGTTGTCTGATGCCAGTTTTGCTGCCCATTCTTTGTTTTTAAATTACACACATTTCTAACATGACCAGAATAAATGAAGATACATCCATCTCTGGGGAATAGTGTGGATCTGGTTGTTGGTCTGAATGTACCTAAAACCTAAATTATGACTATGAGAAGAGATTTGAGTTGTAAGACAGAGAATCCTTAGTTGAGATTTGTCCCCTCCCCCCTTTTTTTAAACTGGTAGTGAGACTATGAAACAATCAGGAAAAAGAATGGGGGTTCCCTCATACTTTCTTGATGCTCTTCAAGGATGCTGAGTAGGCCAGTCTGACTCTTCTTTACACGAACTTGAGTTGAGTACAAAGAGAGTTTTTTTTTTGTTTTTTTAAACTTCCTTTTCCCCATTATGATAATGACAACATGACATCTTAAAGTCAAAAGACCAAAAGACCAGAATCATTAATCTCACTCATTATCACTAGAACTAAGGTGCCAATAATATGTTAAGCTTTTAGGGACATTGAGAGAAGTCTCAGTAAGTAGTGTTGACATCTTTTATCCTAGGAAGAAGATGATGAACAGCATCATCACCATCAATGAACACTTGCATTGTACTAGCTACAATCCAGTTCTGTTATAAGCACATTCTCCATATTAACTCCCTGAGTTCTAATGATAAGCTAAAGACATCCTACGATGAGGGCCTTACCCAGGTCAAATAGGCAGAGAAAGGTGGAACTGAGACCTAAACATATAGTATTGGCCATTATGCTATCTTGATTCCCATGTAGAGTTCAGCTTCTTGAACATGATGATCATGACCACATATGGTGTTGTATAACTGAATACGGCAGCCTTGAAAAAACTGACAACAGTAAAAAGTTTCTGAATGCACAACAATCAAAAGTTAATTCAAAATCAAGTGTGATGAGTCTGAGGTGTCTCTGGCAGTGACTGCCCATGTTGTGTCATTACCTTCATGGCAGCCTTGGTTCTGCTTCATGTAAGTACTTGTACTCTTTGCACTGGGCAAGCCATTGTTCTGTGCAACTTCAGTGAATAATGCCTGAGACACTTCGGCTCAGATTCAAGGTTATTCTATGTTATGCACTGAAATGTTTTTACTGTTCAATGTTTTCTGCTTTTCTAGTGGTTTAATTATAGAAAGGAAGACTCAATATTTTTTTCTATTGTCAGTATCTAAGAATCCAAATATATTTTTGGATTACATTGAGCTGGGATGTTTGGTTTTAAAATTTGATTTTTGAGTCATTGGCTTGAGTTTCTTAAGATTGTTAAATGGATTTTATTTTAGAATCAGGGCAGAATTTTTTAACATTCCTAAAATGTCTCTAAACATGCTCCTTTCACTTTGTTCTATGTATTTATGCAAATCATTGACAATTATAAAATCAAAATATCAGTCAACTCTGAAAGACATTGAGGTTGCTGTATGTTTGGCAATATCAATATTCAGCCAAGTTTAATTCTTTATGCAAAAATAAGCACACCTATCTCATTAGCTTGCAAATTGTTGTCATCCTTAATAAATGGCAAAATTATATATAGAAAATAATTATTTGAAAAATAATATTTCTTCTGATTTTGTATCAGCAAATGTTTGATTTGTATACCTTTTTCATATACCTGTGGGTCGTCTAAAAATTTCTTGGACAAAAATAGGTTGAAAGTAAAAAAAGCTTAACAAGCCATCATTCAAATCTGTTTCTTTTTAACCATTTATTTATTTACCTTTGTGATGCTGGATTGAAGCCAGGGTTCATAATGCTTGCTGTGTCGATGTACTATAACTCCAGTCTAGGGAGATTTTTAAATCAAAATCAGGAAAGCATTGGTAGTGAGATACTCTGTCTGCACCTGCTGCACTGACCACGCCCATTGGGGGTGGGGACAGGTGTGGACATGACCTGGGAGAGCTAGGTCTGGGGTCAGGGACTCCAGAGGCTCTCTCTTGCTTCCTTGTAGGAGAAAGATAACATCCAGAGGCATCCTTGGGACAGGAACCTACTGGCAGTCATCTGTCTCTGTTGTAAGTGATTTCTCCCTGAATAAACATCCATCAGCCTGTTTTCCCCAATCCTTATTTCTCCACCACACCCAAATGGCTATTTTAAGTTGAGACTATAATTTAAAATATTTCTCTTCACTTTTATATATCAGCAATGAACTGTTTGTAAGAATTAACTGTCTTCTCCAATTTATTATCTTACCAAATTTTCTTGGACCCCATCTCATAGTCCTTTCCCACGCCAAATAAAAAGTAGAACCTTGTTGTCTGTCTCTCATATTTGAGATTCAGGTAGGGTTTTCATTTCTTGTTTCCTTACCTATATCCATTTTAATGCATACGTATACCTATCTATATTTATGCTAATATTTAAAAATTAATGTAACTTTCAAATGAAATATTTGAATCTCCAATTTTCTTATTTTTTTAAACATCTTCCTACAAAATCAAGTTAAGGAAGCTAAAATATATTTCCCTTATATTCTAGTTTGCTTTCTATTGCTCTGATAAACACCATAACTGAAAGCCACTTGAGGGGTGAAAGGTTTATCTGATTTATACTTTCAGGCTACAGTCTATCATTAAAGGCAGGAACTCAAATAAGAATCTGGAATCATAAACCCAAGCAGAGACATGGGAGGATGCTGCTTACTGATTTGCTTCCAGGCTCACATTTAGCAAACTTTGTAATATAGCCCCAATCCACCTGCCCAGGGATAGCAGCATTCTTGGTAGACTGGACCCTACTACATCCATTAGTAATAAAGAAAGTGTCCTACAGACATGTAGGACAGTCTGATGGAGGTGGTTCCTCAGATGAGACTTCCTCTTCCCAGATGTGTTAAGGTGGCAACCAGGATTATCTATCTTGTCTAGTGAAACAGGATCATTAAGAGTAGGATGGAGAAAAGAGAGATTATATATAAATCGAGATGGTAGATTAGGGCTAATGCTCCAGTCAAATGTGTACCATGACAACCTGTACACTTTGTTAAAAGTATTTAATGTATTTAAATAATATAGACCTTGTAGAGTACTTCACAAACCATGTAGAAAGTTAAAAGTGGCACATCTTTCCTTGGGCCTGAGAATACATAAGCCATAGCATTGTGCCAAGCACCTACTTTGTGTTGATGCTGAAAACATAGGTAGTTATTCGCAAAAGGAACTTTCTTCAGCCATGACATCAGAACTGTATCTAATACTTCAGGACACAAAACGTGTTGAGGTTTGCTGTTTCCTATTCCCCATTCTTTTATGCTCTACAGTGACATTGAAAATTTTCCATACTTTGTCATTTCTATCTGTCTTTACTAACTCTTCCTGAATCACAGAAAATAAGCCTTTTTTTTAAAAGACAAATTGGAAGCCATCAGTTGATAACCAAGATAGTTTACTACCATCACAAATGAACCTCTGCACATGGTGCCTCCTTCCTCTTCTTGAAGGAGCAGAAAAGCTGTTTTTCCTTGCTAAAAGCAGTTCTCCCCTGTGGGCTGAACTCACTTCCTGTCTTAGGAAAGCTTGGACACAGTATCATTCTCTCTTGCTCATTTAACCTCTCTTTTATTTGGACTTCTTAATTCTTGAAAGAGCTCTCTTTAATGAGGAGGGGGACAAGAGAGGTTAAAGGGTATGTGAATATAATAAAAATACATTATGCCCATACATGAAGATGTCACAATAAGCTCATTATGTATAATTAATATATGCTGATAAACATTAAAAGAAAAAGAAGGAAGGAACTGTCCTTAGACCTTGGACCTGTGCATTTTTAAATTTTATAGCCATACATCCCAAATTCTGTGTTTGCTGCTTCCTCTAACCCAATTCCCAGGAAGCCCTCAAATCATGTTACTCTGGATCTGCCTCGGTGATATGATGCCATTAAATCCTATGTAAAACATAGACCCATACAATTCCTTTTGGTCAGTGAATGAGACAGTCTGTCTCTGTGTTCAGAACTGAAGAAATCCCTACACCGTCTTGTGCTGCTCTCCTCTGTTCTTCATGCCCTTTGGCGGCTCCTTTGAGTCACATTTGCTCTTTTCTTCTATTGGCACACAATTTCCGTGTTCTACAAAGCTCTTTATGTGGTAAGTTCTGTTATTCAAATGCGGAGCAAATGTTTTTGTGAGGAATCGTTCCTAAACTTGATCAGTTTCCTTGGAAGGTCAAGAAGTATGGTTTACTATCTCCATAATTTACTGCCCCGAAGTGACAATTGCCTTCTGCCTGGTTTGGTGATAGCATCTGAACTTGCACTCTAACTGTGTAATGATTTTTTACAAAAGACATTTAGCGAGTTCCTGACAGAGTGTGTGTGACTGGTGTGTTTAAATATGTTTGGAAGGTGCTTCATACCAGAGGGATTATTTTGTGTGGCCTTTCCATCGGCTAAACACAGCTCAGCTCCTCGTTAGGGTCATGGCAGTTGCAGGAAGCAGATTTGAGCCCCGCGAGAGGTCCTGGTCCAAGGTGGAGAATCCTGCAGCTGCCACAGAAAGTCCTTTCCCGAGTGGTTTGTGGTCACTGCTAGTCTTTGTCTTTATTGCTGCAGAGGTTCCACTGTTGGGTTGGGTTATTCAGTGACTTGACACTTCACCCCAGCTCACAGCCCCTGTCCCTAGTTTTGACTGTCTGTCAAGTCAAAAAGAAACCTTTATCTGGCTGATATATGCTTCCTGGGTATACACAAACAGAATATTGTGTATATCACTTCATAATGAATACTAAAACTTGAACAAAGAGAGCAGGAATAAAATGACAATGTCCATTTTTGTTGATCCCTCCTGAAAGGCATCAACCTCCCTGTGGATTGGGGGTGGGGATAGGATGGGAGGGTGGTTGGGGGTGCATGGGAGGGAGGGAGAGGGAACTGGGATGGATATGAAAAATAAATGACAATGTCCATTTTTGGCATGATGAAACAGGACATATTAGCAATAAGTAGAGAGGACAGTGGTAGACCTTAGGCATACTTTGGGTGCAGTGTTCTTTTCTGTAATGTCGTGGGCTTTAAAATTGTCTTCTCTTTACTCAGTTTATGTTTGTTTACACTAATTGACATTTCAACTCAGTGAAGTGAATATAGGTGCTGGCTACAAAGGAGATTCATGGAGATACAACCTCATAAGGATACCCTTCGGGCATATTACCTGGTGGGAGAAGAGCTGGGGCTATGGTTGTTTAATGGGAATGGCCCCCATAGGCCTGTATGTTTGAGTGGTCCCACGGTGGTGGAACCGTCTTGGGAAGAATTAGGAGGTGTGTCTCTGGGGACAGGCTTTGAGGTTTCAAAGGTCCACACCGTCCCCTCTTAGCTCTCCCTGCCTCCAGCTCTCACAGAAGCTCCCAGCTTCTGCTCTAGTGCCATTCCAGTCTGCCTGGCACCATGCTCCCTGACATGGTGATCATGAACTCACCCACTGAGACTCTAACTGAGGCCCCGATTAAATGCTTTCTTTTGTAAATTGCCTTGGTCTTGACTTCTTTGTGCAGCAATAGAAAAGTGACTAAGACAGAGACAAAGTAATAGCAGTCACTCCAGTACTTCACTGCCTGTGCCCAACCTTCACAGAATTGAAATTAAGCCTGGTTCTAGAGTTCACTTTCTTTACGTCCCACTAGATGAATGTTATATATTTAAAGCCAAGTTAGATGACAAAAGAGTTGTGAGGGCCATCGCAAAGGAATTTGCTTTTGTCCCTAGCCTTGATCCAAAGTGAGTACAATGACAGTTTAAACTTGAGGTAGGTCTTAATCTCAGGACCCCGAATTATTTATTAACATTTTAATGCAACTTGGTGGACTAGAGGAATCTCTTTCCCTCCCTCCCTCCCTTCCTCCCTCCCTTCACCCCTCCCTCCCTCCACCCCTCCTTCCCTTCCTTCCCCTCTCTAAATTAAAGCTTTAAGATTATATTTTTTACTTTTACATGTATCAGTATTTTACATGCATGCATGTATAAGTACTACAGTCATGGCTGGTGCCTCAAAAGGTCAGAAGAGCGTCAGAATCAGGCCCCTTGGAGGTGGAGTTGTAGACTGTTGTGAGATGCCATGTGGGTGCTTGGCATCAAACCTGGGTCCTCTGCAAGAGCACTAAGTGTTTTTAACTTCTAAGCCATTGCTCTAGTCTCCTATGGAGGGAACTTTGAGTTTTACTGTTTTGTAATATTTCACTGTTTGCTAATTTATCGTGAATGTTCAGTGCTTATAATATCCACTGCTAGTTGCCTTTCCCAAATATCTAAGCTGGCCACATACATCAAGGACTACATTTTTCCTATCCCCTTGTAGGCAGTCTGTCTGTGTGACTGTGTACTAGACAATAAACCATAATGGAAGATATCAGCATCCCTAGGCAGTTTAAAAGCTATCTCTTTGGACAAAGCATGAGCAGATGTCCTAAGATGTGAAGTGCCCTCCTAAGACTTGTGACACACCAGAGCTGAAGTCTAAGAGTTGTAATTAGGTTATAGTTTTGGGGTCTGTGTCATGAGTTAGCTGTAACGAGTAAGGCTTTTTCCGCCCGCCGCCTGGTCTTGTCCCGCCACCGAGCCAGCCCCCAAAAACACACTGAGACTCTGTGTTAGATATAATCTTGTTGGCCAGGTACTTGTTCCTTATCGGCTAGCTCTGTCTTAATTATTAACCCATATCTGCTGATCTATGCATTTCTCTTACTGGGGAGCCGGCCGGCATACTGCTTTCTCCAGACTCTCCATCTTGGTTCTCCATCCTGACTCCTCCTTACTACTTCCTCCAATCCTCCTTGTTTCCTAGTCCTGCCTATCTTGCTTTCCTATTGGCCAACAGTGCTTTATTCATTAACCCAGTATGAGAAACATATACAGAATGATATCTCCCATCAGTTAGCTAAATCCAGTTTTAGCTAATATCCTACATGCCATTACAGAAAATGTCCTAAAACTTGGAGTTTCTTTTTTTTTCCCTAAAAGAGATAAGTCAGTTATTTTGTGTCAAATGTCTGAGGTCTGTTCAAACTCTGTAATAGGCAATTGTATATAATTATAAGAGAAACAATGTATGTGTGAATAATTCCTTTTTTCCTCTTCTTTCTCCTTTTTGTATGAATCCAGAGCACCTAATGGGGGAAATGAAAGGAATTCTGGGTATGCTAGTCACTTTAAGTTTTTGTGACAAAATATTGGCAAAACATAATTTAGGGAGGAAAGATTTCTTCAGGCTCAGTTTTCAAGGGTTTTAGACCATGGCTCCCTGTGGCATGGGAGAAACATCCTGGTGAAAGGACATAGAACAGGGAAGCTGCCAATTTAATGGCAGCTAGGAAGGAGGGAGAGCAGGAGGGGCATAAGAGAGAAAGATGAGGCAAGGTATCTTTCAAAGGCATGCTTCTGGTAACCATCTTCCTTTAACCATACCACACCTTCCGCATTTTACACTACCCAACAAATCTACTCAATTATGAATCTGTCAAAACATTATTATTCCATCAATAGGTCAGAGTCCTCATGATCCAGTTGATCCACAAAAGCTCCAGCTCTAAACATTACATTCAGGACCAAGCCTTTGACATTCAAGCCCGCAAAGGACAGCTATTATCCAAATTATGGTACTGTGGTACTGGCTGACACTTGAAACCCGGGAGAGGAATCTAGGTCCAGCATTTCAGGTAGTTCTAGGAGCCTGGTTAGCAGGATAGCAATGCGTTTGTGACTCTCAGAGAAGGTGCAATGAGTACCCATGAGGTCAGATCCAGGAGACTACCATCTTGGGAGCATCTGTGAAAGTTCCTGTGGTTGAGCATGGAATGGAGGGAGGAAAAAATGGTGGAGCCATTAACTGCCTATCAGTGATCAAAATAACAATATCAACCTCAGTCTCATTTTTCTTAGCCTCATAGTCCTGTGGTTTTTTGTTTTTTGTTTTTATTTGTTTGAAAGGATGGAAGGTGTAGGAATAAGAAAGAAGTGACTTTTACTGGGTTTCTTGGAAAATACTTTTATGTGGGATCACTCTGCCTGATTTGGTTTGATTTGAAATGTGAGGAAATGTTAAGTTTCTCAACTCTCAAGGAGTACTTCACAATTTTAGTGAAGAATGGAATGTTTGTTTCCTTTTTAACAACTAAAGCCCATGAAGTGTTTCTTAATTCATGATGTACATCTTTTTGTAACTCAAGTGTCAAAATATTCAGAATGAACTTATATAGCCAGAGAGTAATTGCATACTAAGTACAATAAATTCACATTAAACTTGGATTTGGTACCAGGTACTGTTACAGGTCAGTAGGAATAGTCAGACCAACATAAATGCCTGACCTCCTTGGTACTCATCTTCTATTACCTCACAGATGAGGAGCACAACACATTACTGTGTATAGTATGCTAGGGGAGTGGTTTAATCAGATACCCACAGAAAAGAGACACCGCATACTTTTGCATACTTTTGTATCCTCTGGCAAGACGTAAATACTCCTTGGAGAAATGAGAGAATGTGTGGGTGAATGAACTTATATGGATAATTCATGAAACTGGCCCCAAATGGTACCCTGGGGTTTTACGGGAAACCCTGCCCAAAGCAGCAGGTTTGAGGAGCAGACATTTGTCTTAAGCATTTTGCAGCTTGTATACAGAGCAGCAGCTCTCAGACGTAAAGACATGAAACACGACAGATAAATGACCCACTTTCCTGACGTTAAGGGCTGTGGTGAACTCGAGCTGTTAGTGACAGTGTCCAAGGGGAGCCATTCTTCTCCACTGGACTTTGAAATCTTTCCTGTTATGGCAGATTTTCTGAAACGTTTGAGAACAATTTTATCTACTAGAATAAGAGTGATGATATTGTTTATTAGTGTTAAATGTCTCCATTGAATGTGAATTGCCTGGTGGATCCTGTTGAGAAGGATCACTTACATTCTTAGTGTTGGTCTCAGAAGGTGGGTAAGGGTAGAGGCCTGAAGAAGTGGAGAATTGAATGTTATAAGACAAAGTAGAGATATTTTTGGAACACTTATTTGCAAAATCTTTTCTCCTGGCTGCCTAAATTCACAAGACCTTGACCATCTGGAGCTTGTTACAAATATGCCTTTCTCTTTTCCATGTGAAGATTCAAAGATTTGAGTGAGCCTGGAAAGATGAGGATAATAGATCATGAAATACTACATCCTCAAGACAGGCATACACTCAAAGACTTGCTAAGAGTCAGCTACATTCCTCTTCACCATTCTAGGTATGTAAGCAGAAGTCTTGATAATCAGCAGATTTAACAAAGGAAGTTCTTTTTTTTCTTAGGAAAAAAGAGTGCTTTGATTTTGTTTTCTGTCATTGATAAGTGTCATTTTACCCCAGGGTAGATGAGAGGGACACCAAGAAGGTCATTTATAGATACTTGGAATGTTTCCTCAAGAAGGATGCGGTGGAGGCTATGGGGCTGGATTTGGCAGGCAGGAGTTTAAGGAGACTTTGAAAGCCTGCCTTTGTGTCTTTGACTAGTAGTGGAGGGAGAATAAGCCATCCAGAAGAAGCTGCCTGGCTCTTGCTTCAAAGTGGAGTATGTGTGATGCGAGAGCTGGAATGAAGAGTCGCGGGAGGACAGTGGAGGAAAGGGACAGATTAAAAACAAAGTGTGTAGGTAAAGGTCATAATGAACACCATCACTTTGCGTGATAATTAAAAATAGCCTTGAGAAGAGGGCTGGTAGACATGCGGGAGGTGAGAGGTTGCAGAAGAAGCAACATTCCCACTGTGTTATGAAGCCTGCTGGCAAAAGAATACCAGGGGCAAGAAAGGCATGGATTCCTGGGACAAGGTGCTACCTAAAACCAATCAATGCCTTCTGAGGAAAGGAACCCTGTGGTTGAGAAGCTGTGATGTAGCTGGACCAGTGGAGGCTGGGGGAAGAATCAAGAGGCCAGTCAACTATGTCGGGGGGGGGGGGGATGATGTAGTGATCCTCTCTCATGAATCTTCCCTTCCTTTTGCACTGACAAAAGAGGGATATCGGAAAACGAGAGGAAGGACAAAACAAAACAAAACAAACAAACAAACAAAAAAACAGGAAAGGAAAGGGGAGGGGAGGAGGGGCAGAGGGAGTGGAAAAGAGAGCAAGAGCATGTTGTAATGATTGTAATGATAGTCAATAGTGTCCAGTATTTATGAACATCTCGCAGCCCCAGTCGATGCTTAAGATTAGACAAGGCTGAATTTTTTTTAAAACTCCACATGAAAATAAAGGATTAAATAGGACTTGATTGGATTTTGCAATGGCTAAAATTTAGTTGTAATTAACAAAATTAGATTTGTTCTTACAAATGAAATGACTAGAAAGTTTAAAAGATATTACTTAAAAGTTTATCCTGCTATGCCAGGGGAGCTTTGTTTTGAAGGCATTGATAAGAAACAAAGTTATTTGCCATGTAATTGAAAAAAAATCTATTCCCTGAATTGATTTTATATTACTTTATGAGTTTTTAACAAATATGATTCTAGAATTTATGCTTCTATTCAAAGTTATATTTTGGGCACATTTCTGTTATCAGCAGAGCATAGAGCAGTGTCATTATTTGTATAGGTACATAGAAATTTACATTATATATGTTCCTGAAAGAACAATTTTTCCAGGGCTTGGGAGATGGCTCCGTTGGTATGGTTGTGGTGTAGAGACCTGAAGACCACTCCCCATGAACAAAGTCTGGATTGAGGGTCTGTATGAAGTCATTGAGTGCCTAGAGAGAATCACTTGTAATAGATCATCCTTGAATACATTTTACAGGGAGTTTTTAAAGGCAAAGAATGCAGAAAAAATATAACCTGGTTGGCAATTGCAGGGGAAGTAAGACAAGCAAGCCATTCAGAAGCCAAAAACATGCAGTTAGCTGGCACATTTCCATCCCAAGTTTCTAGAACAGGACTGTGTACTTTCCCATGGAACTTTCCATGCCAGAGATCAAAAGGTCGTGTGTGTTTTTGTGTGTGTGTGTGTGTGTGTGTTTCAGGTAAAACTAAAAGATGGCTTCAGCTGAAACAAGATGGAGGAACTTTTGCCATGCCATGGTAAAGTGCATGCTGGGTAAGCATGAGAGCCTGAACTGGATTTCCACAACAAAGACAGCACATGATAATGTGTACCCATAATTCCAGTGCTGGGAGGTGGAGACAAATAGATATTGCTGACTAGCCAGCGTAGTCAAATTGATGGTCTCCAGCACAGTGAAAGACTCTACCAAAAAAAAAAAAAAAAAAAAAAAAAAAAAGGGTGGATTGTTCCAGAGACTGAGTGTGTGTAGCCTTCACATGCATGCACGTGAGCAAGGTCAGCAACCCCTCCTCAAAGCACACACAAGCATTGTTTCATGTTTTGTTATAAGGGATGCCCATGTTTCTGAACACTTATTAAGTTATCTGTAAGTTAAATCTGGAAAATGACATTGGTGTTTCTAGAATACACATACAAAATGTGTTTAAATTTTTAACAGATATAACAAACTAATTTTTGAGACATTCCAATACTATTTTTTTCACCCTTTCATCCATATTGGATATTATTCAGTATTTTATTATTTGTAGTTTTCTTAAGGAAAATTATGGAATATTATTTTGGATTTAGTTTCCCTGTATGAAAATTAATGTATTTGCATGCATTGTCCATTTCTACATGTTTAAGGATATTAATAATTATATATGTAGCTTAGAAAAATTGAAGGGTTGTAGGAAATACTAAATTCATCTATAATTGTGACCTAGTCAATACTCTGTTCCTTTTCTTCCATGTGCCTTCATACCCAAGTATTTCTTAAGACTACCACTGATACTTTTTGCATTTACTTTCTAGCATTTACTTTCATATTCCTAAATGTTATGCTTCAATTAAACCTTACTGGGGGATGTTTTTATTCACTAAACCACCTTTTATCATGATGTTAGTATGTGCCAACCCACTTCTAGTTAGAGAGCTATTATAAATATTGTTTTTTGTACCCTATAACACAATAACCTATATTTTTATTTCACATAAAATACATTTAAACTTTTTTCAAGATTTCATTAACCCATGTGTTATTTAGTGGTGTGGTTTAAATGCTAAATATTTTAGGATTTTCCAGTGGTCCTTCTGTTACTGATTTCTAGTTTAATTTCATTGTGGTCTGGTTGTGGTTTTCTTTTTCTTTTTTCTTTTTGTCATTTATATTTTCATTTTGTGAAGGTAATGGTCTGTTTCTTTTGTTTTATGAAATGCCCTCTACATGCTAATTAAATCTATGGGTTTATGGCAGAAAAAAAGTAAGAGTATTAAAAATTATGAGGATTTAGGGTAAGATTTAAAGAACTCTGGTCATGTTGGAATATGGAAGGTGGAGTAGAAAGTCTAGAAAAGGGAAGAGATGAGAAGCTGTTGTTTAATCTAGCCATTAGTGAGAAGGTCACAAGATGGAGACTGGCACAGGCAAGATTGGATGGAGATGAGAGCCCTCTTGTATTTGGAAGACTGTTTAGGGGAAGTGGGTTGGAGTTGAAACAGTTGAGTCTGCTGGCTAGCGAAGAATGCCAAGGAGATTGGGATTTGAAAGCTGAGTCTGAGCATTGCTGTAAAAGTATGCTTCCCACCCATAGATTTAAACAAACAAACACACACACAAACAAAAAAATAGCTGTTAAAGTTTATGCTGTGCATTGACTGGGGCAGTACTATTCTCGGAGGAGAGGTTACTTTAATTCATATGGAGTACAAGTGATCTGATTCAGGCTGGCTGTACAGAGGATGAAGTGCACCCTGGAATTTTGGATGTAACATCACTATTTAATTAGAGTAATTCAATGGTTCTTTCATCTTGTGGTGTGTTGTCCTCCACTGAGAAATTATATAGTGAGTTCAACCAGAATATAAATGTTTACTTTCTTCTTATTTTGTATATACATTTATAATTGCATTTAGTTACACATATTTATACATATGGTTACAAGTATATGCATGGATATGGTCATAGATATTTATAGCTATGTAGAATAAGTGTATAAATACCTAAGAATGTCTCTATATAGTTATAACAAAAGGTGAATTATTTTCATAGCTCAACAACTTCCATAGCTTCAAAAAAGATCCACTTTTAGCTTCTATAGAAGCTAAACTTTTAGGGCTGGAGAAATGGCTCAGCAGGTAAAAGAGCTTACTGCTCTTGCAGAGGACCCAGGTTTAGTTCTCAGCACCTACACCAGGCAGTTAAAACAGCTTGTAACTTCAGGTCCAGGGGATTTGGTGTCTTCTGAGCCAAACAGACACCAGAACACATATGCTGCATATGAGCTCACACATACATATAAGTAAAATCAATAAATCTTCAAAAGAAAAGCCTGACTTTCAATTTGGGAATGCTGTTCTCTGTGTGTCTTTCTCATTCTCTCTTACATCTCTTAGTAAATACACACATAAAAATACATACAAACATACATACCCATGTGCAATTAAACATACACACATGACTATTCCCTTGTACATCTTTAGGAAATGTTGAACATTAGTCATGTGGGAAAATGCCATCATTATGTTTAAATAGGTTACACCACTATATTTAAATAGAGAAACTTTCTAATGAAATAGTTTGCTATATTTCCTGTTAACCTTTTATGTATTATCACTTTTTATAATTTTAATATATTTCATAAACAGACTTATGTTACCAAATGTGATTATAGTTCACCCCTTCTGTTCCTGGGGTGATTTCATGACTCTGGAGCTTCAAGATCTTGGGTTAAAGCTTTGCTCCATCTCAGCAGCTATCTTGTCACCTGAAGACAATGGTGTGAGTCTTTCTGAAGTGACCAGAGAGAAGATGCGAGCTTCCTTCCTCACACATCCACTTTGAGGTATCTGCTTCCTGCTTGTGTGAGCAGGATTCTAAAGGAGACCGTGCTGCACGAAGGGAGTGTGCTGGGAGGAGCGATGCTCTTCTGACAAGGCCTCCAAGTCTCACGGGCTTTCTTGCCATTTTGCTCTTGATGTGTTTAGAACATTTTACAAACCATGGCTCACTGATGAGAGGGCATGGTAAGAAGTCAGGTGATCTCAATGACTGTCCAACCCATGGGATCATAAGTTCACTGCTTCTCTCTTCCATGTATGAAATGAAACAGTAGGATATTATGCTTACTTTTCTTTATTGTTCTATGATACTAATTCATTCCTGACTTCCTTCTTTACTCCATTGGATTGTGTGTATAACACACACACACACACATACACATATATGCACATGCATACACACATATACACATTCTCACACATGCATTCATATACACATGTGCACACTCACACACATACACTCATACATCCACATTCCACACAAATGCATAGAAGCACTTGTAGTAGTATTTTCTCAGATCCTAGCTTGTTTCACTCCTAAAAATTAATTTTATTATATACTTTTCCTTTATAGAAATTGAAATAGAATATTGAACATTACTGAAACAAAATACCTTGGATGAATCTAAACAAATATTCTGCTAAAGTTTATTTTACTGTATTGCTCTGGGTTCTCCTAGAGAATGTCTTTATTGGATGTTTGTTGAGCAGCCACTGTTAAGCATCAAGATCCCACAGTACTGAGGACTAGTTCTGGGACATTAATTAACAAGGTTACAAACTTTAGAAATGAAAAACGTGAAGTTGTGTAACAAATACTCAATGATTGAAAGAATGCAAATCTGACTTTCCTAATGGGCATTTGGTTACAAAGAATAAAAAGAAATAGTTCTAGTTATTTCCAGGAAGAGGAGGGTTGAGGAGATGGAAGTAGAAAGGTCTTTGGGATAGTGGGACAAGGCCACAGAAACCCCTACCCCTTTCATGTTTGAAAGATTGACAGAGGAAATGACGTTACCAAAAGAGATTGTGAAATGTGAACTTCAGAACAAGACAGGGGGGCCTGCTGATAGGAGCTGGATGGGGAAACTGTCACTAGACAGGAATTGGTGGGTTGCCCCAACTGATAGGAGATCAAGGAAGGCAACGATGAGATAACCCTTTATGTCTTTGTCAGTTGTAGTCAAATCACCAACTTGGGATCCCCTGGTTGATCTGAAAGGCTGAGTGCATGTCTTTGTAAACCAAACAGGATTCTGTTAGTTCTATGGGAGTTTAAAATGGCTGCAGCGAAAGGGATCTCCCCTCTCAATGAATAAGTCCATATGCTCAGGACAAAATTGTTATTGCTTATTCAGATTAGAAAATGTAGAGACTGGCATTGAGCCAGCTAAGACTTTTTTTTTTTTTTTTTAACCAACAGGAAAATAGCAATTTGTTTAAAAAACTAGCTGTGGTGATTTGGATGAAAAGTGTCTTCCACAGTCTTGGGCATGTGAACACTTGGTCCCCAGTTGGTGGTTCTGTTTAGGGGAGGTTTGGGAGGTGGGGACTTGCTGTAGGAAGTATGTCACTGGCAGTTTGAGAGCTTACAGCCTTTTTACTTGAAGTTTATTCTGTTGGCTTCATGCTTGAGATACAAGATGCGAGTGTTCAGGGTTCCTTCTCCAGCTGCCATGCCTGGTATTTGCTGCCATGCTTCCCTGACATCACAGATTCTATCCTCAGGAAAACTCCTTCTACCATAAATTGCCTTTGTCATGGTGTTTTAAGAGAAAAGTAGCTAACACACAGCCTGATTATCTTATTTGTAAGATGTGAATTCACCCTATGTAAAGATGATCACCACTGGAGATGCTATAGTTCTTGGCTGGAGCCTGCTGGGCTGGGGGGGTGGGGATGTGAAGAAGGGGGGAGAGAAGGGGGGAGTCCTATGCTTTCCTTTTCTAGGGTCACTCCTAGTTGAAGTTGTTTCCAAAAGTAAATGTCTGTTTTGTCACAGAACTGGAATTATGGGTATAATGAATATTCACTGATATAGATAATTAATCTTAAAAAATCTACTATGTAAAAGCACGGTTTGTTGTTTATATTTATGCACATAAATGACATATGGTATGATAATAGTCCTTGAGCTGAGACTTGTATGAATTTAAATTCCTTACCTGTCAGATATTGTTTTACAAATTCTGTGCTATAGACTCTTAGTTTTCCCACTTTTATTTCCAATTTAAACAGAAACTACAAAATTTATGCCATGCATTCCATTCAATAGGCGTGGATTTTGTCATTTTAGGTGATATAGGTATAGCTGCTTCTCTGGATGCCAATAAGCATGCCCACTAGCTTCTTCTGGGGAGGTAACACAGTCAGCACTAATACAGTGGTGGGGAGTGCAGGCAGCTCTTAAAACACATCTTCTTCCATTGTTTAAAATAATTGCTTTAGCTACTCAAGACCTAATGTGTTCTTTTGGGTTGCCACCATATCTTTTGTTTTTGTAATATGTCTCAGTGTTTGAACTAGAGATAACTTGTTTGTCATATATATCCAGGAACTTGTGTCATATCAATAGCTGTAAAATGTTTCTTTTTCCATGGTTTATTCTCTCTTCATGGATCCTTGGTTGTGAAACTGAATATTGATTTGAAATATATCGCACCCTATGCTCTGAGGTTGCTTCTTTTTATGCCCGTGATATTTAAATACACAAACCCTCTACCTCCCAATCTAAAAAGAGAATGAAGGACTATGGTCTTTATACCACATCACTCAGATGCTGAAGAGGGTCAGCCTCTTGGGAGGGGCCTGAAATAAGAGATCACACTACCAATGCACTTTATGAATAACTGATTCAACGTTAAATCTAGGTGCTGCATTTGAAAAGTGAAGCTGAGTGGATGACATTCAGGGTTCTAAGAGGCAGATATGTAAATATGCTTTCTCCCTTTGGCCTCCCTCAGCACAAGGTACATTGCTTTTTCATGTATTCTAGTTGCTCACATCTGTATTCCCCAAGCCACTACTTTCTCAGGAGCAGGCTCTATCTTCTTTGATTGTTAACTAGAGATGTTGACTATTCTGTCTCTTGTGCTTTGTTCTGAAGCCTACTCATGCCATGTGTTATGATTTACTATAATTAGCTTTGTGGTCATGCATTACAATTGCTGCAAGGTAAACTGCTATGCCAAAGAGTACCTTCACCACATCTATGTGAAATCCAGAGAGGCAGACTTCTCTTAATATCACTTGGCTTTCTACCTCATGAATATTGCATCCTCCTCTGGCCTTATGTATATTGGCTAAATTTTCAGGTGACTCATCCAATAGGACAAAAATAATGATGTTATTAGATTCCCTATTAGATCATTAGATCTATTAGACCATTAACAAGGTGTATTCTACTGAGTTAAGGCATTGGTTTCCATTAGGATGCTGTCTTTGAATTCCCCTATGAACGATGTATTTGGCTATGGTAGAACCTATTGTTTTTCTCTGCTTGCTTTCACCAGCATTGCTAGCTTTCAGTCTCGAGTTACTTCTGCTTATGTGAAGGAGGGTTTTGAGTTGGTCCTGTCCTGGTACTGCCTCTTGGCAGTCTTTTCTACAGTACCAGACTGTAGACTCAACACAAACCTAGGTAGCTAAAGAGGACAACCTTGCTTTTTGCTAGTTATCCAAAGACTACCAAGATGCTGTAGCTGTTCAGCTGACCAGGTGTTTCTCACCAGTCCTCTCTCCAAGATGAACCGTTTTTTCAGAAGCACGTCTCAGATGTTTAGTACTCCATAATCTAAGTGATATGGTTTGAAGATGAATACACGAGGAGGTTGCCCCACCCTGGATAGCAACTGTTACGTGAAAAGTTATTTGTCAGTTGGTCTTTTGTAATTGTAAACATGTTTGCAATGTTCCAAGGGGAATTTTTATGTAAAGGAAACTGGCAGTGAGACTTTTTATAAAGAAGACTCACCCCCTCCAATCATGCAGGATGAATAGCTACAAATTTATGTGTTTTGTGAGTTTGGAGTTTACAGAGCATCTCTTTCTAATAAGAGATTCTTTTTTCTTTAAACTATTGGTATTATTGTTCACAATATGACATTCTGTAAGGTCTGGAGAATTGTTTACAATAGCCATGCTTGCAGTTTCAAATGAGTGTGTTTATTAAGTACATAGCAAGCAACAGTTAAAGAACACATAACAAGCAGGGAACAGATGTCAAAACATTATCAAATCCAGAATTTATAACATCAGCAGAGATGACTAGGGTAGCCTGCCTGGGAGAGCAAACAAAGATAACACCATCAAATCAGGGGCTCAAGACATCCAGCAGAAAGCAACTGGGGAAGTTGAGTCAGTCAGCTAAAGTTCCCAGTTGATTTTCTCAATATGTTTGAATGTCGAGTTTCTTATAACCATTGTAGGCAGTTTTTATTATTATTATTTTTTATTATGAGATGAGCAACAGTGATGTCTGTGGGAGCTATTTACGTCTAGCTATTCTAAAGGATACAGTGCTTTAATGCCCTTAGCCACTTGCTGCTTTCCACCCTCTTTGGGGGTTCAATCTGACCCAAGACGGGGTTTATATGCATACTTGACATGAGTGTGCTTGAGTCACAGAGGGCCTTGCCACTCTCAGGGTCTGCTTTCCACATGCTTGAACAGCACACCACCATTTACTAACACACTCAAGGCAATATCTTCTAACCATAAACCTGCATTAACTGATTCAAATCCTAAAGTCTCTTTCTTTCATACACATAGGAATGTGACACAAATATACTCCAGAATTACTCTTCCATGTGAAGCGTGGAAAGGAAGTTTAGTTAATGCAGAGTATGGAAGGGGACTGAGAAGCAAGGAAGATTGAAGAGTTAAACATTGTAATTGGCAAAACAATTTGCAGACCTTGATAGGAACAATTTGGGGATGCTTTTGTCTCTAGTTATAGCTGGTGGCTAGTTAAAAAAAATAACTTAAGAGAAACCTCACAGTTTGAAAAGGCAATGATTTAACATTCTTTCAGCACAGTTAGCGTCATCATTTAGTGTTTGGTAACCTGTGTTTCATCTACCCAGGGGAATCTGTTAAAAGTCAAAGACTTTTTTTCTGACTAGTCTTTTCTGCCAGAGAGCACTGATGTTTCTAGTAAGAACAGAAAAACTATCTTGGCAAGCTCATTTAATCCTTACACACTCGGAAGCTCTCTCTTCTTTTTGATACTCATCTTGTTTTCTCTGATGACTAACTTGTTTGAACAGGTAGCATGGCTTTATAATCTTGGTCCTAAGACATCCTGTTGCATTTTGGTAGACCCAGACAGTAAACTCTTTAGGGGGAGAACCCTGACAGATGACTATTGCCGTCTAACTGAAATTAGTCCCATGTTGTGGCTGAGCACAGCTTCACCTGACAGAATTTGATTTGTCTTCTTTAAGCTGAAGATTGCAGAGAAACTGAACAATGCAAACAAAACCTAAACACAGGGATCAACTGTGTCTCTTTTAAAGAACAAGACTGCTGTGGAGCGAAATCCTCTAGGCTTGCCAGAAGCACAGACACCTGGGTTGAGTTCTTTATGAGACCACAAAACCCAGTTATCAAACAATAGGGTTCTGGACTCAGTTTTTGGCAAGCTGCCTGGTGTTATTGAGAACAATCACAGCTCCTTATGAGGATACTATTCCTTATTCATCTTGCTAGGAACAGTGATAGATTCTTTTAACCATGAGATGATAGTCCCAGAGGAAACTTTCCCTCCACCCCATGAATTTTTCATTGTTATTAAGACATTACACAGATAGGGACTATTTAAATACCATCCTGTACTGGATCATTTTTGTGTACTTAACATAAGCTGGACTCATTTTGGAAGAGGGAATCTCAATTGAGAAAATGCCCCCATTAGATTGGACTGCAGTAAAGCCTATGGTACCGTTTCTTGATTAATAACTGATGCCACCCCTGGAGTTGTGGTCCTAGATGCTATAACAAAGAAGGATGAGCAAGCCGTGAGGAACAAGCCCATAAGCAGCATTCCTCCATGGCCTCTGCATCAGCTCCTGCCCCCAGATTTCTGCTCCAATGTCCCTTTATGATATGGATAGTGTGGAACTAACTAAGCTGGCTAAGCTCTTTCCTCTACTAGTTGCTTTTGGTCATGGTGTTTTGTCACAACAATAGAAACCTAACTAAGACACATTCTTTATAGGTGTATTAGTATGACTTCACACAATAAAACTTAAAAGATGATAATGGAATATCATGAACAAATGAGTATCTTATAATTAGTTCTTAAAAAGTATTGGGGAAAACCAGTTTCTTCCCATTCTATGTCAAATATCAAAATGAATCTCAGCTATGTAAAAGAGTTAAACGTTAAGCACGAACATATAGAGAAGAAAATGCATTTGGCTATTAAACTAATGGGACAGATTCCGAGCCTGAAGATAACAGATGTAACGAAACGAAGAGAGCTGTTTGATTTGCTCTAGTCGGTGCTCTGGGAGGATGGTCTGTAATAGTTGTGATTTGTATGTTGTCTCTGGGCTATAGATGACCTGTTGCCATTCTTTGCCAACAGCATTTCCCACAGCATTTCTGGTGAACTGAGTAAAAGCAATGTGTGTTCCCTGGATGGTGAGTGGAGAAGTGTATTCTAATTTAGCAGTTTAAAAAAATCATACACTGGAGTAGCACAAATTACATTTCAACACATTATATATGACATGTGCTGTAATTATAAATTGTCCTTTAAAACACTTAATTTGCCATGTCTATAATGCTTCACTTTTCTCATTAAATAAGTTGTTACAAGTCCTCATTTATGGAAGTATAATAATAAAAAACAAGATCAGAGAGGGGATAAAAAGGAAGGATACACAAAGGAGAGGAAAGGAAACAGAAGGAAGGCGTGACATAATGGGGCTAGAAGGAGGCTCTGACACCAACTTGCCTTAGAAAAGCAGATTAGGGAATACAGCAGCAGGATAGATAAAGGGTGACAGAAGACAAAGGAGTGGGCTGGGTAGGGCTGGATCCTTCTTCTCAGTTCTTGACATCAAGATGGTCTTGGGCTCAAAGCCAGATGGCTCGCTCATCCACCTAAACAATGTATTTCAACACCGGAAGACACTTGTTGCTCATTCTCTGTTACAGTATCCTGCATGTACCCACTTTCCATGACAGATAGGCGCCATTTACTCGTGTTCATTTGAAAAGACAGACATTTTAGGAGCTAAGCACTTATGAATAATCAAAGCTATCTGGTGCCCGTGGCATAGGCTTCTTGTATGTGGATGTCTGAGTCCCTCCTAGTTATTCCTTCCTGGACCGTGCTGATGAACCTTTTCTCAGCAAGGAATCCCCATGTGCTTAACCCGGGTTTGCAGCTGGAAAGCAGAGAGGGAGAAAGACTGAAGGAAGGGAGAGAGAGGCAAAAGCAAGGGGGAGAGAAAGAAGGAGGAGAGGAAAAGAGAGGAAGAAGCAGGTTCAGATGTCAGAGGATGGCTCTTGGGGAGTTGTTTCTGCCCTGCAACTGGGTGTGACCTGGGGGTTGGACTTGGGGTGTTGGGCCTGTACACAAGTGCCTCCACTGCTGAGCCATCCCACCAGCCTATGTCCTTTACTTTATCCCCATTTTCAACAGGCCAGTGCTGCTGGCCTGGGGTTTTCAGGCTGGGGTGAAAGAAGAAGTCAAGTAAGATGCGTGGGCACTTAGTCTGAAACAAAGGCATTGAGCATTGTACCTGATTGTTGCTAACCCAGTCTACAAAATTCTGAGAAGGCAGCAAATACTCTTTCTCTTGAATTGAGTAACTGGCCCAGATCAAGAGTCACTCAGTGGCTCTTCCTGCTTCTTTCAAGCCTACTGTGTGTGTTTGATTTTGCTTCCTCTGGCCGTTCACCCCCTGACACTTTCCAATGTACTGATCTCTCATGAATACCTCCCTCTCATGGTAGTCTTTTTGATTTCTTAAGCATGGCTTGTTTTGAAACTTCAGGATTGTGGGTCTTTAGTTGTGATGGTGCTTTGATCCAGAGCCAACACTTTCTTTTGAAAGAAACATCTTGTATAAATATATTAAGCTGCCACTGGGATCCTCCCTTTGCTGACATGGTGGAGGAAGCTGTGTCTTCCAGGAATCAAGATTCCCAACAATCCGGGTTGGCCTCCTGCCCTGAAGATTACAGTGGGTGTTGGAGGAATGAAGCTTAAGTACTTCTCTTTATCTAGTCAGTAAAGGCTGAACAGGGCAGGTCAGATGGACGGATTGTGTTAGGTCCTACATAAGGAAAAAGCTGTAAACTAGGAATCAAGGAAGAGAAATTCAGAATCTAATGTATGGTTCTTGGTACTTTGTTAGTGGGAAGAGAAATACAGCTTTGTTGGCTGGAAAATCAAAATACCCAATACTTGGAAAACTAATCAGAGTGTGTCCTGATAACAATATAGCCAATGTTTCAAACAATTGAAAATGAAATATGAGTTGTACTCATCCTCAGAGTTTGAGGCCTGTCCCATTTCTTGGGTTTGTGTTTTGAAACTTTAGTAGTCAGCCTGCTTCTTCCAGTTTCTTCTAAGACTGGAATTGTTAATATCTTTGCTTCCTTTGTCATCAGCTTGCATACGTGAGAAAACATAGTTTTAAAGAGCTGCCTCATATGTTAGTAACCAAAACTACTTAGTTTCATATCTTGATATTAGTTAACATTAAATTTAATATAAACTAGTTTTTAAGAAGTTAAAAAACACTAGAGAAATTTCATTTATCTGAATGGATTGGACATGCATGTTGTAAAATAGCAATGTTGAGTTGTAAAATTGTTGGAAATGACATTAAATCTGAACCACAAATCATCTTAAACTTGAAGTTTAGGCTATGTGGATGGTAGACAGGACAAAGGAGACATCCAGAAATTCTATGAATGATTGCCATGTTGTCTCTTAATGGACATGGAATTGATGGCAACACTACCATTGTTTTTCCAATACCAAAGTTTGCTTGGGACCTGAACTTTGTTTCACTCTACAGGTAGAATGGAGTCCAAAGTCAAAATGGCAGAAGATGCTTTTGCCTGTTCCCAACCTTATTAAGGCTGGGCATGGTAACCCAGTATGAAGAATAGGTTCCTGAAAGCCAGCCAAAGTGTTGGGGACAGACCCTGCTCCCACCACTATGAGTCCCACAAGTAGATCAAGCTATCATACATATGTAGAGGGCCTTGGTCTGTCCCAAGCAGGCTCCGAACTGTCAGTCACTCCAGAGTTTCTGAGCTCCTATGAGCCCAGGTTAGTAGTTTCTGTGGGTTCCCTTGTGATGACCTTGACTCCTTGGCTTGTACAATCCTTCCTACTTCTCTTCAGCATGATTCCCCAAGCCCTGTCCAGTGCTTGGCTGTGGATATCTGCATCTGTTTGTATCAGTCACTGGATGAAGGCTCTCTGATGACAATTGGAGTAGTTACCAATCTGATCACAGGAGATGGCCAGTTCAGGCTACCTTTCCACTATTTCTAAGAGTCTTAGCTGTGGTCATCCTTATAGATTTGTGGGAGTTTCCTTTACACTAGGTTTCCACCTGGCCTCAAAATGCTGCTTTTACATTTTAAAGTACATATTTATATAAAATTACATATTCTTTTGGAAACTGCAAAGATAATTTGAAGACAGAAGCTTGTCTTGAGATTAGATTTTGCCCCAAGTAAACCCTGGTTTAGGTAGATGATAGCTACAACTAATTAATTATATAGGTAATTTTGGGGGCATGGTCTTTGTGGGAAAGCCAGGGGTTTATCAAATACTTAAGGGTTTCAAGGTGTTAAAATCAATTAGGAAAAAAATAGCTCTGAGGCAGTTATTTTCCATCAAATCCCCCATCCTTTCCACTTTGTGAGCATGGTAGAGAAGGCACTTGAAATTCATCAGTTTTGTGAGGGAAGACTCATCTATTTGGGTGGAGAGTTATTTTTCTATATCCACATCTTTGCCAGTTTCCATACTATGGCAATGATCCCATCGGCAAGACATCTCTAGTTCTATGAATGGGCTTTGTTTTTTGATCAGGGAACTTGTGGTCCTTATCATGTGTATCCAAGTGGCTTGGGCCTTGATATACACACTTGAACTACAGAAGCCTAGATTTTACCCATCCAAGTGGGGAAAAAAAAACTCTCATCAGAGCCCCACTGTGGATTGGCATTCAGGAAGCTTATAGGTGCCAAGGGACTGTCAGTCATCATGCAGGAAAAGGAGTGTATCAATGTGACTTTAAAAATCCATGAGAACAGAAAAATGTGTGATGCATCCCTACTGTTCTTTTCCATTCATCACCGTGAGGACCAAAATAAACCTGTTGTTGACTGCTGAGGATGCCCAGGCACACAGTGAAAGATTTGATTTACCAAGAGCCATTGCATTTTGAATTTCACATTCCTTAAGAAAAGGTCTATGGACAAGATAGGTAAATAGCAAAAGAATCCTGGTGGTGGACTGAGGAGACTTCTAGATGCTGAAAGATTGAGGAAATCAGTGTGACTCTGTGGCAAGCTGCATTTGTCAAGTGGGATTGTGAATCCATAGACTAGAACAGTAATAGATGGTGAAGCTTTTGTATTCTTTTATTGGCTGGTTAGCAATCCAAACCTTTCCAGATCAAACTGATTTGACAGAAGCTATCATCACACTAGCTATGCGGTAGAACACATAGCACCTGGATCAAGGGAGATCCATAGAAATGATAGCACCATTTTCGAGCTACCTGTTTCTAGTTCAATTCTTAAAATTTTTCTTTGAGGATGAAGCTTCAGTTGAGGTTTGTCTAAAGCCTTTTATTCCCAGTCTTCTTCTGAGGGGGAGGAGAAGTCAACACACTACCATTAGCAGATGGATGTCTAGTTGGAACCTGATGTCTTTGATTTATTTGACATTAATCTTTATCTCATTTGCAATACCTGCATGCTTAAAAAATGTCAAGGGAGGAACTGCTTATGTGTTCTGAATTCCTTTTGGATGTAATGGATGTGTTTCAAAAGTCGCTGTAGGAAATTGTACCAACGTGGGTGCAGTAAAGCCATTTCCTTGTCCATCTTAAGTGAGTGAATTGTTTGTTAGAAGATGACGATCAGTAAGACTGTTAGAAAAGACAGTGGCAGAGGAAGAGGGATCAGTGGTCACCACATTATGAAGTTCCCCAAGTCCTTCCCCTATCTCCTCTCTTCTTTCCTTTCTCCTTCCTCTTCTGCTTCCTCTTCCTGTCACTTCCTTTCTCTCTCCCTCTGTCCTCCCCTTTCTCCTTTTTTTCTCTCACCCTTCCCCATTCCTCCCTCTTTCCAATAAGAACACTATAGCTCAAACATATTTCATGATTAATGATGTCATTTTGACCTTTCTATTAGTTCAAACTACTCTCGTTAAGATAAAAATATATAAACAAAAATTTAACCATCAAGTACTGAATCATAACAACCTTTATTTTTTTTTTTGCTTTCCCATATTTCTATTTTCTCCTCCCATCTCCTCCTCTCTCTTCCTTTTCCCCTCTCCATCTCTCTCCTATTTTCTTTCTCCTCCTCCTCTTATTTTTTGTTTTTTAAAGAAAGGCTCTGGCTATATAGCCCAGTCTGTTCTGGAACTTGCAATACTCCTGCCTCAGCTTAAAAATCGACTTATAACCATAGTTGTTGAAACCTAACAGTGCTTTGTTGGTGATGTTTCTGTATTCCACCTTAAGCTCAGCTGCTGAGCTACTGACCACGTGCTTCAATTCTGAGAAGGAGCACTGGGGGGGGGGGGGCAGAAATCCCTTCCTTCAGCATTGAAACATGGATTATTTTCTAGCTTAGTTGTTTATCTCATGAGCTTTGTGGCAGTGTCTCTCTATTCTAGGGGAAACATCCCTGATGTTCCCAGTACAACATAACAGCTCCTCCCCCACTTTTCCAGGAGAACAGAAGTTGGAGTGAAAGCCAGAAGAAAAATTTTTGTTTGTCTGGTATGATCTTCTAAAATGACAGTTGAGCTTTCAGAATTCACATTAAATATGTAAACCTTCAGTTAGGGGATTGTGACATACTGCACTGCAAATATTGAAAACTCCATCTAGTCAGAATCCAAACTTGTTTTATTTACCCAATCAATAAATATTTATTGACTACTTGGAACCGAGCAAAGTGTCACAGAGCTGAACTCACCATCGTTGCCATGTGGTCCTGCCAGTAATGATACTGCTCTGAAGTTTGGCCTTGGGACTTTAAGGCCTATGAGGACCAGTGAGAGAAAATCTTAACATTGTATCCATCCTAAAGCACATCTTCAACTTAGTGTCTGGCAACCTGAGGACACTGCCCCTCTCTACCTGCATGCCATCTTTCTTCATATCTTCATCTTCGGTGAGCATGTGTATGAGTGGGTGTGCATGGATGTATGATGATGCATGTGTGGAAGCCTGAGGTTGTCCTTAGATGTTTTTTGTCTATTGCTGTCCATATCATCATCATCATCGTTATTATTTGAGACAGAGTCTCTTTACAGAACCCAGTACTCATGGACTGGCCAGGAAGCTCTGAAGATTTGTTTGTCTCTACTCTTCCAGGGTGGGGTTATAGGTGCATGCTGCCACCACCTTCAAATTTTACAGAGGTACTGGGGATATGAACTCAGGTCCTCATGCTTGCATAGCTAGCACTTTACCCACTGAGCCATCTTCCCAGCCCTGTGATTGTTCTTTGTATCTTTACCTATTATTTCTTTTTAAAATTATTTTCAGCACTCAAAATCCAGTTCAATGGCAACTCTTTAAGCTTTTTCTGATAATTGGTATTTTTTCCCTTTGGTATTTATTTCTACAGGAGTGAGAGTTTATTACCTATGCATACAAAATATCTGAGTTTATGTTTATTTAAACATCATTAGAGTGTGCATAAACATTATCTGTAATTTAAAGAAGCGAAAGATGATTTTTGAGAGTAACGATGCTGTCTTTTTTAGTAACCGTGACTTATCCTTTAGGATTCTGAAGGTTCAAGTGCGGGGAAAACTGGACAAATATTAGGATGACATTTTCTCAAATGACATCTAATTTTATTTTAAAAATTTTTATTTCTTCATTCAGTTCCCTCCTTCCTACTGTATACCTGTAGGATGATGTGGGTATTTTTGTTTTGTTTTGTTTTGTTTTGTTTTTACAAGACAGGGTTTCTCCTGTAACAGTCATGGTGTTATGACTGTGTTTTCATTATGCTTTTCCTTCTATCAATATTCAGATGCCATTCATACATTTCTTACGTGTCTATCTTGTGTGTATGTGTGTGTTCCATGTGTATATATGACATAAACATATGTACATAGCAAGATGGAAGCAGCTGAGGACAGATGAAGATTGTAAGTAGATTGGTAGAGAAATATGGCTGGTTTTATTTTAGTATTTCTCTGAAAGTTGCACATTTTTGAACAAAAGAAGTGTGTATTTCTGATAGATTTCTTGGGAAGTATGGCAAAGTTGATGGTTAATACTGCAGGTCTGTGTGAGAGTTGTGGCAAGCATTTAAATTAAGGAGTGTCATGGATGATTTTCTCCTGAAACACTGAGATGTGAGAAATAGTCACACACTATGTAAAAAGTTGGATTCTTCCAAGGTTACTTTTGCCAGATATGCAAAATGCTAGGAAAGGGAGAAAGCAAGCTAACATTTCCCCCCACAGAATTATTGAAATTCAAGACATGGAATCTAGTGAGAGGGAAGTGAGAACATTTTGGGGTGTTGAACAGTTGAACATGGTTGTGTCCATGGACTGGAAATCCTTGCGGGGGAAGATTAGTTGGAACTGAGCATACAACCTAATGCTAGGTGACTGTTCCACTACTAAGCTAGATCTTTAGTTCCTAATACTCTACATAAAATTTTTGCTTATTAGTTACTACTACTACTACTACTTATTACTATCATCACTATTATTGAAAATCTATGTATACCATACAGCAACACTCAGAATCAAAAGGGTAAAGTGAAAGTCAGATAAAGGGATTCAGTTGGTGATCTTGATCATCAGAAAACATCTGAAAATGTGACTACATGCAGATGAAAGAGGCTCGGGGAATGACTTCTGGTCCCAGCATTTTTGGAGGGCGGGCTTCCTTGAAAGAAATTTAACATTCATTGCACCATCAGCAAGCCTCACTTCTAGGCCCTTGTTAATTTCCTCTTCACAGGTAGATGAGATCAATTGTGCTGAAATGAGGGGTTTGCGACTAGATAATCTGAGCAAGAACAAATGTAACACAAGTTACCGGAGCAAAGAAAGATTTTTTTCGTTTAGACAAAAGATAATTCTAGTAGGCAGAAGAGAGTTTAGAAAGTAACTTACATGAAATCAGAGCCCTCAATCACACAGCAGCTAGAGTGTTGGGACTAAAGGGGCAATGAACCATAGCAAGCTGATGGCATTCCTAGGTCTTCTGTCCTGAAATTTATGAAAACATTATCATACCATCCCTGTGATTCTTAGGCTTCTCACACCTTTAAGAATGTCCATAGTTTGTTATTTAGTTGGCTAGGTTTGAGGCATACTCAATTCTATACAAAGTTCTTATTTTTAAGAACACACATGCTGCCTTTGATTCCATTACCATCAGTGGCCATGGTCCTGGCAGAGACTGGAGCAATGATTTCTGCCACTAGTTCAGGGTTCACAATTTGTCCAGTGAGGATGAGAGGAAGTAGAATGGGTAGCATGGTACTCAGAAGTGAGTTGTAGATCAAGGCTCCATGATGGCCTCCAGGACAGAGGAAGGAGGGAGAACAAAAGAGGGAACTGTGTAGGAGGTAAAGTTTCATGGCTTTGGAATGCAATACTTTGAACTTGGATTTAGTAAGTTTCATAATACATGGCATTTTTCCCATGGCAAAAGCAAAAACTGATGGCTTGTGTTTAGGGGAATGAATAGCAGTGCAGAGTCTTCATAGCCAGTTTCTAACTCATAAAGGAGTGTCCAATGCTTCATTCTATCATGAAAGTTAAATGAGGGGTTGTTCTTGCCAAACTACCCCGCAATATAATCATATTTCTTAAAAAACACAGAGTACAAGCAGTTGACCTAGGTTGATACTTTTCTTCTGATTTAGACTCATGACCTCCTTTTCTCATCTGCAAGGGCACTTGTTTAATGGTCTTGAGTTTCAATTATAAGAACCCTAAGTTCAAAACACAAGATCAATGTACCCCATAACATTTCACCAACAAGATCCATTTGTTTTTAGTGCTTAAAAAAGTTTTCTCAGAGAAGTTAGCAGAGTTTTAGTTTCTATAAGTGATTGCCTGGCATATTAGATACCCTCATACCACTTTTCATCCTAGCTAATCTCTTCCAGAGATTACTTTACAGTCCATTTACTTGAGCAGGAGCTACAACGTCCTCAGTCTGTATGTGTTGAGGGCAAACATGAATATTGAAAGTACAGGCTAAAATAGAGTTTATTATTCTTGATGTTGTTCTGTACTATAATTCCTTGGGCTATATATTTAGGAACAAGAGACAAAGTGCCTTAGATGGTTCCATGGTTATTGTGTCCACTCCTCACCAATCTTGGAAAGAAAGTAATTCTATAGTGACATTATGCAACAAATCTTCATTGTCTCCATACTATTTTAGTAGCTGTACTTGGGGATCTACTTATTTCTTTGTGAATAACTGGTTCTAGTCCAGTTCAAGTGAGAGATGAGATGCTTCAATCAAGGTATGCTATTCACAAGAGAACTAATCACTCTTTATCAAACTTTATGCAAATAAAGCCAAATCAGATTTATTAAGGTGATGAAAGAGAAAAGGGACTTTTTAATGGATAGCAATGCCATGTATTATCTAAATGCCAGACAGATGTAATGATGCATTAGAAATGCTGAGAAAATTTAATCAGTGTAGGAAAAAAATATATAATGAAATGGTTGTTTAAACACTGTAAAGCTAATGTTAGAGTAATTACTTCCCATTGAGCAGGCACTGTTTGATTAGTCATCCTGCCTGCAACATCTGGCCCTTTGATCCATTTTGATTTTAATGTAATTTCTAAACTTCTAAATTCAAATTTTAGAATGCATGGCTAAGTGGAGCAACACTGTAGGAGACAGTTTCTGCTACCTCATGACAGATTCAAATTGTTCCCATACTCACTTCCTTGCTCCATGATGGTGTACTGTCAGATTAGATAGCAAATGCTTAAGATATCTTGGGATAGGTGTAGTGGTTCACACCTGTGATTCTGGAACTTAGGAAGCTGAAGCAGAAGGATTTTGAGTTTCCTGGATTTTTAGTGCTTGGCATACTCTCTGAAGCACCTTTAGTGATGGTAGGTTCTATCAAGCTGTAGAACAGATTCTTTATACCACCAATTCCATTAGAGAAACTCATACCATTCTGTTTCTCCCGAGTCACTACTACTATACATCTCAGAATTTATTAAATGGAATTTAAAATATAACAATAGCCAAATCACACCCAAGAACATTGTAGTTACTCAGTCCTTAAGGCTGGATGCCTCAATAGTTACAGTACTCCCAAATTAGCTGTCTCTCACTGTAGTTATGGATAGGCATACAACTGGTAGTCACTCAGACCATAAAGTAAGGTGATTCAGTAGTTCAAATTTGGTGCTAGAAGTCTAGAAAATTCCCGATGAGCTTCTGGTCCCTATTCCATGATGAAAGTCTAGAAACTCTGGTTTTGCTAGCAGTGAAGGCATCATCATCAGCAGCATCAGCAGCAGCAGCAGCAGCAACAACAACATAACAAATCAACTTGGGCAGTAAGAGGAAAGGCCAAGCCAGCAAAAGGCAGTAACATTGTACCTTTTGAGGGAAGATTTGTATCTGGGCTGCTACCTGAATGTGCCACCCACAGACAAGTTGGGCCTTCCCACATCAGTCAAAGACAGTAAAGACAGCTGTTCAGGACAGGCTCCCTCTCAGGTGATTCAGATTTGTAGCAAGTGACATTAAAGTCAACTGTAATAAGGGCATTGAGCTTAAGTTTCAGAGAAAATCTGACCAGTAGCTTTGTGTCTTCATCATTTAATATCCAAATCTTGACAGCAATTAATTTCTAACCTAGATTTTTTTTGAGATGAAAAGCTAACTTGTGTCATTTATATAGAAGGTACATTAGATAATATTAATATGGAGTAGACGTTCCCTAATGTACAAGTTCCTCATTTCCAACTTTCTGGAAACTGTAAAAACAGGAGAATTCTAAAGACTACTATGAGTTGTTACCTCTTCCAACCTGTATTTTAGTACCGTCTTTGGTTACTCATGCCCAACTGCAATATTAGTTTTATTTTGTTTTGCAACTTAAAAAAAGATGTATTGAAATATTATTAATATAATATAATTTAATCATCAAGAATATACAACAAATAGCTGTAGCACAGTCATAGAGTATACACCAACTCCACAATCACAATCTATCCATGCAACAGCATGTATGAGCATCTCACTTATTTTTATTGCCAAATTGTATCATATTGTACACGGATATAATTGGACTTGTCCAGTTATCAGCTGATGGGCATTTGCATTTCTGCCTTTTGACTATTATCATTCATCTTTCTGTGAACATTTTTGTACATACTTATTATGAGCATGTATTTTCACTTCTCTTGTCATCTGGCAATTTTATAAAGGTTGCCTTAGTTACCTTTCTATTGTTGTGATAAGACATCATGGTCAAGTCAAGTTATAGAAGAAAGAGTTCTTTGGGGATATACAGTTTCAAAAGGTGAGTTCATGGTCATCATGGCAAGGGGGATGGCAGCAAACCAGCAGGCAAGCAGGCATGACATTGGAGCTTATTATTTGATCCATAAGCATAAGGTAAAGAGCGTGAACTGGAATGGCATGGGTTTTTGAAACCCCAAAGCCAGCTACCAGTGACACACCTCCTCCATCAAGGCATTACCGTCTAACCCTTCCCAAACAGTTCCACCAACTGGGGGCCAAGTATTCACACATAGGGACCCAATGGAGGTACTTCTCATTCAAACCACCATCATATTTTGAGAAACTGCCAACGGTTTCCAAAGTGGCTGCCTCATTTGCCATCACACCACTTATCCAGGTATGTATGGTTTCTAATTTGACAGCATCTTCATCTGTAGTATCAATTTTTTTTATTTAACACATGGGCATCTTAGTGCATAATAGTTCTCACTATGGTTTTTAGTTTCACATTCAGGATATGAAAGCCAACCTTATTTTGTTACGATTTTCTTTGTTCATACTGAAGGTACCTGCAAAATAGTCTCCACTCTTCTTGTCTTTGGGTATTTTTGCTCGCTTTGTTTCTAATTTCCTAAATATCAGTCATTTCAGGGAAGGACACAGAAACCATTCTAGCTAGATGTTTCAGTTGTATAGGATGCAGACATTTAAAAGGACTTGGAAAAAAGGAGTTGATGGCTGCCTCTTGTCATCTGATTTAAAGAGTTTAGATAAGAGGATTCCCAAGTTCAGGAAGCTTCTGTTACTATGGCTTCTGCTGTCACCATCCTCCCTGGAATGCTGAGGCTCTCTACAAACCTTTGGGCCTTTCTAGACAGCAGCAACAGAGGCTGGGACCACTGCAAGGGCATTTTGTTAGGATACCTCAGTTACACAGGAATGTGAATAGAAAGGGGGAGAGTAATGCTGAGTTCTTCCATGGCTTACAGATGTACACAGTTCTCCCCATCCCCAGCTCCTAATAGAAAGGATCTTTTGCTATGAGGGCCAGTGATGGGTCTGTTTAGAAGTATAATAGATAGAACTGTAAATTAAAAGAGACAAAAAAGCAAAAAAGTCTAAATTGCATTGGCTTTGCATTGGAAAGGGTAGAGAGTTAATAGCATGCAAATGGGTTTAGCTCAGAAAAAAAAACCTGGACAACTGGCAGAGAAGAATCAGTCTGGGCTGAATCTTGGGAGATCATAGAGGAAGGAGGAAAAGAGCAGGCAAGAAGGTAGGCCAGAGTGGCAGAGGGATTGAACGGCAGCTTTTTCATATGACGAGGGCTCCATGACAAATACAGGGATGAAAATCAAGAGAACTTTAAACAGTTCTGTACCACATGGAGTGACCCATCAGTGATTTAAATTGACTTTCAGATTTTTATGAATTTCTCATTTAAGATTCCCCCCCCCCCCAACGTGTCTCTATGGTGAGTTTTTGCACGAAGAACTTGCTTTTGTTCTGGAATCATCCTCTTCTCACAATGTTAGAAGGGAGAAGTATGGCTCAACATTATTTGAACTTAACTGATATTTTCATAGTTGAAGGAAAACTTATTCAGCTATAAAACAGCAGAACCCTGTGATGTTGTGGGTATCTGGGTCTGTCTCCAAACTCTGAGGTGAGGAGGAGATCTGCAAAAGAAGGAGACATTTGAATTTCTCTAGAATAACACATGATTTCTAAGTAAAGAGGTAGAACTGCTATGGAATGTCATTTTAATTGGGCAAAGATGTTGTTCCTTTTGTTTATGCTGTGAAATATTGCTTTAACTATGTGAAGGTGTGTTACATTTGTTTGTGCTGCATTTAATTATGTAAATATGTGTTGCATTTGTTTTATCTTGCCTGCCTAAGGCATCTGATTGCTCTAATAGAATGCTGAACAATAGCTAGGCAGGACTGGTGGGTAGAGAGAATAAGTAGGAGGAGAAAACCAGGTGTGTGTGTGTGTGTGTGTGTGTGTGTGTGTGTGTGTGAGAGAGAGAGAGAGAGAGAGAGGAGAGAACAAGGGAAAAAAGAGAGGGACATGCCTAGGGGGCAAGAAGCCAGGCAGCTGCCAGCTAATCAGCCATAGAGATAGCAGGAAAGTAAGATATACAGAAAGAAAGAAAGGTAAAAATTTCAAGGCCAATGGTAGATAAAGAGAAGCATTAAAATAAGATGTAAGGTATGGCTCGGCATTCATAACTAATAATAAGTCTTTGTGTTGTGATATGAGACCTGGTTGGTGGCACCAGAGAAAGCCTCATGAATAGAATTTCTGTAAGTAAAACATTTTGCGAATGGTGACTAATACCCATTTTGCTATGTCTGAAACCTCTTTAAAAGTATTTGTTGTGATAAATGTTTGACATCAGAGTTAGTTACTTTTCTGTAACTGTGATAAAATAGTATGCTCAACAGCAATTTAGCAAAGAAAGGGTTTATTTTGTCTTACAGTTCCAGAGGCATAGAGTCCATTATGGTGGGAAAGCCTGGCGGCAGAAGCCTGAAGTGGGGTTGGAAACCAGGAAACAGTGAGATCGTATTTTATCCACATTCAAGATGGAGGAAGGGGGAGTCATACAAACCTGAAACTTTGCACAAGTGAGACAGTGATATACTTCCTCATCAAAGTTTCACCTCCTAGAGATCCCAAAACTCTCCAAACAGTGCTTCCAACTGTCAATCAAGTGCTCATATGTGTGAATCTATGGAGGATCTTCACATTCACAGCACGGGTAAGACTATACTCAAGCATCAGTTTCTTAGTAGGATAAAAATTACTAAGCATGGGAGGATCTGGAAAGTCGAGTTAATTAGCTATTTTCTAATACAAGGCATCATGTAATGTGATTGTGCCTCACGGAGCAGCTGCAGAGACATCTGAGTGGATGTCACCCTGGGAAGCGATCAACTTTGATTACCTTCTGGAGAAGTGGGAGTGCAGATGACTGATTTACTTTCCTTTTTGTTTAGATATTGATCCAGGTCAGAGAAATATTAATTTTTAATTCTAAAGAGAACCCACAAATACCTTAGAATCTGGGAAAGCAAAGGATTAGCTCAGAAGAAACTGGCATGTGAAGGCAGAGGGTGGGGTTGGACGGGAGAACTTCCTCCCCCCACTCCTTGTGCCCCTCAAGGGAAGCAAGAACAGCTGCAGATTCATAAACTGTTTGGAACTGGAATGGTCTTTAGAGTTTATTCAGTTTGCTTTTCTGATGCTTCTACTGAGGAATTGGAAGGTCAGAGAGTGTTAAATCTACTCTGGGTCACACAGCTTGACTTTTGCCTGTGGTGCCCTGATTCTGCTGCTGTATCCGGGAGGCAAGGATAGAGTTCCAAAGTGAAAGAACCCAAGACACAGCCAAGTCACAGAATGAAGCACTCAGAGCAGAGTGTATATTCTAGAGGACTTCATGCAATTGCACCCAGGAAAGTACCTTACTGTGGTAGGGAGCAGACAGAGTGACCTCAGATGATGGGGAATACCTCATTTTATCCACCTGAACATCATATGTGCATGCTAAATCAGGGACTCTTTTAGAAAGTAGTTTATACACTAAATCTAACAATTAGAAAACAATGCTTTACTGGGCTATGTGTTTCTAGACTGAGTCTAAGTTCATGTAATCGAAACAAGAAAATACCAGACTTTAGGTTCTTGTCCCCTGTTAAGAGTTGATTTATTTTTCTTAATATATGAAGGTAGCAAGTATTTTGTCTGATATGATTTCCCTTCCAAAGGTATCTTGTTAACTGGTCCATTATTAGTGTCTGAATATGACCAAACTGAGAGTCTTCCCTTTGACTTACTGCTGGAAGGGATAAAGAGAAGAAAGGTGGGCAAGAGAAAACTATTTTCACATGCTTTACAAGCTACCCTCTATCCTCTCCAGGAATGGTGTCTTTGGGCACTGTAAGATCAATTTTTCTCTATTTCCATTACTAAAACAGATTTGAGTTTTTCAGTTGGCAGATTGAGGTGGGACCTTTTTGATATCACACATCATAGTATATATATTTTATGTGTGATCTTTCCTGTGTTTCAAGTGTTAGTAGAATATTTAAAAGTTAAATTACCAGATGCAACAAAGACTTGAGAATATGGATCATTCAACATTTTCACTCTTGGCCAAAAGCTCATCCTACTTTCAAAGCCAGTGTGTCAGACTGTCAAGCAGCACCTTCATAAAAATACCTTTTATCTTTTCAACTAATGATTCCTTTTAGGGTGCTGTCTGGCTAGAGGTTGCATTTCAAGTGCTAGTTCCAAGAAGCACAGACTCCTTAACAGTTCCACATTGGGTTTCAGACAGGATGTTTGATTGCTATTCATTTCACACACAACTTCAGGTGCAGCGTTTTTAAAACCCAAGAGGTCTAATTCTGAGCATCAGAACTAATAATTCATTTTAGAAATACTTCTCATGACATTCAGTAGATATACAGGTGTGTTCTGGGATTTATGTGGTAGGAGATGGGGCAAGAGGAAGCCTTCCTTATTCTGTTACTAATGATGAGCATGCTTACAGCCATCCATGGCCAGTGAGACATAGCCTTCCCATATATATATATATATATATATATATATGTATGTATGTATGTATGTATGTATGTATGTATGTATGTATGTATGTATGTATGTATATATATATATATATATATATATATATTTATGGTTTTCTTATTTTACATATTGATCCCAGTTCCCTCTCTCTCCCTCTCCTTACCACCTCCCATCCCATCCCCCTCCCATCCCATCCCATCCCCCTCCACATTCCTCAGGGAGGGTGATGCCTTCCAGGAGGATCATTGCAATCTATCAAGTCATTTTGAGTAGGGACTAGGCCCTCCCTCCTGCTTCTAGGCTAAGGGAGTATCCCTCCATAGGGAATGTGCTCCCAAAGTCCTTTTGTGCACCAGGGACACATCCTGGTTCCACTGTCAGAGGTCCCTTAGACTGCCCAGGCCTTCTAACTGAGACCCATGTTCAGGGGGTCTGAGTCAGTCCAATGCTGGTTTTCCAGCTATCAGTTTGGGGATCCATGAGCTCCTTGTTCCCCTTCTGCTTCTTTAAAAGTGATTTTGAATGAATCACTCAGAGCTTGAGTGTTGCCCATGCTATGACTATGACTCTTCCTGGGACAATTGATGCTATCATTCTTTATCTGTGCCTGCTGCAGCTTTACCACCAAGAAGCTGGCATGATTGTGACGTAAGCATAGTGCATATACGGAACTGTTCACTCACATTACTTTTCTGCACAGGAAAGCATCTTACACTCTGTAAAAATGTGTTCTCTTCTAGGTCTTATTGGATCCTCCACCTCTGAGGGGTTATGGGGCTCAATACCCCTTATTCTCATTTAATAGATGCTTAAATTGAGGTTAGGAGGTTGAAGCGATTACAAGGTCATTTGGTTATTAAATAGCACAAGGCTCTAGGATACAAGTCTCTTGATAATTATACTTCCCCATCTTACAGTGCCTAGAGGTCATCATTCCCAATGAAGGATGCAGGGGAAATGGTCAAGCAGGTGACCATTTTCTCATCCTACCTTTTCTTTCTTTATCACACAGTACTTGAAAGTATCCTACTTTTTAACTTCTGAAAGGAGCAGGGTGCAGCAGAAGCACCACGGGAACCTGGCACTTCCCTATAACTAGGATGTGCTGATACTTGCTTGCACTGGTCATGAAAGTGGCTCCTTCTCCAGTCACCTAATTACAATCATGAAGAATCTTAGTTTGTTCTCTTCTCTTCTATTTTACGTCATTACTCTGCAGTGGCTATGGGCCCCAGTGGGAAAAGCTGAGATCCTCTTAGAAAGGGAAGTCTTGACTGAGATGTTAACAACTGGTCAACACTGCTCTGTTGGGAGTTGGGTCACCATAGCTGGGCTTTGTCTGATGTTCAACATCAAGGAATCGGTGTTAACAAGGCCTGATAGCATGCACCTGCTTCCTGTGTTCTCTCCTGCACCTGGTTATTTTCTCAGGTGGGCTCATTCAAGTTGATATTCCTTAGGGGTGCATTTGTCTCTTGTACTGGGGCAGTGGGTGCTGGGTGTATTGATAAATTTAGGAGACACAAACCACGACTGTATGCTTCTTTCCACAGCTCTGCTTTGTTTGCAACTTTGGACAGTTGTAGCACTTGGCTTAACTGCAGGATCCTCTCAATCTTCCCGGCTGCTTTCTAGACTGGACTGGCAGTACCCTTTGTCTTTTATGTTCTTTTGTGCTTGGCCACTAGCTTGTGATCACCCACAACTGCTCCCCAAAGAGCTGACTCAGTTCAGATCTTAGGAAGGTCAGGAAAAATAATAAAGATAAAAAATTTAGAGGAGTCAATGAACTTCACAAAATGAAACCTTTATGTAATCAGATATTTCCCCCTTTGTTCTCATTGGTTCAGATATGACAACTGTATGCCCATAAAATTAAAATCAGATAATTTTGAAGAATTGGATAGAGCACCTTCCCAATTCTCCTGTTTTTTTTTTTTTTTTTTTTTTTTTTTTTTTTTTTTGGAGTGAACTGTTATCTTCCATTCCTTTCCACACACTCACCTCAGGAGGTTTACCTCTTCCACTATGGCTGTAGCTATTGTCCTCTTAACGATGCAAACAGAATATCAAAGTCAAGCGCCAAATTAGATGATATGTTACAGTTCCTGTGTGGGGCCACCAGCCTTGGAACTGCAGTAAACATTAGAGATCTCCCATACTCAAGCCAATAAAGAGTTCCAGTTTTCCTTCAGGGTCTATATTATAGGGTTTACCTGTGTTTCCGTCTTTGGATTTCAACTCAAATCAGAAATCTGAATTATAAACACTGATGATAATGTTAGTTACTTTACATATTGCTCTGGCAGGGCAATTTAAGGAAGGCAAGGAAATTTAAGGAAGGTAGGGCAATTTAAGGAAGGTAGGGCAATTTAAGGAAGGCAGGGCTTCTGTTAACTCACATGTTGAGGATGCAATTCTTTGCCTCAAGTGGCTTGCCACTTCCAGTCAGGAAACAGAAAGAGACACTCAACTTCCTATGTCCTGTTTATTAAGTCTAGTACCTCAACTTCTGTAATGGTGCCACTCAGGGCAGATGTCCACCTCACTTAACCTAATTATTTCCTAGTCACACCCGGAAACTGGTCTCCTGGCCGAATCTAATTAACTACCACATAGACTATTCCATCTTTGAATTTTTCATTTATTCATTTTTATATTGCTGGTGGTTCTGTTGTCCCACCAGGTCCAGCCCCCTTTCTCAGCCCCCAAATAAATACACAGACACTATGTTAGTTATAAAACTGTTGGCTGATGGCTAGGGCTTCTTATTGACTAGCTCTGTCTTAATTATTAATCCATAACTACTAATCTATGTATTTCTACATGGCCTTATCTTACTGAAGAATACCTGGTATGTCCTGTCCTCCTCCTGGTCTTCACATGATGACTCTTTCCAGTCTCTTTTTGCCTACCTTTCCCTGAATTCTCCTCATCTCCTAGCCCTACCTATCTTCCTGCCTCTATTGGCCAAACAGTGTTTTTATTCATCAACCAATAAGAGGGACATATATACAGAAGGACATCCCCCCCCATCATTTTCATGCTTTTTTTTTTCTAACCCCAGTACATCTGTGGGCAAGGTTGCTGGTATATGACTTCTAGATTTTAATTTTTTTTTTAAGATTATAGCCTTAATATATAAAGTCTTTTGGTATTTTCCTACATTTTGTTTTCACATAACTTAATAACAGTCAGTGACTTAAAGTGAAACAGATAACAAACATACAGGAGCTCTGTAGAGTGTCTGAGGAACACTCCTTGACCAGAGTTACTATATGGCCTAATCTTACTTTGGGGTGTTTCACCATCTGCCTCCATAGCAAATCAGATATCCTTTGTATTGCAAGGTCATGCCTAGAAACTTTTCAGGCTCCAAGTCTAGTTCCCTATTGAATTTTTCCCAGAGTGGATGGAATGATAAACCTGTCTTTCTTTGCTTTATTTCCCTTGCTTGATGTCAGAGCCTTTACATGTTCTAGAACTCATCGCACCCGTTTTCTGCTGAAATCTTAGGTCTTTAATTTCTCAGTCCCACACTTTAACCTATCATTCCATTCCTAACCAGAGCTGCCCTGTCTTATGTCTAATCACTATAGATGATGAGACATATCATCATTATTTTTACTATACACTCAATGTTAGATATATTCTCTTCTATAGTCATAACAGGTTGTTAGGGACTTTCACATTATAAAATTGATTAACAATATTGCCAGACAGTATTGTTATATCCTTAAATGCAGACGGGAAAATATAATTCCATTATATTATGTATGTTGAATACTGAATGGATACAATGGGATATATATATATATATATATATATATATATATGTGTGTGTGTGTGTGTGTGTGTTACTAAAATGGCACTATATGGCACTATAGCAAATGTGGGTGGGACTGATCTGGTATAAATATGGAATATTTCTAGTAGTAATGAAGGCTGATCAAGAGTCCTATCCCCCTTCTGTTTAATGTTGGGCTTACTATTGTTTCATTTTTTGGAATATGTTAGAATTTTTGTTTGGTTTTATTTTTCAATTCATATGTGATTAATCATATTCTATATAGTCATTTTGACTTATAATTTGAGTCTTATATTTTTCTGAGTTTCTTCTAGATTAATGGGACTGTCTGTTACTCTTTTCTACTTCTTGGAGGTGTTTTATTAACTAAACATTCCACAGCCTATTATTTGCCCAGCATGGGAGATACTATAGTCATGAAGGTGTTTTTCCTAGGATGAGGCTCATCCATTGCACACTGGATGTGCTGACTGCTCACTTCTTCGAAAAAGAGGGAGAGAAAAAAAATATGCAGTTTGCTTTACACTCTACAAGCTATAAGCACTGTTGTCCACATACAAATACCATTATTATAAATCACAGTGTGGGCCACTTTAACTGAACTGTATGAAAATATGTGCAGGGATATGGCGAGATACACTTTTTGTGTTTTCCTAGTTTGTGTATAGAAGCTATTTATATACAGTAGATAAGAATAAAGGTTCTCTGTGTTGCAATTTTTCTTTCAGTTTGTATATTTTACTTTAACTATCTTTAAAAAAACAAAACTCAAAAAATTTTGTTAACTTAAACCAATTTTCTTTTGTGATTGTAGTTTAAAGAAATTCTTTTACTATCAAGGTCATATTTTGTTGTTGTGTTACTGCTATCTGACTAGGTATCTTTCTTTGGGATTTTTTGGTTATTTTTACTATTTACTTACATACTTTTTCTTATATTTTTATTTTATTTTCTTAATCTAAATATAATTATTTTCCTCTCCCCTTTCCTCCTTCCCATCCTCCCCAAACTACCTCTCAAATTCATGACTCCATTTTGTTTGATGATTATTCACACACACACACACAAATATATAAATACAACCTGTTGAGTCTGTTTAATGTTGCTTGCATGTATATAATTTTAGGGCTGACCATTTGGTATTGGATAGTAACTAGTTTTTTAAAAATAAAACTTCTTTGCTATTATATAAGGTGTTTACCTATTGCATTTATTTCTGGGAATTTTGTTGTCATTATAAATGGCATTTTTATAGAACATCTGAACATCTATTAAGTTGTTTTTGCTAACATTAACAGTATATCTCATATACTTAAAGACCACAGTGATCAAAACAACAAGAAATAAAATCAAGTACAAGAGAAAATTATACAGTCAAGAAATATATGATTCAAGATATATGAAGCTGTTACCAGCATAGCATGGCTTACTGTTCAACAGTCAATTTGTTTTTGAGACATGGTTCTCTGTGTAGCTCTCCCTGCTCTGGAACTCGCTTTGTAGATCAGGCTGGCCTCAACCTCAGAGATCTGTCTGCCTCTGCCTCTTGAGTGCTGGAATTAAAGATGCACACCACCACCACCTGACAAACTCTTTTTTTAATAGTTATATGTATATGTTTATGTGTTTTATATGTAGAAAGAAGGTATAATATGACAACAATAGGGTGGTTGTAATTTTTATATGTGGGAAATTGAGGCAGAAGGATCAGAAGTTCAAGGACCTCCTCATGTATACAGAAGACTTGAGGCCAGCCTGGGCTGCATGAAAATAGAGTTTTAAAAATTACAAAAGCATATTCTAATAAATATATAAGCCAGTATGTATTTATTAGAAAAGTAATTTCTTGCTGTTATCAAGTATTATGTAATACACTGTAATTTTGTACAACTGGCAATACAGTAGGTTTGATGATGTCAGTATCAGCTCATTAATAATTTATGTGCTATGACATTATTTTGATTGACTTTATTATGAGCTCAGCAGATGATAAGTTTGATAATCGTGTGAGGTCATTGTTGTATTTGAATCCTGTATTGCCAGAAACACCATTATGTGGCCCATGGCCATCTTGTTTTTTATCTGTAAGCACTGGCTATTTTATCATGCAGCTTGATAATTTTAATATGTAAAAGATTTATAAATCTGAATTTAATGGTCTGTTTCTTCTTCTGGCTTTTGTTTCTCTGTGTGTTTTATGATTCATTCTCTGAAGCATGAACTATTACATGCTTTTCTTATATTCTTTAGAAGATGTTTACTATATATCTGAGCATGGTGGCTCATCAGTAATCCTAGCACTTGGGAGGCCAAGGCAAGAGGATAAAGAGGATAGAAGAACATAACCAGACCATGACTTTAACACAAAACAAAACTAAACACCTAAAGTCATGCACCCTCCAGGAAGAAAAGCAACAAACAAACACAGGAAAAAATCAACCAATTAACCAATCAACCAACCAACCAACCAACCAACCAACCAACCAACCAATCAAAGAATTGAACAGCCTACAGGGGACTGAGCTGGTTGTGGATGTACATGTGTTTAGCACTCCTGAGACTGAGCAAAGGGGTCATTTAGCTTGGAGATTTGAGTCCAGCTTGGTCAACACAACAAAGATATATCCCAAACCCAAACAAAACCAAATGAAAATAGAATCTATTTGCTGGGAATCTTTATAGTCTGGGCAGAAGATTCATTCTTCCAAACAGCAATTATATTTGATGACACTGAGAAACCAAATAGAATGATATTTTTGATTCTTACCTTTGTGGTCCAAATTTTCAACCTGCTTGAAAATTAAAAACAAGTTTTAAAACTGTCTTAGAAAGACCTGCGGCTGTTTGTGGGTTCCTACTGTGGCAGCCTCTGTGCCAAAGGCTCTTAGTGTCTGATCTGATTTCATAGTAACAGATTACTTATAAATCAATTTGTGGCTATTTTTCTATATTGAACAAATAATTTAAGATTTTTTTCAGCAAATAATTTACATGTATGGATGTGCACCCCTTTTAACTGACTTCTGCGGTTTTGGGGTGGTCCATAATATGACAGTCTATTAATGGGGTTCATAAATGGGCAGTTTGATCAGCAACTCACATTTTGACCCATTTAAAATCCCATGGCCTTAGGTAGCATTGGCTTCTGTGAACTTGAATGCCCTCATAAACTAAGAAGAGGACTAAAGCTGTGTGTTTTGGATGTGCTTGAGGCAGAGGTAGGAGGAACTAGAGATCAAAGGCAGCCTGGGCTGGCTGTTAGCAAGACCTTATGTTAGAGAGAGAGAGAGAGAGAGAGAGAGAGAGAGAGAGAGAGAGAGAGAGAGAGAGAGAGAGAGAACACTCACAGAGAGACAGAGACAGACAGACAGACACACACACAGAGAAAGACAGAGAGATAGAGAGAGAGGAATAAAGGAGGGATTATACTTCCTTCTCAACCATATAGTAGAAGGAATGCTATGGACAGCTTTGTCACAAAAAGGCCCAGGCAGACAAGCAAATGTGAAATAGAAGCAGAAATTCCTTTCAGAAAGAGAACAAAACCAATATTCCTTAACTGAATTGATCTCCTTTAATAGTTTACCACCACAGTCAATTTGGGAAAGTTTGAAAGTTGCTTTTAATTTTCAAATAACTGACATGTCTTCAGTATAATGTGTGAAGACTATTATGTAATTTTGGTGAGAAACAAGCCATGCAGGTATATTTTATAGGCAGCAGGTAAATGTGGCAGTGTTTAAGTCTTGTGACTCTGAGGAGCTACCTCATAGTGAAGAAGGCACCTTGTGACTTCCTTAGCACAATTCTGTATTTAGAACAAAATTTTCCTTCTCTTCACTAATTCTGCAAATCCTGATGAGAGCATCCAAGGGGAAGAAAAAAGAAGAGCCAATTCCACATCCCTGATGTCTGGGAGCCAGTTGGTACCGTCGATGCTGTTGATAGAACTCTGTAATGTGAAAGGCAATTATAGGATAATTTGATATGGGAACAGGTGAAGCTTAAATGGTTTTGGACTGAGGAAAGGTGAATAAATGGCTGGGATTCCAAGCAATATTGGCTCTGCTGCCATGGCATTGGGACAGGAATGTCCCCTAATGTGATTTCATTATACTTAGGTTAAAGACTTGGGTTTATATCAACAATGTGCAAATTTGGTTTGTCATTTGGGTTCAGAAAAGAGATGACAGAAAAGGTGAAGCATCCTTCCTCTCCAAAAGCATGCACGGAAACGTCTGTGTCAGGTTCTCATAGAACAGAAGGAAGAATGCAAAATTGTTAGTGGTACAGAATCAGCAGAGATTAACAACCCAAGAATATATTTGAGACAATGTTTCTTTTGTTTATTTATATATTTTTGTTGCTGGAACTCAAGCCCAGGTCAAGCAAGTGCTTGATCACCAATCTATACTACTACTAATAATAAAAACCAAAATTTGTTTTGAGGTGGAGTCTGGCTTTGTAAGTCTGGCTGGCCTCAAACTTGTGATATCCTTGCCTCTGCCAGTAGTGTACCCAAATTACTGTTGTGCCCAAACATGCCTAGCTAAGGCAGTCATCTCCATGTTCATACATTATTGTGTGATATTAAACATAAAATACTCTATTCTCTCCATCAATTTTTTTACATTATGCAGTACTTTGTCACTTTGGAGTAATTGTAAATGAGTTAGAGAGTGAAATGTGGTTTGCTGGTTGTCACCAGCCTGTCCTGTAATCACTGTCACAGGGAAAAATAGGAGACAAACCCTATAGACCTATTTGTCCTTGTCACAAAAGACACATATGTGACTAAAACACAAAGCTTTACAAAGAGCAATTTATCAGTTTCTGTTTGGTTGGCATAAATTGAAAGGAAGCAATGTCTTGGGCTCTTGCGGTCACTTTGCAACAAGAAAATTCATTATCTAACTCTATAGAAGGGAAACTGCCTCAGAGTTGCATTTGCATGTAAAGGGTGAGTGCCCACACATGCAGTCAGAGTGGCAGAGGTCACAGAAGAGACAAAGTACAGGAAGCAGAGTTTCAAGTGTTCTCTGCCTAACAGCCTCCTACTTCTTCCGTCCTCTGGGTTAGAATGGCTTTGGGGAAATAATTGCTCAATGTGCTAGGAGAGATGCTTTTGGAGCTCTTTGCTTATGCAAATTCACTTGCATAAGTCCAGTCTGTTTCTCTACAGGAAGCATAAGGCACTCTTTGATCTAGTCCTCCTTCTCAGAGGTATTTGATTAATATCATCCTGAAGGGGACACTTCCTCTTAAGACCATTTCCTACTTATCATGGCATTTTCCTCCATATGTGGAGAAGAATGAGCCTTGAGTCTTGAATTCTTCACTGAGTGGTTGGTTATCTGTGGGGAATGGTTCAGTTTATATAACTGCAGCTTGCTGAATCCACTACTAGAGGCCACATAGTCCTCCTAACTAATGTTGCGTGCATGTATAGGTTTTTCAGGGTTGGTTATTCACTATTGGATAACTATTTAGGATCCTCAGTTCTTGGAAAGACTGCTCACTTCCTCTCTCCACAGTTGTTACTTGACTATAGCTCTTATTTAGAGGTAGACTCCATATAATTTCCTCCATCTGCATAAGTATATCAATTGGTGGTCTCACTGTTGAGCTCTTGTTTAGGCAGTAATATTGCTGAGATTTCATGGGTATAGCTTCCCTGTCATATCTAGATGGCTCAATTTTGCACCAGATTTCCTGGTCCTCTGAAACACACACACACACACACACACACACACACACACACACACACACACACACACACATACACACACACCACACACACGCATATATGATTATGATTTTTTATTTAAATTAGAAACAAGCTTGTTTTACACATCAATCTCAGTTTCTACATCATTCTTCCCTGTTTGCCCCACTAACCCCCATCGTATCCCCTTTCTGCTCCTCAGAGAGGGTGAGGCCTTTTATGGGAAGTTGTCAAAGTCTGTCATATCATTTGGAGCATGGCCTAAGCCCTCCCCCATGTGTCTAGGCTGAGAAAGTATTCCTCTTTGTAGAATGGGTTCCCAGAGTCTATTCATATGCTAGAGATACTGATCCTCTACAAGAGGCCCCATAGACTGCCCAGTCCTCCCAACTAACACCATTAGGCAATTTGGGTCAGTTCTAAGCTGGTTTCCCAGCTATCAGACTGGAGTATATGAGTTCCACCTTGTTCAGGTCAGCAGTTTCTATGTGTTTCTCCAGCCTGGTCTTGAATACTTTGCTCATCATTCCTCCCTGTCTGCAACTGGATTCCAAGACATTGGCTCAGTGTTTAGCTATGGGTGTCTGCTTCTATCAGATAGTAGATAAGGCTCTAGGATGGCATATAAGGTAGCCTCTCCATTATTGCTTACATTGTTAGTTGGGGCCATCCTTGTAGATCTCTGGACATTTCCCTAGTGCCAAATTTCTCTTAAAACCTATAATGGCTCCCTCTATTATTGTATCTCTTTTCTTGCTCTCCTTTCCCCTTCTCCAGGGTACCATGTATGTCTCTCTGAGGGTACTCTTTGTTTCTTAGCTTTTCTGCTGGTGTGGATTGTAGGCTGGTAATCCTTTGTTCTATGTCTCAAAGCCAAAAATGAGCGAGCAATTACTATGTGTGTCTTTTTGTGACTGGGTTACCTCATTCAGGATGATTTCTTCTAGTTCCATCCATTTGCCAGCAAATTTTAAGATTCCATTACTATTTTTTTTTCTGCAGACTAGTACTCCATTATGTAAATGTACCACATTTTCTCCATCCATTCTTCAGTTGAGGGGCATTTAGGTTGCTTCCAGGTTCTGGCTATTACAAATAATGCTGCTATGAACATAGATGAACTGATAGATGTCTTGCTGTATGAATGTGCATCTTTTGGGAATATGCCTAAGAATGGAATTACTGGATCTTGAGGTAGACTGATTCCCATTATCCCAAGGAACTGCCAACTAATCTCCAAAGTGGCTGTATGAGTTTTCACTCTCACCAGCAATGGAGGAGTGTATACTTTTCTCTACATCCTCTCCAGCATAAACTGTCCTTGGTGTTTTTGATTTTAGCCATTCTGACAGGAGTAAGATGGTATCTCAGAGTTGTTTTGATTTGCATTTCCCTGATGTTGAGCACTTTAAGTGTCTTTCAGCCATTTTGGTTTCTTTTATTGAGAATTCTCTATTCAGTTCTGTACCCCACTTTTTAATTGGATTATTTGGTGTTTTGGTAACCAGTTTCTTGAGTTCTTTGTATATTTTGGAGATCAACTCTCTGTCAGATATGGGGTTGGTAAAGATCTTTTCTGTCTGTGGACTGTGTCCTTTGCCTTACAGAAACTTCTCAGTTTGAGGAGGTCCAATTTATTAATTGTTGATTTTAATGCCTGTGCTAGGGTGGTATGTTCAGGAAGTTGTCTCCTGTACCACGTCCTTCAAGGGTACCTCCCATTTTCTCTTCTAAGAGGTTCAGTGTGGCTAGATTTATGTTGAGGTCTTTGAACCATTTGGACTTAAGTTTTGTGCATGGGAATAGATATGGATCTATCTGGAGTCTTCTACAGGTCAGAATCCAGTTATACCAGCACCATTTGTTGAAGATATTTTTTTCCCATTGTATAATTTTAGCTTCTTTGTCAAAAATCAAATGTTTGTATGTGTGTCAGTTAATATCAGGGTTTTCAGTTTGATTCCATTGGTCTTCCTGTCTATTTTTCATCAGTACTAAGGTGTTTTCAGGACTATAACTCTATAATAGAGCTTGAAGTCAGGGATGGTGATGCCTCCACAAGTTCCTTTATTGTCTAGGATTGTTTTGGCTATTTTGGATCTTTTGTTTTTCCATATGAAGTTTAGTATTGTACTTTCAAGGTCTGTGAAGAATTGTGCTGGGATTTTGATTGGTATTGCATTGAATCTGTAGATTCTTTTTGGCAAGATTGCCACTTTTACTATGTTTATCCTACCCATCCAAGAACATCTGTTTGATTATTTTTCTTGGCTTTCCTTAAGAGATTTGTTGTTTGCTTGCATTTTTTTTTGGTTTGTTTTTTCTTCCATTTTTTGAAAGGTTTTTTTTTTATTTCCTCTTTTAGGGTCTCTATCATCTTTATGAAGTTGTTTTTATGGTTGTACTCTTCTGCTTCATCTGTGTTGGGATATTCAATCTTGCTGGTGTGGAGTCCCTAGACTCTGGGGGGGGGTGTTATATTGATCTTTCTGTCGTTGACCCTGTTCTTATACTGTCATCTATCCATCCTTTCTTCCCGTGGGTACTGGTGGGGTCTCTCCCTCTTCTGGTGAGTATGGGATCAAGGTTCTCTTCTGGTGGGTGCAAACAGGTTCAATACTCTGATGGCTTTCCTTGTCCAGTGGGTTGTAGTGGGACTAGGGTGCTAACAGACTGCTGATGGGCTGGTCTGCTGGGATGGGTTACCCTGTGCACAGTCTCAAGTCCTCTGGATGCTCCAAGGAGGGCGCTGGAAGGCTGGCTCCCTCCTTGGGCGGAGGTGGGACCAGGACGCTGGCAGACTGGGCAAGCTGGGCCCCAGGCCTCAAGAGTCTCCAAGCAGGTCCAGGAAACGGTCCTCTGAATCTTATATTCTTTCTTTCCGTCTCTTCTGCAATGCTCTCTAAGCATTAGATATATGATTTGTGCTATACAGGTATCAGTCTGGGCTGGGTACTCGCAGTCAGTGGTTCTCCATTTTCATTAGTTGTGGCTTTCTCTAATGGTCTCCATCGACTGCGTAGAGAAGCTTTTTTGATTAGTTATGAGAGCTACACATATCTGGGAGTACAAGGATGAAAATGGGTATTTGGAATGCAGTTAGGAACTATGCTGGTCTGGGAAAGTGGCAGAATTAAGTTCTCCTTTGAGATCTGTGCCATTACTAGCGATGTGTGCTTAGCTCAGTTTCCAGGGCCAGGCATAATTTCCATTATATTGGGAGGGCTCTAAGTCCAATTAGAAAGCGATTGAGTGTCACTAGGCTGTAAGTGCTACTAGTCTACCTTTGTGTTGCCTCACTGAGTTTGTGGCATTACAGTTGGGTCGAATGCTTTCTTTCCTTTGTTACTTGCATAGCATCTTCCAGTATTATGAAAAGTAGTCCCCAGGGAGGAGCTTTGGGATCAGGTATAGCTCCAGTCCTTTGAGTACTCTGTCTGAAGTATGTGGTGTCTTCAGGAATAAGGACTTACTTTTGGCCTTTGGGAGGCAATCAAGAGCAACAGCAATACCCTATATCATTTTAGACTCTCTTAGCCAATGACTTGAAATGTGGTTTCTTATGCTTAACACTGGGTTTTTTTAATAGATAGCCTACAGCTCTGTCACTGATGGGAGATGTCATTCTGTATATATGTTTCTCATACTGGTTAATGAATAAAGCACTGTTGGCCAATAGGAAAGGAAGATAAGGATAAGGAGACAAGGAGGATTTGAGGAAGTGGTAAGGAGGAGTCAGCATGGAGAGGCTGGGGAGACCAGACACAGGCCCCATTTCCTGGTAAGATCATGTGGGAATATTAGATTAACAGAAATGGATTACTACTTAAGACAGAACTAGCCGATAAGAAACTAGTACCTGGCCAACAGCATTATATCAAATACAGAGTCTCGGTGTGTTATTTGGGGCTGGTGCAGTGGTGGGACAAGACCAGCGGTGGGCGGAAAAACCATACTCCTTACGCTGTCACCCCAGTGGAGAAACTTCATCTAACCTATACTCATCCACAGCTACTTATATGTATTATATATAGTTTTGGATAAAGATAGAGAAACTTAGGTTCATTCCAAATGTCTAAACTTTTTTTTTCTCATTATTATCTCTGGTATCCAGTACAAGTGATAGGCCCAAAGGATTTCATGGGTGAATTATTATTTTTTGTTTGTTTGTTTGCTTGAAAAATATGGAAACTAAAGCCATGTTAAACATAGTTAACACATTTAAAATAACTAGTTTATTGTTTCTCTGCTGATTTCTTTCCCTGGAAACTCCATGTACTATTGGTTGTTGAATCATCACTGAGCAGGACTTTCATTTATATGTGAACATGCACACACACACACACACACACACACACACACACACACACACTCACACACACACACGTATATATATTTACATCTATATGTATATTTATGTCTGTATCATAAATATACATACACACATATATGTCTTAAGTGGCTCTATCTTTTGACAGATTTGATTTAGACCTTGAAACCATTGTTTTTTGTCTGGCCTATAAAGAGACCTTGATAATTGACAGCTGTATTCAAGACCTGAAAGAACTCACAGAGCTTGTGATTATAGGTGCCTTCTAGCTGTCGCTTTGATTTCAGTGGGACTGTACTTCAATGCTTTGCCTAGAAGCACTAAGAGGGAGACAGTTTTCCTTTGCAGGTTCCCTGTAGAAAAACTTCACCCATATGAAGGGGAAAAAAGACACCAACTTCCTTTTCATCTGGAATTAATGTGATCAGTCGTGTCTGAAGAAGGAAGAGTAGGCTTGTTTCAGTTTCAATGGAATCAAGACTTTCAAAGTCTTTGAGCTGCTAATTCCTCTCCTTTCTTTCTGCTTTTCCAGTTTTCCTCCAACCCCATGTCTGCTTCAAAGCTACACTGCTGACATGGGCAGACCAGTTTGAGGCAAGGTGAAGAGTGAGCGCGGTGCTTGATAGAGAAGCTGCACGTCTGTAAAGGGCTGGCAATAGTCCCCATGCTGATGGCCAACATACCAGGAAGGGGCATGGAAGGATGGATTACTCAGGGGCTGCTCTGAAACTGTGGCACCTGCTACACCCTTACTAAGAGATGAAACACTAGAAAACTCAAATGCTGGAGAATGGAGCACACAAGCCTAATAGTCTGAGGCCAAGTCAAAATTTCCTTTATCTAATCAAAGGTTTTTGAAATAGCTTTGCTTGTCTATGGAGAGCAGTGGAGCTTAGGACTGGGGTGTGGGATCTGGTCTATTACTTAAGTTAAACTTAAGCAGTATAAAACATCTGTAAACAAAATGTAGTGGATAAGAGGGACTTAAAATCCCAGCACAGAAACATAGAGGGAATGAAGTCAAAACAAGGGGTTATCTTAAGAAGCCATAGTTGTCTAAACAAGCAGTTCTGGGCTTTTATGGGGTGGAAACTGGATTCACTATTTAAAATGGAGATAACAGAGTGGAAGAAAAGGCTAATGTTACACATGTTAGCTTGCACATTATAGAAAATGGTCTTTAAGAAATATAGTTTGTCTTCTAGAGAGCAAGTTGGTTAAAATGCCACTCACACAAGAATAGAACAATGTAAACACAACCAGCAACAACAAAAAGGGGAGAGTTTCAGCCATGAGAAAGCTTGCCCCACAGACTTCTGATCTGCAATGTGGCCATCAGGAAATTATAACTACTTGCTGTCTCATCACTAGGGTCTTCTTCTGAATACTTTGGAAAAGGAGAAAGACAGTCAGAGGAGTTGCTACTTACTTGAGGTCTACTGTCCACAGGCAGAAGGATGCACGCTTACCCTGTTGGTGTGAATTCCTATGGGTATTTGGAAACAGCCTTCATTTGAATCATCTTTTTGGTGAATAGTGAGGCTTAGATAGGAGGGAGTGTGCAGATCATGGTAAGAGACTTGGGGTAAGGAACTGGGTATCTGTAACAGTGGGAGATGGCACAGCGGAGCAGCAGGAATTTGGGATGCTGTCATCATTGAGTTTAATGCCTCATGATTGCTCTTGGGCCATGAACAAATTACTTAGAGTCCCATGATGAATTTTCTGAGATGAGTTAGTGTACAGATAACTTATTTGGTAGTGTCTGCGGCCTAACACCTGACTGGACTGGTGGGCAGAAGTAGCAATAAACAGAACAAGTGAAATGACTGTGTAGGGGTGCTCTGGAGTTTTTGGCCTTTCAGATTCATCCCAAGGTGAGATGGAAGGACCTTCACACTGAGCAGTTTCTTTGACTAGAGGAGCCAGAGCAATTGAGGCATCCCGGAATGGCCAGAGCTGAGGACTGTCTGTGAGCAGTACTGCCCTAGCCTGAGAATCCAACACATTTAGCTCCATTTTATCTCAGCTTCCAAGAATATTTTATTTAAAATTAAATGATTTATCTGTACAAAGTGCTTAAAGCTGATTTCAGAGTAGAGTAAATGTATAATGACCAGTATACATAAGGGTAGAAGTTCAGTTTTGTAGGATTCCTTAGTGGTTTCTACCCCCAGATAGCCTTGGAACTAAGGCCTTGCTTGTCAGTTACTATATCTCATAGGAGGTAGGCTACTCCAGCCACAGGTACAGAGATACTCCCTCCCATTTCTAGGGTATACACTTTTCTCCCATTTGTCTCTAGCCCATTCCTCACCCATAGTCTACTTCACTGGCATTCCTCCTTTCTCTCATGAAGGGTTTAGGCAGGACAGTAGTTCTAAGTAACAAGGGAAAGCAATGAGATGAAATTTCCAGACCACTCTCCCAGTCTCTAGGCTCTTTCCTGTTTCAGGATCTCATACTCATCCATCCTATATAGTCTTTATACATACTGTCCTAGTCTAGAACTAGAATGCAATGTTTGTTCTCTGTAGACAGCATGTTAGTGGCTTCAGCTGACAGGGTGGATTTTAGGAATGTTTATGTTGTTGCTGCTGCTGTTTACTTTGGATCAACCCTGAAGACACTTTATGGAGAACTCTTCCTAGTTCCTGTTACAGCTTGAATCTAAAAATGATCCAAAATGTCTTCCACAGATGCAGGTTTTGAACAGTGTTCCCCAGTTGATGGCACTATTTTGAGAAGTTGTAAAACCTAAGGAGGTGGGCTCTAGCTGTAGGAAATAGGTCACTAGGGGTAGGTCTTTCAAGCTTTTACTAGTTAGTTTTTTATCAGCTTGACACCAGCCAGAATCAGAATCATCTGCAAAAAAGGAGCCTCATTTAAGAAAATGCCCCCTAGTGGCCAATCTGATAGGAGCATTTTCTTAATAAATAATTGACCTGGGAGTACCAAGCCCACTGGGCTGTATAAGAAAGCAAGCTGTAGTAGAGTTTAAAGTCAGGGATGGTGATGACTCCTGAAGTTCTTTTATTGTACAGGGTTGTTTTGGCTATCCTGGGTCTTTTGTTTTTCCATATAAAGTTGATTGTTATTCTCTCAAGGTCAGTGAATGATTGTGCTGGGATTTTAATAGGGATTGCATTGAATAGGGATTGCTTTTGGCAAGGTTGCCATTTTTACTATGTTGATCATACCTATCCAAGAGTATGGGAGATCTTTCCATTTTCTGGTATCTTCTTTAATTTCTTTCTTTAAAGCCACAAAGTTCTTATTATATAGGTCTTTCACATGTTTGGTAAGTGTTACCCCAAGATACTTTATGTTGTTTGTGGCTATTGTAAAGGGTGATGTTTCTCTGATTTCTTTCACAGCCTCTTTGCCGTCTGAATAAAGTAGGGCTACTGACTTTTTTTTTTTTTTTTTGAGTTTGTCTTGTATCCTGCTAGTTTGCTGAAGGTGTTTATCAGTTGTAGGAGTTTCCTGGTAGAGTTTATTGGGTCACTTAGGTAAACTATTATATCATTTGCAAATAGAGACATTTTGACTTCTTCCTTTCCAATTTGGATCCCCTTGACCTCCTTTTGTTGTCTTACAGCTTTAGCTAGAACTTCAAGTACAATATTGAAGAGATATGGAGAGAGAGGGCAGCCTTGCTTTGTTCCTGATTTTAGAGGAATCGCCTTAAGTTTCTCTCCATTCAGTTTGATGTTGGCTGTTGGTTTGCTGTATATTACTCTTATTATGTTTAGGTATGTTCCTATTATCCCTGATCTCTCCAAGATCTATATCATGAAAGGGTGTTGGATTTTGTTGAAGGCTTTTCCAGCATCTAGGGAGATGATCATATAGAGCTATAGTTCTGAAAATAGCCTGGTATTTGGCACAAAAATAGACTGGTAGACCAATGGAATCGAATCAAAAATCCTGATATTAACCCACACTCCTATGAACACCCGATTTTCAACAAAACAGCTAAAAGAATACAATGGGGTGAGGAAAGCATCTTCAACAAATGGTGCTGGCACAATTGGATGATGGTGTGTAGGAGACTGCAGATAGACCCATGTCTACCGCCATGCACAAAACTAAACTCCAAATGGATCAAAGACCTCAACATAAATCCAGCCACACTGAACCTCTTAGAAGAGAAAGTAGGGTGTACCCTTGAACAAATTGGTATAGGAGACTGCTTCCTGAACATAACTCCAGTAGCACAGACACTGAGATCAATAATTAATAAATGGGATCTCCTCAAACTTAGAAGCTTCTGTAAAGCAAAGGACACAGTGGACAAGACCAAATGGCAGCCCACAAACTGGGAAAAGATTTTTTTACCAATCCTACATCTGACAAAGGGCTAATCTCCAAAATATACAAAGAACTCAAGAAATTGGCCAACAAAATACCAAATAACCCTATTAAAAATGGGGTACAGAACTGAAGAAAGAATTCTCAATAGAGGAAATCAAAAAGGCTGAAAGACATTTAAGAAAGTGCTCAACATCCTTAGCTATCAGAGAAATGCAAATCAAAACAACTTTGAGATACCATCTTACTCCCTCCAGAATGACTAAAATTAGGAACACCAATGGCAACTTATGCTGGAGAAGATGTGGAGAAAGGGGAACACTCCTCCACTGCTGGTGGGAGTGCAAACTCATACAGCCATTTGGTTATATGCCTAAGTGGGAGATTGCCAGGTCCTGTGGTAAACTAATTCCTAAAGAATGGTCTAGAGACCTACAAGATTGACTCCAACTAACAATTTGAGCAACCGTGGAAAGGCTACCTTAAATCCCCTTCCCGGATAGAGAGATCAACAACTAACTTATCCACCATCATAGAGCCCTCATCTAGTACCTGTTGGAAACAGAAGCAAACACCCATAACTAAACACGGAGTTGAAGTCCAGATGCAGAGAGAGAGGACAAGACCAGATTGCAGAAACACATAGAGACAGCTGACATGAACAAGGAAGAGCTAATGGGCCCCCAGACTGATAGCTGGGAATCCAGCATGGGACTGACTCAGACCCCCTGAACATGGGTCTCAGCTAGAAGGACTGAGCAGTCTAAGGGACCTCAGACAGTGGAGCCAGGATGTATTCCTGGATCACAAAAGGACCTGCAGACACATCCCCCATGGAGGGATACTCCCTTAACCTAGAGACAGGAGCGAAGTCCTAGTCCCCACTTCAAATGACTTGACAGATTTACATGACCCCACCTGGATGGCATAGCCCTACATGAGGAATTGGGGTGGGGGGATGGGAAAGGAGGGTGGTCAGGGTACATGTGAGGGAGAAGAGAGGGTACAAGGGAGGCAGGGAGAGGGAACTGGGAACGACATGTTTAAAAAAAAAAAAAAAAAAAAAAAAAAAAGCAAGCAAGCTGAACAAGCCACGAAGAGCAAGCCAGTAAGCACTTTCCCTCCCTATCCCTGTATAAGTTCCTGCTCCCAGGAACCTGCAAGTGTCTGCCTTGACTTCCCTCCTTGATGGATGTGCTGTGGCATGGACATATAAGCCCAATAAAGCCTTTCCTCTCCAAGTTGTTCTTAGTCAGAATGTTTTTTTTCACAGCAACAGAAAGGAAATGGGAAACAGTGGCGAAGGTCATACCTAATCCACCTAATCCCTGGTTCCTAGCTTCATCACATACTTCCATTGCCTTAAACTGAATTGTTTTATGTTGCTTTTCTCACCACAGTGGACTGAAGTTCTCTAAGATCATTATCCAGGAGAAATATCTGCTCCCTTTCATTGCTTCTGCTGAGCTTTGTGGCCACAGTGAGAGGGAAAGGATTATATATCTCCCCAAACAGACATAAACACATGCTTGCAATGCAGTGTGTGTCTAAACCAAAACCAACCCTATTCTCTTCTGCATCATATGTTAGAAAGGCAGTGAAATGCTTTTCTCTACTATTTCTTTCTTCACAAATGTATTGATAGGCAAGCTTCTGCAAATAAACGAGAACTTCATTCTAAGTAAGGTGATGGCAGTTAGTGTGAAAATCAGTATTTTGAAGGCATCAGCATTGTATGTATACAGTAATGTGTGGTTGAAAATTTAATACATTCCCCACCCCTACCCATCAAGGCTGGAGACTGGTGAAAGAGCTGGCCCTGTGGTCATAGGAGTGGGAAAGCCATCCCTGACCCCCACTTGCTGCAACACTTAGAGAGCAGGCCCTGAACCTCCCCTGGTCAGCAAAATAGAACCAACACTGTTAGTACAGGTGTGGGAGAGCTAAGTACCGAAGAGGACCAACCCTATAGCTAGCCAGGCCCAGACCCCAACATCCACCCAATATATGATCTCCTGAAGCACATGAAGGGATCTGACCTGTAGACCCAAAGCTGTAGGATGTCCACAACACAGGGCAGCAGCAGGATGTCCAGGAAGAATCCTAGTGGGGGCCCAGAATCAATCCTGTAGTGGAGATCAGGGGCCGTGAACAAGACCAATGACTGCTTGTAATGAATAATTGCAAGTAGAGATTCATGGACAAAGGGGTATACGGTGTGGCCTATTGGGTTGCATGGCAGCTTCCATGACAAGATTTTTCCTCTTTTTTATTTTTATTTTTATTTTTTTTTTCATTTTATTTTCTTCCTTTTTTTCTCTTGAATTTTGTTTTATTTCAGGGGGAGTGCAGGGGTTGAGGACAGATGGGAAGAGATGAATGGGATCAAGAGACATGATGTGAAAGACACAGGATAAATAAAAACAAATGTGAAACAGAAAACAAGGGGAAAAAAAGGGATGGAAAAACCATGGCGATTTGTTCATTTCTGCTACCATTGTATTTCTTATGATGCCCCAAAACCTCCTAACTCCACCCCAAACATATGTGGGATGTCCTCACTGACCCAGTCTGAGGAAATTTAACTTTTCTCAGACATGATAGAGTTGTGATTGTATGTTGAAGTCATTTGGAATTAATTGGGTGGTATTCTGTATGGCTCATTTTTCTTTATTGGTGCAGCCAGACATTTAAGTGTTTTGTTGTGAGTCTACCTTTGACATATTTATGTCTTATCAAAAGATGTTAAATTAAATTTTGCTAAAGAAAAATAAAAGGAAATTTAAAACACTTTTTTTTGATAGTTCTCAGTTTGTGGCAAACTTTTTAAACAGTTTATATTAGGTGCAACATATTGCAGCCCTCTGATCTATATAAGGGATTGGTTTTAGGACCATTTATGGAGATAACATCTGTTCGTTCAAATCACATGTAAAATGTCATGGCATTAACACATAAACTTGCCAACTTTTATTATCTCTACACTGCTTATAATACCTAATACAATGTAAATGCTACTTGAGCATTTCTTCCACTGAAATGTTTGGAGAATAAAGACAAGAATGTGTCTGTGCATGTTTAGTACATATGCAACTTTATTTATTTATTTATTTTTTTAGAGAGTTATGGTCCACAGTGGTTTGATCCAAGAATGTGGACGCCATAGCCATTGAGGGTCAACTGCAGTATATGCATTATGCAGATAAGTGTGGGATAAGAATGGAAGTAACTTGCAGTAAGTAGGTGCTCAATCAATGATGGCATCTATTAACTATCACTTCCAAACCTTCACTACTTCAAAGTCATTTACTAGAGTGTCATAAGAGGCAAAGAGCCAGAATCATATTTTTTCCCCAGTTCTCCCACTTTCTTTTCTTTGGGAGAAACAGTGAGTTACTCTTATTTATGAACTGGAAGGAGAAAATGGCTGTGGGTTTCCATGGTCTCTTTCTCCTTTAGAGGTGAACATGTTTGTGAAGAATGTAAGTTCTCCTATCTTAGATGGTAACATGTCCTAGAGGTGAGTACATGCATCTAACTGTAGAATTTTAAGTTTGTGAAGCCCATTGACCTACAGACAGAAATCATGTTTTCCCATGTCAGGAAAATGGAGATACTACATTTTGGATACTGTGTGTATCTTATTTTATCTCTCAATTCATTGAATGCCTAGGTAGAGGTTGGGAATGTTGTTTATCAGTTTGCAATTCATTCATAAAGCCTGGATATTAGTGTTTGTTAAGTAAGGCATTAATTCTAGACCCAGACTACATCATCGTAGATGCCTTATATTCATTCAGCAGTGTGTGTGTGTGTGTGTGTGTGTGTGTGTGTGTGTGTGTGTGTGTGTGTGATTCTTCATAAGAGATGATTTAGAAGGTAGTAATGAGACAGAGACTTTCCATTTAGGTAGATCATTTTTTTTTCTCAGATGTATGACTAGATATAGAGGATACAACATTAATATACTATGCTTAGGGAGCTATGGATCATGCTGAGGGTATTACAGGGAAGCAAAGAGAGGTTAAACTAGTGGTCAGGGTGATAGAGCTTATATCTTATATCTTTTTTCCACTCTTCCTCTGTGTATAATATTTAGCTTAATGAGAAGCACTAGGGACAGTCTGACAGGGTGAAACATCATCTGATATTCTCCCCATGCCAAGATATGTACAAAGGATATTATAGCTGAATTAAATGAATATAACAATATAAATGAGAGATAAGGTAAGAAAGCATACAAAAAGATGGAAAAGCCATGAAGCTTGACTGGGTTTATTTCTGTGCTTTCTACTTGAGTAATCATGGGTAAATTACTTAGCTTTTCTCTGCCTCAGATTCCCACTAGAGAAACAACATAATGGGCAACAAGGTTGATTCTATTACTTGCATTGCAGCATTATGGTGAAGATGGGGTGAGTCAGTATGAGTGTCCAACAGTGCCTAACAGGGGGCTTTCAATACTTATCCAGAATGTGCATGTGGGTTGGAAATGAGGAGATGATCCAGGAAGACAGAAAGGATGCTCCTCAGCTCATTGGAAAGCTTGAGATGTAAAACTTCCTCCACAGTTAATAGTGGGAACAGATAAAATTAATAACAGAATTGGCTTTTACACTGAGACAAAAAATCCATTAGTGAACAATTTGTTCATTTTGCCCCAGATAGTTCTTTTCCATTTACTTGTCATAGCTGGAAAGCTTCAGGTTTGCCTGTCATCTCTGTCTGTTTTTGGTAGGAAGAGATGATTTGCACTTTCATCAAATCCTTCATTTTGATGAGTGGGAGACAGGAGAGCAAATAATTTTTGTTGTTCTCTTGAGAGGTACAGGTGTTTAGTTCAACCACTCAGTGTAGTTTTGTTAGGAAGGTTGGACAAAATGTTTAGCATTAAATTTAATAAAAAGCATCTATCAAATGCCTGGTAGCTACATAGATATACACCAGGCCTTATTAAATTTACTTGAACTTTGTTTAACCTTATGAAAATTATTTGCTGTTATTTGGTTTTATAGAGAAGAAATTAAGATTTAGAGAGTTTGTATATCTTTCTATAGATGCTATGATAGAATTTTCTGGAATTTGAGCTTGAGTCTTTAGTAAGAAGCTACAAGTTAGATAGATTTAATAAGGTCTTTTCATGTATAATCAGTGCTTTGTTCACTACTTAATGAAATTTATAGATATAGAAAGTCATTAAGAAGACAACATATCATCCATGATATCACAATTCAGAAATAGCTATGATATAAGCTTAGAATATTTTCACCAAATTTCAGTCAATTTTTTTTCTACAAAAGTAAACATCTGATTTTTTATTTTTAAACCCTCATTTAAAGGATATAATATGGAGGCTTTTATGTTATTAAGCCTTCCCCTAAATTCCGATGTTAAATTGCTACATTATGTCATAAAGATAGAGTTTCTATTATTCACATTTCCATTTCCATTTTCTTCTATTTTAAACAATGATATCTTATCTTTGCATATAGTTATTTAGAGATTGAAAAATTACATTTATTTTCTATATGCATGGGTTGGGGGTTGGTCCATGTGAGACATGACCTCTGAGTAGAGGTCAGATAACAATACACAGGAGTCAGTTCTTTCTACCATGGTGGTATTGGGGATTGAACTCAGGCCCTTAAGCTTGACAACAAGTGCCTTATCTGCCTAGCTACTCCTGAACATAGTATTCCAGAAGAATAACACTTAATGAGAGGTTGTTCTTGTTATCTATTGTCTTAAAACAATCAACACTTAGTAGCATTGAAACAGGTATTGCTTTATTATATCATGGATGCTGTTGGTTGGTAAAGGACTTGGAGAGAACGGTGGCCCTCTTCTGGAACCTTGCTGGGTTGACTCCTTCTCTAGGCTTGGTATAAACTGTGGATGCTCTTCCAATAGGCAGCCTGTTTAGTCTGATGACTTCAGGGCAGCTGCACTTTGTGTGTGTTAGATCATAACATAGGGAGTGCACATCCTAGTATTACAGGCAAAGGATGGGGGCTTCATAAAGGGGCTTTGGAGGTCACTAGTGCCACTGTGATGTACTCTAATGTCACCATCCACACCTTGTTCAGGAAGGGAAACTGAGCCTCATCAGTCCATTGAAGGAATACCAAAGAATAGATAGCCACATTTAAGAAGTGCCAGAGATGATATGAACTAATTTCAGGATTTTGACATTAGTTACCAAGTTGACCCCTAAAGATGTCTAAATCATCTCTTTTCCTGGTGTTTGCTGTCCATACATTCTTACTACCTGGTTATCACAGCTTTGAGGGGCACTCATTGTGATATGTACAGGATAGGTGACACTCTGATTTCCTGGCTGAGCATTGTGATATATATATATATATATATATATATATATCCCAGTTCCCTCTCCCACCCTTCCTCCCTCCCATGCTCCCGACCCTCCTCCCATCCTATCTCCCCCACTCCACAGGGAGGGTGATGTCTTCCAGGAGGGATCATCAAAATCTGTCATTTGGAGTAGGGTCTAGGACCTCCCTCCTGCCTCTAGGCTAAGGAAGTATTCCTCCATGGGGAATGTGCTCCCTAAGTCCTTTTGTGCACCAGAGATACATCCTGGTTCCACTGTCAGAAGACCCTTAGACTTCCCAGGCCTTCTAATTGAGACCCATGTTCAGAGGGTCTGAGTCGGCATAATGCTAGTTTCCTAGCTATCAGACTGTGGGTCCATGAGCTTCCCCTTGTTCAGGTCAGCTGTCTCTGTGGGTTTCTGTAGCCTGGTCTTGATCCTTTTTCTTATCCCTTGTCCCTCTTTGCAACTGGATTCTGGGAGTTCAGCTCAGTGTTTAGCTGTGGGTGTCTGCTTCTGCTTCCATCAGCTACAGGTGAGGTCTCTATGATGGCATATAAGTTAGTCATCAATCTCATTATCTGGACATTTCTCTAGAGTCAGTTTTCTCTTCAAATCTATAATGGCTCCCTCTGTTATGGTATACACATTATTGGTCACTTGTCAAAATTTTATGTGATTTTATTTAATTATATGCTCATTTTTCTGTTAAAAGAAAATTGCCAAATCTGATAGGTGCTGTTTATATAGTAAGACAAAATCAAGTTCTTACTCAAGGTTGGGTTATTTTGCAGTCACTCCTTAGCAACTGTAATCAGTACACATTTTTAGTACTATGTTCAAGGTGCTTTTGTCTTGTTTTTATTTCTGACTCCGTGTTATCTTTTGTTTGCAATTCTGATTCTACGTTATCTTAGTTAGACGAGCTTAGTTAGGTAAGCTCTTGGACCTTATTTTCTCATCAGTAAAGTATCCACAGAAGCTTAGACAAAGGCTTATTACATGCGAAGTATTCTATAAACATTAGTGATTATCCAGTTTGTTTTAAAATTGAATTTTTAAAAATAATGTCTTCTGTGACCATTTCCTATGTGTATATGATACACTCTCCAATGTCCTCTTATTTCTCTACTAGTCCCACACTTTTTTCTCACCAAGTCCCTATTCATTCATAATATTACTGCTGCCACCATGTCTGGCTCCTTATGTTTTGGTATTCAGCTAATTCCTTGTATCACTGATTTAGAACAGCCTAAGTATGGATCTGCTGGTGATGTTAAAATGACTTTACTTGTCTTGCTTGATTTGAGAGAGATTTCATCTTTGGTGTGTGCTTAAGTTTCTCAATGGAGTAGGTCACTTAACAGTGCAGGGTGGGTTCTGCAACAAGGTGGGAGGGAGGCTTGGGGCAGCTGAGACAGCTACAGGATGAGAAGCTTGGCAATAATCCCCACCTTTGATTGCCATACCAATAAAATTAGAAAGCGTGAAGGAAAAAATTCATTTCTTTGTAAAACTCCAGAGACAAAACTAAATTTGATGGTTTCCTGTGCCTTTTTTCATTTGCCTTTCCAGCCAAATAGATGGATGGGGCACCGAATCAAGCATTATTGTAAGCACTGTAGTGTAGCAGTAATGAAAGAAAAATAGAACACGTTTCTTTTATAGGTTGAGTCACAGAGGATTTGTGCTGCTTCCACTCAGGACAGCTGTAGAGACAAAAGTCAGAACCTAGCACCAGGGGTGTGTGTGCGTGTGCGTGTGTGCGTGTGCATGTGTGCCTGTGCGTGTGTGCGTGTGCATGTGTGCGTGTGTGCCTGTGCATGTGTGCATGTGTGTGTGTGTGCGTGCGTGCGTGTGTGTGTGTGTGTGTGTGTGTGTGTGTGTGAGTGTGTGCCTGTGCGTGTGTGCATGTGTCTGTGTCAGTGTGTGTGCTGGTTGGTAGGGGAGAATTGGGGCCTGGCTCAGGTCCCAGTTTCCCATCACCACTACCTGTGAGCCTTGCCCAACCCCATGGTGTTGATTCTCTTTAGATCCTCAAGGGGGTGTTGGAGGACTATGCACTGAGACATGGGGGTGGGGTGAAGCCTGGTTGTCTCCATCCTCACCATCCCTGGGGACATGGGAATAGTTGTGTCCAAAGAAAGCTTCTTTGGCTTCAGCCCAGCTGTCCCTGTGTGAAGGCTGCCATTGCTAAAGCTCCGGATGGACCACTTCGGGGTCCTGTCTCACTGCCTCTGATCACCCTGTGAAATATGAGTTGGGGCACTTTTCTGTGACAAATGCCTGCTCAACTGAGCCCCTTTTCAGGCATCCAGTGTCAGCACTTGTCGCAGACAGGCATTGTGGCCACAGCAGCTAGACAATGACAGATTCAGACTTCTGGCCAGACTGTCTGGGGAGTTTCCCCCTCAGGCCTGGGCTTGTCACAGAAATGCCTGGCCAAATCCTTCTAGGGCTTTGAGCTGCACCTGTGCTTCCAAATGTCAGTGTTTGAGAGCCCACTTTCCACTGTCCTTGTCAAGGTCAGCTGGCTGGGGTGGGGGAGGGAGAGCCCCTGAGTTGAGCCAGACTTAACGTCTGGTGTCCTTTGCCCAGTGCCTTTCACTGCCAAGGGGTTTCAGATGTGTCAAAGAAAGGATCAGAAGAGACATTAGTCAAAGTTCTTCTGTGGCAATGATTAGTTCAGGTAAATTTACTCATTTGAAATTTCCTTTCCAACTTCTCTTATTGGTGTTGGTTAGGTAGGAAATGAAGAAGAACAAAGCCAGTTATGGGAATAAAAAGAAATGCTTCCTAGTAGTGGCTACTTCTGAGATGCTGCCAGACTCGGCCATGTGGAGCTCATAATGAGGATTTATAGGTCAGAAGCTGCAACCTGACAGCCCGTGGACTGAACCTGGCACACAGCGTTTTTATTTGGCCTACAGAGTATGTTTGTTTTTAATGGAACTTGATGGTAATAGGTAGAATTCTGAAAAATTTATAATGATTCCTGGCTTTTCTTCAAAAACGAAAAGATAGATCAGTTCTAGATTTGTCTCCTTAGGTTGAGATGAAGATAAACTCAGTATTGCCCCTGCTCACTTTTAGAGGGGCCTGAAATCTGTCTTGCCAGCGTCCCACCCTTTCCCTACTTTATGCTCTAACCTGCAGCCTTAATTTCTGCCTCATGGGTGATCCCCACAGACATTTGAGTTCTTGATTCTGGTATAAATACAATTCATTTCTGAACTTGATCTTGAGTGAACTCTACTGATCACTTACTCTCCTCTCTCCACTGGGACAGTATGTGACAGCCCTGCTCCAATTTTCATGATTTAAATTTGGTTAATGGTGAGGTGGAGTTAAGAATACTTTCTGTTCCACAGACCCAGAGAGACTAGGTGAAAAGGAGAGTTTATTGGAGGGTACTCAGATCTCCCTGGGAAGGGGAAATAGAAGAGATTTTGTGAATGAACTGAGGTCAGGTGGGATGGGATCATGAGTGATCATGATGGATGGGGGAGAGTCCTGGGGAGGAGGACTGCTGAGGTGGCATTTTGGGTTGGGTAGAAGCGTGGCACAGGAGGATCTCCCAGGAGTCTATGAGGAGGGCCCCAGCTTAGGCTCCTAGCAATAGTGGAGAAGTAGCCTGAACTTGCAATCTGCTGTGACCAGATTGGTGCCTGGCCCAGTTGTCAGCAGAGAGGTACCATTCACCAACTGATGGAGGCAGATGCAGAGACCCACAGGGAAACATTAGGGGAGTTCCAGAATCCTGCAAAGGAGGATGAGAAAGGGGTGTAGGGGGCAGAGGGGTCAAGGACACCACAGGAAGACTCACACAATCAACTAACCTAGACTCAGAGGGCTCACAGAGCCTGAACTCATAACCAGGGAGCCTGCACCAGACTGACCTAGACAGACTCTGCATATATGTTACATAGCTTGGTCCTCTGAGGGGACACCAAACAGCAGGAACAGAGCCTGTCTCTGATTCTTTTACTGACTTTTGGGACTCTATCCCTCGTACTGGGTCACCTTGCCAGCCTTAACACATGGGGAGGTGCTTAGTTCTACTGCACTTGATAAGCCATGTTTTATTGACACTCATAGGAGCTCTGTCTGTTCCTGGATGGAGACAGAAGAGGGGGGAGGCATTGCTAGTGAAAGAGGGAGAATTCCAGAGGGGGACTGGGAGGGGATGATACAAGGATTGGGGGATGGGGGTGTGTGGAAGGCTGTGGCCAGGCTATGAAATAAAATTAATAATAAAAAAAACTTTAAAAAAAAGAATATTTGCCATTCTTGGCGGGGGCAGGGGGGAAGAGGGTGGAGGGTGACTGAAGTTTGGATCCCCATACCTTTGTCAGGAGGCTCACAACCTTATAACACCAGGCCCAGGGGATCTGTGTTTTCTCTCTGTCCTCAGAGGCATATGCACTCATATGACTCAGTTGCGCCGGCTCATATATAGGCATTAAAAATAAGACTAAAATCTTTTTAAAGATTCAGCTAATTATAGGAAAAATCTTTTTTTAAAAGTGGTTCAGGCTATAGCTATTGCTGATCTTTAGTTCCTGACCTTACAGTTTGCTGTAAACAATCTTTATAACACGTTTGAATGTAGAAACATTAGTCAAGGCCTGATCTCATTTGAACTTACAAATAGGTTTCTATGCTGTTCACATGACCCCCCTTTCCATGAATGAGGGAATGGGCTTCTGAGTAAGAATCTTTCTCAACCTTCTGAAGTTGAAAGTAAGGGAGTCAGCATTTGTATTTTTGTGAAATGTCATTGCTTTTCAAAAACAATATTCTACAACACACTGTCCCATCAGTGGAACCCTAGAGCTCCATTTAGGCTAAAATTCAAGTATTGTTAAATTAAGTATATGAGTCCCATTGAACAGGCGGCCTTTGAAATTTAGAAGCACGAGCTTAAGAGTATTTTATAATGAATAAAAATAGCTTCAATTCTGATGGGAATATTTTTCTTGAAGTAAAATTCCAACTCCATACATTTTTCAGTTCAAAGAAGTCATTGATTTCAATAATGAAAGCAATAGAAGTACAGTTTTGTGGGTTCTGTTTGTGAATGTATTACCATATTAAACCCTCTTAACAGTCACCTAAGACAAGTGCAACCATCATCTCTATAGACGAGGAACCCAAAGAAGGGGGTGATGATAGGAGGCTTGAAGAAACCTGCACGCACACCAGCAGGTAGTTGGCGTGAGAACTATCAAGGCAGTTTAGCTTGTTGACTTTCTGACATTTGGTGGTTGTTAGCAAGATGTTGCTCTAAACAGATAGTGATATAGCAAACAGATTCTCTCTGTTATGCACAGTCTAATACAGAAACACTCTACCAGGACTTGTCTGTGGGAAAGGACTTTCATGGATCTTTTAGAAAGATCACTGACCACTCAAATAGCTCAAATAGCTTGTTTTAATTAGGATTTCTAATGCTGTGAAGAGACATCATGACCAGAGCAACTCTTTTTTTATATATATTTATTTTACATATTGATCTCAGTTCCCTCTCCCTCCCATAGCCCCCACCCCCTCCCATTTCAGCCCCCCATCACCCTCCATAGGGAGGGTGATGCCTTCCAGGAGGGATCATCAAAATCTATCAAGTCATTCGGAGTAGGGTCTAGGACCTCCCTCCTGCCTCTAGAATAAGGGAGTATCACTCCATGGGGAATGTGCTCCCAAAGCCCTTTTGTGCACTAGAGATACATCCTGGTTCCACTCTCAGAAGTCCCTTAGACAGCCCAGGCCTTCTAATTGAGACCCATGTTCAGGTCTAAGCTGGTCCAATGCTGGTTTCCCAGCAATTAGTCTGGTGTCCATGAGCTCCCCCTTGTTTAGGTCAGCTGTCTCTGTGGGTTTCTGCAGCCTGGTCTTGAACACTTTGGTCCTCACCTCTCCCTCTCTGCAACTGGATTCCAGGTGTTCAACTCAGTGTTTAGCTGTGGGTATTTGCTTCTGTTTCCATCAGCTACTAGATGAGGGCTCTATGATGGCATATAAGTTAGTTATCAATCTCATTATCAGGGAAAGGCATTTAAGGTAGCCTCTCCAGTGTTGCTCAGATTGTTAGTTGGAGTTATCCTTGTGGGTCTCTGGACATTTCTCTAGTGTCAGTTTTCTCTACAAACCTATAATGGCTCCCTCTATTATGGTATCTCTTTATTTATTTTTGATCTTGTCTATTTGTTCCCCCACTCAAACTTCCTGGTCCCACATGTTCTCCCCTCCTCCCCTTCTCTTTCTTCTAGCTCCTTCTCCACTCACTGCCCCCCAATCCCAATATGTTCAGGAGATCTTGTTCCTTTACCCTTCTGTGAGGGACCTTGTATAAATCTCATAGGTTCCTCCTTGTATCATAGTTTCTCTGGTGGGGTGAATTATAGGCTGGTGATCCTTTGTTCTATGTCTAAAATCCATATATGAATGAGCACATACCATGTCTGTCTTTTTGTGACTGGGTTACCTCAGTCAGGATGGTTTTTTCAACTTCCATCCATTTACCTGAGAATTTCAAGATTCCATTTTTTTTTGTCCACTGAGTAGTATTCCATTGTGTAAATGTACCACATCTTCTTTATCCATTCTTCAGTTGAGGGGCATCTAGTTGCTTCCAGGTTTTGCTATTACAAATAATGCTGCTATGAATATAGCTGAATAGCTGTCTTTGTTGCACGGATGTAGATCATTTGGGTATATGCCTGAGAGTGGGGTTGCCAGGTCCTGATTCCCATTTTCCTGAGGAACTGCCACACTGATCTCTAAAATGGCTGTACAAGTGGACAGTGGAGGAGTGTACCCTTTTCTCCACATCCTCTCCAGTACAAACTAACTGTCATTGTTATTTCTGATTTTAGCCATCCTATCAGGAATAAGATTGTATCTCAGAGTTGCATTTCCCTGGTGGCTAAGGATGATGAACACTTTCTTGCCTTTCAACCATTTTGGATTCCTCTATTGAGAATTCTTTATTCTGTTCTGTTTTTAATAGGGCTATTTTGTGTTTTGGTAAATAGTTTCTTGAGTTCTTTGTATATTTTGGAGATCAGCCCACTATCATATGTGTGGTTGGTGAAGATCTTTTCCCAGTCTGTGTGCTGCTGATTTGTCTAGTCGACTGTGTCCTCTGCCTTACAGAAGCTACTCAGTTTCAGGAGGTCCCATTTATTAATTGTTGATCTCAGTGTCTGTGCTACTGGTGTTATGTTCAGGAAGCAGTCTCATGTACCAATTTTTCAGGGATACTTCCTACTTTCTCTTCTAAGAGGTTCAATGTGGCTGTATTTATGTTGAGGTCTTTGATCCATTCGGATTTAAGTTTTGTGCTTCTACACACCATCATCCAGTTGTGCCAGCACCATTTGTTGAAGATGCTTTCCTACTTCCATTGTATAATTTTAGCTGTTGTGCCAAAAAATCAGGTGTTCATAGGTGTGTGGGTTAATATCAGAATTTTCAATACGATTCCATTGGTCTACCTGTCTCATTTTGTGCCAATACCAGGCAATTTTCAGGACTATAGCTCTATAGTAGATGTTGAGGTTGGGGATGGTAATACTTCCTGAAGTTTCTTTATTGTACAGGACTGTTTTGTTTTTCCTGTGTCTTTTGTTTTTCCATATAAAGTTGATTATTATCCTTTCAAGGTTAGTGAAGAATTGTGCTGGGATTTTGATGGGGATTGCATTGAATGTGTAGATTGCTTTTGGCAAAATTGCCATTTTTACTATGTTGATCCTACCTATCCAAGAGCATGGGAGATCTTTACATTTTCTGGTATCTTCTTTAATTTCTTTCTTTAAAGACACAAAGTTCTTCCTATATAGGTCTTTCACTTGTTTGGTAAGTGTTACCCCAAGATACTTTATGCTGTTTGTAGCTATTGTGAGCCTAGCCTTTAAACACTGAGCCATATCTTCAGCCCTGTTTGTGGCTGTTGCAAAGGGTGATGTTTTTTCTGATTTATTTCTCAGCCCATTTATCATCTGCATATAGTAGGGCTACTGAGTTTTTTGAGTTAATCTTGTATCCTGCTAATTTCCTGAAGGTGTTTATCAGCCATAGGAGTTCCCTGGTGGAATTTTTCGGGTCTCTTATGTAGACTACCATAACAACTGCAAATAGTGACAGGTTGACTTCTTCCTTTCCAATTAGGATCCCCTTGATCTCCTTTTGTTGTCTTATTTCTTTAGCTATAACAGCAAGTACAATATTGAAGAAATATGGAGAAAGTGGGCAGCCTTGTCTTGTTCCTGATTTTAGAGGAATCACATTAGTCTTCTCTCCATTCAGTTTGATGTTGGCTGTTGGTTTACTGAATATTGCTTTTATTATGTTTAGGTATGTTCCTGTTATCCCTGATCTCTCCAAGACCTTTCCCATGAAAGGGTGTTGGAATTTGTCAAAGCCTTTTTCAGCATCTAGTGAGATGATTATGTGGTTTTTCTTTTTCAGTTTGTTTATATGGATCACATTGATAGATTTTCTTATGTTGAACCATCCCTGCAACCCAGGAATAAACCTACTTTCAGGGTGGATGATTTCTCTGATGTGTTCTTGGATTCGATTTGCCAGTATTTTATTGAGTATTTTTGCATCAATGTTCATGAGGGAATGTTCATGGTCTGTAGTTCTCTTTCTTAGTTTTGTTTGTATGGATTGGGTACCAAGGTAATTGGAACCTCATAAAAAGTTTGGTAATGACCCTTCTGTTTCTATTGTGTGGGGCAATTTGAGGAGTATTGGTATTAGCTCTTACTTGAATTTCTGGTAGAATTCTGCACTGAAGCCATCTGGCCCTGGGCTTTTTTTGGGTGGAAGGCTTTTGATGACTGCTTCTATTTCATTAGGGGTTATAGGTCTATTTAAGTTGCTTATCTGTCCTTTAATTTTGGTAAGTGATAGCTATCCAGAAATTTGTCCATTTCCTTTGAATTTTTTAATTTTGTGGAGTATAGGTTTTCAAAGAATGACCTGAAAATTGTCTGGATTTCCTCAGTGTCCATTGTTATGTCCTCCTTTTCAATTCTGATTTTGTTGATTTGCATGTTCTCTCTCTGCTTTTTTGTTAGTGTGGATAAAGGGTTGTCTATCTTGTTGATTTTCTCAAAAAACGAACTCTTTCTTATATTGATTCTTTATATTATTTTCCTAGTTTCTATTTTATTGATTTCAGCCCTCAAATTGATTATTTCCTGGTGTCTAATCCTCTGGGGTGAGTTGCTTCTTTTTGTTCTAGGGCTTTCATTTGTGCTGTTAATTCACTAATGTGACTATCATCTGATTTCTTCATATGCACACTTAGTGCAATGAACTTTCCTTGTAGTACTGCTCTCAAGGGGTCCCATAAGTTCGGGTATGTTGTGTCTTTATTCTTGTTGAATTCTAGGAAATCTTTAATTTCTTTTGTTATTTCTTCCTTGACCCAGGTACGGTGCAATTGCACATTGTTCATTTTCTATGAGTTTGTAGGGTTTCTGTGATTTGTGTTGTTGTTGAATTCCAACTTTAAAGCATCATGGTCTAATAAGATACAGGGGGCTATTCCTATTTTGTTTTTAATCTGATGATGTTTGTTATATTGCCTAGTATGTGGTCAATTTTAGAGAAGGTTCCATCTGGAGCTGAGAAGAAAGTATATTCTTTTTTGTTTGGATGGAATGTTCTATAGATGTCTGTTAATCCCAATTGAGACATAACTTCTGTTAGTTCTTTTGTTTCTTTGTTAAGTTTCTGTCTGGTGGTCCTGTCTAGTGGTGAGAGTGGGGTGTTGAAGTCTCACACTATGAGTGTATGAGGCTTTTATGTGAGCCTTGAGTTTTAGTAGCATTTTTTTTTTTTTACGAATGTGGGTGCCTTTGTATTTGGGGCATAGACTTTCAGAATTGAAACTTTGTGGTGATGGATTTCTCCTATGATGAATACGAAATGACCTTCTTCATCTCTTTTGATTGATTTTGGTTTGAAGTCTAACTTGTTAGATATTAGGATAGCTACGTCTGCTTGCTTCTTGGTTCCATTTGATTGGAGATCTTTTACCAACCCTCTTCAGAGGCATGTCCCTGGTGACCCACTTTCTAACCAGCCCCCTGCCCCAGCCCAACCTCTGTACCAGGCAGTTTTTGTCACATAGGAAGAGGAACTTTCAATTGAAGAACTGTGTCCATCAGATCAGCCTTAGCCTCTGTGGACAGTACCACCTTCTGGCTTGTATAAGAAAGGTAGCCGAGCAAGCTAGGGGAAGCAGACAGTGAGAGCTCCATGGTCTCTAGTTTAGTTCCTTCTTCTAGGTTCCTGCTTTGAGTTTCTTCCTTGCTTTCCTTCATTGCAGCTGTACCTTGTAAGTTGGTTTTGGCCTGTATTTCATCACAGTAATAGAAAACAAGCAAAGGAAATCCTCCAATAATGTCATCAAGCTATGAATTCGGAAATGGAACCACCAACTAATAATTCCAATCATCAATCATGATTAGCTCAACAAGCTAGGTACTTCTTTCTTTGGGCAGGTGGCATGTCAAATCTAACTACAACAGAGGGCAATGTAGAAGGGGTGCCTTTGTGCAGGACCAGACTTGGAGGAGACCAGCAAGTACTTGAGAGGAACCCCAACCAAATCCTATGATCAAGTGAATCTGTAAGTAGACTCTCCCCAGAGAGGTGCCTTTGTTTAACTCTATATTTACATTATCTGTAATGCACCCTAGCTTAGATTTTTAAGTGTATGCCATTTAAAAAATTTTAAAAACAAGTTTGAGAAAGAATTTAACTTATAGAGCATTATATGAATGAATGTGGTTAATTCCAACAAAGGAGAAGAGTGTGGAACAATTGCTTTCTCAGCCTTGCTAGTAGTGCCCTTGTTACATGGCTGAGTGGGAACACAACACTCAAACTTCCTTGTTTACTTTTTATATTTCCCAAAGAGCACCAATTCTGTTGTTTTCTCCATGTAACATCAATATAGCTGATGAGTTGACTTGAGGATCTCTGAATAGAGTGTTCATTGACTACAGCATTACCATGGGGATATCTGGTGTTTTCAGGATGTTCCTGGAGGCAAAGTTTCTCTGTTTCTTCCTACACTCCAGAGAAGGACTTATCTAAGAGGTTCCATGTTGTTCTCTCTGGAAGGGAGGGTGCATTCTGAGCAGCACAATGTGGTCTGAGGATGAAAGACAAAGGCCTTTGTCTGCTTGGAACTGAGCCCAGAGATATGGACAATGCTGCTGGCTCATGCTATGTAGTTTAGAGAGCTCCACTAGGGAGAGGCAATATTCTTTTAAATTCATGAAAAGTCCAAAAGAAGAAGATTATTTTGAAAAGCTGAGTTTTTTTTTTAATTGATGGCATTTTAAAAAATTAAATTAACTTTTTTATTAATTATTTTTCCAATTTATTTTACATCCTGACTGCAGATTCCCCTCCCTCATCTCCTCCCATTCCCTCCCTCTCCACCTCCCCTCTTTATCACCCTCCCCTTCCATGGGTACCAACAAAACCTGGCACATCAAGTTGAGGCAGCACCAAGCACCAGCATCAAGGCTGGATCAGGCAACCCAGCATCGGGAATACATTCCCAAAAGCCAGCTCAAGTACCAGGGACAGTTAGGACTTGACCCTACTGCTAGGATCCCCACAGACCAAGCTATACAAAGGTCACACACATGCAGAGGGCCTAGGTTGGTTCCATGCAGGTTCCCGGTGTGAGCTTGAGCCTAAGTCAGCTGTCTCCATAGGTGTCCTTCCTACTCTCCCCCTTGACCTTGACCCCCCTGCTTCATACAATCCCTCCTTCCTCTCTCTAACAAGATTCTTAGAGCACTCAGCCTAATGCTTGGCTGTGGATCTCTGTATCTGCGTCCTTCCATTTTCTTTTTAATTAAATTTAATTTTTTATTAATTAAAAAATTTCACTTACTTCACAATGATGGCCTGTTTTAGGTATTCTTGTCAACCCTGAAGTCCATGAGAATATGAGTGACTTTTTGAAATATGATCAGCTATGGGAAGTCAGGCAAGGGATATCTCACTTAAGACATCATCTGGGAGTAGAAGAAGATAAAGATTTCTTCTAAGAGTAAATGACATTTGACTAAGTCCTAAGAACTCATGCTGGGCAAGAGGATAAGGGGTTACACATGCAGAGTATGTTATAGTTAAAGGAAAGTCTTCACAAGCGGGGTGAGGGAGCAGAGAGAGAGGGATGGAGGAGAGCTCCTGATATAGTGGAAATTCAGCATGAAGGCCACTGCATGGAGAAGGAAGGAAGATACAGACAAAGGTACGAGATAGGGAGCAAGCACATCGTGAAGTACACTGTGCTTTCAACCGGGGAACTAGGGATTCTGGATTGGTTTCTGAAGATTGATGTAAAGTGCAGAGAGATGGAACTTTGAAGTAGGGGACTGATCTTGTGCTTTTTTTTTTTTTTTTTGGATGCATCTTTAGCTACAGTGCTCAGAAGGTGTGGGGGTTGGAAAGTAAGTAGGCTTGGTTTGGCAGCCCTGAGATGAATGGAAAAACCAGAGAAGATGCTTCCGTTTCTTGACAGGGCTACCAGCTGTGTAATTGGCAGATTTTTCTGGGTGGACACTGTTGGTTCTGTTGAGGTAAGAGAGTAGTGAGAGGGTACCAGATGCTGTTCTCAAAATGTGTGCTCTTTTGTGAGCACCACAGCAAGCTGGAGGCAGACCTACTCTCTTTCTCTTCTAATCTGTTAGCTGGCTGAAGCCAGTCTCCTGGCTAGACAGGGGCTGCCATTTGCAACCTCACCAGGAGATGGAGAGAGAAGAGCCAACTCTTTTATAGTCTGAATGGAAGGACCTGAGCTCCATGGGGTACCATCAGTCAGGATTTGCTCATTGCCTGGCTGACTTGTCCAAGTATGTCCATATGTCCTGCGGACTCTGTGCAAGCCCTTGCGTGACCTTGACACCCATTGGTTTTGTTGTCCTTGCCTCTTGAAATAGGTATGTATTTCAGAGTTTCAGAGTGTGTATTCTTCTTTTGTTAAGAGAAGACATCTTGGTCTTTCTTATAAAGAACTGTTGGGCACTAGATGGAAACTTACCAAACAGCCATCCAAACAAAAGCCTACAAAGACAAATAGCTATGGCCATTCTGAGTCCTACTAAACAGAGAAAGAACAGGGGAATGCATAAATATTTGGCAGCCTCTCCCAATTCATGCTCTCTCAAAGCAGAAAGTCCAGTGGAGATGAGTTTGAGGTTCAAGGATTGCAAATCTCTACTCCTAAGAATTAATGTAAATATCTCTTTGCTCCTCTTCATTCTGGGTGGGCCTAGTGTTCCTCTAGTAGGTGTAGCCCTTGAATAGTCTGTCCCAGGTTACAAGAAAGGTCTAGACTTGTACAAATATTGCTTGTGCAAACAAAGCCTGTCTGAAGGTCAGAGAGTGGAACTTGCATTAGCTAATCATAGAGGCCTGGAAGTCTGTGCAGACAGATAGGAATTCATCAAGCTGGGCAGAAACATGATATAAGCAGGAAGAAACATGAACTCACTCTCTTGTTCACTGAGATGTTAAGAAGGTAAGGTGTGGCGATGGCTTGCTCTGTCTTCTCTCTAATCTCTTAGTATTTTCCTATATATCTGACTCTAGGTTTTTATTGTCTAGACCAATTAAGAACTCCATTTTACAATGCACATTTACTAATATTTGCAGTGGGCTGTGCAGAAAGTTACTGGTGTGTGTATGTGTGCATGTGCATGTGTGTGGTCATTTATTGTCCCAGAACACTTACTGAACAGGGAGCTTGTCTCTGCATCCCCAGCATTGAGATAAGAAGTATATTCCACCATACCCAGCCTTTTACATGTGCATTGTAGAGATTTATGTGAGGTCCTCATGCTTGAAAGGCCAGTACTTTACTGACTGAGTCACCTTCCCAGTCTCCATTCACTAATTCTTAACCATCCTATTATAGCAATGTGCTAGGTGTATTCCACATGTCAGGTCTCAGTACCAGGTCTGTGCTCAGGGTTTTACATCTTTTATCTCTGCCAATAATAACTGCAACTTATGAATGTAGTGTTATATTTAAGGCTAGGGCTATCTTAGAGATTGTATCATTTGTTCAAGATCATGGTGTAGCCAGAACTCAGACTTGGATCTACCTACATTTTTTGCCACATAGCTCACTGCCTATGTTTTTTTGTTACATAGCTTCACTGATTGTGCTTGTGGGCTGGGACCTTTGGCATGTGAGTCAGTGTCCCTGAAAACTTTACTGAGCCAGGAGGAGTAAGGACAGGTACATGCATGGGGTATTTGCTCCTTTGGAGATCTCACAACTAGTTTAATGCTCTCACAACTCTAACCACCACCACCCACACCAAGGGATAAGACCTATGCTTTCCAGAATTTGTATTTCCAGGTATAATCCAGAAGGAGAAGTGATTCAAGAAAAGGGACCATTTTGGGAAGGAGAATAGAAAGCAATTATGGTGTGTGTGTGTGTGTGTGTGTGTGTGTGTGTGTGTGTGTGTGTGTGTGTGATTGTAGACTGCAAACATCTGTGATCTCTGGGCGGCTGCTATAGAAATAAAAATAACCTAAATATTTTCACAAGTTGGTTTGTATAGTGAGCAAGATGACCTCAGCAAGTGTCACCTGGTTTCCACCAAATAGTCACACCTGAACTACTGCCTCCAGACAATGAATGCTTGGAGGCCAGCACCTAAAGTGTGTAGGATAGAGAGGCTATCTCACTGGATGACTTTCCCAGAGTGTGGGAGGGAGAAACAACAGCAGAAAAGGCAGAGATTTAGCAATCAGAAATCCTAGAAATCAGGGATAAAGGAATGAAGATGTCACAAGCATCATTGGGACAGTCTGTGTTGACGCTTTCCAGTAATATATAAATTGGAATAATTTCTAGTTAGAAGAGTTAGTTGCATGGAAAAGACACTATTCTCAAAAACACCTGAAGTTTGACAGAGTTGTCGGAACCTAGGATATTATTATATAATGTAGCAATTTTTGCTGTACCAGCAACCCTGATATTTTCTTGTGAACACAGTCCAGAAGTTATAACATACTTCTCAGAGGATCCTAAACTTTTTGTTGGAAAAGTGAAGACACTCTTCAGTACCACATTTGTAATTTCATAGATGTTTGCCTTCCTATACTAGTGAAGTTCCCCATAGACTATGTTTTGGAAAATGAAGGAAGAATTGAGCATGTATCTTTGATTTATCTCTTTCAATTATTTTTTTCTTAGTGGGAGAGAGAATTTTTATATAGAAAGATCTGGAAACCCAAACACCAATTTAATTAAAGGTATTTTCCTGGTGATTTTAGAGTTAGTTTCTTGGCATGAAAAATGGTTGGGGTTTTTCAAGAGGAGTCTCTCTCTCTCTCTCTCTGTCTCTCTGTCTCTCTGTCTCTCTGTCTCTCTGTCTCTCTCTCTCTCTCTCTCTCTCTGTGTGTAGGGGGGAGGTGTAAAATGAACAGCCTTGAGTTGTCTGTTTTCTGTGTACAGTGAACCAATAGTGATTTCTGTAGCCTGACAGGCTTAATTCATTCACTGAGGTGTGGGGTGGTTTTGGTTATGTATTTTTGTGTTTTTGTATGACCAAGGCTGTTATATCAGGGAGAAAAAAAAGATGTATTCTGGTCACGTGTCAGAACAAATTGTTATAATTCTACCTACCTTTACCTTTATTCTCCTTAACACAAAGGCTATGAGAATTGATCTGTTTACAGAGAAACAACTTCAGAGCATAATGACCTATTCCTGGCTCACCACATACCCAAGACTCATTAAATCCATTTCAGCCCTTTTCCTCTTTTGTTGTAAAATCTCTCAATAGCATTATTGACTGACACAACTCAAATCTATAACCTTCTTGTGAGAATCAGAATTATTTGTTTAGTATCGATGTTAACACGTTTAGCTGATTAAAGTTAAAGAAAATTGTACAAGACTTAATGTTACAAAACAAATTTTAAATGAACTTTGGATTGCATTTTGGGCCCATTTTTTAAATGACATCTCTTATTTTTAAATGGAACAATATCCACAGCTTTGAATGCAGTAGAAACTACTAGTGAAACAGCAATACAAGTTTATTTGAATCAATTCTTAATGGGAAAATGTGCATTTGTACCCCTTTTCTGTGAAATTCAGTAATCTGAAGACTTCAGACAGGCTTTGGGAGATTGATCTCTCTACTCCAATGATGTGAAATATCTTAATTTAAGCAATATTCATCTGCCACTGTGTCATACTTCTCAATCACTAGCGTGATTCTTTACAAAGATACAGACACTCATGCATGAGTTTATGTTCCTTCAACTTCCATGGCAGCAGGGGTGAAGGGGCAAAAATACACCTATCTTATCTTCAAAAATGAGAACCTTCTGTAGTTTTGAAGATAGCATCAAGAAAGTAAAATGGTAAATATAAGCAATAAGAGACTTGTATCTGTAACATACAGTAATACATAGTAATACACAGTTATACATAGTGAGATCATTAATCCAGTTAAAGAAAAACAGTAGAACACTTGATAGGCATTTGAGCTAAGAGGCTACCTTTAGCATTACTAGCTATAAGGAAGCGCTAAACACAACCACAGTGAGATACTTTGTAATTCCTGTAGGAAGGGTATAATAAACAATGCAGGCAATAAGAACTCTTTGGAAGGAGAAAGATAAGTCAGAACCTTTATACATTGCTGTTGAAAATGCAAAGAGATGCTGTTGATTGGAAAACAAATGTGGCAGCTTTTCATGTGATTAAATGTGGTGACTCTTGTTTCATCTATTCTACTCTTGTGTGTATACTTTGGGAAATGAAATATAGCCATCACTTGTAAACAGATGTTTAGCATGTGGAGTGGGCCTTAAATCCAACCAGGAGTTGTTGGTTATCCCCATAACATTCATGTCACGATTGTACCAGTAGGCATATTTTGTCATTCCAGTCATTATTGTAACCCTCAGAGTTCACAGCTGGGTGGGATTTATAAATATTTTTTTTCTCACCTAGCAGTATACATAATACCTTTCAGCACTGTGAAAGCTAGCCAATAGGGATGAAGCTTCTCGGCTAGTACCTGCTTGATGTCTATGTTTTTAATAACTGGGCCAAGAACCTGTGGCTTGGTAGATCTTAGGCCCTAACGGAGAACCTACTAACATTACTATGTTAACTACACCTAGTGATAAACTGCCTCCTAAATTCTTATCTTTATACTCATAGATTAGTGCATCTCTCAATCCTCACTGGAGAAATCTCTTTTTGGTAGATGGCGGATAGTATAGAGATTCATAACTGGTCAGCGTACAGAGAAGAAGGGGCTGTACAGAGAAGAAGCTCAGGGATCACACTGGAAGAGGGAAAGAAAGATTGTAATAGCCAGAGGTGCTGGATGATTGCAGCAAAACAGTATTTTCTTGACAGGACAGGTTCATTGTATACACAAACTCACAGAGGCTGTAACTGTATGCATAATAATTAATGGTCCCAAATCACAACCCTTGGTATGTAGGGGCTCAGGAAGCCTCACCCCTAACTGAGGGCCTGTTGGCAATTGATGGATCCTGGGAGAGGGAGAGTAAGTTTTCCTTGGGGGTGTGTTTCCCTGAAAGGCTATCCATTCTCCAGTAGATGGTCCTATACCTATGCATATATAGGCGACACTTAGTGGACTCAGTAGATTGAAAATGGGAACACAGGAAGTTGTGAGGAAAGTGGTGCAGGGTGGGATAGAGAGGGGATCAGAAGGAAAGGTGTGGGAAGTAGATTTGGTCCATATTATATTCATGTTTGAAGTTTTTAAGCATTAAAAGATAATTTTTAAATCTCCAAACATATACAGAAATATTTTCTTTAATGTAAAAACAAACAAACAAACAACAACAAAAACATCTTCTGGGGCTGCAAAGACAGCTCAGTGGTTAAGAGCACTGGTTGTTTTTCCAGAGGACCTGGGTTCAATTTGCAGCACCCACATGGCAGCTCACAACTGTCTATAACTACAGTTCCATGGGATCCAACACCCTCACACAGACATGAATGCAGACAAAACAGCAATGCACATTAAATAAGATTAAATAAAAAATTTAAAAGCACCTCCTTAAATGCCCACCAACTAATTTATGAATAAATAATTGTCATGCAATGAAATATGCCATTAGAAGACTGGTGTTATGATACTTGCTACAAGAGAGATAACCTTGCAAGCATTATCAGACATGAAAGAAAGCATAAAAGACTGTGTGGCTCATATGCATTAAATCTCACAGTAGGTGAGGGACTTAGCAGGTGTGTAAATTCATTGAAACAGAGATGTTTAAGAAAAGAGCACATTGGTGATGCATCCCCTTACATGTGCTCACTCACTCTACTACTACTTGACTTATAGAAACAAAAAGGGTTATATCTTAAAATTATATTTAAAAGAATAATTTGGAATCTCAACAGGAGAAATACTGAAGGGTTCCCTGTGTATCCTGTGTGCTTCTGGGCTTCAGACTTCAGGTTTGCCCAAGTGAAGACAAGGTCTGCTTCCAACTGAGATAGCATCAACTCTCCTTCGTTGCTCTCTACTTTGGAGGCCAGGAAGCACATCTATTGGAACTGTGACAGGCATCTCAGGCAAGGTCCAAAACAGGTAGCCGGAAGACTGGGACCCGAAAAGGAAAGGAAAAAGAGAGAGGAAAATACTGGCTTCTAAGTACAAGCAGCCTTTGAATCCCATCTTTTATTCTGCCTGACTCAGGGGTTGGGGTGACTTTCTGCAACCTGTTTGTCTGTTGTTGGGAGATAAAGAATCAAAGCCCTGCCTGTGGCTACTTTCCTTCCAAGTGCACCTCACTGAAGATTTCTGTGTGTCAGCTGCCTCTATAGTGGGTTTGGGGCAGAAATTGTTAAAAAAAAAAAAAAAAAAAAAAAAAGAAAAGAAAACAGAATCTCTCTGCCTCTGAGGCAGCATTGGAAAGCGTCCAGCCGCCCTGCAGAGCGTACACAAAGGACGTGTTTAAAGCAAGGTTCATTTTGAATGAAAAGCCTTAAGGGAACACGTTTGGAAAATTCTTTAAAAAGTCTTTGTGTGGTGCATGAAAGGGAAATGACCAGGGGGAGAGACAAAGTTAGAGGCAGCCAAAGTCTAAACTCAGGGTGCAAATTCCCAGTGGCGACTTCCTCCTTGGACAGCTAACCATTCGTTACTTCAGTAGTTGACGAAGGAGGAAAAAAATAATACATGGTGTAAAATGGCATAAAATCCCTCTCAATGAAGTGGATTTAAATAGCTCCCGGGTGGGTAGCTAAGAAACAGTACAACAGTGACATCGTTCACAAACCGGCTCTAGTGTGGAAACCATGTTAATGTTTCCGGCTGTAGGTAAAGGCTTGTTGGTTGACATTCTACACTCTTGCCCTTCCTCTTTATTGGGTTCAAGTCTGTATTTAAAGAGCGTAATTAACTTCCTTCCAAACAGCAAAAGGGAAGAAAGCAACTCAAAGTGGTCAGAGACAGAGCCCAGAGCACTTATCTATGTTGTGTATTTGTTGGTATGCTAGTTTATTAATTGGTGCCAGCTTTGCTGTGTGTTAATCAATAGGTACATGCAGATAATAGATGCTAATTAGTGTCTGATTGAAAACTTAAAACCTAAAACTCTTCTCACAGGAAGGGCTATGGAATGTGTATTTATAGTTGTTCAATTGTCCCACACTTGGGGTGGCTTCGTCTACTATTCATACTTTAGTGTAATATATTTCTTGTCATCCCACCTTAGGTTTCTGGTGTACCTGTCACTTGTTGGTTGGGAATTGGTTCTGGAGCTGGAACTAGAGAAGCTGGGTTGCAGGCTTTGGTACTTTAATTCACAGACAGGACTCTTAAAATCTTTTGTTTTGAACCTCCGATTCTACTTTGGAAATAAGATTGGATCAATCAAATGAGGTCCTGTAGCCCCTCTGGCAATAAGCTTCCATTACCCACTGGTGTATGTGCTGAGCTGGTCTAACCACATAAATTAAAATGTAGAATAGGTTGGACCGTGTGGCACATTGATCGCCAGCTTCCTGGGGAACCACTGAACTAATCTCCATTGTGGCTGTACCAGTTTGCATTTCCACCAGCAATGAAGAAATGTTCTGCTTTCCCGGTGTGCTTGCCAGCATGTGCTGTCATTTATTTTATTGATCTTGGCCATCTGACTGGGGTAAGATAAAATCTCAAAGTAGTTTTAATTTGCATTTTCCTGACGGCTAAGGATGTTGAACATTTAAAAAAGCGTTTCTCAGCCATTTGTGTTTAATCTTTTGAGAACACTCTGTTTATTTATATACCTTTTTTTTTTTTTTTTGAAAAAAATTGGGTTGTTTTCCAGGTATTTATTTTTTAAGAAACTTCTTTGTATATTGTAGGTACTAACCTTCTATCAGAGGTGTAATTGGTAAAGATATATGTTCCGATTCTGTAGGCTTCTGCTTTATCTGAATGATGGTATCCTTTGCTATACAGAATCTTTTCTTTTTTTTTTTAAGCTTCATGAGGTCCTGTCAGTATCCTATTCAGAAAGCCATTTCCTATGTCAATGAGTCCTTGACTTTATCCCTCATTTTATCTTCTACCAGATTCAGGTTATATGGCCTTATGTTAAGGCCCTTGATTTATTAAGTTGTTGTTAATACGCTGGGTTTTGTCCAGTGTGTGGAATTATGTATGGGTCTTCAATTCTATTCCATTGGTCAACATGTTTGTTTTTATGCCAACACCTTGGTGTGTTTTAATTTCATTTGTTTATTTGTTTTGTTTTGTACTATGGCTCTGCATTATAACTTAAAATTTGGGATAATGAAACCTCCAACAGTTCTATTATTATTCAAGTTTGTTTTTTTGTTTGTTGCTATCCAGTGTGTATATGTTTCCATATGGAATTGAAGACCAGTTTTTCAATATCTATGAGGAAGTATATTGCAATTTCAATGGACATTGCACTGAACCTATAGACTGCTTTTGGTAGTATGGTCATTTTCACAATATTAATTCTATTGACTAACGAATATGGTAGATCTTTCCATTTTTCTGGTGGCTTCTTCTACTTCTTTCTTCAATGTCTTAATATTTTTAAGTGCAGATCTTTCACTTGCTTTGTTAGAGTTATCCAAGGATATTATTTTTTTGGGCTATTGTAAAAAATGAAGTTACCCTTATTTCTTTCACAGTATGTTTACCATTTGTATATAGGAAGGCTATATTGATTTTTGTGTGTGAATTTTGTATCCTGCTACTTTGCTGAAAGTGCTTATCAGCAATGTATTTAGAGTCTTTTATATATAAAATCGTATCATTTGCAAATAATAATACATTGACTTACTCCTTTCTTATTCAAATACCCCTAGTCTCTTTTAATTGTCTTAATGTTCTAGCTATGACTTAAGGCCATATTGAATAGATATGGAGAAAGTGGACAACTTTATCTTGATTTTGATTTCAATGGAAATAGTTTGAGTTTCTGTACATTTCAGTAGATGTTGGCCGTAGGCTTACTGTAAATTATGTTTATTATATTGAATTATGATTCTTGTATCCCCAGTCTCTCTAGGACTTTTATCATGAAAAGATGTTGGATTTTGTCAAAGGCCTTTTCTGCAGCTAATGAGACAATCATGTAATTTTTGTTCTTTAGTCTATTTATATAGTAGATTACATTAGTTGGTTTCTGTATATTGAACTGTATCTGTATCTAAAAGACTCTACAACTTACTACAGAGATATTTATTCATCCATGTTCATTAGGGCTCTACTCATAATAGCCAGAAATTGGAAACAGTCTAGATATCTATCAACTGATGAATGGATAATGAAAGTGTGGTAATACAAATTATAATATCATTCAGCTGTTTAAGAAAAATGAAATTATGAAATTCACAGGAATGTGGATGATGCTAGAAGCAATCATTTTGATTGCAGTTCTTAATTGGTCTAATTAATAAAAACCTGGAGTCAATTATAGAGAAAAATGCTGAGAGATCAGAGAGAAGGAGCAAGCCACAGCAACACCTTACCTCCTTAGCATCTCCGCAAACAATAGCGTGAGTTCCTGTTTCTGCCTGGTTATATCCTCTTCCTGCCCAACCATCTCCTTCCCATCTGTCTGTATAGACCTCTATACCTCTATGGTAAATTAATGGAAGGGTACATTCTATGACCTTCAGACAGGCTTTATTTGTACAAGCAAGATATCATCATAGTAAACCAGAACCCAAACAACAAACATGACATGTGTCCGCTTGTCTACTTATATGTGGAGGTTATCTTTAAATATATATATATATATGTATTTATCTAAATAACCACCACAGATTTTAGGTAGCTAATAAGGCATCTATAGGGCAAAGGAGATCTTCCAAGTTAGGGGAAATAAAATACAACGTTATAATGAGATAATGGAGACATTAGAATAGGAGGATTAAATAGGGAGAGAGATAAGGACAGGGTAAAAGAGGGAATATGGAGAGAGACAACTAATGCTAAAGGCCCTTTGAAAAACCATGTGTAAGCCTATTACTGTAGAAGCTCATACATAATATATAAAAAAGCTTATACATAAATATATAAAAGGAATTATATGGAATCTCATATGAGGGAGACAAAGCCCCAATCAGACATCTTATGACACCATGTAGAACTTCTACTATCAGGAATAGGTTGCATTATATTGAATGATTGGCAATAAGGGGTCCTATAGACCCCTCAAACATCACAGTCTATACCCGAGGCTATTGGTTATTCTCTACAATCTGATGGCAAGACCCTATTGGCAAGACACCACTTACTATTTTAGCAAATATGGAGGAGTCAAGCTGGTACACAGGTAGAAACTTCACTCCTACTGCAATCATCCACGATGCTGCAAGATACTTTGTATGCTACTAGAGGAGAAAAGTAATTATCAGTATCACCTAGCTACAACTCCTGTTACCTACCGCAGAAACCCTGCCTATGAAACATACTGGTGAAATAGTAGCACAAATGTTAAGGGAGTAACCAACCACTTTTTGATCGTATTTAAGGCTAACTCCATGAGATATAGCCCAAACATGACACTGATTAAGTGACTAAGGGCCCGATACCAAAGGACCATAGCAACAAAATGACTCTTAATGACATCTTGCTGTACCCACAGATCAGAGAGGTGCTCATCCCTCATCATAGAAGCTTCTTGTAGTAGATGGCAATTAACACAGAGATGCACAAACAGAAAATTTATAGACTTAAGAGATTTTGGAGCTCTCAGTCATAAATGGGGTGTCTTTATCAAACCCTTTCTCTCAAGGCTCAGGAATCTATGAAGAAGGTAAGAAGGAAAGATCACAGGGGTTTTAGAGACTGTGACATATTCATAATACCTGCATAGGTTCAAACCAGACAAAATCCCAGAACCAAGAAGGGGAAGTGGACACAAAGTCTCATCCTTAAGCAAGAAGCTATTTGCAATTGATAGGCACTGGCAAAGAGAAAATCAGCTTTCTCCAATGGAGTGACACTGGGTATATCAACCACATTCTACAGCAGGCCTCGTGGCAAGGAATAGTTGGCCAGCACTAAATGAATTCTGTAGTTTCTTTTTGTGTGTATGTGCATTTTTTTTGGTTTCGTTTTGGTGTTGTGAAGTATTATTTTAAAGAGTGTTATATTTGTTTCTGCTGTGGAACATTTGTTTAATGATGCAAAGATGTGCTGCTTTCTTTTATGTTGCATTTGATTAACTCTGTGAAGCTGTGTTACTGTGCCTGTCTAAAACACCAGATTGGTCTAATAAAGAGCTGAAAGACCTATAGCAAGGCAGGAAAAAGGATAGTTGGAGCTGGTAGGCAGAGACACTAAATAGAAGGAGAAATCTGGGAGGAAGGGATCAAGGTATAAGAAAAAAAGGAGCAAGAGACCAAGGAGCCAGAAAAGAAGGGACAAGCCACACAGCCATGGAATAAGAGTGAAATATTACAAAAGTAAGAAAATGTAAAAGGCTGGGCATTCATAAGTAAGAATAAATCTCCGTGTGTATTTATTTATTTGGGAGCTGGGTGGTGGTCCCACAAATGAGTAAAGAGCCCAAAGAATGAAAACCAAACAACTACATTTTGGCATTTTTTTCTTACTGGTTTTAGTTGTTTGTTCTTTCTGACTTTCATTTTTATTGAGAGAGAAATGAAGAGGGGGGAGGGACTAGGGAGGCGGGGACATCTAAGAGGAGTTGGAGGAGCGGAAAGAATATGATCAAACTGTATGAAAAATTTGCTAAAAATGTAAAATGTTGAAAAGGTAAAGCATTCAGGGCAGGACATTGTCATTTTTATTTTAATAAAGATTGCAGTGTACATTTTTGAGATATATAAACATACACAAACACATATTTAAAGTAATGTTATTTTTAGAAGTAACTGACCTGGGCATGGCAGGTAAATTATCATTCCATTAGCACAACTCTCTGTGATGCATTACAGATTTTACCAGCATGCAATACAAGCAGGCAACGAAAGCAGCCTACAATGAATTTCTTTTGCAATTAACAAGAAGTCCTGTGTATCTAATATGTGTTCACACTCTTGAAGGAACTTAGGTAATTGAGGAAATTTAAAACTTAGTCCAATTAAGAATGAAGCAGTGCAACATGCTGTGTTGTAGCTATTTGTCATTGAGAACAACAACTTAAATGGAGGAAAGATTTATTTTATTTCAGCTTCCCAAGTTCAGTCTGTGCTTAGCTGGTTCTACTACTTTCAGGCAGGTGGAAAGGCACAACCACATGACCGAAATAAGCAGAAAGAAGGAAGAGCTGGAGACAAGGCACATTGTCTAGGTGTACCCCTGGTGACCCACATCTTCAAAACAGACAAAACCTCTTCATCTCCACCACTTTCCAAATATGCCATTGATGAATCAATCAATACATTTATTACCCATAGTCCTCAGGATCCAATCATTTCCAGTCACCAAACATGAGACTGTGGCATGTGTTTCATATTTGAACTATGATGCATCAATATTAATACCTTGCATAACAGAATTAAAGTAGGAGAGAAAAAACTAGCATGTGATTATAGTTAGAGAAGGCAGTATTAGACTTCAAACCTCTAACCCCTTCACAACCACTGTAGCACTTGTTAGGGCTTAATAGCCCTGGGCTTTGGCTCCTCCCAGCTTCAAGATGACCTTTATAAGTCTAGTGTTCAGGCCCAATCTAGAACCAGGCTTATCCTTATAAATGGAGGTTCTAGGCAACTCAATATAAGACCAGTCCCTGTGGATTGAGGTTACAGGGAGGTCCCTAAATATTCTATCTCCAGGACAATCTAGACCCCACCCTCATGGATTCAGTCTCAGGGGAATCCCGGAGGATACAGACACTGGGCCCATTGAGGATCTCATTAGTCCCTGTAGACTTGGGTTTAAGGCCCGCCATAGCCCCTTGTCAAATCCTGTGAACACTGGATTCAGGCCTGCCTTGAAGAATATAGATTCCAGTTCCATTCCAGAAGACCTAAGGACTAGTCCATTTTAGTGGATTTGGGCTTCAGGCCTGCCCCACAGCAGATCCAGGCACCAGGGCAGTTAGTTCAAGGATTCCACTGGCAAGTCTGCCTGTACCTCACACCAGACAGTCAGCCTAGAGTCTATTTAGGGGATGTCTGCAGCAGAGTGTTCCCAGGCACACCAGTCTACAAAGCATTGCTTCTAAATGCAGTCATTAAGGCACTGCAGCAGGGTCACAAACATTTAGGGAGCTGTAGCATCGGCAAGATGGGTGAGCATACCTGCCTGGCGGTTTCCTCCCTTAGTAAAGGATCCAAGCAAGGAAGTAACTGCCATTTCATTGAAGCATGCAGGAGGGACCTTGCAAAGATGTGTTTAAAGATACACCATGGCCTCATACAAAAGGCTATCTATCTATGTTCTTACTCTCAAGATCAACTCTGTACCAAGAGTGATGCTTCTTAGTAGATGAGGCATAAGCAGCAATTCCCATACTATATACAGCTGAGACATTTATTGGTGGAGAACATTGTGACCCTAGGAGAATCTAAGACCAATTTTGGGAGCTGCAGGCTTACCACAACAGTACTTTATCCTGAAAAAAGAGACTACATACTCTACATTGTGGCTCTCATAATGAGACTCTTGCTGCCTGAGCATTCTTGGGGTTTCACCAAACCCATGATCTTTGAAGCAACCAGGAAACTGCTTTCAGGAGATTCATTTATTTATCCCTATGAATCTGCCAGGAGGCTCTACCCACCTCCTACAGTTCCTGAAAGCTCCTGGGAGCTTACTTTGAGTTGTTCATTCTGTGGAGGTTTTCAAGAAAACAATTGGGCCTTCCCAACCATCTATCCCCAACCCCCAGAACATCAGAAGGGGTCAACTGACCTTTTCCACACACCCCTGACTCCAAGAAGCAGCCAGGCAGTCCTATCTATCTTATAGACAGTGAACAGAAAATAATCACAAATTAGACTAGGTAACTCACTTTAATGTGAACTGTTTAAATACCTACACCACCCCCTGTGCCATTCCCCATCCATTTCCGAGGAAGGGTGAGGTCTTCCAGGAGGGATCATCAAAAGCTGTCAAGTCATTTGGGGTAGGGACTGGGCCCTCCCTTGTGTCTCTAGGCTAAGGGAATATCCCTCCATGGGGAGTGTGTTCCCAAACTCCTTTTGTGTACCAGAGATACATCCTGGTTCTACTGTCAGAGGTCCCATAGGATGCCCAGGCCTTCTAACTGAGACCCAAGTACAGGGGGTCTGGGTAGGTCCTATGCTGGTTTTCCAGCTATCAGTCTGTGGCTCATGAGCTCCCCCTTGTTCAGATCAGCTGTCTTTATGGGTTTCTGTAGCCTGGTCTTGATCCCTTTTCTTATCACTTCTCCCTTTCTGTAACAGGATTCCAGGAGTTAGGCTCAGTGTTTAGCTGTGGGTGTCTGTTTCTGCTTCCATCAGCTACTAGATGAGGGCTTCAGGATGGCATAGAAAGTAGTTATTAATCTCATTATTAGGGAAGGGCATTTAAGGTAGCCTCTCCACTATTGCTCAGATTTTTAGTTGGGGTCATCCTTGTAGGTCTCTGGACATTTCCCTAGTGCCAGTTTTATGGTATTATGGTATCTTTTTTCTTGCTCTTGTCTATTCATCCCTTGACTCAATCTTCCTGGTCCCTCATGTTCTCCTCTCCTCCCCTTTTCTTTCTCCTAACTTCCTCTCCACTCACTGCCCCTCAATATGCTCAGGAGATCTTGTTCCTTTCCCCTTCTGTGGGGGACCATGTATATCTCTCTTAGGGTTTCCTTTCCCTCTGAGTAGTATTCCATTATGTAAATGTACCAAATCTTCTTTATTCATTCTTCAGTTGAGGGGCATCTAGGTTGCTTCCAGGTTCTAGCTATTACAAATGATGGTGCTACAAACATAGTTGAACAGATGTCTTTGTTGCATGGATGTACATCTTTTCGGTATATGCCTAAGAATGGAATTTCTGGGTCATATGATAGACTGATTGCCATTTTCCTGAGGAACTGCCATACTGATCTCCAAAATGGCTGTACAAGTTTGCACTTCTACCGAGAGTGGAGGAGTGTACCCTTTTCTCCAATCCTCTCCAGCATAAACTAACTGTCATTGTTATTTCTGATTTTAGCCAATCTGACAAGAGTAAGATGGTATCTGAAAGTTGCCCCTGATGGTTAAGGATGTTGAGCAATTTCTTAAGTGTCTTTCACCTATTTTGGATTTCTCTTTTGAAAAATTCTCTATTCAGTTATGTACCCCACTTTTTAATTGGATTATTTTGTGTTTTGGTGACTAGCTTCTTTAGTTCCTTGAATATTTTTGAGATCAACCCTCTGTCAGATGTGTGGTTGGTGAAGATCTTTTCCCAGTCTGTTGGCTGCTGTTTTATGTTGTGGACTGTGTCCCATGCCCTACAGAAGTGTCTCAGTTTCAGGAGGTCCCATTTATTAATTGTCAATCTCAGTGTTGGTGCTACTGGTATTATGTTCAAGAAGCAGTCTTCTGTACAATTCGTTCAAGGGCATCTCCCACTTTCTCTTCTAAGAGGTTCACTGTGTCTGGATTTATGTTGAGGTGATAGATATGGATTTATCTGCAGTCTTCTACACACCAGCATCCAGTTGTGCTAGCACCATTTGTTGTGGATGCTGTCCTCTTTCCATTGTCTAATTTTAGTTGTTTTGTCAAAAATCAGGTGTTCATAGGTGTGTGGATTAATATGGAATTTTTGGTTCAATTCCATTGATCTTTCAGGCCAATACTAAGCTGTTTTCAGGACTATAGCTCTATAGTAGAGCTTGAAGTCAGGGATGGTGATGTCTCTGCAAGTTCCTTTATTGTCCAGTGTAAGGAGTAGGTTTTTCCGCCCGCTGCCTGATCTTGTCCCGCTGCCGCGCCAGCCCCAATTAACACACTGAGACTCTATATTTGATATAATGCTGTTGGCCAGTTACTTGTTTCTTATCAGCTACCTCTGTCTTAAGTATTAACCCATTTCTGTTAATTTCATATTTCACGCGGTCTCCTCTTACCAGACAGCCAACTGACATCCTGCTCTCTCCAGACTCTCCATCTTGACTCCTCCTTCCTATTTCCTCTTTCCTCTTTGTCTCCTAGTCCCACCTATCTTGCTTTCCTATTGGCTAACAGTACTTTATTCATTAAACCAGTATGACAAACATATATACAGAATGATATTTCCCATCAGTAATAAATAGACTAAAGTACTTTATCTGTTTTCATCAGCTACTAGATGAGGGCTCTATGATGGTGGATAAGTTAGTCAACAATCTTATTATTAGGGAAGGGCATTTAAGGTAGCCTTTCCACGGTTTTTCTAATGTTGTATCTTCAGGGCTTTGGATGGTGCTTCATATAGTTGTTCCTGCAAAATTTGCAATGTGTATTAAGATAAATTGAGTGAGTTATTAAATACTTCATTGTCCATCCCTAGAACACATCTACAAGAAAAAATCTGGAAACAAACAACCACCAGCAACAAAAACCTTGCTGGATGATGGAAAGATCTTATAACTAGCCAGGCTCTGGATTCAATTCTGCCAACCTCAGAGAAGGCTGCTCTACCTGGAAAAGTCTCAGGTGGGTACATTCAAACAAGCTATGAGACTAACTTTCTTTCTAGAGTTCCTCTGAAGTGAGCTGGAGCCAATTTGTAGTAACTCTTGAGGGATCATTATTGAAATTTCAGGGTGCAAGCTGGCAAGCAGGTTGTGAAGCCAGAATTGGGTATGGTGGGACTGTTTTAACACAGAAAGTTGTAGGCTCTAGACTTCACCTGTCTGTTTTCCCACACTCACATCCAGCCTGGGAGAACTGCTTCTTGGCTACCACCCAGCAGGACCCAGAAGCAGGTGTACTTAAATCAATACATCATTTTCTACTACATAGGGGAAATTAAAATACACAAACAAACACTGAGTTCTATTCAGATTTATTGGTTGACAGAGAGATGTAGTAGGGTTTTTGTTGTTTTTATTTCTGTTGTTGTAGCAAATTCCTACAAACTTCATGGGTTAACACATTAAAAGTCAATTATTTTCCAGTTAAAAAGTTCATAAAGCTTCCTGGAAGAATCTATTTTTTTTAAAAGAAATAATTTTGAGGTCACTCATAGCCATTGACTCACGGGTTCCTTCTTCAAATCACTCTATTCTTCCATATATCACAATTCCTGTTTCTGATTCCTGTTTCTCTCTTGTAAGAGCTCCTGTAACTATCCTGACCCCCCAACATCTTTGGGAGTACTATTTAATATATTACAAGTGACATTTAACCTTGATTGGACATTGGAATCATCTAGGGAGATTAAAAAATTCTGATGCCCAGGCTGCCTCCCAGAATAATATATTCAGAGTTTCTGAGTATGGAACCATGCTATTTGCTATCAGAAATTCTTCAGGAAATTCCAGTGTGGAGTTAAGAGTGGAAAATTGCATCAGCAGCTTCAGAATTGGTACAAGTGTGCATGCTTAAAACGATAGCCAATGGTTTGGTAGCTTTGGTAGTACATGCCTTTAATCCTAGCACTCAGGAGGCAGAGGTGGGAGGATCTCTGTGAGTTCAAGACCAGCCTTGTCTACAGATTGAGTTTCAGGACAGCCTCCAAAGCCACAGAGAAACCCTGTCTCGAAAACAAACAAACAAACAAACAAACAAAGAAAAACAAAACAAAAACCCAATAGCCAGCTGCAAAGTCAGAGTAGTGTGAGCTCCTGGGATCAGGGCATCATCTGTCTTTCACCTACAGGACAATGTCTGTTAAGCAATTAAAAATACTCCTCCTCATGCTCTTTTTCTCATTGCGTCCTGCTGGAAGATGCCATCAAGACAAAAATAAAGGAGAGCTTGTGTTATTTCAGCCAGGGGAATCTGTGTGCTCTCTTCACCCACTGATCAGGTGGTTGACTCATTTCTTTCATGGGGTGGCTTCTTCCTTAGTCTCTCTCACTCTCTCTCCACCCCTCAATTTCTACAGAGTTTCTCTGTGTACCAGCCCTGGCTGTCCTGGAACTAGCTCTTGTAAGCCAGGCTGGCCCGAACTCTTTTGAATTTCTCATGTTGCTCTCTGCTTCTCCCGTGACCTTCAAAGCAACCTATAGTATCTTCCATTCAGAAGAAAATACTGTCCTACAGTTACAAAATTCTGAGCATTTTAGGCTGAAGGAGACAGTGCTCATCCTTAGGGATAAGCCAAATTAGTCTGAGTCAAGATTTTCTTTTTACCACAGAAACACACTTTTTTGTATAGCTTTATTCCAGCTGTATTGATGTATAATCAACAAAATTACACACCTACAGTGTAATATGATTAGACATATTTATGTATTACAAGATGATTTCCATAATCAAATCAGTCAACACATCCCGCATCTCCTACAGTGATCTCTTAGGGCTTATAGTAAGAATATTCTCCTAAAAATTTTGGACGTATAATATTTATCAACCATGGTCACCACACCAAAGATTTGACACACAGGAATGATTCACCTTAGAACTTTATCTTTGGACCTCTTGACTAGCATCCCCTTACCTGTTTGTGAAGCAGTGTAGTGAAGAAACTGCCAAAGTGGCCATTCTATTAGCGGGGAGGTGTTCTTGTGGGTAAGAGAGAGAAAATATCCAGAGACATCTGAAAAGAGTCCAGACTAGAGAGGAAAAGAAAGAGACAGGTTCGGTCCAGGCCTATCTATGGGGGCTAGGGGTGGATGGTAATGGAAAATGTGGCTTATAAGGAAGACAAGTGGGTGCGGGAAGCCCATGAGCTGGAACAGGCATGAGAGTTTAGGGTAGAGGTGGGAATGGTGAAAGGGACCAGGATGCTAATGTGGACTTTGAAATGTATTATGGGTACTTGTGAATAGGTACTGTAGGAACCGGAGGTCAGCATAGATTTTAATAGGTTGACAGGCACCAAAGGTATATGTCAATGGAGAGTCATATGTCCCATTCTGCCAGAGGCAAGGGGAATGGCTCCTTCGGGCAGACAGAAAACCCATTTTACAAATTTAGGGGGGATGCTGCTTTTATTTAACTGTCAGACGTCTTCTGTAGTTCATCTTGAGCTTATTTCTGGATACACGCACTCCCTAAGGCCTAACATCCCCATTTCTCCTACTAATTACCAAACAACAACTCTTCAATATTTTTGGCTTCTACATGTTAAAGGGGGCCCTACAGCATTTGTCTTCCTGTGCCTGGCTTATTTAATTCAACATAGTGTCCTCTAGATCTATATGAGTTGTGAAAATTGACAAAAATTTCTTCTTTTTATGTTGAATAATTGCTCTGTGCATACTATTTTTTTAGTGACCCATTCATCTTCCATCCATGGATTATCATATATAGTCTGTTGGGCTATAGTGAACTTAGTGCAGATGCCTCTTTGAGATGTTAGTTTTGTTTCCTCTGAATATATGCTTATACATTGGGGATGATGAATCCTGCTGAAGCCCTAACATTTTTTTCCCTTTTTTAAAAAATTTAACTTTGAAACAAGATTGTTTTACATGTCAATCCCAGTTCCCTCTTCCTCCCGTGCCCCTTCCCCACGGATCCCCTATCTCATCCCCTTTCTGCTCCCCAGGGAGGGTGAGGCCTTCCTTGGGGAGTTTTCAAAGTCTATCATATCATTTGGAACAGGTCCTAGGCTCTCCGCCATGTGTCTAGGTTAAGAGAATATTCCTCTATGTGGAATGGGCTCCCAAAGTCCATTCATATACTAGGGATAAACACGAATCCACTACAAGAGGCCCCATAGATTGCCAAGGCCTTCTAACTGACACCCATGTTCAGGGGGGTCTGAGTAGGTCCTGTGCTTGTTTCCCAGCTATCAGTCTGGGGTCCATGAGATCCCCCTAGTTCAGGTAAGATGTTTCAGTGCATTTCTCCAGCCTGGTCTTGACCCCTTTGCACAACACTCCTCCCTCTCTGCAACTGGATTCCAGGAATTCAGTTCAGTGTTTAGCTGTGGGTGTCTGCTTCTGCTTCCATCAGCTACTGGATGAGGGCTCTAGGATAGCATATAAGGTAGCCATCATCTCATTATTGGGGAAGGGCATTTAAGGTAGCCTCTCTACTATTGCTTAGATTCATAGTTGGGGTCATCCTTGTAGATCTCTGGACACTTCTCTAGTGCCATATTTCTCTTTACACCTATAATGCCTCCCTCTATTGTGGTATCTCTTTTCTTGTTCTCCTTTGTTCTGCCCCCAACTCAATCTTCCTGCTCCCTCATGTCCTCTTCTCCCCTTCTCTTTCTCTTAACTCCCTCTATCCTCCCATCATGCTCCCAATTTGCTCAGGAAATCTTGTTCCTTTCTGCTTCTGTGGAGGACCATGTATGTCTCTATTAGGGTCCTCCTTGTTTCCTAGCTTCTCTGGTGGTGTGAATTATAGGCTGGTTATCCTTTGCTCTATGTCTAAAATCCATATATGAGTTGAGTACATACCATGTTTGTCTCTTGATGACTGGGTTACCTCACTCAGGATGGTTTCTTCTAGTTCCATTCATTTGCTTGTGAATTTCAAGATTCCATTTTATTTTAACCACTGTGTAAATGTACATTTTCTATCCATTCTCCAGTTGAGGGGCATCTAGGTTGCTTCCAGGTTCTAGCTATTACAAATAATGCTGCTATGAACATAGTTGAACAGATATACTTGCTGTATGAATGTGCATCTTTTGGGTATATGCCTTAGAGTGGAATTGCTGAATCTTGTGATAGACTTATTTTCATTTTCCTGAAGAACCGCCATAGTTACTTCCAAAATGACTGTACAAGTTTGCACTCCCACCAGCAGTGGAGGAGTATTCTGCTTTCTGCACATCCTCTCCAGCATAAACTGTCTTTGGTGTTTTTTATTTTAGCCATTCTGACAGGAGTAAGATGGTATCTCAGAGTTGTTTTGATTTGCCTTCCCCTGATGAAGCCATAACTTTCAACTTAATTTATATCTTCCATGTGATTCTCCAAAAATTCACATTCCTACTGTCCAACAACAAATTAAAAATTCTATAGCAACTGCCTAGAGAGGGATAGATATATTAGGTGGAAAAAGAGGTTATTGTACTGTGAATGCAAGCATTCCACTGGGCACATAGAAGAGGAAAGGCAATGTTGAAGAGAATCCCCCCTGCTGCTTTGGCCATACTTCCCTAGTCACAGTTGGTTACTTTCTTGTTTGTGAGCCTTCCAGGAAACACACTCTTCTGTCTGAGACATTTGTCAATTTGATGTTTTCTTCTTTGGTGCTTTTTATCCTAAGTTGTCTCCTCAGCTAACTCCTTCAGTATTTGTAACCTTTTCCCCAAGGGCTACCCTATCATGTGGCTTATCTTAGTTATTCAATTGCTGTGATGTAATGGCTTGACTGAAAAGCAAGTTAGGGAGGAAAGGGTTTATTCAGCTTTACACTTCCAGATTATAATCCATCATTGGAAGAAGTCAGAGCAAGAACTCAAACAGGACTGGAACCTTGAGGCAGGACCTGATGCTCAGGAGGAATCCTGTTTACTGGTTTGCTACTCTGACTTTCTCAGTCTGCTTTCTTACAGAGCCCAGGACCATCAGCCCAAGGATAATACCACCTACCATGGGCTGGGTCCTCCCCACTTTGATCACTAAATGAGAAAATAACTTATAGCTGGATCTCAGGGAGGCATTTTATCAATTGATACCCCTTCTTCTCTGATTACTTTAGTTGTGCCAAGTTGAGACACAAAACCAGTCAGTATATGACTGCTCCCAGAACTTTCTAAAATATTAAGTACAACATAGTAACATTTATGTAAGACACTACTTTCCTTCTTGATTTTTGTCTCTGCCTGGCAGTGCATAAGCCCTTCTAATGAAGGACCTTTGTCTATTCTATTCACACATGAACTTCAAGCCTGCAGACCTGATCAACAATTTTGAATGAATGAATGGGAAAGGAATTCCAAGAGAATATAGAGAAATAGAGGAAAAAACTAGGGACTCAAGCAACAGTCACAGCATGAGGACCATAAGATTTGACGTGTAGGATTGGTAAAAACTTATATCCATGCTGGTGAGAGAGGAGATATATAAAGAAGTCAGATTTGAGGGACGAGGGTGAGGTGTCAATGCAGTTTTGATTAAAGCTAAAAGGGAGGAATTATGGTCCAATGGAAGAGACTTATTACTCCGGAGGAACCCAGAAAGGTGGAAGACAGTAATTTAACTTGAGCACTGGACATAGAAGCATCCAGGTACTAATCATTTATAAGCTAAAAGTTCAGGGCTTTGGAAGAATGCTGGAGAAGACAAAAGGGCATTTAAGGAGAGTGCTGACAAGCAGTGCCTGGAAAGAATTGTGCTTAATATATTTATACCTGAACTGTCACCAAAAATGGTAATGGTGGGATTGAGTGCTTTAATTAAATCTGAGCTGTGCTGACCATACAATGTGGAAGCCTAAGTGTTATGGTCCTTCAGTGTACTGTGATTTGTATCTGAAATTTCCACACTCGCTGGCAGTTCATCTGGCTCATGTATGCTGCACTGCTCTGAACAAGCAGAGGTTGTGACTGGGTAATGTTAAGAGAAGCAGTCTGGAGGGAACTCTTCCAGAATGCTAGAAACAGGAAATAAGGTATTCTACAGCCTGGTCCACGAAGCCAAGTGACTGTCATCTTCATAAGACTAGTGTCTGTGTCATCAAGATCTTCACAGCTGAACTTGATAACTGTTAACATTCCTTCGTAGAAGGGGTGTGAGGACCTTTGGACCCTCACTGGAATATCCAGCCACTCCACTCAGCCAGTTGTATGGAAGTTTCTCATAATTTCATGAGGCTTCAGGGCCTTAGAGAGGGGCTAGCAGACAGGTCACAGGAAAGCTAGGGAGAGGAGTTCCATATAGGCAGCCTTGTGGAAGCCATAATCCATGCTGGGCAAAGACTTTCCAGTGCAGTTCTTCGGGGTCCCCATGCTCCTGTCAGTAACCTCCCCGCTGTGCTCTGTAGGTATGTCCAATAAACTCATTGGTTCCCTAGGGAAATTTGATAGAATCAAACTTTGTTTTTTGGATTGTCCTTATTATTGTTTTGGAAGGATGGTGATGTTAAATGTTGACCAGGCACACACAGAGAGGGGGGAGGGAGGCAGGGAGGTAGGAAATATCTCTCTACCCAATCAGGACCAGTAGGGACTATATTTGAGGTTATTTCTATTTGTTTATGAAATTGAGCAGAATGGCAAGCACATAAAACTGACAGCATTGACATTTAGAGATGGCCGGTGGCATCTTTTGCAAGAGTCCAAGGAGAGTGGATTTGAAAGGGAATTGTGTTGTTGGTTGTTTTTCACTCTTTTGGCTCTTTGTGTGTGTGTGGGGGGGGTAGGCGGGGCTGTTGGCCATCTTCCAAATAAATCACAGGAAGTCTTATTCTTTCTTATAAATGTCTGGCCTTAACTTGGCTCGTTTCTAGCTAGCTTTTCTTAAACTATCCTGCCTTTGCTTCTGGGCTTTTATCTTGCTGTATTTCTGTATACCTTTCTCCGTGGCTTGCTGTGTAGTTGGGCAGCTGGCCCCTGAGTCTTCCTCTCTTCTTAATCTCTGTTACTCTCCTCCCAGATTTCTTCTTCTATTTATTCTCCTGCCTGCCAGCCCCACCTGTCCTTTCTCCTGCCTTGCTGTTGGTCATTCAGCTCTTTATTAGACCAATCAAGTGTTTTAGACAAACAAGGTAACACAGCTTCACAGAGTTAAACAAATGCAACACATCTTTGCATCATTAAACAAATACTTCACAGCATAAACAAATATATCACATCTTTAGCTAATATTCTACAACATAATTGTAATTGTTTTCTACCCACTGGGAAGGGCGTGCAGACATATCACCTGACTGGAATTAGACACTTGCTTGAATCTCATCATGGGAAGGCAGTTTTAAAAGTTGTCCACTGTGACTGGGTCCTCAAGACAACTGTAGCAGTTATCTTCACACTATCTGGCCACATTTAGCAAATCAAATAATCCCACTTGTTCCCAGATTAAGGGTGTTGGAGGGATAGAGGGAAGCGGATTAAAAATCCAGGAGAATGGACAAGGGCTTGTGGCTGAAGCTTCCTTTAGCATGTTTGCTAGGTAATTCCTTCTGGAATTGCTTTTGAAAGTAAGCAAATGACAGCTATCACTGTCAGCAAAACTTTTGAAGTCAGAGCCCTTCTTGTTCCCGAATCTTACTGATGAGCTTTGATCACTGGCATCATCCCAAACTTGTTTGGCTTTGATTGCTGACATAATGGAAATGTTGTTATTTTCAGAAAACTCTACAGGTAGGTTTCAAATAACCTAATTAGCATTGAGGTTAATTAATAGGGAGGGAATTGGTCTCATGAAAGAAGGGCAGATACGTACACAGTGTCATTATACACTGACTGCTGGAAACTGAAAGAGGAGAACATAGGCTGTGGGGACTGGATAGCTGGTTCTTCACTGGATTAATAAGATTAAGCTGTACATATTGAGAAATCGCATAGTAAGTCTGATGTGTTTTATTATGAAGAACATCTTGGAAGGGTTGGGAAAATGACTCAGAGTGCTTGCTCTGCAAGCGTGAGTACCTAAGGTCAAATGCCTGGAGCCTATATACAAAGCCAGGTATAGCCACATGTGCCTGTAACCACAGCCTTGGGGAAGAGAGACAGATCCTCAGAGTCATCCAGTTTAGCCACGAAATGATGAACATCTGGTCTGGTGAGTAACCCTGTCTGATGACAGTAACATAAAGAGCAATAGAGAAAGAGAGCCTATAGCCTGTTCCAGTCTCCACACACTTACACACACATGCAGGCTCCTCCACATCTATACACTCACATGTATGTACCATATACACCACACACACACACACACACACACACACACACACACACACACACACACACACCCCACATGCATTCTAGAAACAGCCCAAATTCTTTTCAGCACTAATACAATAGACAATATTTCCCTTGTCTCCATTATATAAACTTTGCTTTTGGGAGCTAGAACTTTAGAAGCTGGAGGATGGGACAGCTTTCATGAAATGAACCCACTTGTATGATGATTTCAGATTAAACACCAAGCATAGTAGCTCCATGAGTAGCTGCTATACTGGACAACAGTGAGAGCAGTATTTGTTTTGTTGACACAAAGATAGAATTTATAGTTATGTGTGCAGGTCAGATTTTGTCAACTTGAGACACACTAGAGTCACTCAGGAATAGGGGAATCTCAGTTGGAGTATTGCCTCATTTGATTAGCCTGGGAGGAATTTTTTTAATTGATGGTTGATAGGGGAGGGTTCAGCCCCCTCTAAGTGGTGCCACCCCTGGGCAGATTGTGTAGGAAAGCAATCTGAGAAAACTGTGGAAGTGAGCCCTATGCAGAGACCCTTCATGGTTTTTGCTTCGGTTCCTGCCTGGGGTTCCTGCTTGAGCTGCTTCCCTTGATGATGGAGTCCAACCTGTAATACATACTAACCCTTCCTCTGGTTGGCTTTTGCCAGTGTTTAATCACAACTGCAGGCAACAAACCAGACCATAATGTTACTCATATTTTATCATTTGCCTCAACAATATTACTCACTATATAGTTTAGCTCTCTGAACAAAGATTATACCAGAAAAATGATGCAATATCTGGGTGCCATTTTGAGAATTCTAACAAAGAGTAAAGTTCAGTATGTGAAAAGACTGGCTTGTAAATCTGTGATTTCAGTTTCAACCTGAAATGGAACCTGGTAAACAAATGTTCTCTGGTTCTATGTGTGGCCGAGTCTCCATTCTGAAGAATGGATCTGTTTTTACTCATTTTTGTGAATTCCATAAGTGTAGCACATTAGGGAGTATCTTGACAAAGAGATAAACCACCAGCCAGTCCAACACTGGAGCAGCACAGCCATGATGATGGAGGGAGTTAAAGAATGAAAGCTGCAAGATGCCTGAAGCTCGAGAAGCGGGGAGGGGGGGGCAAATAATACATTTTGAGAGTGAGACATTTGGGGAAACAGAAACAGAAAGTACAATGAAGAAAGGGTATGAAGAAAATTTTAGTGAGACGGTTGCAGATCAGGAAACCATAATTTTGGAAGACTCGAAAGGGCAGAGTGAAAATGATAGCTATGGATATGATCCCAGAATATCCAAGGGAAAGAATTTCCAGGAGGATGGCTGGGGGAAAGAAAGGAAGCTGTGGGAAGACTCTAGGAGCCAAAAATAAATCCGACTTTTCAGTCTTGTCTAATTTCTAGATAAAAGTTCCTTTTATGGGGGAAATACCAATCTATATCTCTTCTTGTCAGACTGAGCGTTTGACCAGACTGCAGCCTACTTCTGTTGGCAGTCTTCAAGTCTGGATGGCACCATGTGCTGGGGACAGCCTACTATTGCACCATGATGATGGGAATTGTGAGGTTAAAGCTTCCCACCTCTGCAAGAACAGTTTGTCGATGCTTAGAGTTGGTATCTGCTTGCTGTTTGCAAAGCGCTTAGTTGTGAGTTCCTCTTGAGGTCCATTTAGCTGGCTGCCTACTATTTCTGATGGCAACTATGAAGACATCTGGAGATTTCTTTCGTTTTCTAACGTTTTTCCTCCTGACCATTCCTTCACTTCCTGTGGCCTGTTATTACATTGACTTATTATTAAGTGACCCTCAGATCTTGTGGATGTACAGCGTTAGCAAGAAAGGTATCGCTGGCTGGGCGTTGGTGGTGCACGCCTTTAATCCCAGCACTGGGGAGGCAGAGGCAGATGGATCTCTGTGAGTTCAAGGCCAGCCTGGTCTACAGAGCAAGTTCCAGGACAGCCTCCAAAGCTACACAGAGAAACCATGTCTTGAAGAAAAAAAAAAAAAAGATAAAAGAAAGGAATTGCTGGGGTTGGAAACAGACTGCGAATGTCAACACTTGCCCTTTAAGGAGAGAGAGAGAGAGAGAGAGAGAGAGAGAGAGAGAGAGAGAGAGAGAGAGAGAGAGAGAGAGAGAGAGAGCAAAAAGAGGGAGCCATTATAGACTAGTTTATTTTTAATAAGACTTAAGCTTCCTCCATGGTTTTTATGAATCATAGCTCATTTCATTTATCCTCCACTCCCTTTTCTTCCTCCTTTTGATAAGATCTTGCTATGTTGGCTGTGTTCCTTAGGCTAGCCTTGGAGTAATTGTCCTCCTGCCTCAGCTTCCAAGGTATCTGGAATTTTAGGTTTGTGCCATCGCATCTGGTCTGAATAGCACATTTCCCAATGTTGAATACTATTATATTATTTAGAGAATTCACCATTTATTTACTCATTCATCTACTAAAGAACATTTTATTTCTAAATTTTAGCAATTATGGGGAAAATTCTGCTACACATATTATGTTCATAAATGTTCAACTCCTCTAGAAAAACACCACGAGGCACACACAGTTCCTGGAATATAGGGTAAGAGTGTGTTTAGTTTTGTTAGTCACATGTCTCCCACAGTGACTGAGCTATTTTTCCTTCCTCCAGTAATGACTGATCATCCCTGATGTCTTGCATCTTCACTAACCATTGGTGCTGTAAACATTCTGGTTTTTGGCCAATCTGATAGGCATGCAGTGGAATCATAAAGTTTTGATTTGAAATTTCCTGAGAACATATGGGTAAAACCCTTTCTTAAGCAAATTTTCCATTTGTTCATCTTCTCTTTTCTATGTGCATCCTCTTTGGTGAGATATCTGGTAAGGTCTTTGGCCAATTTTTATTTTATTATTCTTTTCCCCTTGTTTTTGTTCCTTGAGAATGTAACACCGGTGTTCAATGAAATAATTATATTCTCTCCCTATTTACCTGTCCAATCCACCTCCTAACTCAATGTTGTTATCTTCATTGTCTTACTGTTCTTATTGTCCTCTTTCCCCCTTTTCTTCCCTAAGTCAATTAATTTAGTGTTGTTCATGTGTTCATGGGTGTGGGGCCATCCACTGAAGCATGGACAACCTACAAAATGCCATACCTTCAAAGAAGGGTGCTCCCTCCCCCAGCTGCTAGTCAACTAGTTTAAACTGTTTTCATTTTTTATTTTCAGCCCCTTTTAAAATTAAGTTGTTAACTTTTAGTTTTTTGTGTGCATTTTATATAGTAGACTTTCTTTATCTGTTTCCTTTTGCAAAAACAACCCCTAGGTCTACCTTATCTTCTTATCCTTTGGATATTATCTTTCACAAAGCAAAAAAAAATTAAACTTTAATAGAAATCTCTCTATCTGTCTATCATATATGTCCTTGAATGTGCCTATGTGCCCCTGCTTTAGTATCTACTGTGTCATTGTGGTAAGATCTCCCTTAAAAAATGATTATCAGTGTGGTTTAATCAATATGCACATGCAAACTTATCACATCCCTGTGTCTTCAGTGCCATAGCAACCCTATCACATTCTTGTAACCTTGATCATGGTAGATGAAGAACAGACTAGTATTGGGCCTGGCAAAATTTTTGGAGTTGGCTATGCCTAAGATGGATAAGTCACTGTTCCTGGTGCCTTATCAACATGATTGAATTCCTACTAGTCCTGAACCATGACTACTATTATCATTTATTCCTATTTTACTAATGGAAAATCTGAGACAAAGAAAGGGAAAGGCCATATTTTTAGAAAATTGTTGTGTGGATTTTAACCAGTTCACTATGATCTTAACCACTCTGATGTAACAAAAAAGGAGTTGACACATCCTCTGAGGTTATAGAGAAACTGAATCTACAGGGTCTGTTGACAGGTTATACTTGGAATGTGAGAAACCAAGTAGGGTTCAATGACTGATCCTTCTTGTGGCTTGAGAAAATGTTAGGGTGTGCTGGCACATATACACACACACACACACACACACACACCATGATTCTGGGACAAGAGTGGCTTCATTAAGCACACAGTATATAGCAAAGCATATTTTGAACAACTGTGGTAGCTTCACATGAAACTATCCAGAAAGCAGGTCTTGGAATTTACCAGAGAAGTCAAAGAATAATGTCTACTGAGAAATAAATGACTAATAATGGAAAAGTGGGAACATTCAGCCTGGAAATTACAGAAGACAGCATAGTATAAACCTTGAGCTTTACCACTCTGAGTGCTTTGGACTTTTGAGTCTATCTCTTCCTGTAGAGGTTGTAAAATCTCTCCCTCACAGAGTAGTTCTGTGTTTCTAGTGGTTCTATGTTTCTTGTCCTTGCAAACTTTTATAATAGTATATTTTGGTTCATAATATGATACATATTATACATAACACTTTCACTTAGGGCAGGTTTTTTATTTTAATTTTTATTATTAATTTTTAATAAAGAAGCCTAAGTTCTTTCTTTTTACCTCTGTATTTTGTCTCTCTACCCCTCCCTGCCCTATCATCTACCACAACATGACAATTTGGGTGAATCCGTTCATATGGCAGGACCCTCTGTAAGTCACATCTGATTTTGCTATAGTAACACAAAGTCAGATAATAACTTTCCCCACTACACTCAGATCCCTTTATATAGCTGAATATTTTTTTGTTTTTCTTTTGTATGTGTTTCCCCTTTCTGAGCCTGTGCTGTGGGTCTATAACAGTGGGTAAACAGTGCAAAGTGTTAATCCTCTTTAGAAACTTGGAACACAGATAACAACTGGTATCTAATAAATTCTATACCTTTCAGGGTTTCCCATCCCCCTTTTAGACTTGATTCCATCATGACTGGGTATATGACATGTGAGGAAGGACTTTTGAGGGGGAAGAGGAGAGGATGGTATCATTATCAAACTTGGGGAGAAGTTTACAACCTGTGTGCCAAGTCAGGTCTGCTCAATTTTCTTCAAAAAAGGGGTCAGATTAATAGCTGAAAACAGACAGGCTATTTATTCAGTGTGGCCATATTGGAAGACAGACAAAGAGGTCCGGCAAATGCCTCAAGTCAAGTCTGTCTTCTGGGTCCTGAAGTGAGATCAAAATTGGAATCGAGGGCCAACTATACACATCCAAGCAGTCCTGAGTAAAGTGTGGTCCCCACTGTTGTTGACCCATTGTGATGAGGGTTTCAATCTCATCAGGCAGAACTGTGTGAAATCTGTTCTTGAGAGGCAAGTTCCCCATCTATCTGGCTGGTGCCTTTTCCTTCTTTTAGAATAAGATTTCTTGGGAAATTCCCATTTCCTTACATCTTTTTCAATTGTCTGATAGTCCGGTTGGGACATACAGAGTGTCCCTATTATTTCCAAGCAGTAAGAACCCATGGTTGTAAAGTTTTGTCCTCTCTGCTGACTCTCTTGAATTCTGAGGTTGCCTTTGTTTTTCAGGTGTAGCTGTTTGATCCTCATGTCTGTGGCTGGTGGACTCTCAAATTGCTCAAGTCCCAGCTTGCCCATTGTTGCCTCTTACTCACACCCTGGACTGGATTGCTTCAGTCTCCAGGCTGAGTGACTACTTTGTAGGCCTGTGGAACATGGTTAGAGGATCCTATCCTGATGACCCTCAGATAATCTTCTGGGGATAGTCCATCTTTGATACCCGTTCTCCAAACACAAAGCATATGAGACTTTATAGACAAGAGTTCCTCTCTTAAATATGCGGAGCAACCAACCTCATGGGACAGCTGGTTGGATGGATTCACTGGTTATAAATCCAAACTTTCTGCAAAGCTGCCCACTATCTTGGTAGTGGGACAAGTAGAAATGTGATCACAGTTCCTTCTGTTCTGCATTTTCTGATGTGATTTCTTCTTCATGACTTAAGTCTGCAGAGTGTGGTCAAGAATGTGCCTCACTGTCTTCTTTCCTTCCCTCTTTTACCTGTTCCTCCCAATCCACTGGGATAAAAACACAGGCTTCTCACTCTTTTTAGTTAATGGGACAGTCTATATTTTCTTGTCTTCTTTAATTAGATAATTTTCTCATTTGTTCATTTTCTCAGAGCAAAGTGGAGAATGAAATCACATAGATTATTCCAGTGACAGTGATGGCATTTGTGTTTATCATAAAAAAACATTCAGCCATTTATATAAGTCACTGTAGCAATTGAAGGGAGAACCTTATACATATCTATAAAAACTTACCTGGTAAAGCTTTCTTCAAGTCCTATAATTTTAATGTACTTTCTACCTTGACATTAGTAAAACATTTCACATCACCAATGTCACTCTAGCATATAGACTAAAACAATTGTTTGACTTCTAGAAATCAATGTGCTTGGCCCAAAGACCTAAATAGGATAGCTATATCACCCCTCCAAGGCTCAAGGAACATGGCATAAAAGGAGTTAGAAAGAGTGTAAGATCCAAAGAATGTGCGATGTGCATAAAAAACGTATTGTCTCAACATGACATAGCCATTGCATCTATAAACTCAACAATCTGTGGTTATCTGCATAAGATTGGGGCACCTAACACTTCATATGGATGGGAAAAAGACTTTCTGTATTGACAGTTGATAATTTCTAGGGGAAGAACTGTATTTCCTTCAGTGGTGTAGCCTGAAGTTGCGTATGCTCCAGTAAATACATTTCCACTCACACTTGTGCCAGTAATTCTAGTTAAACCCAGCAGATCATGTACAAAAGGACATGAAATCAGGAGCGAGGCTTGTTAGAAAGAAGAAGGGGTTCAGTATGAGAGAGGAGGGTGATGAACAAGGGAAATGAGGGTAATAATGATTAAAATTCATTATACAAATGCAGGAAGTTGTCAAAAATTTTAAAAATTGGTTTTATTAAAACTTTAGCCTCTTTTTGAGCAAGTCTGTTAGAGACAGGACATATAGTTCATCCGTGTTGTAACTATGTGTCCTTTAAAAAAATGTCACTTACTCCCCCTGTGCCTCTTTGTAAAAGGAGCATCTTTGTAATATCCACAACCTACAGTTGCTCTGAGGCTTAGAACAAAACATGACCTGGTGCATAGTCAGTCGGTAGTGTAGTCTGTTTCTTATGCTTGGTGAGCTGAAGTTTAGTTGACACTTTTACTGTTGAAACTATGAGTGTTAGACAAGATCTCTGTGATCCTTCTTGGTGTTGCTTTTGTTGTTAGACATTGCAACAGCTTGATGGCTGAGGTCACCTTTGAAACATAGCTGGAAATATCTGCAAAACAGCAATAATTTGGCTTTGTGTGAAAGTTTCATTCCTTTTCGGTTTTATAGATGTCTAAGGTCTCTTGCGTGCATTTATGTTGCAGTTCTTTTTGGCCTCTGTATGTTTCTCAGAGTTCTTTGAGCACTAAATAACTCAGACATTCTGATACAGTGAGTTCTAAATGCCTGACTCCTTCCTCATGGCAGAGATGCAATGTCAGGATGTCACAGCATCTGTTAGTCATAGTCACTTACAGTAGTTTTGTCACCAATGAGAGAAGATGGGTGGGATTAAGGAGAGACTGGTATTAGAGATGGTAGGGAAGGAAAGGGCCACTAAACAGTCTTATTGAAATTTACACTTCTGGGATGATCAATGAGGTGGACCTGTCCTTCATTCTGTTTGCTTGATACTTGATTATTTTCTTTTCTAAATTATTTATTCTTTTCCTTTGTCTGTTTGTCTCTTAGGCTCTTACTGGATAAGGGCTTTGATTTATATTTTCTCAAAATTATTACAACCCTATTTACAATTTATGGCAAATATTTATTTTTTACCAGTTGTCATTTGATTTCAAACATGAGCGTGCTTTGAAATTTCATAACATCGGATATGTTGGTCAAATGTTCTAAGACTTCCTATATTTCTTTTAGCGTTGGGGGAACTTTTGTTTTTATAATAGAATTGATGAAAAGTTACTTATTCTACAATTCTGATGCTTTAAAATATTTAACTGTTTTGTCTTGTGCAAGCTTGTATTATTATTTAAGATAGGTATAAGCTAAAATTTGAGTTTTCTATTACTTAATCAAAGAAAAAGTAATTTAACACTATTGCTGAGTTCATGGTATTTCTTTTACTGCATATTAATTTTCTCTGGACCTGCATAGTCCAGCATAGTAGCCACATTGTACCTGACTAGAAATGTGCCTAGATCAAACTCAGAATGCTGTGAATGTAGACTATATATTTCATTTCAAATACACATCACATGCCAGGTAATAAATGTAAATTATTTCATTAATAATTGTTAATACTTTAGATACTTTAAGTTGACAATATTTTAGATATAGTAAAATATATGGTATAATAATATTATATGAGTGCTATATAATATAACATTAAAGTTAATTTCACCTTTTGATTTTATTTTATAAACTTTTGGTAGCAGAACACTATCTGCTACATTGCTCAGCCTTATATGTTTGAGTTTGTTTCTGTGCTGTTGAAGCTCAGTGCTGTCTCTGGGCTTAATGACTGTAGCTTGAAAATATGTTTTCATCATTTAAAATTTTTGTTTTGAAAATTTCATACCTGAGTACTGTATTTATACCATTAGTACCCTCTATCCCCTCTCCAATTGTTCTTCTGCCTCCCAATTTCCTTTCAAATCCATGACCTCTTTCTTCTCTTTAATTATTATTCTTACATGTACATATTCATACATACAACCTGCTGAGCCAGCTTGGTATTACTCATGTGTAGATACATTTAGATCTGAAAACATGTAGTTTGATAATCTATTTGTGTGTGTGTGGGGGGGGTTTCTCCTTGTAGCATTCTGAGTCTTGCTCTTTTAGTAGCTATTACTTTCCTGCAGCTAAGCACCTGGGGGTTGGGCCTTGTGAGGGTTCCCAAATCTGGGTAGACATGTCATTGCACAGGTTGTGTTTAGGTGGCTATATTGTTGAGATGTCATGGGCACAGCTCCGTGTCAAATATTGAAGACACTATTTCACAGCAACTGTCAGAGCCCTCTAGCTCTTACAATTATCCTTTGTCCTCTCCAACTTGTTCCTTGAGTCATGGGTATAAGGGTTATGTTGTAGATAAATCATTTGTGGTTGGGTATTCCACAGCTAGTTATTTTCTGCATTTTGACCACTTGTGGTTTTCTGTGATAGTCTTTGGTGTGGTTTTCTGTGAAAGTTCTTTAATGAGAGGTGAGAGCTACATTTATCTGATGGGTACTTAGAATGCAGTAGAAATTATATTGGTTTAGCAAGATGAAGTAGTTGGTTCTCCTTTAGAGCCCATGACCTCCTCAGAAACAAGCAATTGATTAGGTTTATAGCATTAATCATGCATTCCTTCACATTTAACAAAACTTAAGTCCAATTACAAGGCTGTTGGTAACCTCCATGATATAAGTGCCACTATAGCACCCTTGGGGATATCTTGCATGGGGTTATTCTTGTGGACAATAGACTTTATAGCTGGGTAGAAATATTGATAGCATTTCTTACTTGGCAGCTTGCATGGTACCTTCTGATACTAAGTGATCTAGTCCACAGGGAGGAGGCTTCTAGGTCATTTTTATCTGGATTCCTCCAAGTCCTATGTCCAAGGTACCTGTCTTCAGCAATCTGGTCTTACTTTTGAGTATTAGATAACAACCAAGGGCAACAGCAATAGCCTATATTGTTTTGGAAGTCTCTTGGACTCCTCTGACCAATAACTTTATTCTTTATCTTTTCCATTTGTTTGTTTATATTTTTGTCTATTTTTCCTGACAGATATATAAACAATTTTTGTTAATTTTTAAGAAAATCAAATCTCTCTAAGACTTTGCTTAAATCACACAAAATGTGTAAGTTGATTTTGAAAGAATGTACCTCTTAATAAGACAAGGTCTCCATCTCTGCCCTACCCATATGAGTTGCTTTTCCTGTTACTTAGAGAAAAATATTTTGAGGAAAGGAACTTAAGGAAGTTTAATAGTTCATGTCATGGCAGGGAAGTTGTGGCATAGGGAACTTAAGGCAGCTGATCATATCATGCTGGCCATGAGGAAGCAGAGTCCAAAGGATGCACACGCTCAGCTCACTTAGTGCCTTCCATCCAGTTCAGTTCCAGGCACCAACCAATGGGATGGTTCTACCCACAGTTAGAGTGGTCTTTTCACCTCAATTAAGCTAACCCAGATAATCCCTCATAGGCACTCTCATGGGCTTGTCTTCTGGGTCATTCTAGGTCCTATTGACAATATTAACCATCACATTTCCCATGGCACCCTGCTTATTTCATATTCTTTGGCAAACTTTGTGTCTTTATTTATATAAATCACACATTTCTGCTGTTTAAGATTATTGTTAGAAGTTGTGTTTTTATTGCTGTTGTAAATGTGAGTTATTATTCCAGTTCATTCTCTAACTAGTTTTTGTTGGCTTCTGAAAGGTGATTTTTAAAATGGACCTTGTAACTAGACGTTTTTACTGAGCTTTTATAAAGATTAATTCTAATAGTTTTTTAAAGCTGGTTCTCAAGTTGTTCCCCCTTTCAAATTAAAATACCATATCACAGTAAGCTCCGAATGAGATTCTATCGCTGTCTCCAAAATTCTTTTTGTAAAGACCTATTTTTGAAAAAAAAAAAAAAGGCATAATAGGTAGGTTTAAAGTCTCATTGTTTTCTCCAGATGAATCCACTCCCAGAAAATTTGCATGTATTTTAGGAAGTCATAGAGTTAGAATGCCTTTGTTGTGTGATTTTGTTTGTTTGTTTGTTTAATCTGAGAATGGTAGAAAATTCCATATCATTCAGGAAGCTTGCCTACTGAATGCATTTGGGCACTGTGTGGATATGAGGAGTCTGTGCATTAAGACCAGTTCTACGGCAAAATTGATTTGTGATCGTTGCCTTTGGGGAGCATTGGGGTTGCATTCATTACTCCAGATAACTGCAATTTTTAGCTGAACATCTGCTCACCTGGTGCTTTACTTTGAAATCTTTACCTTCTTCTTGGATCTCTGAGGGCCCGGGGCTCAAGCTTCCTTTCTTGCTATATAACTATAGGAATTCTATTTTGATTTAGCTTTAAATATTTTTTTTATTTTTTGGAATCTGTTTATATACTTTAATCAGTGACTTTTAAAGATTTTTTTAAAGCATGAACAGCATTTTAATTTTATTTCATTCAGAATTACTAGTTTATTTTTAACATAAGCATGAGAACACAATCATTTTGTTATGTCTGAATTTATTGCATTCAGAATGATCCCAATTACAGCACTTAGTATGTTGTGGCAGTCTCTAGTGGTCATTACAGTGGTATTAGACAAGATAAGAAATGGCAGGTTCTGAGGGGTTACTTCCTCATTAGAAAGAGTATCTCTAACCAGTAATGTCAGATATCAAGCCAAATTAATATACATCTCCCAGGCAGTAACATGTATTTGGAGATTAACTTCAACCTTTGCCTTAAGGAATAAAAAGAAATCTATTGATGTATTTAAATAAAGTTACCTGGCTGCCCACAACAAAATGTTTCTCTGTGAGTCAATTTGCAGCAGAAGAAGGTCTGTAGGGTTTTGTTCTTCACCTGTGGGCACACTCTTGCCTCACTCCCCAGCTCCATTAGGTCCTGCCACCCTGGCTGCCAGTAGACATAAATGGTACTTGGAAACATGAAATGGCTGCCACACACACTCACAAATACAGCTAAATGGGGAGCTCCACTGAAAAGATTACATTATACAGACATACTAGTTTATTTTGCACGTAACTGATGGCCAACTGCAGTCTGAAAAATGTAAGGTGGGAAATTCTGGAAATAAATAATTCATAAGATTTCAAATGTGTGTTCCATGCTGGGAAGCATAGTAACAAAGTTTTGCATTGTCCTTTTCCATCCCTACCCAGGTCACAAATTTCTTTTCTGTCTAGTCTATCTTCCCTATGCACCTTACATTAGTGACTTACTTAGATGTCTAAGTTATAAAATCACCTGAGGTGAAAAAAAAAAAAATCAGCTGAGATGGTAGCATAGTCCTCTTGCTCAACCACCATTTTACTTACAACTAGACATAAAATACAAGAGTTGTGATAATGAGAATTGTATAACTTTTATAGTTATTCTCTTCTTTATTGCTATTAATCTCTTATTGAATCTAATTTATGAATTTAGCATCAATATAAGAGTGTTTATTTAGGGAGCAAAACCACCATCATTTTGGTTTCAAGCATTCATGTGTCTCCTGTAGATAGTGTGGGGTGGTTACTGTGTTGACCTGGTGTGTATATGTGTGCATGGGGAGTGAAGGCATTCCTTCCAACCTATTGTAATTTTATGTAAAGGGAGAAGAGTTACACATGGTTGATAGGTGGACTGTGGCTCTTTTATCAATTACTCCAGTTGTTTAGTTTAATTTCTAGATAAAATAATCAGAAAAGCAAAGCTCATAGAATTTAATGTGTTAAACATCTCTTCAGCCCCAAATGAGAAATTATGTTAAACAAGACAGGGATATTCTCATTTGTATTCTACAGAATGATGAAAAAATATCTTATAAATTATTGATCCACCAAGTAGCATGTATTATCTTGATCTATTTTTCTGGGTCTATCTGATATATCTGCTCATTACCTGTTTGCAAGTAAAACCTCTGGGATGATGACGAAGAGGATAGAGCCACCCTCTCCAACCTTGATCCTAACAAATACCCAAATGGTGACTTTTAATGAATAGTGAAATGACTAGAGTTCATTCTCACCCACATCTTAGCCCACTGTGAGCACCACCCAAACAGTTGGGATTTAGCTTTTTCCACCCAAACCACTTTGAAAGAAAAGTGTATTTTAATCTGTGGTAAGAAGTCAAGATAAAGGAATACCAATACATAGAAACATATCACAAACATACACAGATACAACACAGACATACAAACACACAGAGATAAGTATATCATATACATGGAGACATTTCACATACACAGATGCAGGCACACATACAAATACACAGACATAGGCATATAGTACAAATAGAAACATATTGCATACAGAGACAAACACAGATACACAGACAGACATACAGACACACACGCACACACTTTTTAAAAAAGAGCTTATCTCGAAACAGAATATGTTGCATAATCACAAGTTCCATGGGCTTGAATTAATTTGATTAAGTATTAACTGGGAAATATGAAATATTAAAAGGAAAACATTAATTTTACTGCTAATGAATTAATTAAAATACATATTTTCATAATTATTACACATATTGCAAAAGAAATATCTACTAATGAAAGCCCAAAAGTGTACAGTGTACATTTTCAAAGAAAATATTTAATGTCAGATAGATTATTGATGAGGAAATTAATATTTCTAGCCAGAGCAGATTGACATTTATTAGAAGGTCAGTGAGCTACTAAGCCTAGTGAGTTCAGTTCTGTCCTCAAGATTCCTATGGCAGTAGGAGAGAAGTGACTCCTGCAATTTATCCTCTGACTACACACATGTACCATGGTATATGCAACCCTCCATACACGTTCATGAACACAATTATAATAAATGTAGTAATTTTCTTTTAAATTTTATATTATCTCATAGATAGATATAAACTTATCATCCAAACAAAGTATATACTAAGAGATTAGATTCCAGGATTTTTCTGGGTTAGGATTCTTTTTGTGTCTCAGGTATGAAATGTGTATACTTTAGGTATGGCTTTTGTACATTTGCCTATGATCTATACATCCAAGGTCACTGTATCAAGCTAAGAAGTGTCTGTAGCTGATGCTACAGTAACAAATAAAACCCTCTTAGGAGCTAAGCTCTGCAAAATGCCTTTTCTACAGGGGCCACTTGGTGGATCCTTGTAGTCTTAACATGCTTAATTGTTTGAATTTACTGTCAGGGACTCTGGATGTCTTCAGTGTGTGGAAAAGGGTTCCTCTGACAACACAAGTGAGATAGACCATTAAAGGAAATATCTTGCCCAAAATGTCTCAAGTGGTCTTGCCACTGGCATTCTTTCTGGGAACTGATGAGGTCAGCCATTAGAGAACAAGCTTCCACGGTAGTTTGGGGTTCTTAAAGAATATTGTAATAATAGCATATCATACCAAAATTCAATGCTCAGTAAAATATCTTAAAATGTGGCTGACTAAAGTTATGTGGGCATCACAAGTTACACCATTCTTCTCTGAGAGAGACCAGGACCCCAGTGGTGCCAAAAATTAAGACTTAGGAAACGTTGGGTCATGGGAATGGCCCAGTTCACAGTCAGAGGGGGAGCCCCGGTTTTAGCCCTTTGATGTTTTGCCTCCTCCAGGCTCTGCCTCACCTCTACTTCTGATCTTTAACTGAATAACCTCTTCACTAACCTAATTGGTGGTCCAGCACACCCCTCCTGCTGCTTAGCTCCTTTCTAATGACAAAGGCTGGATAATGAAGTTCTTTCTTAGCTGCCTCAAGCTTGGCCTCTCTGACAGCGGGCTGGCTGACCCTGCCCAGCTCTTTGCCAGCATTCCCTGAGTTCATCTGGGTAGATTTTCAGCATCTTTAGACTGAAAACTCGCATTGGGGCCTTTCATTAACCCCTGCCCACTGCCAAGCAAACAGCGCTCTCAATATTCAACACCTCCAAATGATTCCAGCAGCACAGATCATGCCCCATAGCAGCCTCACACCTGACTGCCTCCTCTCTTTACCTTCTTGCTATGTTTGACCCCATTTTGAATAGTGGCTCTTCACACTAAGTTCCTAACGAGGTTATCTAGTGTGCATGTCCAATGAGATTGTCCCTCCTGTAATATGTCCTCAGCTCTGAGATATGCCTGGGAGGGCAGACTGCAGCTGCTAAAATAATTAACCTTTTAGCTGAAGATGGCCTTTATTGCTGGATGTGCTTTCATAGGCCAAGTTTGTGACCATTTAAGAATGTCAGCGTAATATATGGAGATTTTTACATCTACATATAGATCAGCTGCACAGGTCAGAGTAACCAAGGATGAGTAACAATCTAGACTAGCCTGTGTAGTTAAGAATGCTAATTTATTTTTAACATGGATCATTGGTATTGTCAACTTGATTATTTATGAAAATGGGAGAGAGGACTGATGATGGTAATGAAAGTCCACTTGCAATTTCAAACCTTATTTGGTTGATTTGCTTGCTAGAGGGAAGGAGAAAAGCCACATAGGTCAAGGGGTGGGGGATATGCCAGACATTTGGGAATTGAAGTTCTTATGGCATGAGGGAAAATGTTTTCTAGTTTTATAAATGTTTACTGAGTGGTTAAGACTGATTTGGTAAATATGTCTCGGCCTTGGCACAGGCAGGTTACACAACAGTATCCCTTCACCGTAAATGGCTATTTCCTTATTTATGTGCATGCTGGATGCATTTATTCTCATCCATAGCAGCTGCATCCCAAATGTGGTGCAGATATCTGCCTCTCTCTCTCTCTTTCTCTCTCACTTTCTCTCTCTCTTTCTCTCTCTCTCTCTCTCTCTCTCTCATAGCACACACACACACACACACACACACACACACACACACACTTCTGGTTCTGTAGATAAAGGGACACTCTCAGACCCTTCCACCTGGCTTTTATGTCCTCTTTCCCTTTTGTCCCAATGCATCTTGTTACTCATGGAGTAATAGGTTTGGCTCTATTAGATAGCATTAAAAAAAAAAAAAACTGGAAGATAAGTGCAAGGAGAATTTGTAAATGAAGGCATATTTAATTTAAAGAGAATTTAAAACTAGGTGAAGCTGGCCACTCTTTCTATTCTAAAGGTACCTCTTGAATATGGATCAGGTGGCTGCTGTATGCTGTCTTCTGATGCCACTTGGAGATACACTCATGTGTGTGGGCTGAAGGAGATGTTAAAAAAACATTGAACATAGGATGCTGAGAATGATCTCAAACTGTATGAAAATACTGATTCCATAAGAAAGCTGCTTCTTTCAGGAAACACGGAACTCCCGTGTGTTGTGAAGCCCCCAAAGGAGAGGCTGAGAGTGTGGAGCCCTCAGCAAGCAGAGCTGCAGTGTGAAAGAGAAGAGGGAAGGTCTGGGAGCGGAAACTTCCCAGCTCAGAACTGCTCTCCTGGGAAGGGTCCTCCAGTATGGGCTCTTGTCTGGACTGTTTGACTTTATCCTGTATAAACTGGACATGCAGGACCCACAGAAAAGTGACTGCTGATTCAAGATGGACATTGCTACAGGGTTCCTGCTTCATGGAAGAGTCTGCCAGACAATCTACAGGACATAAAGAAAAGTGACTGACAAACTGACAACACAGGTGGATAGTTTAAAATTTCCTGCTTTGCTGAGGAGTCTGCCAGACACACTATGGCCTATGGGCTGAAGATGGAAGATTATAGAAGAACTTTGGGTTACTGACCAGGCAATGAGTTGTCTCTGTCACTTTTAGAGTTTATATTATCCTTCTGTGGTCTTTGAGGGAGTTTAAGACAAATAGTTATGGTTATAGTTTTCCTTAGTTAGGATTAAAGATTAGTTACATAGACTTTAGACACACAAAGATAGGATAGATGATGGAATATTTTCTTCAAATCTTGCTAAATTTTATTGGACTAAATATTGTTAACTGTGATTCTTGATAACTGTTATATATTTTGCTATACTAAGGTTAAAACCCTTCTTTTTATTTTAGACAAAAAAGAGGAGATGATGGGAGATGTCATACTGGTTAATGAATCAAGCACTGTTGGCCAATAAGAAAGCAAGAGGGGAGGGACTAGGAGACAAGGAGGAAAGAGGAAGTAGGAAGGAGGAGTCAAGATGGAGAGACTGGGGAGAGCAGGATGCCAGCCGGCTCTCTGGTAAGATGAGAACACATGGAAATACATAGATTAACAGACATGGGTTAATAATTAAGACAGAGCTAGCCAATAAGAAACTAGTACCTGGCCAACAGCATTATATCTAATACAGAGTCTCTGCATTATTCGGGGCTGGCGCTGTGGTGGGACCAGACCAGCAGTGGGGGAAAAACTACTCCTTACACAAAACAAAACAAAACACTATGGTTTCTCTCACTTTCAATGAAAATTTTGTTATGGGTGGGGGAGATTAATTTTCTTAAGTCTTTAGCTTTTCCTGCTGTTTGTTTGTACTAGATTCTTGAGCCAGAGAATTTGTAACTTTACTCAAAATAATAGCATTTTCATTTCAGAGTGCTCTGAAAGGATTCCCTGCCTCTGCATGTCCCTCCATCTAGGAAAATAAGATTTGTGGTTGTGGTCCCAAGACCACCAGCTTCAGAGTCAGTGAGTCTGTTTTATACTCATTTTCTTCCGCTTATCAAATCGCTGATTCTCAGGAAGTCCCCTTACCTCTGTGAACCCTTGGCTGTTGCCATGGTGTTTGCCACATGCATACATGCATACTTTTCTTCCCTTACTGTCCCTGATCAAATAAGAAAGCATGGCTTTTTGAGATGGTATGATTTCTCTCAAAGTAACTCAGACCAGGTTTTTTGACTTCTCTTAATCGTTGCTGGAAGCCCCGTATAAACAGATGAACATGGAGCTTAGGTGGAGAGCAGGGCCCCTGTTTCGCTGTTCCCCGAGCTGCAGCCTGTGTGTCCTGTGTGGATAGCTGGTGGTTCCCTGTCTACACCTGAACTTGTGCACCCAGGCGTGTCTGCTATCTCCATGGGTTGACTCACCTGTGCAACACTGGTGGCATTCTAGACTTATTTTTCTTCTAATTTACTTGATATTCAACTGGAGGGATTTCAATGGGAGTTCGAGGTGGGTTCACAAAGACACCATCTGAATTCTGAGCCACACAATCTCCCGGAAGGGGGAACAGACAGGCATACACCCAGGGGAATCTGAAACATCACTAGTGTGGCCCTGAGATACGTGTCACATTTCCTCGAGGCTCTTCAGTTTTAAGGGCATTTTGTCTTTAAGCTACACGATGCAGCTAATAGTACCTTCCCTGCGATTGTTGCTTGTCCTTTGCTGTTCTCTATGCCTGGGGTGAAAAAGAGTCAGAAGATTCGCTGAAATCCCTAGCATATGGCGCATATCTTGCTGATAATTGATAAACAATAGATTTTTTTTGTAGGAAGTTATCAGAAAAGTTTCTTTACTAACCAAGCTCTCTTACGTGAGCCCAATGATGCCTAACTTGGTGCTTGGAATACCAACTCTTCTCTACACACTTAGGTTGTATGCTTATGCATACTAACAAGTGTGTGAGTGTATTGTTTTTATTATCACTCTGAAAATTATAAATTCTCTTGGCAGATACTGTCTCTTTCTTTTTGCCTGTGTAATGTGTGCCCAGAGGCAACTGTTATTTGCCAGAGTACATCCTCCAAACAGCAGAAATCAATGAAGTTAAAGACAGCCCTGGAATACATGCCTCAAATAGATTGCAGTTTCCTTTGCTAACACAGTCACCTCGCCTGGTGACTGTCCTTCTTTGTCTCATATTTACTAGATTGGATTTGAAAATGTGTATTTTATTCTGTAATCATTTAAATAAGAGAAATTAAGGTTAGCAAAATACAGAAGTCTATTTTGAAGTTTTGATTTGGGATGAATAGTTATAAATGCTAGTGTAAGAACTAAATTTTAATACTAAACCAAAATGCCTATGCTCTTTCCATGGGTTTCTCTTTGTTTTTCTGTCTTTCTTTGGCCTATCTTGTTATATTTATCAATAGAAGTAAAGTTCCTCAAGCCATAGAATTAGCATTTCTGTGGCTGTCTCCCAGCCAGGCTGTCTTAGTGACTGAGCAGGTAGAGTACCTCTAGCCAGATAGCATTGGGTATATTCTGACTCTCAGATGGTAAGTCCTGGGTTGTAGTAAGACAAAGAGGCAGAGAAAGAAAGAGATCAAGTTTCCCAGTCTCTGAACTTTCTGAAGGAAATCAGTGCCTGCACACCACATGTTTGCAGGTGGTCGGGTCTGTGCTGTGAATACATAAGTCAGTCTTCAGCCATGTAATTCTACCATGCTTTTCCTTTTCATCTCTGGAACCAAACTTCAATGCAACAGGGTATGTTTTATCCCCTCATGGCTTAGTAGTAAACATTTCATAATTACCTCTGAGGCATCTAAGGTTGACTTCTGTAGCTGTCTGTGCTCGGGGCTTTGTATTTCTTCCTCTTGTACATTCATTTGACATTTTGGCCATTTGTATTCTCATTCCTAATCACAGTTGATCTCAGGCCCTGGACATGAACCCAGAAGGAATGATTTGAAATGAGAATAACTGTGCAAATATACATAGGTGGCCACAGGCTGTAATTCATTTGGGTTATGCTGGTAAAGACTCAGAAGACTTAGTTTCCAGGCTTTAGAAGTTCACACAATAGTACACACAAGAGCCTTGTCTTCATTTCTATTGCTGTGATTAAAGGCACTGTGACTGAAAGCATCTTGGGGGGTCAGAGAGGGGGAAGAAATCAAATGTCTAGATTCCATTCCATTACTTAGGAAAGCCAAGGCAGGAACCTGGAGGCAGGAGCTGCAGAAGAGGTCATGAAAGACAGTTGCTTACTGGCTTGCTCCCCATGGCTTGATCAGTCTGCATTCTTATATAACTCAATACCACCTGCTCAGGGCTGGCACTTCTCATAGTGAGTTAGAACCTTCCAAGTCAACCATCAATCAAGAAAATGCCCCCACAGTCTTGCCCAGGGGCCAATCTAATGGAGTTATTTCTCATTTGAGTTTTTCTCTTCCTTAATGACCCTTGCTTGTATCAGGTTGACAAAAACCAAAACAAACTAAAAAACAAAACAAAATAAATAAACCCCCCCAAATAGTCAGTACAATACTGTATGTAAGACTACACCCTAGGAATTTTGTGCCAGTGTATGTGTGTATGTGTGTGTGCGCGTGCGTGCATGCACGAACGCACATGCATGCCTGCATGCACATAAAATGTTCCCATTAGTAGGGATTGAACCTAGGATCTTGTTCTTGTCAAACACTCTACAACTGATCTATACTCCCAGGGGTTATGTATATGCTTATATAGAAAAATATATGTATGATTTTCCTGCATTTGACATTGCTAAAGGGAAGCATACTGTTATGTGTGAGTAAAGCCATAGTTCTGTTACAAAGATATACCTTTCACTGAGGTGCTGTGATATTTCTACCATGGTAAGATGGTTTTTTAAATAAAAATTTGCTAATAGTTCTTGTCATTATTCTCATTTTGTAGGTGAGTATGCTGGATGTGGTGTAGAAATAGGGTATGACATAATTTTATGTAAATACAATTCATGCTTGGGAAAATACTCACAACACCTCCTTACCCACGAGGATCCATTCAGAGGCCAGAAAAGAAAAGTCAAAACCTGCTCAGTTTGTAAAACATGAGATAAATTGGATGGCAGTGAGGCACTAAATAGGGAAAGGAGTTCTAGAACAGAATGGAAAGTTAGATGCAGATTTTGATGAGGTGCTGGCAAGGAAGAAAACAATCCCCACAGTGTCTCATGGCCCTGGGGAATCATGTACCCTTTAAGAAAAGGGTGCATGTGCAGAACTTGAGAGCTCTTTTCTTTCAAGGTAGGAAAGGAAATTGCACAATATAAAAAATGGTGCCGAGGTGGCAAAGGCAAGGGAAAAACAAAAAAACAAAAAAACAAACAAACAAACAAACAAAAAAAAAACAAAAAAACACACATGCAGGTCAATCTTTGCAGGTTGTTAAGCATCCTAGGAAAGTTCTGGTGAAGTGCTGGTGCCACGTTTACAAGGAGCAGAGCTTAAGGCTTGAAGGAAATTGTAGTCTTCTATGGCAGAGCCAGAAGTAGTAACAGTAAGAAATGAACGTTGTAAGGAGGCAGCAGCAATGAGGGTCCTGGACCGTGGACCGTGGGCAGTGGCAGTGACAGTACCGCCAGCTGACCGTGCGGCAAGCTTTGTGTGTAGGCTACTGTGGTAAATATTTGGCATGAATACGTTGATTTTACTACAGCTGTTATAAAGAGATGCCACTATTCATATAATCATTTTACAAGTGAGAAATCAAAGCGCAGAGAGGTTAGATTGCTTAAGCATACCCAACCAGTATTAAAAGTAAGTTAAATTTATACACAAAAGGAACCAAGTCTCCTTAGGTATTTTCAAATCTCCCCCCCCCCCTTTCTGTGTGTGTGTGTATACACAACAGTAAATCTCTATCTTTGTTATAGTTTAGGGTCATTTTGGGGAGGTTTAAAAACTGGTCTCTATCATGCTCTCTTTCTTTCTGGAGGCAACCCCTGGTTTCTGCCAGCTCTTAGGGGATTCTGACATTGTAGCCAATTTAGAGAACCCTGTGAGTGAAACTTTATTTGCATATGGTAACTTGTTTAATCTGCCCCTCCCCCAAAACACAGGATCTGTCAAAACACCAAGCATGCCTTACTCAGTCTGTCTCACTTTGGTGTCCTTAAGAGGCTGGCATAGTGTTAGCTAATTGGAAATGGATATCACTTCTTTCTGAAACACAGTTCATTACTAACTAGAAAGAATTAGCACTTCAGTTTTGATAATCAGCATTTGATGCCATTATTGAAATAGTAATTTACTTAAGCTGAGAAAGGTATGGTAATTTCTACTATTTTTGTGTTATTATCTTTAAAATTTTCATACAAAATGTATACTGGTGAACACCCCCCCACACACACACACAACTCCCCGCCCTTCCTACTCTTACCTTTCCATCTCTTATTGTCCTCCCCCATTCTTTAGACAGTTTTACACCATCTTTCTCCATATGATCATGCATGATTTTATGTGTATATATATTTATATATAGTTATATAGCCTAGCAACAACATATGAGAGAGAGCATGCACTTGCCTTTCAGAGACCTGCTTAGTTGCATAATTGATGTTATTTCTGCCTGTAACCATTTTCCTGTTAAGGTAACTTTTTATTGCTGAAAAATTCTGTTGTGTACCCATGCCATAGCCACATTTTCTTTATCCATTCTTCTGTTATTGGGTAGTATCTTATTATTCTATTGCTGTGATAAAACACCATTACTAAAGCAATTTTGGACAAGCAGTCCATCACAGAATGAAGTCATTGGGAACTCAAGGCAGGAACCTGGAGGCAGAAACTGATGTAGTGGCTTCCTGGCTTATTCCCCATGCCTTGCTTAGCCTGCATTCTTGTATAGTCTAGGACCACCTGCCCAAGAACAGTACCATCTAAAGTGGGCTGGGCCACCTCACATCAGGCCAATCTTACTGAGATATTTTCTTAATTAAGGTTCCCCATTCTGCACTCTTAATCTATCTACCTCCCCAGCAGTAGATGGCTAACACAAATGAACTCAAAGGCATTTAGGTATATTTTTCTCTTCATAGATATTTTTGGTATATTTTATGGTTTCAGGTTTTGTGTTTTTATGGTATTTCTCTGTGTGTGAAAGTGTGTGTTTGTACATACCTGTATGTTTCTTATGCTTTTTCATTGGCTCTTTTCTTCTGTTTGTTTTAATATTTATATTATTTTATTACTATTTTTTGATGTTTATTTGCTTTGTAATGGGAGGTATATGGATTTGGGTGGGAAGAGAACTGGAGAGGATCTTGAGGAGTTGTAGAAGAAGAAGAAACTGTAACCAGAAAATATTGTAAGAAAAACAATTTAAATTATCTAGTATGTGTGTGTATGCATGTCATTGATTCTCTCTTTCCACCATGTGGGTTTCACAGGTAACCATCTCAGGGTGTCAGGTTTGGCAGTAAGTGCCTTTACCTGAGCTGAACCATCTTCTTGACCTCTGTTGTTGGTGTTTTTGAAATAAATCCATGGTGACTTCCATTGTGGTGGTTTATATTCATAAGTAAACACACAAGACAGTCATGTAAGGAGGAGATGGGGGAATAAAAACTGGAGTTCAGTGTGGCCAGGTACATGGGACTGTGCTCCTGAGAGAGCAGGTCTTCATACAGGTTAGATGTCCTTTATCTGAACTGCTTGGCACAATAAGTGTTTTAGATTTTGAATTTTTAAAAGTTTGGGATCAAGTCTGAATGTGTACTTAATTTATGTTTCGCGTATATACTACACACATGTTCTGATGGTAACTTCATGTAATAATTTTAATGTTTGTAGATTTGGTTGTGACCCACTCCATAAAGCTAACTGTCAGTTTCTGTTGTTGTTTGTTTTTGGTGTTCAGTGGCATTACATTTTATTTTATTTTATTTTTAGTGAGTACATGCTTATAATTATAGAATTGGAGAGGCTGAAATGATAGGCTTTCTAATCTAAGTCTAGTCTGGGATCTTGTCTTAAAAATTAGCTTTAAATTTCAAGGCACTTTGAATTTCAAATTTCAACTGGGGTGCTTGACCTACACAGGTGTGTCTTTCAGATAATACAATGGGCTTTTATTTTCAATAAGATGACATTTTGGATTTTAGTCTAAATTTCTATTTTAATTTTGAAAAGTTACTGTAAATGAGGAACTTCAAGGAGCAGAAGGGACAGATTACATAGGAGATGGAAGCTGTGACTGCGGACCGAGGGAGCCTGCCTCTCGCATAAGCTAGATGGGAAAGCTGTGCTATGCAGGACTTCTTGGAAGCCAGGCTCTCCCATGTGGATTCTAGTTCTAAATCAGGTGATTAATACAATCAAAAGGCTTCTTTCAACACAGAGGATAACTCAGACTCCAACAGCTCACCAACCTGCTGTTGCTTTGCAGGAGCAAAATCTAATACATAATAAATAATTTCTCATGGCCTCCGAAGTAATAAAGATTTCTCTGTAAAATTATTTTCCATTTGAAGATTAACTGTCATTAGACCATTAATGATTGATTGCACACTTATTTGGAATCCACATACTGAAGGCTTGAAGTGAGACTCGAACCACTGAATGAAACAATTAACTTGGTGCCTGTGGTCTCTGCGTGGATTGCTGATGCTTACTAAGACAGAGTGTGGAGGAGTTAATAAAGCTGGGTGTGAACATCCTGAGTCAGAGTGTGTGTTTATGTAATGAGAGTCATGGGGTAGTTTTAATTTTATTTATCAGACCTTTTAGGAATACCTAATATATACTAAGCCTATTATGAGCACACTTCAAGTGTTAATGTGTTAAATCATTTTGTATACATTCCTTGAAGCAGATAGTATTATTATCATCCTTATTTTATGGATAAGGAATTGAAGCACTGAGGAGTTAAGTTATTTGTTAAAGAATATTACACACACACACACACACACACACATTTTCTGAGACAGGGTTTCTCTGTGAAGTCCTGGCTATCCTGGAACTCACTCTACCTGGCCTCAAACTCACAGAGATCTTCCTGCCTCTGACTTCTAGGTGCTCAGAAATACACTATATTAGTGACACGATAAAGACATAATGTTAGCTGTTGGCTGTCTGGCTCTAGAGCCCTTGTGCTTAACTAAGATACTAAATTACCTGACTAAGGAAGCACCTTCTGGATTCATAGTTTTTAAAGCTGAGAGCCTGCTTCCTAAGAAAGAGACCACACTTGCTACTTCAATCAAAGGTGTTACATGTGTAAGAGGGAAGATGGCATCTGCAGGTCTGTTGAACAATTGCCACCATAGATGATCATGAAGGAATGGGCATTTAGTCCCTAGACAAGAACTTACCAGAGCAGCCCTCCCAAATACAAGTGTTGTGGGCTGTGGGCTGGGCTGGGGTGATAACAGAGAGGGAGGTGGGGGAATCTAGGATCCAGGGGCACCTGAAGGTTAGAGTATGCAATGCCTGTGGAGCTGTGGAGCTCCTACAGTGTCAGGAGACCCTCGTGATCCTAATGCCTGGTGGCATTGCTGCTTGACGCACATGTCCTTGTTGGAACTGTGAAACTTGGAGAAGCCTTATTCTGACATCTTGCCAGGAGGAAATATCAAGAGCACAGAGGCCATACCTATCTAAGCTGACAGATGTTTTTGCATTATACATGTCTTTAATCCTAACAGGAGGATAGGTATTAGGAATTAAAATGCTATGAGCAAGTATTTTCCAAAATTGTGTCTAATCAGATCATGCTAGAGTAAGATGAACTAATTTGTGAATTCTTATATTAATGTTTCTAATGCTAAGATTTTACAGCTAAAAGTCAATATTTTCTCAAAATAATGACTACATGCTAGAATTTATTATTTAAGTATATATTTTTGTAATAAATGTGTGCTGATGAATATTTTACAGGAAAAGTAGAAAAATTAAAGGGTTTGGAAAAAACATATGTAACAATTTAATTTACATGGAAATAAAATCTGTGCAATATGCAGTGAAAACTGTGAAATTTTGAATGGCATAAATATATATGAAGTCTAGAGGGGCAAAAACCATTATCATATTTTAGATCAATATTTGTTATAACTGGTGATTTGTGTTTAAAATGCTCAAGATGGCGAAAAGGGGCAGTTGAACATCTTGCATTCTGCCATGTTAGGTAGCAATTAATGTGCTACCTGAACAGGAGCATCCTGTGAATATGGAGCTCATCTGTCCATTGTATCATTCTCTCTGTTCTTTGCTTCACTAAGAGGACATCAGTGCACACTCTTCCTGCTTCAGGAGAGGGGATTTTGAATGTTTGTGTGATAATGCAGTGCTTGTGCCCTAGAAACAGGCAGAGCCATCTCAGCTCCCAGCTGTGGTGCTTAGGAACTGTGTTGTGTTGTACTGTTTTCATGTGTCAGTTTCCTTATCTATAATGCCTGAGCAAAAATTATCCCTACTTCTGACAGACATGGCAATTAGATAAGTTAATTCTTGGGCTGGAGTTAGGACAACGACAATGTGTGCATACAATTAATGTTCAATTAGTATTATTGTTTTTGGCTACTTAAGATTTTGGAGTAGTGTATTATCAAGGTCTGTGATGATCCAAGCATGGGGATGACTACAGGATGATGAGGCAGGAGAATCTTGAAGGGAAAAGACAAACCTAGTACTAAAATAGTAATGATGATGGCTGACCAACTCACACTTGTATGGTTCTTACTTGCGGTAGATTTCCCCACCCAGGAATTTAACTTACACGACAGACAAGGAAACCAATGGTCTTAAAAAGCATGTTTGAGATAAATATTATAGAGAGGTATCGTGGTTTAATAAGGACCAGGAGAAACAAATAGGCCGAATAGATGTTTATTCAGGGAGAAATGACTTACAACATAGATAGATGAACACCAGCAGGTTCCTGGTCCCAAGGATGCCTCAGGATGCTCTCCCGTGGCATGCTGCAAGTAAGAGAGCACTCCGGGCTCTTCCTCAGACCTAGTTCCCCCAGGTCACTTCCACCCCTGTCTCTACCCCAATGGACGTGGTCAGTGACACAGATGCAGACAAAGTGAATATCTCACTACAGAGGGAATTACCATAATATCTAAATGAGCCAATAAGTTGATATAAATGGCCATGGGTTCTAGGAGAACCCTAGCAATAATTATAATTATACCCTTGAGACAATTGAAGTGTTGATGTTTCTGGGACTATTAAATCAGAAGCAATTTTGTGAAATGTTTCCATTATGGAACCATCCCAGTCTAGTTGCCTGCACTGTGGTTTTCTTGACCCTGAATGCTGGGAAGCTGTCACTAGAGGGCACACTGACCTCATCTGTGCTTAAGGACTAGCTACCCTTCTCAGGGATTTCTCAGCTTGGATCTAGAGCAGGAACCTTCCACTGGTAAAGGAACTCATCTAGCATGCAACCTAACCTCTTCTCCATGGAGACACCCACTCTCTCTCATAGCACTTCAGCCTATCTTTGAAAGTACAAAGAGCAGCAGCCCTTCATCACTCAAGGAGATAGGTGGTGCCATTGTAGAGCCGGTTTAAGGTCTCTTCAAGACTCCTGAGATGTGTCAGTAAATGACCAGCTTGACAAGATAGTTCCAAGGGTACAATAGTGGCATCTATATCCTGGAGGTAACCAATAGCTGTCTAAATGTCTAACTGGACTTAAAGTCCACTCAACAAGAGGGAATGCATCTATGGTTGGTGAGGTCATGGGCCCTAAGAGGAGAACCTACTACTATCACTTTCCTAACCCACTACACTTTTTAATTATACTCTAAATACTTATCCTCATACTCACACATACGAGTAGCTCTTATCAGTCATCAAGGAAGATTCTTTTTGCAGCACCTGGGAAGCATTAAAGAAAGCCACAACTGGTCAAAATGCAGAGAAGAACCAAGTGTGGGGTGTCCAGCCATGTCTTAATTAAGATTTCTATTGCTGCGATGAAGCACCTTGACCAAAGCAACTTGGGGAGGAAAGATTTTTTTAGGCTTATACTTCCACAGCACTGTTCATCATAAAGAAAGTCAGGACAGGAATTCAAACAGTGCAGGAACTGGAGGCAGAAGCTGATGAAGAGGAATACTGCTTTCTGGCTTGCTTGGCCTTCTTTCTAATATAGCTGAGGACTACCAGCCCAGGGATGGACCCACCCACAATGGGCTGGGTCCTTCACCATTAATACCTAATTAATAAAAGGCCCTACAGGCTTGCCTGTAGCTGCATCTTATGGAGGAATTTTCTTAATTAAGATTCCCTCCTCTCAGATGACTACTTTGTGTCAAGTTGACATAAAGCTACCCAACAAAAGCCTCAGTTGGTATATATACAACACAACCCCTGCACCTAAGGCTCTGGGACAGTCATGGATGACACAGCATAAAGATTATTGGAACCAGAGGACCAGATATCTGCTCTGTGATTGTGGCCTCATATGACAGGAACGCTGCAACCATGAAATCTCAAAAATATGTTGCTTAAACAAGCCCAGCACAGTGACAACACCAGTTGCCATGCCAACGTGGAAGGGGGAGTCTCACAGCCTCCCCTCCCCATGTGAAAAGCAAGAGTCAGCCAATGGCTACTGAGAGGGGAAGACTCGGTTTTTCCAGGGATGGGACCCCTCATAGGTCAGCAAATGCCAAATGATCAGTCCTAAATATGTCTACATATGAGCAGTACTAAATGGGATAAGCAGATTGTATTTATATAAACAAATGCATATGTAACAATAATAATTAAAGAAGAGGTCATGATTTGAGAGGGAGGGGAAGGCACAGGAAGACTTGGAGAGGAGAGAAAGAAGGATGGAAATCATTTAAACATAGCACTGGTGTATATTATACTAAAACATCCATCCCTTTAAACCAAACACAAAATGATTCTTACATTGCATTGGTGTCAGCCATCCATTTGTGTTTGTTTAAAGATATGTGTTCTATAATGAGAAGGAAGAGATAGACTCTATATCTTCGCATTTTCCCAAATCTGTGTGAGGCTGGGAAAATCATTTAATATGTTTCTTATGTTCATGATGGGATTAGAGTACTAAATGAAAGATGTTTGTTTTTTTCTTCTAATCATTTTTCTATGACTTAGAATCCAACTCAATGGTTTTGAATGCTTATAGAGGTCATGTTTAAGTATTTGAATCACAAATAATATAACATTATGATTTGTGACTGACAGGGATAAGGGCCTCTAAAGGAGAGAGGCTTTTAGAACAGCCTTTGTGAATGAAAGGTCAGAGGAAAACCAATGAAAAAAATAGTAAAATGGAAGCAAGGGGTCATAGGGAAATTTATACAAAAATGCTGATTGCCAGAGGAAAACAGCTAAGGTCCTTGCCCTGATTGCAGGAAGATGTTCAGTGGGATAAACTCAATTTAAGCCTGTTTGTTTTCTCTTTAAATTATCTGAATTCTGTAACTCTGAGAACTTAAAGAAGAGCCATTTTGGTAAAGTAAGGACATAAAGTTAGTGTCCAGATAGCTTCCTGGTCCCTAATGATGGGTTATGGATGTCATCTTACACAAAGCCAAGCACACTTTCTTAGAGGGAAATGCTGTCACTCTCTCTTAGGAATGATGGATATAGCTGCACTGCCAAGAGCCACAGAATCACCAGCTTGAAGGGAATGGCAGTGTGAGTAGCACTCAGGGGACAGCTGTAGCATCAGTGAGCTTCTGAGCCTTGGAGGTAAAGCACCATCTCCCAGGTTTCTCTTTCTTAAATCTCTAGAAGTGAGCTTTTATCCTTCATTCACTTATTTCTTCCCCAGTTTTCAAGTGGGGCATACATCTATTACCTTCATACATATATCTTTTATCTTCTCTGACATGAATAGAAACTTCTTATAAATTTAGAAAGCAATACTTTGTCTCATTCCTCCTTTCCTCTTTCCCCTCTTCCTTCCCTTTGTTCTTTCCAATATATCAATAGTTCTTTCTCTTTTATTATTGTGTTTGTATGTGTGTGTTCACATATGTGTAGGTAAGTACGCTTATGAGGACACCAGGCATCCTGCTCTACCACTCTCTGCCGTATTCCCTTGAGTCAGGGTCTCTCACTGAATTCACAGACACAAATATTCAGTTGATGTTTGGCCATCAAGACACAATGATCTTCATGTCTCTATGCCCAACAGCAGGGGCTACTGATATGCTCTGCCCCTCCTGTCTTTTTTGTGTGGGTCCTAGGCATATGCACTTAGGTCCTTATGCTCACATTGGGTTCTTTCCTATTGAGCTACCTCCCCAGCTCCAGATTTTTAGATTTTGTTAGCATTATGGTACTTTTTAAAATATGGGAGTGTGGATAAACACCACAGGATTGGTTCTTTACCCAGCAGCTTTGTGACAAGATATGTACATGAATTGAAAAAGGCAGTTTCTATTTTTAAATAGTCAGTGTCACCAATGTATCTCTTTGGTGCTTCTCAGACCTTAGAATCACATTGAACCACCCACACTTCCTGTTCTATACGGATTTTCATGATTCTTGCATTTTATCACAAATGTATTTGCAAGCTAGCTTTGTGACAGTTACCAAAAGAAATGTATCGTGATCTGATGTTGAAACAATGTCCCATCTTTAGCTGGGCATTTGTGCTGTGTTTCCTGTAAAAATTTACTCTGGCACTCTTGGGTACCTTAGCTATAGTTTGAGGACCATGAGTCCAGGCTTCTGTGATCAGATAATGGAAATGTAAAGAAATTACCCGTGTAGCAGGAATTCAGAGAACTAACCACTACTCCATGATACGTCTCTGTCCAGATGGGAAGAAATCAGAAAGCTGAGTAACCAGGTTGTGGTAGCATCAAGGTCAGAAGATGACAGCTGTATCCAGAATAAGAAGAACAAAAGACTCTGGCTAATGCTAAAGCAATGAATAGGGTGTAGGTCCTAGGAAGATGAGTCCAAGTTCTGCTTCAGTGAGTATCGGTGAATGCATTGGTTTTAAATGTACAGAATGGTACCCAGTGACCTCAGTGTCTGTGTAGCTCATAATATAAGCCTGTCACCCCTCTCCTCTTTGTATAATGTAACAGTAAATTATTCTGTAATATTTTGCTACTACTTGACTTTATTGATGGAGCTGTAAAGTGAGAGTCTCAGTGCTGCATTTTCTGTCACCCAAGGAGCTAGCTACTCATTGGGATTCCTGATGGGATTTAGAAGTTCCCCCTTTACAATGCTCTTGTAAAACAGTATTTCCCAAAGCACATTCCATAGGAATTCAGTGGCACTGCTCAAAGTAATGCTCTGTGTTTGGGAATCTTGGAACACTTAAAACCTACTAAGCACAGCTTTGCAGAGGCTTTCCTATGTTGGTGTACATCCTGAATCTTGGGGAAAAATAGTAACGTCATGTTCCCTTACATTTAACTGACCAGAGAAAGAAACATCTTATGGACTCATGCTGCATGGAATCAGTTGAGAAATATGTCAAAATGATATGTTTTTTTTTTGTGGGAACTAAATACATTTACTTAATTTTAATTATGTTTGTGTATTTGAGTGACTGGTCCAGCTGGAGACCCATACCCTGAGAGGGAACTCACTCCTGAGGGCCAGGACCTAGAAGCTGGATACCCAAGAGACCTAAGATAGAATTAAACACAAATGACAAAGAAAAAAGCCAATGAAATGACTCCTAATGATACCCTGCTATACTCATAGATAGATGCCTAGCCAAACTGTCATCAGAGAGGCTTCACCCAGCACCTAATGGGAATAGATACAGAGACCCAGAGCTGAGCTTGGGGAATCCTGTAGAAGAGGGGGAGAAAGGATTATAGGAGCCAGATGAGTCAAGGACATCACAAGAAAACTTACAAAACTGGCTAACCTGGGTTCACAGGCGCTCACAGAGACTGAACCAACAACCAGGGATCCTGCAGGGGATGGAGGCCCTCTGTATATGTGACATTTGTGTAGTTTGGTCTTCATGTTGGACTCCTAACAGTAGGAACAGGAGATGTCTCTGACTCTGTTGCTTGCCTTTTGGATCCCTTCTTCCTAGCAGATAGCTTCATCCAACATTAATAGAAGAGAGGATAACATCTTTATAGGAGGGACATGAAGTACTTTTCACAGCATCTGAGGTTAGGCCAGACTCAGGACCAGCGGCATGATTGGTAGGAATAGAGTACTATGCCACTGTTTAGAGACTTCCTGTTTGTGATTCAGTGTAGCTTTAAAAGTAAAGTTTTAGGGCATTGCTTTTATAATTTCAGGCCCTTCCAGGGAGCTGTATGTATTTGTCTTTTTATAGCAGTGGATACAGTCATTTTCTAATGAGAAAAAAGGCACAAGCTCTCATTACACAGAAACACATTGAAATAAGTGAAAATTACATTTGTGCTTGTCAAATAGTGACCCTGGGATTTCATGTGAATGACTACAGAGGCACACTTCTCCACCTTCCCCCACCTGCAGTCCCTTTCCAATTGTTGATTGTCCAGGCCAAAGAGAGGCTGGGCAATCCAAGTAAATATTGTGAACTAACAGATGGGTGGGGACCTGAAAGGAAACACAAACACACACACACACACACACACACACACACACACACACACAATCAGGTGGTTAAATATAGCATATTGTTATAATTGCTCTACTGTGGGCCTTTTATAAATTAAACCTTATGATAAATCTATATGAAGTTAATAGAAAAAATCATAGCAACACAGTATGGATCTACTAAGTACTGTCTGATGTTGCAGGCACCTTTGGCTCTAAGGGCACAGATCCCATGGATAAGGAGAAATATTTCATTTGACTGGGCTTCTCCCTTCACAATCAAAGGATGTCTGTCCTGCTGCCAAGGAGGCTCATGGGAGCACAATGCCACAGGAGCTCACATGCTTGCCTTCAGGTGCACTAGAACTCTCATGTCACCAGCCAGGAGGCAAGATCACACATGATGTTCAATGCAGAATTGGCTTTCATTCCATAGGAAGGGGGCAGATGCTTTACTTAGGACTAGAGTTAAGATGGGCAGATTGCCCCTTCAAATGAAAAGAGCCAAGCTGAGGAGGAAGATGAGGAGGATTTGACATGATGAAAGCAATTTGTAAGGGTTTTGGCGAATGTCAGCTCCAAAGCAACAGGAATGCTCAAGACACACTGGTAAGGTTTGTTCTGAGTGAAGCTTGCAGGGCAAATGAAAACAGGAGATGATCCAAGCCTGGGGGAGAAAATCAGAGTTAGAAACAACCTTTAAGCTGTTAGCCCTTTATAGCAGATGAAACTAATGATTACACAGATATTTGTATTTTCCTAAATCTTATTTTAATTGAATGTCCTTAAACTATACAGCAGTTGAGAGTACTGTTGAAAATAATTATTAGTGGATTTAATATTGATGCTTTGACGCTTTGACACTTTGTGTGTGTGTGTGTGTGTGTGTGTGTGTGTGTGTGTGTTGATTTATTATTTATTAAAGCTTGCCTGAGGATTCAAAAGCAATGTCAGCCACAAGCCATAGAAGCCAGGCAGCCAGAAGCTAGAAGATGGTGGTATACACCTTCAATCCTAGGACTCAAGATTAAGAGGTAGCTGAATCTCTTGTGAGTCCAAGGCCATCAGATATGCACAAGATTGGTCCAGTCCTAAAGTGAAATAGTTCACACAAAGATGACCTCAGCACCTAGGATCATGCACCTTTAATCCCAGCATTAGGGAGGTATATAAGACAGGAGTAAGGTCTCAGTATCAGACATTCCCATTGAGGAAGGAGCATTGATTCTCCAGCCACACTGAAGATAGGAAGGCTGAGCATCAAGGAGGAGAGGAAGACATTGAAGTCTCAGGATTCTCTAGCCATGCTGAAGAAAGGCAGTAGTTTGAGACTTGGTGAAGAGCTTGTGGATCATCTCTTTTAGCCTGAGCATAAGGTGAGAGCTAGTGGCAGGTTACTTTGCTTTTCTGATCATCAGCTTGAAATTTGAACCCCAATATCAGTCTCTTTTTTGTGTGTGTTACGTGTGTGTGTGTGTGTGTGTGTGAGTGAGAGAGAGAGATAGAGAGAGGGAGAGAGAGATCATTGTGTGTATCACTGTTTTTCTTTTCTCTATCCAGTTCTCCATATAAACAAGAGGACCAAATACATAAAATGTGGTCCCCAAACCACAATGGGCTCCACTGATAGGTGTACATCCAAACCGTAGGCCAAATTCTTGAGAGAAAATAGCTATGTTCTTGAGTGCCAAGTTTTTGTAATCTGAGTGAAAATATGGATGCATGTAGGTCAACTATTTGAAATTGAAATGATGGATGTGTAGTAGAAATTTTGTTCCCCCTCCCGAAAGCCAAAGAAAATGGTATATTTCAATGAATACACACGAGAACATTCAGAAGGGCATTGGTGCCATGAGGACCAGCCTTAAGCAGCTCAGGGATTGGGGAATACACAGAGTCAGTGAACTAATCACTCAACTTGACTTTTCTATCAGAGAAAGTAAAATTTGATTCTCTGGGGCAGGTAAGGGGACAAACTCTCGATGTCTCCCTTCTAACTAACTTTGTTTTTTCCTTATAGCTTATATACCCTAGCAAAATCTGTCAAACACTATAAAATTACAATGTGGTTATATTCTATTTTTAAGTGAATGATTGCAATGAATACAAGTAAAAACAAAACATGTTTTCTATATCCCTTACATGATTAGACATTTTACGTATTACAGGTGAAAATCAAATTCTCCAAGAACTCACTTACATTCATGCCCAAGCAACTTGTTATTGATTATCAGAGTGAAAGCAGGTAAGGTATTTTTCTCAGCCAGTTCTTTTACTGGCAGGCTGCATTTTGAAGTTACAAAGAAAGGATTAATCACTTTATTATTTATCTCAAAAGGTAATCTTACAAAAAAATCTTAAAAGAATCACAGACCTAAACTTTTATATATGAAAAATAATCGGTCAACTTTACTTTAAATCCTTAGAGTGCATACCCACTCATTCCTAAACTGTTTTTTTTTTTTTTTTTTTTTTTTTTTTTTTTTAATATCAGGAATCTGAGGGCAGAAATGGTTACAAGGAATTAACCATCACTGGTGATCAGCCTAGTAAGAAAGGCACATTGGTTAATAACAACCCAGTTATCTTTGTTCTTGTTTCTTGACCTCAAAGAGTGTCTCACTCAACTATGTGCCTTTCTAAACTTTAAATTGCTCCCCAAGGTTTTCTACCTCAAAGCCATTAACAAAAATATCTTAACCTTACGCCATTATTTAAAGCTTTGTTTTAAAACACACAGGCACCTGTGAGCACATTTCCCAATATTAAGATTAAAAGGACTTGAGCTATCTTAGTTTCTGGGACTCAATTGTTTTTTCTTAATCACTAACCTAAGCCAGAGTCTATATATCTTTTCAATAGAAATTCATAAGTCCCAGCTGTGTGACACTTCCTTGTTATTATTTTCTACCCTTTGCAATAAATTTCCCACCCAACTAACCTCTCACAACCCCTTACTATAATTATTAAAAATCCTCAATCATCAAAATTCTGTTTAAGCTAACACTATTTTTTTTTTTTTTTTTTTTTTTTTTTTTTTTTGTATAAAACCATTGCTTCAGTTGGACAGTACATCTTAAGAGGAAGCCATCTTTATAGTAATCCACAGGTAAAAATGCCCAGGAGAATGGGATATTTCCATGAGACAATCACAAGACATTAAGGACAGTGGGGATAACGCCACACCCATTCACACCATGCCAGGTACCAGAGAAAAATGGCAGCAGCAAATATGTAAAGACACAGCAGTAGCAAGAGACATTCTGGAGCCAAAACCCTCGGGGGGGGGGGCGGGGCTGGGGGCCTTTCCTATTGGAGATTCATTCATCAGTGTTTTGCTTCCTGGTGGGCTGATCTCCCCTAGCTGGAGCATTCATCACCTGTTGGTCCTCTGACACCAGCAAAAGGTGTTTAAACAAAAGTTTTATTTTAAAAACGTCTTAAAGGGAGGCAGAGAGCTCTCAGAGAGCTTGGCTGCTGCAGGAAGGAACCCCAGTGGATTCCTATCGCCTAGCCCATTCTGGAACTCAGCAGGCACTCTCCGGAGTGGCGCCTGGTACGCTGGAAGGAGCTGCGAGTGTGAGTGTGCAGCACAGCTGAGGAACACTCAGCTCTCATGTGTGCCACCCAGTGATGGGAGATGTCATTATGTATACAACAGGCGGAAAAACCGTACTCGTTACAACCCAGTGTCTCATTAAACAGCACATAAAGACAGAAAAGAGTGGCGGCCCAGAGGCCAATGCAGGTCAAGCCACCAACAGCCACATTGTAAGCCTTTCAGCATCCCCTCAGGAAATGACCAGTCCTGTTTCTTGATCACATTCTGGCCTGCAGCCCAGAAGTGGAGGATCAAGGCAGATGATTACAAAATCCACAACTTGCTCAAGTAAGGCCAGATCAGTTTGCAAGCTCGATGCTAAAGTGGTTTGGTGGCGGTAGAGTGGAGGGTGGGTGATAGGCAGATGATGGGGATGGCAGTGAAAGAAGTGTCAGGATGGTGATATTAAAAAAAAAAAAAAAAAAAAAAAAAAAAAAAAAAAAACCACTTAAATTATCTTGAGTTAATTGTGGCTAAAGAAAAAGAATTTTAAAGTGTTCCCACTTTGGGACATCAGGGGCATCATTGGAGTAAGACTGGTGGCAGCGTTAAAGCTGCAGATGTTTGGTGCCCAAGCAGATAACTAAGCCATAGAAAACTAACTTGGAATGTACCTACCTACCATCCAGTCCCAGTAATATCCGGCAGTGGTGGAAGTCAAAGCTCAGAGGAGCTCACTTGCCTAAGCTGTACTGTGAATTCAAAGGACAGCCAAGGAGAGCACCCAAGTTACTAGGGTTTTAAATTTGGTGTTGTTCCTTGTCACAAAATCCCAAACAATCATATTTTGTTGTTCTATGGATCAAGACATGGTATCCAACAAGCAGTGAGCATCTAATGAACAGAGATGACTGGGTAAATTTCCCAAGGACCTTCAGAGCTAAGTAGTACTTTAGGAGGTCTTCTTTAGGTAGATGTGAAAATGAAAACATTTGAGAACCACGTAGACCACTTTTTCTATAGTAGAGGTCTTTCTTCCTTTCTTTCTTTTTCTTTTTTCCTTCCTGTCTCCTTCCCTCTTTATTCCTTCCTTCCTTCCTTCCTTTATTTCTTCCTTGTCTTTTTTATGTTTTCTACCAATTTGCCAAGCAGGTCGCCTGGTACAATAGCATATTTAATGCGGTAGGGTATTTGCCAAGGCCAGTTAGATTATGTCTCTGACTGTATACAGCAACTGAACACATTGTGAACTGTAATATATTCATATGGCACCTATCTGTCTTAGCATACATGTTAGCTTTCATGCTGGGTCAGAATATAAGGTCTATGCAGACAGGAGACTTCTTCATTATTAACTCCTAGAATGGGCATAATGAATAATTATCAGACCTGTGCCTCCAGACATCTGACAAAACTGACAAATTTCAGGTCTTCATTAAGTGAAATTCAAGCCTGTTTGCATTTATTTTTGGCGCTTTTCTCTTAACTCCAAGAATTCTGGTTTTAGTTCTGGTAAGTTACACATCAGTTCATCTTGGTGATTAGTAGAAGAGGATACTATTATAGAGAGGGATATTAAATGTTACACCAATGCTAGCCCAATGCTTTTGGTGATAAAGAAAGGGGAAAGGGGAAGGGGGGGAGAAGGAAGGGGTAGCAGAGTGAGTTGTGGGGAGGGAGAGAGAGGGAGGGAATGGAAGTAGAATAGGAGATTGAAAGGAGAAGAGGCACATGACCATGGTAGTCTTTGGTAGCAGTTAGTATACTGATCCAGGTCTCTACTGTAAAAAGACCATTACACATCCTCACTTTCTGATGTCAGGTACAGCCCCGAGGCTTGCTTGGCTGATTCAACATGAGTGGACCTGGGATGTGCCACTTGTAGACACAGATATAAAGGCATACCAGTTAGTGTCTCTTCACATTTCCTTCTTTCTGCTATAATTCTAAGAGTGCCTGTTGAGATGAAGCCCCGTCAGCTTGACTTCTGAGTGACAATAGTGAGCAGAGTGCTTCTTTCAGCTTCTATTGGATGTATCCTGTGAACTAGGAAAATCACTTTGTCAAGCAAGGTATTTAATTTTGTTCCTATGTCACAACCCAGTTCATCTCATCTGATGGGGAAAATAGAGAGCATAGCTAAACTATGAAGATCTGTAGCATTGGCATAGCTAGGAAAGATAGCAATTCAGGTTACATAGTGACAAAACATTTGGTTTAGGCCAGTGAATTTTGGTGAAGATGTAACAGGCCAGGAGCCCCAGGTAAGGAGGTTGGAAGCTGACTCTTAGTAGCATGTGGTGGTGGCTGCTGCCTGTGCTCAGAAAAGAAGAACTGGAAAGCACAAGCAAGAAGAAAGGATTCTAGAAAAATGGGGGCCCATGGACTTAGGAGGGATGCTGCTTTTCAAACCCAAATGATTGAAAAGAAAATCGCTCCACTCACCCTGATGGTGAATGGTGAAGCAGCAATATTGTTGTTGTGTGCTGTTAAAACCTTTGAATGGATTAGGGTATAACTGGTGAGGCAGTACCCCCCCCCCCCAAGTCATTTCAGGTCCTAGAGAGAGTGTCTGAGTGGTTGAGAGTCACTGTGTAACTGGTATAACGTGAAAGGCAGGAATTGAAGAGGGAGGGAAAGGATCGGGAACAAAAGAGTCAAGAAGCAAGGAAAGAGTGAATGTAAGCATGTTGAAGGCGTGTCTGGAAGACAAACTTAGGTACAGCTTATTACGTAAGGAGTCTGCAGCCTCAACTCAAGTCATGAATGAGAACAGTAAACTCTCGAAAGCTGCACTATCGTAATTGCTGCTGGGCCAAACTGAGTGACAGCAGGAGGAGTACGGAAGACCTAAGTGCCTTCTGGGTAGACATGGAGACAAAGTTTCTTACCCTCACTGAGGGCATTTTCGTCAACATCCTCATTAGAGAGCTCCAAGAAAGACAATGGAGGCAGAATAAAACCCCAAAAGGTAAGTCTCCAGAGCCGGGTCTACAGCCTTTTTCCACATAGGAGGATCAGATCGATTCAGGGGACGTTACCCAGCATGGCGTGTGGGAGCCTTGCTCTGCCAGAGGGACCGTGGGACTATTGCCGACTGGTGACTGCTCAGTCTCCTATTCCTTCTTTCATTTCTTGGTATAGGATGATCTTAAAACTTCCCCTTTAGTTCCTAGCCCTTTAGATCAAAAGGAGTCATGCCCCTGTAACCTCTCTGAACAAAGAACCTGTAACAGTGGCCACACCCCTTCAGGCATGGCTTCAGGCAATCAGAAGCAAAAATAGAAACATGGTCTCTTTCTCCTGGGTCAGCCAATCCAATAGGAAGGGCAGAGAAGTGCTTCCTCGCTTCTTTACTATTATCTGTGTAAGTGTTCCCCACTAAACACCCATTTATCATGTATCCTGGGTCTAGTGAAATCTTTACACCCTTGCCTTCACTGGATGAAATCTTAGACATTTGCTGGGTGCAAAGGACAAAGGCAGTGTGTGTGTGTGTGTGTGTGTGTGTGTGTGTGTGTGTGTGTGTGTGTGTGTAGAGCCATGATTTTATTTTATTTTTTATTTTATTCTTTTTTCTTTCTTTTTTTATTACATGTAATTTATTTCGGGGTGAACTCACTTACACAAGAAGTAGGTGACCACCGCAAGTTCCCTCTTCAAGAATCCACCCAGGCTGTCTTCTGTGACCCCATTGGAAACAGAGAGGGCCACCTGTCCTGAACACAGACCTAAAACCCACTCTCCCTCATGTCCGTACCTGTGATCACACCCAAACAGCCATGGTCAGTGCTACAGGTGTGGGCGGGGTAGATATCTCACTACACAAACATTTAATAGCTAAATAACAATGGTTGGTTATTTCTCATGTTTCTGATGGTTGACTCTGTCTCTCATATATCTGTTTCATACACAAGAATTTTAAAGCCGAATATTTGGGATATATTCAATTTATGAATGTGATTGAGAATCCACTGACCTTGAACATACTACTGGGCAAACCAGGAATCCTCTGATAGCAAACTTTCATTTGGACCTCATCCTGATCCCATAATTTCAGAATTATGAAAAAGCAAAATGTATATGAAATATAAAAACAATACAAAGCCAAAACTTCCTGTATTCTATAAGTATGCTTAATTTGGTCCTCCCATTTATATTATTTTCTTTTTTTTTTAAATTTATTTTTATTTTACATATTGATCCCAGTTCTCTCCATCTCCCTCCCTCCCATCCCATCCCCCCCCCCCCACTCCACAGGGAGGGTGATGTTCTACAGGAGGGATCAACAAAATCTGTCAGGTCATTTGGAGTAGGGACTAGGCCCTCCCTCCTGAGGCCATTAATTTGAAAGAGAGCAAGGGGAAGGCACATGCGAAGTGCTGGGGGGGGGGGGAGGAAAGGGAAGGAGAAAATGATGTCACTACATTTTACTTTTGAAAAAATTTTAAAAATAGTTATAAAAGAAGGAATCCCTGTTTGTAAATTCTATCCTGAGCTTGCATTGACACTCCATATCAATAGAACAATTAGAATAAATAATATAGCAAAACCTCAGCTTTCCGTTCCTTTTTCTACCCACAGCTGCTACATGTCAAGTTCACTTCTTACAATTCTGCCATGTGACTATGGAGATCTTTGTCTGACATCAGTATATATTATTATGTCAGGAAGGACTTAACATTATTTCAGCCACACAGGAATTTTGTATTGGGACAATTTTTCTTATACCCAGAAGATTGGCCTTCTACTATAATTGAACCTACACTACATATAACTAAGCTATGATAAACTGGATTAAACCACAATTCAATGTCATGGTCAGGTTTTGGGTCAATGTATTATGCTTCCATCTATCACTTTGTAAAAGGTATTTTGAAGCAGTATTAAAGTTTGTGTGTTCTTAGAGGCCTTTTGTAAAGCCATGCGAGCTAACACTCACTGCTTCAAAGAGAAACCAGAGTGAGAGACATTATTTTGAATGTGGTGCTCATATTTTACACCTTTATCGAACCCTTATATTCCAGGCTTTTATATATATATTCTGCTATTCCAGAATAAGATAACAAAGGGATCTCCAAAGATGGTCTAATTTTTCCTTTTATTTTTGCAGAGATAGCAATTACGACCTAGAGAAAATAAATCTCCTAAAATCGCAAAGCCAGAAGAGAAATCAGGCTTTCCCTTGCAGCTTTGGATGCTGGCTCCACATGCAAGCCTGTGAGCACCTCCACTGTGCCTCCAAATCACAGGCTGTGCTCCAGGTTGGTGTCTTCCAGGGTTCCCCTCTTTTCCTTTCTAGGAGGACAACCTGTTGGCAGACATTTACTGGAGAGCCAGATAGCGTGGTTGGCATAAAGACTGGGCATTGTCCATTTGTCTGCACTTTAAAATGTGTGAAGCGCCTTTCCTCCCTTATGGTTACCATATGACTATTGATTTTAATTAGTTCTGTCTATTAAGATGCCCCTTAGGTTCAGAAGCTGGCTTGGTAATGAACTGTTCAGCTTTCCTGGGGCTGGCAGTATTGGTAAGTAAGTTACTCCTCTTAAGCAGATCATTGGATCAATGCTATTCTGTGGATCTACCCTCAAGTGTTGGGATTCGGGCTCAGTTTTGGCCTCAGGTGGCTCTTTCCTATCTTGTCATGGCAAAAGAGGATGTTCAGATTCATCAGAACCCCCCAAATAGTGTGTACATCATCAGCAACCGGTGGGAGGAGTCCAGATGGAATTTTTGAGTTTTGTTTTTTTGATAGTACTGGATTGATATCAGATACCACAGTTTCTGCTTCCTGAATGACTGTGGCACTTTCCTTCTGTGGAGCAGGAATGTTCCTTCTGCTTTCCTGTCATTCTAAATTCGAGATTCTAAGTTGGGGATTTCGTTGTCAGACATTGATGGGCATGGGAAACCTGTTCTCCCAGGAAATGATACAAAATGCAGACTCTTAGCATAATACTTCTGAAGTTTCATTTGCAAAGTGTGCATTCTCTATTCTTGGACTTCACTGACCAAATTGATGTTGTTTTTGCAGTAGCAATACGACAGGTGTGTGAGATAATGATTGTGATGTTGGAATTTGGAAGCAATCGATTAATAATTATGTAAAAACCATAACAGCAATCCTTTTAGATTGAATAAAAATCCCTGACATTTTCTGAACTCTGTTATTAAGGGCGATCCATTATTTAACAAAACATCTAACCATTTAATATTCAGTTTGGGATGTTCAGAAACTCTGGGTTTGTAGTGATTAGGAGGAGACCACAGAACCCTCAGTGTTCAGTAGAATAGATGTTGATATGGAGAGTGCCCAGGCCCATCTGTCCCTGAGTGCCACATGCCCTTCAGTTATAACTGCCCCTCCCTCCAGCAGTGCCCCATGTGCCTCAAAAGACTCTCTTTGATTTATTTCCCGAGGTTGGTGGCTCAGCCTGTCAGTCAAAGCCGAGGATTCAGTTCCCTTGTGGGTTTTCATTCTTGCCTGGTCAATTTGAGAGCATCAGACTAGAATGGATGCTGAGCTCACATGTGGATGAGGGCCAGAATAACTGGATCGGGGATTTGGAGCGGTCATGCTAAAACCAATTATATAACCAGGCAACCATCTCCTCTTATCTATTCTTAGATAACATTTTAAGTAACTCATATGGCAGGCTGAAAGGAGGTACTTGGTGTCCTGCATCTTGTGACTAAAAAAGGAACATGGGAAAAGGAAAATGCAGGTGTGCAGTGCCAGGGAAGAAGAAATAATAATATTACTGATGCCTGGTGGTACAGCTCACCAGTTTACTCATTCAGTTATTATTATTATTGAGTGCATACCACTTCTGTGCTATCAGGAGATGTAGAAACTGTGCTTCTCATCCTCAAGGAGCCTGTATCTAGGAGCAAATTAATCTGATCGAGGGTACTGTGCTATCTGTGAAGCCGGGGAGTTAAAGTGGGAACAACAAGCCTGTGAGCAGCTGTCACGTAATTGAGCCTGAGGATAAGGTATTCATGTGCTAGAATCCAAAAAAGACTAGGGTCACACATAAATACGTGTAGGAACATGGCTCACAGCTGGATTTTAAGGGCAATTATGCAACCATGACAATACTAAGCAAGATCTGATTTCCCTTTAGACTCCAGACCTACAAAATAGGACTGTGTTATCTATCTCCTCTAGCAGCAGTGCTTAATGATGTGTCTGCTCAGCCCCAGAACAATCCTTTACATGAGGAAGTGAGTGACAGTCATTGACAAAATTTGCTAGGAATTAATTTTTATGCTCTTCCCCAGTGAGCACATGCATTTTATGCTTCAAGATTATTGTTGCAGACAAAAGACATGCAGAATAAAATGGGGTTTTATTTGATTCATGTTAAACACAATACTGGAGGCTGCTGGGGGTGGGGAGTATTCATATTTCTTCCAAAGAAGGTTAGATAGAGGCTGAAGTTGCCAGCAATGAAACATTAAATGTTTGAGCACTAACCTACCCAGAGATTGTTTCATAATGTTATACTCCAAGGCCATTGCTTCAGGTGTCTGATATATGGCTGTTTTCAATGTTTCCCTTCTGGAGTATGGTACTCTTGGGGAGAATAAATAGGACTAGGAAATAAGACTTTTTTTTTTAAAGCACGTCCCTTAAGTTTGCCCACAGTTTATTCTGTGGAAGGATTATTTTAGGGGAATCAACAAGATTTTATATGATAAATTACATCAAAATGCAAGTTTTCTGTTAGTCTATGAATAAAAGCATACTTCTAGAATCAGTTTGATAGGTTGGCTTTATATTTTGGCTTTGCTAGTTTTGACCATCTGATATTTCCAAGTTACAGGAGCTCTCTGTGCCTTGAAAAGTATTTACTTTGTAACATTATTGTGAGGATTAAACACATTCATGACCTTGTATATCCAGTGTGTGTTTAGAATATGCTGAACTATATGAATCCTCCTGGCTGTATGCACCTGGTTAAGAAATGCTTGTGGCTGTGAATGTCATTTCAAATGCTAGCTATTTGCTATTGTTTCTTCCGGAGGACCACCAAGCTTCTTGCCTGTTAGTAACCCCAGAAATGATTTGAGGAGCCATGATTTGAGAAGCCATGGTGTGATTATGGTTACTTAAGTGAAGACCTAGGCGACTTCATTCTCGAATGCTGTGTGTTGGATAAATTTGTATATAATTTATTCTGTATTTCCAAAAGGGAGCCAATGTGTTTATTTGGGGTTTTCGTCCTCCAGCTCCACTGGTATTTCCTGGCGGGGGGTTGTTTCAAGAACTGTATACAGAGACCCCATTGTTCCTGAAACCATGTGGCCAAGCAAATTTGACAATTAGCTTCTTGTTGGAAGCAAATTTGTGGCGAGTTTGCTGAGGATCAAATTTCTGTTGACAAATCTAATGCAAGGTCTAAAGGATCCTCCTTGTTTTGCATAGTGTGACTGAACCAATGTGTGAGCTTTCTGATACATGTGTTTACCTCCCCCATTCCATGAGGGCTGTGAATGTATCCTCAGCACCTTCATGTGCAGGCTGGAGAATGCTAGGCTCCCATTGCTGTTCACCTTTAAAATATTTCAAGTCAAAGAGAAGGGTAGGCCAGACTTTCTTAGTATCAGGCATTGAAGTAGACTAAATGGGTACTTTCTGAGAAGAATCTTGAGAAACAGGAAACATGGCTAAAGTTTAAGAAGTTGGTGTTTTTGTGGGTGTTGTTTTGTTTTTTTAGTCTGACCTGGGGGGCTGGAGTATAGCTCAGTGGTAGAGTGGCTGGCTCACCATATGTGAAGCCCTGATTTTGATCTATAACAGAAGGAAAAAAAAATGTTGCACATGTGAAAATACCAAGGCTAGAGTCACTCAAGTGACATGTACGAAACTTCCAGCACAACAAAACTATTATAGAGGCAATGTGGTTGTCCTCTATCTTTCCCCTTACTTCTGTGGTTTGTGACTGAGCCCCTGCCATCCTCTGCCCTCTGCCTACACCCCAGTTCTTGGAGAACCAGACACTTTTAAACTTGTTCTTCACTCAATACAAACCTCATTAGGCTCTGTCCCTCTGCTGTCTTCATTCTCAGGTAGTCACCACAGAAACGATCAGTGTTTCTCATGCTAAGGTCAGGGTTACTTTAATTCTGGGGCAGACACGTGTCCATGCATTTTATGAGCCATAGACCTAAGGATCAATATATATTTAGGAAAAATGTAATTCCTCATCAATTGCACCTGAGTTGTTAGTTTTTGTTGTTTGGAATAAACCAGGACATTAAATATTGGCCAGACTAAAAAAAAAAAAAAATATTTTCTGTGTGTGATTAAAAAAATAAACTGTTCTATAAATATCCTGTGTAGTAATGTATATGACATATAACATAATAACAAGATAGTTTTTCTATATATTTTATAAGGGGAACATATTATATTTATTTTTTTAAATTTTTCATTAAAGTATTGGATAATTAGTCGCCATTTAGAGAGAGAAAAAGATTTTCCCAACAGTGTAGCTGGGCTTGTGAGCATGTGTGGACACTTCAGTCTGTCTTAGTGCTTGTCTAAGCTTATGTCCTTTAGAAGCTCAGGCCATGTACCATCCTGCCTCTTCTAGGCTGAAACAAGGCTTTACCACAGTTAGACCCACATGAGGCAGCCTCTTGACCTTCAAATTCTGTGAATTCCACTATCAAGGATAGTACAGCCTTCACTTCTCTGCATAGAGGGCTGACTATGCTGGCCATTCTATCCCGCCAGCTACCAAAGCTGGGGGTCAAGGATAGACACTTGTTTTGTGTTTTTCAGCATGGTGTCCCTCTCTAATTGGATTTAGTCACTGCACTGGCAAGTTTGTGTGACATCTTCTGTCAAGAGCCTCTTCGCTGGTTCATTTGTTTTGTCCTGAAACTAGGTTTGTGATATAGATATGATCATATAGACACCTTACTTTTTATTGTTTACTATTAATAGATTTGCTTACCTGTGAACTGTAGCTTTACAATAAGGTGGAGAGCTACAGGATACAAACTTGTAATGGCAGAGGATGTGTGAGCTGGATTTAGTGAGGAATAACAGAAAGGTATTGGACTACGAGACCCAAGGTTTAGGTCTGAGGCCTGCTGTCCAGGCTGCCACTGTGGGGCCTGGCTCAAAGACATCCAAGGCCCCACCTTCTGCTTGGCTCATTCTATGGATTGTCTTCATTATTATCTTATTATCTTTCTAGGCTATATGATGACTTTCTGGTTCCTTACAATGGTTTCCTGGACTGAAAGAGCCAATTATGCTGATGATGATCAATATTATTACTATTATTGTTATTTGTAGTTTTCTCCTATCTCAAGGCTGCCAAATAGAAGGTTTGAATGAGCATTAGTTGAAGGTTTTGGCTTAGCTAGGGGCTTGGCCTATTAAACCCTTGTAATTACTGTGGGGTTTGTTACTGATTATTTCCCTATCTTACTTTACATAGTTGGAAACTATACACATTAGGTATTAAATAATTTGGATCATATGGTTAGTGCTGACATACTTCTATTTATCTGCATTGAATCTGAAAATGTCTTTTAATAGAATGGTCATTTTTGTAACATTGATTCTACCAATCCTTGAGGATAGATTGTCTTTTCATGTTCTAGAGTCTAACTTTCTTCAGAAATGTAGTTTTCGCTGCTGAGCTCCTTCACTTCCTTGATCAGGTTTATTCCTAGATATTTTATTTTCATCAAAGCTATTGTAAAAGGAGGGTGTGTGTCCATGATCTTTTCTTTTTGTATATGTTTGTTATTGGTGCATAAACAAACTCTAGATTTTTGCAAATCATTTCCTCTGTATTGCTTTAATTGTTGATCATTTCTAGGTGTTCTCTGGTAAAATATTTTCTAGGATCTCCTATGCATAATATCATGTTATCTTCAAATAAGGATGGTGTAACTTATCCCTTTTCTGTTTATGTCCCTTTAGTATCCCTTTCTACTTTATTTCTCCAGTTAGTTTTTTTTTTTTTATTTGAGCACAATATTAAAAAGGAGTCGGGGATAGTGGACAGTGATGTGGGTTGCCCCTTTTCATGCTGTGAATATGTTTTATTACCACTGGTTAATAAAGACACTGATTTGGCCAATAGCTAGGCAGAATAAGGCCAGGTGGGAAATCCAGAGAGAGATATGGAGAGAAAGAAGGCAGAGTCAGGGAGATGCCATGTAGCCACCAGAGGACTAAGATGCCAGAACATCATCAGGAAGACACGGCCATGTGGTAATACATGGATTAATAACAATGGGTTAATTTAAATGTGAAAGCTAGTTAGTAATATACCTGAGCCATTGGCCAAACAATCATTAATATTAAGCCTCAGAGTGGTTATTGGGAACTGGTGAGTAGGAGAAAAACATCCAGTTACAGGACAGGCCCCTCTTATTCCTGATTTCACTAGGATAACTTCAATTTTTTCTCCACTTAGGATGACATTTTCTGTAGGTTTCTCATATATATATATATTGTTGCTGATATTTCTTACCTTTCCTGAAGGAAGGGGAAATTTGGTTTTCCACCTGAGGCCTAGCTCAGAACTAGTACTTTTTGGCACACTATCAGCTGTGCATACCCTAAATGAACTATGAAGCTTAATGTTGACAGACAATTTTACATTTTCTCTAAGCATTGTCCAGTTTTGGCTCCCCATGGTTTCGTTAACCAAGAATCTGATGCTTCAAGATTATATAAAGCAAGCAACCACCAGTTTTGCAATCAATCTATGGGGACATGATGCCTGTCCTTAAAGTGGTTGACATGGCAGCTTTCAGTTATGGATTTGAAGTCTGAGAAGTGCTATGAAGTCTCCAAGTTGTTTACACACATAGATAGTCATCACTACTAAAGTAATAGCTTTGTTTTATTATAGGAATGACTTCGTTGTCTTCATCTTAATAAAATATTCTGATTTTTCTTGGTGCGATGCAAAAGCTGCTCATGACTTTGTTACAGTCTTTACTGAAGTCTGAGTCTTTCTTAAGACTAATCATGTGACTTTGCACTAATGAGATTAAACTCAGCAGGGACAGATATTTTCTTTTTTAATTTTCACTCCCGTTATTTAATTGGCATTACACACACATAATGAGACCAGAAAAAAAGTTACCCACACCCTGTAGCAATCTGTTCAATACAGATAACTCGAGCAGATGAAGCCAGATGTATCCATGGTGACCTCCTTGACTGTCTCCCTCTACTTCCATCAGGGAAGGTGACTAAGAATGCTCTCTGCTTGTTGAATGACTTTTGCTTCTTCCATGACAAAGGGTATGTACCTGTCTTTGTTTTTATTCCTTTTTTGGGAGTGTTCTTCTCAGCATATGTGGGAGTGCAACAAATTGGAGTTGAGTGGGTACTCATCACTGGCATTTGTTGCTGGCTGACTGCCCTGTGACTTCAGAGCTGTATGGGTTCTATCTTAGTGTATCCCTAACTATAGAGAAATATTAGATTGTATGAAGGCCAATAGAACAGGTGACACATAGAACTTTTCTCATTTTGTACAAGGTTTCTATAGCAACATCAACTTTTCTTTATGCAGAAGATGCTATTCCTTTATTATTATTATTCCATGTACATATACAATGAAATACGATCTCATTACTCTCTTCCCTTGTCCAATTCCCTGTATAGATGCTATTGCTGAATCATCAGCTCACAGGATCTCTTTGATGAACCACAGTGGTTAACCTTTCATTGCTGTTTTTCAGGGCTTTTCCATGTATTCAGGATTTCAAGGTCAGCTTCTTGATCCAAAGGTGCTCAAAAAGCACTGTTGCATGGCAATAACACAGAGTTTCCTTGAACACATGGATATGAGCTTCCTTTCTTCCAAAACAGGTCCCATGTAAGTGATACTAAGTTCCATCTTCCGTGGAACAAACTGTGTGATTCTATCATACTTCCTGGAACTTTCCTTTGTTTGCACAGTACATGGACCAGAAAAATTCCCATGCCTATAATATATAGAAGCCTAACAAACTATTGAACAGAAGGTCCAAAGGAAGCTGTACTCAGTACTCACCCTACTAAGTTCTGCCCTCTGCTGTGATTTTCTTTACTCCAAAGCTGATTCCCCCCAGTGCCTTGGTAATGCAGGAACCCAGAAGGCATCATCAAACCTCCCTTCTTTCAATTGAGAGAGAGCTGTCTTATATCTCAAGACAGGTGAGCCAAGAGATAATAATACCTATTAGCCAAATTAGGGCTGTTAAATCATCAATTGAAAGAAATCAAAAGTGATCCCCACTAAACTAATTGCATGGTAAGACCTTGGTGACATATGACATGAGTTTGTTCAATCCTGCTTTAGCGTGTACATTCCTCCCTCCCCATATAGAAAAAATTCTTACTGGAAATCTTGAGCCTTGATCTAAACTTGATTCACTTGGCCAGTTGTTCTTACCTCATCTAAGTTACCTAGGAAGCGCCTTCCTTTTCTTACCACAGGTTATACACCATTCTGCAGATAGTTGCTCTGATGAGTAATATGGTCATTCTCTTTATTTTCATGAGGGGAACAGAGTCACAATCCAAGAACACAGAATGGAGCTGCATAGAGCTAGTCCCGAGGGACTGGATTTAAGCTGTGATATGGAACTTAATCACCAGATTCACAGTTCACCTACTATTCTCTGATTTCAGAGTTAGGAGAGTGCAGGAGCAAGAGCTTTGCTGTTCCTAATCCCCAGGATGCCCTATAGGGTGTTCTAGAGCTTGAAGACTAGAACTGGTTACACAGCAAAGGGTCACTGAGCTCTGCACACTACTGTTTATTGGGTCTTGCTGCTTATTTATCTATCTTAGCCTGCCTTGCCTTTTTATGACTGTTTATAGTCGTTCACTTTTCAGTCTTCATCTGACGACTTTTGTGTTCAGCATATACATAGATGTCTTTTGCCCAAACTGAGATTCCTAGTCAGCCTTTGGGTAAATGCCAAGACCTATCTTTGCCATACTTCATGTCAGTGTAGGAAACAATTGACAAAGTGGTAGGGAAAGGACAACCTGAAATCTTGAAAGCCACAAACTACAATAAGGGAGAAATGGATGACAGGTTATAATTATTCTCATGCAAAAGGACTCAGAAAATAATTACTGGCACCACATGAAAAAGCATATCATTTTAAAACGTTTGATGAGTGTCACTTGGTTCCTGGAAATGTAGCAGTAATCTTCCTTGGAGCTGTTCGTCACTCACCCAGGGGTGCATTAGCCTTCGTGACACCTTGATGTGAGGTGAATGAGGTGTTGTCCATCCTCACTCTGAAGATAGCTTTGGATTGGTTTTACCTCATTGCCCTGTGTCCAGATTTCAGCTTGAGGACAATACAATAGCATATTAGACTTGGTCTCATTTGGAATGTTTTTGTGTAGTGATTATGCTTCCAAAATTTGAATCAAGTTTTTCATATGGCCTGAATGGAAACCATAATACTAAAAGAATCAATGGTCTCAAGAGGTTCTTGAAATTTGAATGGGGAAGAGATCAATGGGGACCTTTCTGAGAGTCAGGAACATTTCCAGACAATGCCGTCTACAATTCAGAAAGAAGGTCAAGTTGATCAGTGAAAGGAGACAGAAATGTACTGGAAGAGAAAGCAACTGAATGTACTGGCCATGATCTCACTCACTGGGATCTGTTACCTTCTTTTTCCTGGAATAAAACTGTCACTTTGTTGGACTGAGAAAGGTACTAATGGATGCTTAAGGCCAATTATCATCATCATCATCATTATCAATATTTTGTTATTTTTCTAAGAGCAAGGTAACCATGCTTTCATTTCTAGGTAAAATCCAAGGGCATTGCAAACATCAGGGAGTGGTCACATTTTCCCAAACTAGTAGGAGGCAAACAATGAACACATGTATAGGCTGATGGCCTTCAAAGCAGCCACGCCTTGAGCTTGAATTCTCTGTGTCCCATCTTATGAGATGATGGATAGTTTCTATATTGCTTCTCTTTGGCTCTCATAACAAAATGTTACTGATTGGTTGGCTTAAACAGTGCAAATCCCACACATTCTATAAAGATCAGTTTCCATTCAGACCTTAGATCACTCCCATATAAATATAAATACAAACACGAGTGCATGTATGTGTGTGAGTTGGTGGGGGAAGATTAAGAGAATGTATATGTGTGTTATAGGAAGTGATTTATAGTGCCTCTAATTCACTCCTTATAGGTATTTTCAAAACTACAGAGGTCTAAACTGACAATAGGTTGAGTTGTTTTGGATTGACTGCTTTGGATGGAATGGGTGCAAATGGCCTAAATATGGCATTTTCAGATTACTCATATTGGGTTATTTGAGATATATATATATCCAATATAAAATTAGATTAAATTTTAGGTTACTTTAATTTCTGTGTGGTGACAAATAAGGAAAGACAATTGTGTGCAAATTAAACCTCTGGGAATGGTTGTTTACTTGAGTTGACATGCTACTGTGAGGAGGAGCTAAGCTTGAGGTATTTGGCAATAAAGGACTGAAGACTCAGATTAAACCCTGTTTTGCCTTAGATAATCAATTCTGATGTTTTCAAATACCCTTTTATGTAGGGTGTTCATAGCTATATTTCTTCTCTCTAAGTGCTATTTCAGTTGGTTTTCTGTGTGCTTTCCTCAAACAATTCTTTTAATGTTCTTCCCCTCACGGGTATTGCCAGAACTACAGGGGGCTAAGCCAATAGTGACTTCAGTTCTTTTGGATCTATCGCTTTTGCTGTAATGCAAATAGATTAAATATGATATTTTCAAATTATTTATATAGGGTTATTTGACATACAATAATATCCAATATAAAATTTGTTAATTCTTTTAGACCTCATTCTTTGGTGGCTTATCTTCCAGGAGGCTTTAGAAATGGTTTGCCACTCAACTTAACAGGTAAAGATTATGGCAATCTCTTTTCTCTCAACAGATACAAGTATGTTAAAATAACAGTTCAGATTTAGGTTGTCGTTCTACATATTTTGTGACATCATTTAAATTTTTTGTTCTATAAATTCAAACGCTCCAAAGGACATGATTACTAACATTTGGCAAATACTGACATCTTAAAATAAAACTTTCAGACGACTCTTAAATTTTTTGAATGTGAATTCCATCTTAATTTGTTTCTTACTACTATTTGTTATAAATGCAAAAAAAGTTCTTTTTTATAAACCATTAGAAAATCTTGTATCATTTCTTACTGTTATAGAATCACTTCCCATATAGAAATGCATTCTAATGCAATTGTAGAGTGATGTTTGACAGTCTTTCAGCTCATCATACATGTGTGCTATTTACATTTTAGTTTTCTATCACCTTAAAGCTCCGATGTGCAATATTTTTTCTCTTAGATTAGGTTACTGTTGTGATTGTTTTCTATGTATAATGATGAAGAAGCATAGATGTATTGCATATTATAATCAATTACTTCACTGGAAATACATCTCATACTGAATTCAGTTTGGGAAGGCTTTTAGATGCCTTGCTTATAAGCCCATGCTTCTGGTCTTCTTGCCATTTGAGAAGATCCAAGGAGCAGTAATGCCTGTGGTACTTGCCCTTTATTAAGCAAATGCATCTTTTGAATGGGGAATCCCAGGTCATTAAGTTTTAGCATTGTGTGCTCAGAAGGAAAACAGTGCCACAATGGACCCACATTCCTCAGTTATCTGTGTGGCTGTTAGGGCTTCAGTGACCTCTTTTGAAGGCCCTGTTTTGAGGAGATGTTGCTGAGGTGAATTTCAGGCCCATACCAGGGAAGAATAGACACCATTCACTTGCCAGTCTTCAATCTCAAGATACTCGTTTTGGTGGCAAAGTGTCTGAGATAAGATGATTTGGCTGTGGCTGAAAGAATAGATTCATATTTGCTTTCTCATGGGAAATAGTAAAAATGCAAGTTAATCTGACACTACACCATTCCTTAAATAACAGCCAAAATTTTCAGGCACAAGGACATTAGATTAACTCAGTGAATGCTAAAATTAGTTATTTTAAGGAATCTTCAGAAGTTAGTTCTAATACAATTGCACAACCACAGAGGGGGAAATGACCCCAGGATCCACAAGATCTTCTGAGATTCAAATGAACAAGAATCAGTATGGACACCAAAAAGGACAGAAACAGATTATCACTGAGGGCTTACACCTGGTTTTCTGCTAGGGCCAGGTAATACACAAGCAAGTAGGCATGTCAAACAAAACAAATAATAGCCTTAATAGAATGCCTGAACTGAGTTGCTTTGGTGGAATTGGCTCAAGGGAAAGTAGGACAAGGGACATATTGGTACAGGGCGACATATTGTTTCAGAATGAAGTATCTCGTGAATTTAGCTTTTAAAACAAGCTCAATTTACATTTGAGACCAGTTGTTTGGATTAAAAAGAAGTCTTTAGATCAGAACATGAAGAGGGACAACAAAGCCCAGTGTTATCTGAAGACCATCTGGGGCTCTACTGAGATTTGGTAGCAAGCTCAGCATTACGAGCTTTTGTCTAGTTTTTGGGGTAGGGATGACATCTCTACCTACTCTGGTGACAGGTATACATGCTGGACCATGAGGAAGAGCTCTTCTGTCTGTCCTAATTGCAGGGATTACTCCTTGATAACTCTGCTCCTAGGCAGACAATTACATAACAGCAGACATCTCCCACGACCTTGTGCTGTCACCTTAGTTTCTTGGCAGGTGTGATCTACTATTTTAATATAGAAAGTGTTAGAAAGTGTGAGGTAATGGACACTTCAGAAGAAAATTTTGAGAGCAAATGCAAGAGTGTTTGTTCCTTTGCCTTTTTTTTTTTTTTTAATGTTCTGGCTTCCTGTTGATGTACCTTTATTGAAAAGATATAAATATCTCTGCTATTGTGAATTTATCCTGGGGTCTTTCTAATGGTAAAAATTACATTACCATTTTGTTGTTTTAGTGCCAAAAAAGGTAATTGTTTTAAAGACTTAGTCTTTTTTATGCTTAGGGTCTTTGGCAATTGAAAAAAATATCATTAAGTATTTGGAAATAAATTCCTGCCCAACATGCACAAGGACCTAGGTACAGTCCTTAGTACTACAAATGATGACGGTGGTGATGATGATTTTAGGCAATTTTTAATAATTTAAGTGAACATTAAATGAAAATAATGTAAAGATTTTGAAAATTAGTGAGTCAAAGATACTATATTTATACAATAGTTGTACATTTAAGAGAATCCAGCCTCACTTTTTAACAATTTCATAAATGTTTGGAGAAAATATATTGATAACCCTGGCAGTGGTGACCTCATCTGCAGAGGAAGTTCTAGGGCAGACAAGGCCACACAGAGAAACCCTGTTTCAAAACAACAAATTATATATCTATATCTATATCTGTATATCTATATGTATATATGATACAAAAACTATTAATTTCATGATTTTAGTGTGATGATGACAAATATATAGTGTTAATTGTGTTTTCATTCAAATCTTATAGATTAATACTTCACTCTACAAATCATTTATATGATATAAGGTATAAATCATAAATTAATACTTCATTCTATAATTTGTATATTCAAACCTTAAGTCACTAGAACATTTTGTCTGGCTTTGCTATAGGTACAACCCACAATCTTGAATTATACCAAGAGAAACATGAAAGGACAAGGAAGGGGTGGAGAGAATGGGAGGGTTTAATATGTAGAAAAAATGCTTACTTGGGATTAAATGACCTTTCCTATAAATCATAAGAGAAAATTGTCAGCTGGGCACTTCCTCATTTGCAGCATGTATAAGCAGCAGGAAAATGAGCCAAAACACCTATTGGAGCAAAGCACCATCGAGGATGCAATCCAATTCACTCTCATCCCTGTATCTCCAGTAGATATTACTAGAGATAAATCAGGTGATGCCCTGTACATCTCACTCCTGGACAGGCTGCTCCTGTTAGTAATGTCTTTATTTTATTGCCCAAGGTTGAAGAACTCTTGCCTTTCCAAACATCCTGAGACAGGTAAAGTGAGTCTGTGCTGAATTAGCACCTTGTGATAAGAAAGTGACTGGTTGGTAATATTGAGAATAGGGAGACATTGTGTTGCATTATTTCAGAAGGTGGTTATGAGTTAGAGTAGCATTTCTTGGGATTAATTTCAAGGTAGCAGTGCTCTGCTGTTCCTGGAAATTCTGTCTGTTGATTTAGCATCATGGATACTTTCCTAGTATACTCATGAAATCACAGTAATTTTGTATATGTGTTTAGACACAAGGAGAAATGTCAGAGCAATGCCACTTGAGGATTGCAATGTCCTCTCTCAAAGAAAAGGTATGCCTTCTTTCTTCCTTGAAAAAAAATATATTTTACGTTAATTGCCATGTTTCTTCCCTATCTGTTCAACTGTTAATTAACTAATGAATTAGATAGAGACAAGGTTGTTCTATGCAGCCCAGGCTAGCCTTGAACTCATGATTCTCTTCTCTGCTTCAGCTTCCTGAGTGCTGGGATAATGTGCATGTGCCACCGTACTAGACCAACCTTATTTCTGATATCACTGAATGTATTCCTTGCCAGTCTATCCCATTTTCATGTGGCTAACCCATCACACTCATCTCCTCTTTGAGCTGTTTATTCTTCCCCTCCTGCCCCTCTGATCTCAGCTACCAGAGTTGAACATCTCATCTATTGTAGGGGAGTGCTCAGAATTGATATTTTTCCTCTAACACTGTCTTTTTGTTGTGATTCAGTTAAGGATGTCAGTGGGGAGAGTGGTCCTAGAGAGTTTTAAGTGAACACACACACACACACACACACACACACACACACACACACACACACAGAGAGAGAGAGAGAGAGAGAGAGAGAGAGAGAGAGAGAGAGAGAAACAATGGTGAAATGTCTTGGTCAAATCAGATTTTTACTTATCATTCTTGGGTACCCATTTTGTCCTTTTGTGCCCAGCTTCAGCAACGCATAAATACAATGTCTGAAAGACACATAGCTTCTAATAAACCTTAATACCCAGGACAGTTATTTTTTCAGTGTTTAATGATGTTGACTTTTGAATAGTATATAGGGAAAGCAGTCATGACCTGAACTAAGCAATACAAGAAAAATCAAGAATAGCTCTTGACACCTGTGAATTTTTCAAATCATTTGTGGAAGCATGTGCTTTTGGGAAGTTGAACTGAGGGAGGACCTTCAGAGATTATCAGTGTCATGTGGTGATTGGGGTACTGTGCTCAGCATAGGGGTTGGATAACACAATTACTGAGATGCAGATAGAAAACCTCAAGGTCCCTCCCTTAGCTGCTGGTATCAGGACTTCTACTCTATTTGGTCCTTGACTCTTCTATCCATGGATTTACATGTTATGCAGAGGACTATATTAATTATGAATGCCCTTCTGTACTGAATAGTTTTATGTAAAGTAGATATGTTAACTTATCTGAGGGGAGGGAACTCAATTAATAAAATGCCTCTATAAGATGGGGTGGTATGCAAACCTGTTGGACATTTTCTTAATTAATGATTGATTGGGGAAGTCAACAGTCTATTGTGGGTGGTGCCATTGCTGTGCTGGTGGTCCTGTGTTTTATAAGAGGAGGTTGAGGAAGCCATGGGGAACAAGTCAGTAAGCAGCACTGCACCATGGATTCTGTGTAAGCTCCTACCTCCAGGTTATTGCCCTGTATGAATTCCTGCCTTGACTTCCTTTGATGATGAACAGCCATGAGGAAGTATAAGCCAAATATGCCCCCCCCCCAGTTGCTTTTGGTCATGGTGTTACAACACAGCAATTATAACCTTATCTAGGACACCTTCTTACTAGGAGACAGCTACAATCTTCTGCGGGGTGGGGGTTTAAAAAATACTTTAGGAAATGTTTGTTGAGTGCTTAGTATAGGCCTCCTGGATCAGACATTGCCCATGTCCAAAGAGCCTTGATAGAGGTCCCTAGAAGCAGGCCTCTAATCACCATTCATAGATTCATGAAGCAAAGAACTGTATTCTATTCAACTCATGTCAGAATACAAAGAACCAGATACACTAATGCCTTCCTCCTTTAGACCCAATCCTGGGGATCAGACCTTGGTTAAAGATAGGAGGAGGAATAGAAGAATAAATGTGTGCTGATGACATAGCTTTTGATCCAAATTTTGAGGCTGGAAGACATATCTTTGATCTAGATCTTGAGGTTGGAAGACACACCTTTAATCCTGGTCACACTTTCTACTAGAAGCTTCCAGGTTATATGAAGACATAGAAGAAATAAGGTTTTACTTTTTGCCTGTTTGCCTTTACCCTGCTACCCGATCCATTCCTTCACTGGCCTTGGAACCTACTTCTACCAGCATATACAGAAGACTGGCTGAAACACCCAATATACATATATTCATTCTACAAGTTCAGTGACCCTAGAGAACTCTGATTAATACATTGGATAATTTCAAAGATGCTCTTAGCTAGTCTTTGCTAGGGGCTCTCAGTGGTACCACTTCTCAGGATAATTCATGTTGGAACAGGTCAGAGCGTGGGGCAGCAGCACTGACCCAACTCTCTTACCAGTGTGGTCACCATCCTTGTGGCTTCTTCCTTCCTACATCATTAGAATGAAGAATCAAAGCCTCAGAATGTCCTCACTCTGATTCAATTCCATTCTCAAGGATAAACAGGTGTGAATTTTCCTCTGCTCTCTACATTAGCCATCACATTTCTTCTCACTCATTTTTATTCTCCAGCCATGTTCTTCTCCATACCTGCAAGCCTTCCTTCACTTTGCTGCCTTTTCCTGGTTATAGCGGCACTGCAGAGGACATTGCAGCCAGAGCAGAGGTCACATTCAAAGTTGCATCCTTGGAGGAGAATGCTTTCCCTTTCTCATGATGCTGTGACTCATGCCACAGAAGGCACAGTGTGGGGAGAAGTCAAGAAAGTGATTAATATAAAAAAGGGATCAGTTCTTGGCCCAGATTTTCATTTCACCTCAGGAAAAGGTTAAATCCCTGTTTCCATAGTGTGCATTTTGAAGTAAAATGATTGGTTTAGTCCTGTCTGGAATTCAGTGAAATGTGCATGCACAAATTCAGAACTGTGATGGACTGATCCTGACTTAATGCACCTCAACAGGGCTAACTGGAGCAGTCACTGTTAGAAGGATACACTCCCAGAGCTGATTAGATTTCAACTCTTCCTTAGCACTGAGCCAGAAACTCCTCATTTGTTTTCCTTTTCTGAGAAACACCTCACTCTATTCAGCCAAGGTGACAACCATGCCTGAAGAAGCGCTTCCAAGCCAATTTGCCTCAGGCACATGGGGCACAGATTTTTAGAGGAAAGCTGTAGTTGATGAGGGATTGTTTCTCCAGCTCAAAAGTTTCCTAGTGACCTGGCGACTGTGCTATGCTTTTAGAAGCCACAGGCTTTCTTTTCCAAGGACTCAAGTTACCCTTCACACACTCATGGGCAGAGAGAGGGACCTTGGCAAACCATTTAGCATGAGAGACCTTTATCTGCCTTAGCTGTAACATGGTGGAAGACCATTAAAGAATGGAGGCTGATGTGTATGCTACTTGTATATTCTCACTTACTTTCTGGTGATGAGCCTCAGGAGATGTGTGAAAGATTTAGACTGTTAACTGGCTGAGGTGGGCTGACTGTCAAGTTCTGGTCCTGTCATTTGAAGACAAATGTGGCCCTGACACCCTGGCCTCTCCTGGCTCACAGAAAACAGGAACTGCATGCAGATTCGTTAGTCTGAAAAATAAAGTTAAGACTACTTTGATGTGAAAGATAGCTTATGGAGTCTCATTTCTCAGTATTGAATAGCTCCATACAACATTATAATATTTCCTGTTGATTCTTAAGGGAACTTGTATTATGAGTCCCAATCTATAGTTCTTAACTGAGGTACTCAGGCTAAGAATGAAGTATATTGAAAATGGAAAGATTTTTTTTTTAAGCATTATTATATATTGGTCATTCTGAAAAGAAACCGTATATTCACATGTATATATGTGGTTTTGTGTATGTGTGTGTTTGTGTTTGTGTGTGGAAATGATGGAACAAGGGGATAGGAAAAGAGAAGGTAAAAGGTTTTTATGCATTAAAAAATTTTAAACTTTTTTATTGATTTATTTTTTACATTCTAATCCTAGTTCCCCCACCACTTCCCTCCCACTCTCCCCAATCTCCTCCACCCCCCATCTGCTCCTTGGAGAGGGTAAGGCCCCCCTATGAAGTCTACTAAGTCTGTCTCATCATCTCATTGAGGTAGGACCAAGGCACCTCTCCACTCCCCACACCCCTGTGTCCAGGCTGAGCAAGCTATCTGTGCATATAGGATGGGCTCCACTAAATTAGTTTGTGTATTAGTGTTAGATCTTGAACCTATTGCCAAAGGCCTCATATATTGCCCCAACCACACCATTGCCACCTATATTAAGGGAGTCTAATTTGGTTTTATTCAGGTTCCCCATTTGTCAGACCCGAGTCAGTGATCTCTCACTAGCTCAGGTCAGCCTGATTCTGTGGGTTTCCCCATCATGGTCTTGTCTCATTTTTTCATATTATTTTGCCTCTCTCACTTTGATTGTGCTCCAGGAGCTTGGCCCAATGGTTAATTCAGGATTTCTTCTTCTGCTTCCATCTGTTTCTGGAAGAGGGTTCTAGCTTCTCTGGGGTTGTGGATTGTTTGAATCTAGCTTATCTCTTAGAATGTCTTTCCTGAGTTGAAGGTACAAGAGAGATTTATGAAACTGAAAAATGACTGAAGGCTTTCCTTACCTTCCATGATGCTGTGCTGGACTCCTTACTCTGGGCTGCTGATATGCTATGGCTAGTTGCTAATGCAGTGCCAAGTTCCAACTCTGAGTAATGCTCATGCTTAAAATCTATAGGAGTGGAAATACTGAACCGAGAACCAACTAAAAAATGATCTTATTCTTCTATATGTGTTTGGGTGTATTATTATGTGAATGGGCATGGGTATGGACATGGGTGTGTACAAGGTCAGCTTTGGGGAACTGGTTTTCTCTTCACACGTTCTTTTGGGGCAGGGTCTCTCTTCTCGTTTCCACTGTGGCTCTTAAATTCCCAATATAGTTTCCTGCTTCTTTCTCTCATTTAGCCTTAGGAGTGCTGGGATTACAGATTCATGTCACCACACCCAACTTTGTATGTGGGTTCTGGGGATCAAATGTAGGTTGTCAGGCTTTTTGTCTCCTTGACCATCTATGTCCCTGGCCCTAAAAACCAATTAAACTTTTGACTCTAACTCAAATATGTAACTATATAATGCACTTAGATGATTGAAATTTAACAACATATTTGGACTGTCATCTAGAATTTTGATACATTGTATAAAAAGGAATGAATGACCTTAGTTTTCCAGTGATTTTTTAAAGACATTTTTCAAAACAGGTTACAATTTTCTGTCTTGAAATTGTTCAGGAACAAATCACATGTTAATGATTGATAATCTTTTAATACACTTTCAAAAGCATATTGATCTAAATTGTTCTGGAATCTTTGAGTCATTAGTTAGTATTCAAGGGTTGACTGTCATGTAATGAGATGGCTTGCAACAAACTCATTAAAGCACATTCAGTTGAGAAAAAATAAATTGAATGTAGACTGTTTGTAAGGCATGCTAGGGAGGCTAAAATGCATAAGACACAGTCTTTGCCCCCAAGGAGCTTATGTACTATAATAATTTTTACACTTCCACATAATCACCCTGGAAAGCTATCATCTTTCTGCAGTGAGATTACTCCTGCGCAATTTCAGGACCTTCTTGTATGAGTTGCCTTCAGAGACAGTTTAGCACATTTACTTCTCAGTGCACACATGCACACCATAGTCACGGCCACATTCATTTCTTCAGTGTTCTTGCCAGCAGATTATGGTTTGCAAATCAAATCTTGACTTGTAGGTTTTGATGCAACCCTATAGATAACAATAATAAAAATAAAGTAAGTGCCCTGAAAGATAAAATGATAATGATAATAATATTCTGTGACACATGATTTATGTAAAATCCAAATTTCAGTGTTCATAAATAACATTTATTATAATTTTCAATGCTTACTCATGCTTCATGTACCATCTGCCACTGCTTTCATGCTACTGTTGACTTCAATAGCTCTTGCAGAGACCACACACCTGAACAGTACATATTTACTATCTTGTCCCATAACTGAATCAGGCTCTGGGACCACATATTTGCTTTCTTTTAAGTATTCTTAAGTTTGATCTGCCATATTTTATGAATTTGACTTTGAATTGATTTGTATTCCCTCTTCAATAATAAAATATTTTTAAAGACAGATAATATTTCATCTCATGGAAAGTAAAAGAAATCTGAATCAAGTTTTGAAGGTATGCTCAAAATGTTCACAAATGCTACAATGAAGGAGGCAATCCTGAAATAGGATAGAAGAGATATGGAAAAAGAAAAATCATCTCAGTAGTTCACTGGTAAGGCCAGAGACAGTCATGGAGCAATATCTGGGTATAGCAGAAGCATAGGCTTACTGTCCTTTATCCACATATCTTGCTCGTAGGTCACTGTGCCTCTGATGTGATTTCTATCACTTGTGAGCCTACTGATTGCCACTTCTCCCCTCTAATGTTCTTTACCTCATGACTTCAGTGTGCTGGTGGCCTCCATTGTCTAGCTGTTTCTGATAGTGTTAAGTTTCAACTTGACAGAATCTAGAATCACCTGAGAGATGGGCCTCTGGGTAGGTCTTTGGAGTTTTATCTTGATTTTATTAGCACTCAGGATATGCACAATGTATGTGGCACCATTTCCTGGATGGGATCCTGGCCTGTCAAGTAGGGAAAACGAGCTGAGAAGCAGCATGCAGTGGACATTCTCTGCTTCTTAGCTGTGGATGCAAGGTGACCAGTTCTCTGGAGCGCCTGTTGCCATGACATCTCCCAGTGAAGGCCTGGACCTTGGAACTGTGAATGGAAACAAACCCTTTCTCCCTAAATTCACTTTTGTTGGAGTAATTTAACATAGCAACAGGAAAAGAAACTCAGATACTGATTCTGTGGATATTGTAGGGCTCTCTGGATATTCCAGGTTCAGGCGTTTTGAGGGGAGCTTTGGCAGTGGCTAAGTTTTGAAGTGTGACTTTGACATGTACAGTGCTTGTTTTAGGTCCTCTCTTAGTGAGTGGGACAGTCAGTTCCCAAGTAATTTTAGAGTGAGCAGATACAGCAAGAGGTGGTTCAGGAGAATCATTTGCTGACTCCTTGGTCCTCTGAGACTCTGGTGTAGCTTCTCTAGGCATCCACTCAGATGTGCATGTATCCTCCCCATGATCAAGGAAAGCAGCCAAAAAGCATCACTGTGGTGAATATGGTCAGGAAGTACCAGCTGTGGTCCACTAATAGAGAGCTGACTGTAAGACACTGAGAGGAGAATTGGGGGGGGGGATGAATGTCATCTAGAAGTCTTGAAAGGGAAGAGAAAGCCATGTTGAAACCAAGTTTAAAATAGTCAGTAACTACCAGCCAGTAGTCCTCAAACCCTGCATTTTTTCCTTCTGCAACAACAGAAAAAAAAAATTGACCAGTTTTTCAGGACTTTTTCTGGCACATACAAAGGTCTTCATGCTAAATTCAAGAGATTTGTATCTTTATAAGGAATCATCCAGTAACTGCAAATCTCAATCTCTCTCTCTCTCTCTCTCTCTCTCTCTCTCTCTCTCTCTCCCTCTCTCTCCCTCTCTCTCTCTCCTCCCACTATTGTCTTGGTCATTTGTAAAACTTTGCTACCATGGATTGATTTGGATATTTTAAGAAGACTCAGTGAAGTAGGTGTAGTACCAAGTTAAATTGCTGTGGTCTAGAGAAGGGTGCAAGACACAGGAAAAAAAAGAATGATCTACACTTCTGGGGAAGCTCTATGGTTTCAATCTCACCACAGGAGGACCTCCTGCTTGACTTGTATGTGTGTCACATTCGCCTTTCTTAGGGACCTAGGGTACCTCACTGTAATGTAGATGGGATTCTCTCTGGAGTAAAATTTAACTCTTTTTATGGTCAGGTTGACTTGATCTCTTCCTAAAACTCTGGGAGGCAAAGCAGGGAAGACTGTGGCTATGAACTTGGATCTTAGACCTAACCCAAGACAGAGTGACTGGGAATTGTTAGTTTGGATTGTTTGGAAGGTGGGTTACTCTTTAGAATTACATACTAGGAGTTAAACATTAAGATGCCAGAAAAGTAGGTGTGTACTTGTATTCCTAGCATTTTGGAGATGGGACAAGGTAGGATTGAATGCCTGGGGCCATGAATGGCCAGGAACTGGAAATTGGATGACCCAGAGACCTAGGATAGAACCAAACATGATTGCCCCCCACAAAAAAGTTCATGAAATAATTTTTAATCAAAGTCTGTTGTAGTAATAGATTGGTACCTAGCCCATAGCCAATAGAGAGTCTTCCTCTGGCAGAAAATGGGAGCAGATGCAAAGATTCACAACCAAATAGTGGGCAGTGTTCAGGAACCTCTTGAAAGTACAAGAGGAAGGATTATAGGAGTCAGAGTAGTTGAGGACACAAGGAGAACACTGTCCACAAAATCAACTAAGGAAGGCTTATAGGGACTCACAGAGACCGAAGAGGCAACCATGGAGCTTGCATGGGTCTATTCTAGGTCATCTGCATATATGTTATGGTTGTGTGACTTGGTGTTCTTGTAGGACTACTAACTGGGAATGGTGCTGTCTCTGATTCTTTTGCCTGCTCTTGGGATCTTTATCCTCCTACTAGATTGCCTTGTCCAGCCTTGATATGATGGTTTGTGCCTGATCTTTTTGTTGTTGTTGCTGTTTTTTTTTTTTTTTTTTTTTTTTTTTGAGACGGGGTTTCCTCTGTGTACATCTCTAGCTGTCCTGGAGCTAGTTCTGTAGACCAGGCTAGACTAGAACTCACAGGGATCTGCCTGTCTCTGCCTCCTGTGTGCTGGGATTAAAGGTGTGTGCTATCACTGCCCACCTGTGCCTTGTCTTATGGCATCTTGTTATGCCATGTTTGGTCCCTGGGAGGCCTGCTCTTTTCTGAAGGAAAACGGAGAAGTGGATCTGTAGGAGAAGGGAAGTGGGGGAGGGGTGCTGGAGGAGTGGAGGGAGGAGAGGCTACAGTCAGGATGTATTGTAGGAGAGAAGAAGAAATGAAAATAAAAAATAAAAAGAATGTGTAAACCAAAACTTAAAAATGTCTGAGGCCAGCCTGGGATACCTACTGAGACCCTAAACCCCTTCAAATTAAAATTTCAAATATTGGGGCTGGAGAGAGGGCTCAGAGAGGGCTGCTCTTCCAGAGAACCCAGGTTCAATTTCCAGCACCTGAACAGTAGCTCACAACTTTCTATAACTCCAGTTCCAGGGGATATGACATCAATGCATATAAAATAAAATTAATTACTTAAAAAATTAAAATATTTATCAGGACTGCAGTGAGAGCAGAAAAAGATATCCTTTGGACATTATTTTATGCTTACTATTTTAAGTGGTATTACTTTCTCCATTTTTACATTCTTCCTAAGTTTGTCTTACCCATTAAATACTAGAGTTGCTGCAAACCAAAGGAATGGACTGTGAGTGCCTATCTACCAGTTAGTCATTACCTCATTTTTCCTTTTTTTTAATTTGTTCTTTTCTACGAGAGAATGTAAAGGAAAAGCTCAGCGTTAACCTCCCTGGCCTGTAACTGTTTATGACTGAGGAAGCAAGATGAAGCAGATGCTATAGTAACCACTGTGCAGAGCAACAGCATGATGGGAGAAATTAATGAACCCATCTAGATAAGAGACAGAAGCAGGAGGTACATTTCAGCACTCCAGACAGATTGGGGCAGCAGGGTAATTTTTGGAGTAAGATATTTTGAAATTATACAGTGATCCCCATTAAAGAGATAACAGCTGGTACCAACTTGACAAACCAGTGAATTTTATAGGAAAGATACAGTGCATATTTCTTGGGAAACCCAGCCAGACTGATGCCAGGGATTCTAACAGAGGCACTTACTACTGTCAAGTCAACATGCATCCTAGATGACCTTTCTTAAGTGGATGAGAGTACATTTAACAACCCCCCCCCCAGCAAGATATATTGACAAGTAGCTGGAGGTGAATAGTGGGAGGCTTTCGGTTTGCTAAGCCCATCAGCCATGATGGCCGACCTGCCTTAGCCCTATGAACCTGGGGAGACCCATGGCTAACCAATAGTGAGCATGGCTACTTGGAGAGCTCTTTATTAACTTGAATTTGCTGCTCTGTGGGTGTGTCTCTCCCTCACACTTTAGCAACCATGTTCTTGAATTTGAACCTCAGGGTTGTCAAGATGCCCTGGCTTCCCTGATGAGTGATTCAGTTGTGCATGTTGACCTATGTTCAGCAAGTGTTCTCCTTTACATCTGGTAGTCTCCCTTGCTGCTTGAGGCCTTTGCCAGGGAAAGATGTTTCCATTTCCCTGAGCATTGATTCTCGTAAATATTTCTCAATGAAAACAGCCAATGGGGATGAGTACATCACAGTTAATATCTTTGTCTAAGAAGCATAGCAGTTTTGTCTGTATGTGCCCAGTTTGTGCCCATGTCCTTTTGCTGTTCCATGTAAGACACATATACCAAGCTTACCATTCACTGGTATTTGAGTTTATTTTTTAAATAGGCGACCTTGTTGCTCTTTCCATGCTTATCTTCTAGCAATAACAATTAGACACAGAGGCCTGAAATGCTTTGCAAATGTGAGTCAAAGCTAGCCACATCCCCTGAGCAGAGAGCTGACAGAATTCCCTCAGCGACCTCCCAAGAGACTGAAATTCAAGGGCAATGAGACTGAGCCCTCAAGCTGGAATGGAAGGCCGATGAGCCCATCTTTCTCTGTAGCTCAATAACGAGGCGGGTTATTTACAGTGCCCCCTTTGCTTGCTGGCTCTGTTAGCTTTTTTTCTTTTCAATTTGGACCTTGGCCTGTATCCTGCCCCTCTCACGAGGCATGTGCCATTTTGATTTTAAAATAATGGGAAGAACGCTCCATTGCTGCTAGTTGGTGATATGGCTCTCAAACTGTCCACAGATTGCCGAGTAAGTGAAATGTTTTGACAGAGAGAAATATGTGTTGTCAACACTGCTTTCCCCATGGTTGAGAAGGGAAATTGAAACTGTACTTCAGAAGGGTTCAGATGTTGATGACTGCAATGATGTCCCCGAAACAAATGACTACAGACTGTTTTGTTTTCACTTCTGTCCCATTCTTCTCTAATGAAATGCCCAATTAAAGGCATAGCTCATGTGCTTTCAAAGAGGCTTAGGAGGGACTCGGGGGTGGAACCGTGATGCTAGCAGTTCCTTAACAAAGGAGAGACATTTCAGAGAACAGGGCCATGTCGTGATCTGCAATGTTCAGAATAGTGACTGTGAAGAAATGAAGAATGCACATGGCCTTTTAAAGATGGAAACATTGTGTGTGTGAGGGTTGTGGGGGGCTGCTATTGAGAGATTGATTTGTGGCTTATCAAATAGTAGACACTCACTGAAAAATTAAGCTATAAGAAGGAACTAGAATCCCCCACAGAGTGATACATTTAGGGCAGCTTGTGCATTCGTCCCCTGCTTTAGTGTAGTAAGGGCCTGCAGCTGTGTGCTGTCTCCTGGCTGAATGAGGTGCTTTCTCTTTCCCTGTCAGGCTGCTCTTGTCAAGAGCTTGTTGGAACAGGAACATGGGCAGCTCACTGAGCCCTGCTGACCATTATCTTCACATTCAGGTCTGCAGCGTGGAAGCCGCTCTGTATTTTCTTGCCTAGAGAGCCCTCCTGAGAAGAGAAAATGTTGACAGCCTCGCCTTTCCTCAGCATCACTGAGGAAACATTTCCCCCTCTTGTCAATCTCCTTCACGTGCGGGGTAGAACAAAGGAAAGGGCTATGGCTTCAGAGGGCAGTCCGATTTTCAACAGGCATCTAACAACATGCATATTTTAGAATGTCTACACATGAACACATGTGAGCAATTACTAGCCACACCAAGATGAGCAACACTGTCTATCCTTAGGTAGCCGAGCACATTCTCATTTAAATACCAATCGACTGGAAAGACTATAAGAAAGGTAAAGATAAAGTAATAGGATAATTCACATGACTCACAGATCTGTGTCTGCACATTGACCCCAGCACTATCCCCCATTGCATGGGTTGCCACAGAATATTTTAAGCTCTCTATATGCGTATTGGTGGCACTTTTCTTGAGGCACTGTTAGGATGACTAAAGGAGGTATCACACACACTGTGTCTAGGGCAGTGCCTGGCTCCTGCATTTCAACCTGTAATATCAGCTTTGTACCTGTAATTTCAGCTGTGTTCGATGGCAGGCAGACTCAGGTCTCTCACAAGCCTGTCCATTGTAATAAGTGCCCATGAAGATGACTTGTCCAACTGTGTAGTAGCTATAATATAAAGAGATAACTCATGGGTATTGTCATACAGTGATGATGGGTTTTAAAAAGCCAGTTTTCCTGATTTACAAGCTCAAGTGATTCTTTCTCTGCTTAAAGTATGATTACACAGAAGACATGTAGATACAACTTATAGATAATAAGCTGCCTCTCCCGTCCACCTGCTATATGGGAAGAGAGATGTGTTCTAGCTGATTTTGCTGACAAAGACCTGAGGCTTTCATGTGTGGTACTCCACACTGCCCAGAAGCATTCATATGGGTTGAGCTGGACAATGCCTCCTCCTGTGTCCATACATATGCTCCTCTGTGAATGTCACTGTTCATTCCTATTCATAATATTATCAACATGGACCAAAGAACAAGTAGGAAGGAAGGGGAAAGGCTGCCTTGTCACAGGTGCTACACTCCTAAGCAATGTCCTTGTGAAGGCAGGGTTCTGGAGAAGATAGATGGGAGGTAGAGTTCAAGAGCAGTTGGAATATTGCCTCTGACTCCATATTTCAGTTTGGGAAGACACAAATGAATATGACACTTATAAAAATAATGAATTGGATTGGCTCACAATGCTAAGTAATTATGGAGTGTTTCCTGCTACTAGATCATGATGATTTTGGCTTTGGGGTAACTGTCCTCCTAGATCCTCATTGTGTTATGGATAAGCTATGGTAGCAGGCAAAGAGAAAACTGGGCCACAAAAGTCTTCTGTCTTTTTCTTTGTTTTCCTTCCCCCACTCTACAAGCCTGTTTTAATGTTTTCCATCCAAGATGAAAGACAAACATGTCGGCTTTGTCCTACTTAGAGTCTACCCACCTTTCAAGAGATCTTCCAGATAGATCATGGTGTTAGGTAGCCATGCTTTTAGAGCTCAGAGTTGAGTAAATGTCACATGTAGCTTTCAGGATATGACTCAGGTTCTGGGCCCATGAAAATCAATGCTCAAAGATTTTCATGACTTCCACCCCCTCCACTCCAATTTGAAACTTCTGGGTTGAGAATAGTGAAGCTGGAAAATACCAATATTTTTCTGATACAAATGCTGCAATCTGGGTTTGCCAATAAGAGTTGGTGTGGGTGTGGGAAATTTTGCACTTTAATTGATAAGACCTTCAGATTAATGAAGATCTCAAATGTTTGCTTTTGGTGTTGCTCATTGAAAGAATTCATGGTCTTATTGCTTCATCATTTATTCTTTGATAGTGTCACACAGATAATACTGCATTTTGTTTATATTTACCTCCTTTACCCTCACATACCTGTTTCTCTCCTTTCCAATTAGTCCTTCTACTTTTATGGTGTTATGGTGTGTGTGTGTGTGTGTGTGTGTGTGTGTGTGTGTTTACTGAGTTTAGTTATGGTGGCTTTACAATAGATTGAGGTTTTCATTAAGATTTCTGGAAAGAGCAAGTCTAGCTGGAAGAATACCTTATTTAAAAAAAATACTGTTCCCTTTGGAAATTTTATCCACATGCGCTTCTTGGTTTATAAGAGTTTGCTTTAATGTATGCATGGATTCAGTAGCCACAATCATAGCCATTTACTTTAAGGGCTTCTTTAGGTAGTTCATTTGTTTTGTAACATCATGTATTGAACTCAGAATCTTGTGTGTTCTAGGGAACTGCCCTTCCAGTAGGCTATAGCCACAGTCATCATTTTCAATGTGTGTGTGTGTGTGTGTGGGTGTTGCAATGTGACCTCTTCTGCTTTCATCCTTTTGTCATTTGTTATTTAGACGATAGAAAGACAACTTAGGCATGACTTTGTGGAAATCACTTCACAGTTTTAAGCTCATAAACTATGAAATGCCACTGTTGAACTCTGTAACAACTCAGGTCCCTGACAACAAATCATGTCTCAGATTTGGATGCAGGCAGGGAGGCAGCTGCCATGGCCCAAGCTGTGTATACACCCCCATGTTATACTTTCTCATTGTTTGCCTTACAATTTCCTTCATGCCTGAAAAATACTGTTTCATTATAGGCAGGCCTTAAAATAGTCTTTTTCCTTCTAAAGTAAGCTTTTGGATTTTGCAAAAATATTGTTATGGGTAAAATGGAACAATTGGAGAATTATTGAAACATTATTTTTAGTTCTGTGTACTATTCCATGAACCTATTCCCTTTGTCTCTTCTTCGTCAAAGGATTTGGATAGCCTGTTTCTTTGGCTTTCATCAGATATCTTTTTTTTTCCCCTTTCCTGTTCAAAATAAACCCTGTTTCCTTTTTCCCAGCCAGATGAAAGCTCTAATAGTCTGCTCTTTCTGATATCAACCCTGTGATGGTGAGACACAGGTCCACGTCACTCACGATTGTCAGTTTCAAAGAGTAATTTGGAGACTATAGCATGAAAAGCAAGCTTCAATTTTCCTCTCCAGAACTTTCCAATAGACACCGCCTGTGTATCATTTTGGAAAATCCATTCAAAAGTAGACTGTTTCCTTCCATGACTAGGCACAAAATCAAGAAACTGTGGATACTGCAGTGTTGTGTTTATTATGCATCATTTTGCTGCTGACACTGGGGCCATTAAATATTGGGGAATTTACAACCAGGGAGGTCTAGTCATCATCCTGAAGTGAAGGACAAAGTATTCTGTTATTCATTGGTCAGACAGTAAGCAATATACTTGTCAAAGTCGAAATAACCTTCACTTTACAAAGCACACTTGTGCTTAATTGGCAGACTAAAAAAATGCATAAGCCATCTCTCTCTTGATCATGCGATGCAGGCTGAATTGATATGACTTTGAGGATTTTGAAATTTTCTGGGCTTGGTATGGATATTTTTAATTCACAGATTATATGTGTGCTCTAATGAAGATGTGAAAAGCCCTTGGAGTTGGAAGCAGTATGCAGTCTAAATATATAATACTGTTAGAAAATATCTAGGGTGTGTTTTTATTTACCTTCCTATCTTCCTATGTTAATTTTTTAAGACAGAGTTTCTCTGTGTAGCCCTGGCTGCTCTGGAACTTGCTTTGTATATCAGGCTGGCCTAGAACTCACAGAGATTCACCTACTTCTGCTTCTCAAGTTTTATTTATTTTGAATCAAGGCTAAGGCTAGCAGTCCTATTTAAGTACTCTAGTGCATAGCTATACAGGTTTGCATTCTGGAACCCAAAAGATATGTATTTGAGTCCCTGACCATTCTATGAAAGGGGAATATCTGTTTAACTACTCCTCTATAAAATGGTAATAAATAGTTCTGACCCTTATAAAAAATGTTTTAAGGATTAAATAAGATTCTTCACAGTGAAAGATTCTTAATGTAATGCCTATTACATTTTGGAGAAATGAAGAAATTTTTACCATTGTTATGATTACTCCTAGTTGCCCTCTTCTTATTGCTCTAAATAACAGTAGTTCCTAGAGTATCCATACATAAGGCATGAGGGAAATGTTATCCCCATTTGAGAAATATATCTTTTCTCTCATAGAACTGGATGCTAAATGAGAAGTATATAGTTTTGGTACTTTTAGTTGACTTCAAAAGCAGACAGAAGCCATGAAGATAATTCTTGATAATGCAGTTGGTTATTATGCTTACCTCAAGCTGTACTTTATGAAAGACACGGGAGGCATCTTGCATTATTTATATGGTGGCCATCTGAAAATGCAAAGTTAGGGTTCCTAATTTGCAAATAGGCTGGTTCTCCTATGGGCAGTAAGCCTGCTGGCTGCACATTTCAGTGGGGGACAATTACAAAGGACAGAGTGGCCAGAAGATGATCTCTACCTCCACTCTGGGAAAGGCAAGTGGAGTCCATAATTGGGTCATTTGTCGTACCTGAGACCTGCATTGACAAGTGTCTTCAGGGTAGTAAAATCCAAGTGTCAGCATTGGCTCTTCACTGTTATCACAGGTCCTCTGTATTGAGAGTGGTTGAGTTTCTAAATGGTGAACTAGAACAAGGGTCTCGAGAAAAAAAAATATTAGCAAGTGAAATAACTGACCATTTTAGTACCTGAACAACTAGCCTGGCAGTTTTGTTGTTTTTCTATGTGGCATGTCTGTAAGATTAAGTTTATGCAAATGAACTATTAATGGGCTGTAATTTCAGATGAATAGTTTATTCAAACATCATAAGACAAGCATTGGAGGGCTCTATTTGAAATGAAAATTACAGTTTGAGTACTTTTCCAAAACTCTTTATATCCTTCTCTTTCTTTATACTAAGTAGAATGGAAAGTGTAAAGGCACTGTTGAATCTGTTGAATCTGTTCATGCATCTCTCTTGTGTGTACGCACATGCGTGCACACACACACACACACACACACACACACACACACACACACACACACACCAACCTCCTCAAAGCAAAAGTCTTATCCAAATTCCTCAAGAAGTTCCATTCAATCCCCATGTGTGTTGCATAAAACTTTCCTGGCTTTCTCACTGTTATGAGAGGAGGTGCAGGAAATCTTCGTGGGAAGGACCATAAACTCCAGGAAGCCATCAACGTCAGACCTGGATTCTGAGAGTCTCTGTAAGCTCAAAGCTTACACACAAAGTGTGTGTGTGTGTGTGTGTGTGTGTGTGTGTGTGTGTGTGTGTGTGTGTGGTAGGGGTGGGGCAGACAGGAAACACTGATTTGAAATTGCCAACTACAGTGGTTCTGTTGTCTACTGGGAACACCTCCAGCTCTACCTTCTTAGGTTGTTTATTGCTTCCTGAGTGTGAGCTTGCAATTGATGAAAAATGCAAAATTTAGCACAACAGGATTGAATAAGAAAATGATTTATTATAAATTTTAAGGAGATATCCTCAACTTGAATGTTGATCTGAACAAGAAACAGACCACCAAATGAATATGTTTACCTGCTGAGGTCCAGCACTCTCCAGCAAGACACTTTTTGTAGCATAGCTGTTTCACTGGGCCAAAAAGGGAGGCTAGAACTGGTTTGCTTTGTCCATAGGTTTGATACTCAAAAGTGATTCTGTGTGTGGGTCAACTTTTCAAATGGCTTCCTGTTTCCTGATGCTGCAGTCTCAAAGGGGCCTGTGTTTCCACAGCCCTCACAAAGCTATGAAGGAGTGTGTTAACAGATTTACAGCTCTGGTCTAGTCTATGTACATCCATACTAGGCCCAGCTAATCCAGCTAATGTCTATGGCAAGCTCCATGTTGGCCTCCCACAGTGTGGCTAGATCACATACATCCTGAGAAAACTAAGTGCTGCTACCTTCTTGTCTTTAAATGCTCCCAGTTCCTATGACTATCCTCTTGGCCTCTAGCTAGTGCCACATGGTGTGTGTGAAAACCACATCTCCTGAGGGAGGGCTGAGCATTCCTGCCTATAAGATCTTGAGGGACTTCAGGTGTTGCACAGGGATTATCTTTAGCTGGAATAATGCCCTACTGTGATCTTCACCCAAGACCAGCACCAGCCCCATAGCACGCAGATGTATCTACTTACCTTGACAGAATTTGTTAATGTTCTGCTCTAACTAAGCCAGTCTGCTCATTTTGCTTCAAGTTTAATTGAGCCTCAGTCACTCCTTGTGGGATTAAACGGACTTCTCATGCCTGGTAGTACTAGGACTGAAGTCATCTTCCATAGAGAGTGAAGAATTCCATCAATAAAGAGTTGATCAATGTTGGATGTGCCCTTGGAGACCAGAGAGAAAAATGTCACATATGCCAATCTTGATCTCATGGGCTAGTGTTCTGTTGAGAGTTTATCAATTTTAAAGCATTAATGACTGTAATTCTTTAAGACACGTTAGCTCTGGAGGTGGGGAGGGAAGAAACAATGCAGGACAGTTTGTCTCTGACTGCACATAGCCTCTCCCGCTGGCTAGCACCCTCACCTGACTTCCCCAGCCTCCTTGCCTTAAGATGCTCACCAAGAAGCAGAGAAAGTACTTGCTGAGAAGAGCATGGAAAGAAAAAGAGCTTCCAAGGTGGATCCTGGGTGGCAGAGTGCTAACAGAATGCTTGTCACTTGTGAACACAATGGAGCTTCTCTTTTTCCTTCTACAAACCTTCATACCTTGCTGACTCTATGCCAGGGATTATGCCTGGAGGAAACTGAACTGTCATCATTAGTCACATCAACATCTTATTCAAAGGTTTTCATGAGCCCATGCATGTTCCAAGAGAGTTAGCTTGAGTCAATAGTGGCCTTCCTGAACTCTGTGGAAGACAAGATACACAGACAGGCAGGTTTCTTCTTGGCATTTGAAAAGGAGCAGTTTCATGTCGTTATGCTTAAATTACAGTAGATGTAATTCCTCACAGGGACATTTGTTGGTACTTAGTTATGTTATTGTGTTCCCTACAGATTATAGCTTGTTACTTCCTTCTCTAACACACTTACCCACTTAAGTTTCAAAGTAGAAACGAAATACTGGTGCATCTTCCTTTTTCAAGAAAGATGTATGGGCTTCTTATATTACATCCGACAGGCTAATCTAGGTTTGCAATTGTAACAGGAAGCTTTATCAGCATGATGAAATAAATGCATGCAGAGCAATATCATCCCAACAAGTTTCTACCAGTAGATGAAGTCTGATGTGGTAATTGCTAACCGAATGTTGGATCATGGTTCTTACTGAGGTAAAAAGCACTCACCATGGGATGATCAGAGATACAATATGGTGAATAATAGAAGAGTCACTTCTATTCTCTAGTTTTAATTAGCTAAAGATGTGTCCTGGGTATTTTAGAAGGCTCATCTTATCAATATTGCTATTTAGAAAAGACTTACAATATTGTTACAGACTCTGCTAATGTTTTTCACATTAAAGCCTTTGTCTTTGTTTCCACTGTAAATTCTATTGTTGAAGGCTTTAAAGATGCATTTGGTATCGATTCCAAATCCCTGTATTTGCATAAATATGTGTACATGTATGTGGGTGTGTTGTATTAAAACATTTTTGTAAACTCTAAAACCCTAGAAGTTACTGTTTGTGGATGTGCTATAAGCTTTCTTTGACCCTATGTCAATGCCCAGTTTCAGTCCCACAAAAAGATAGAGGTCAAGTGCTACTTTTACATATTGATTATTTAGGCTTGAAAGTGAGTCCTGCATACCCCATGAGCAAATCTGACAGTTGTGACATTTAATCGATCAGTTGCTTCTGATGTTAATGCTCCAGTTGTTAGGTTTTCGGTGAACCTGAGAAGTGGTTCTTAGGAAGTTCCCAAACCACCTAGTTCCTGACTGAGAGTCATTGGTAATGTTTTTTGACACAAAAGGAGTTTTATGTCCTCTTGACAAGTATATTCAAGAAAATCCTGACAAATGACATCTCTGTGTCATAAATCCCATTTTTTTTGGTCCCAGCATTTGCAACATGACATTTCTCAGCCACAATGGGATGGGAGATAGCTTAGCCACTCAGGAAGAATGGCTGCTGGATCCAGGCTATACAATCCTTGGATATTTTGGCCTACTATGTATCTGTGTCTCACCAGCTAATGGTTGGGGAAGTGATAAAACATTCATGGTAGTTTTAGTTTTAAACTTTGAAGGGCCTATAAAAATTACCCAGTTTTAGAACTAACACACAATTGCTGTGTGATGTTTGTGAAATAATTTATAATATATTGTATGCTGATAAGAGTTATTTATTGTTATTGATGGTTTACAACTAAGAAAGACAAAACGGAGTTGTGAGCCAGGAACCCAATGTCTTTTCATCTTGCAACCCCACCCTCTGTGTGGAGTTTCAAATGCATTTATATTTTCACCCTAAGGTAAGTGAAAGGCCCTGAGGGTACTCCATTCCTTTGTAGCATTGGTTCTCATCCTCAGGAGTGGTCCCTGTGGATTCAGGATACCTTTTTTTTCTGTTAGGTACTTCTTTTTAAGCAATGGTTGTATATTGTGGAAATACTTTGGGTTGGCAGAGTCTGTGCCTTTGCTATGCAACTTATCCAATCCACATTCAAGACCTACAATAAGGATTCTTTGGAGGCTAATAAATTGAATAACTGTGTTCTATGAGTTCATAAATCTGTACTTAGAAGACATGTTCTGGTAGTGGCTGGTCCAGATAAACACCCTAGCCAAGCAAAATGTGTGGTGTCTTTTTAAAGTAATAGTTAAAAATATTTGTTTGATATTTAGCATGGACGAAGGAAATGTTTCTTCTGAAAATTATAAAACTGTTTATGTCTAAAATGTGACTTTTAGTACATAAAATTTCCAAAGTAGAAAACTTATTAAAAGATAGTTTTCAGCTTTGGAGAAAAATGAAATTTGCAAGTAGATAGATATAATTAGAAAAGATTCTATTGAATGGGGTCACACAGACCCAGAAAAAAGCAAATGTCAAGTGTTTTCTTTCTTTTGTTTGAGATTCCCAGATTGTCAGATATGAGTATATAACCTGGAGTAACTGCAGAAAGCTGTAAAGTAAAAAGGGATCACTGGAGGGTGGGAGTGGGGGTGACGGTGTGAGCAACAGAAAGGGGAATAATAGTAGGAAACACGAGATTTGAAAGGGAAATGGGAAAATAAGAGTGCCCTAAATATGAAGGGGGGGGGAGCTAAATATACAAGAAGGAGGATGATGTAACAGTAAGAATGTATGAAGAAATTGTAAGAAATCACATCATTAACTACTCAAGAATATCTACAAGACGTGTAAGCTGGTATATAAAGATACATATGTATTTTCATCTGGGCTGACAATGCTCTCTCCAAGAGGCATGGGGGAGAACATTAACTAACAAAACAACACCAGCCATGAGAAGCTCTCTTTTGAGTTGTTGGTCAGGGTTTTCTGAGAGACTACCAAAACAATATAGTTTATTGCCATTGCTTTTTGTGACCCCTCTCCTCCCAAAGAGGAGGAGGGTAAGGCCCTATTGCTGAAGATAGTATGCGCTTCAGGTCATAGCCCAGAGGCACCAAGCTGGGTCTAACATAGAAGCCTCCTTCCTGAGGACTAGCTTTCATGGTACCAAAAGAAGCCATGCAAGCTTCCAAAGAAGGTAACATCCCATCATCCCATTCAGCTAGATGTCTCTAAACCTACACAACGACCAGTATGGTGATAGTAGCATGGATACTTAGTGTTAGCCAACAGCTTTCTAATGGGACTTAAGACCCACTCAACAACAGAGAAATCGTGACTGGAAAGCTAGCCAACTCTCCAGGGCTAGTCAAGTAAAGAATCTTGGAGGAGAATGACCATCACTATTTTCGTAAATCTGCATAATCCCTAACTACCTCATACTCACATGGAGAGGTGGTTCTCATCCCTCATCAACGGAATTTCTCTTTGTAACAGATGGAGGCCATACAGAAGGTCACACTTTATCAAAATGCAGATATATGGAGTCCAATCCCAGCTGATACATCTACAACATGACTCCTGCACCTAAGGCTCAGGGAAAATCACAGAAGAGGAGGCAGAGAGACTGTAAGAGCATGAGAAACATGGAGTTTGCAGTGACATTGTGTCTGCTAGAAATTTCAGAGAAGCTATACCCATGAAGTCTCACCAGCCTGGCTGACTAAACATAACCTGAACAGGGACCACACCAATGAACGGTAACATGAAAGGGGGAAAGATGATGGGACTTCAGTTCTAGACAAAGAGCTATAGGCAACTAAGAAATAGCCTTCTTCAGGGAAGAACACATCAGTTGGTTATCCACTACCAAATGGTCAGCCATATATATATCTATATCTATATATATATATATATATATATACACATATATACATGTATATATGTATATATATCATTATACAGACTGAGCAGGTTGTAATTATATTTATATTCATATGTTTATGCACAATCATGCAAATATATACATATATACATACACACACACTACTTCCAGGAGCCGGAAGTTCTCCAAGTGGAGAGGATCAAAAAACAAACAAATCACTAGGTAAAATTTAATTAAAAAGCCTCCTAGCATCTGAGGGGCTGAGGCAGGAGGGGCTCAAGCCATATGCTTATACAAAGAAACAGTGACTATGGACTTGAAAGAGAGTAAGGGGTATATTTGGAGAAGTTTAGAGGGAAGAAGGGAAACAGGGAAATGATATAATTACATTATAGTCTCAAAAACTAAAGACTGATTGTTTTTTAGAAAAGAGGGCTAGGGATATAGCTCAGTGCTAGAACACTTGTCTATCATGTCAAAGGTCTAAGGTTCAGTTCCCAGCTACAAACACAAACACACACACTCACACACACACACCACACACCACACACATACACACGAGAGAGAGAGCGAGAGAGAGAGAAAGACAGAGATTTTAAAGAGAAATTTTAGAGTTACCCAGCAAATATCCATCAGCTACTTTAGAAATAACTGCAGCAATCAATATTAAAAGAAAGCAAAATTATAGAATTATTTATGGTTCTCGAATTTTAACAACTAACATAATTACTTTTGGCCTGGATTTAGAAGCATGCCATGAAAATTATTCTCCTTAACAAACTATTTTAAATGAAAACAAAAATATATGTATGTGACACATGTAAGAAATACACAGTATATTTACACATATTTTCTGTCTATAAATAATCAAGTAAAAATAAGCCATTTACCCCAAGATCAAAATTCCACATATCATTCAGTAGGAGTTGGAGCAGGCTGTGGCTGCTGGTTTACTAGACTCTCAGGCGGTTGATCTGGCAGGCCTTGGGGATGGTGGCTTTCTGCAGGGTAAGGTACAATTTACATCACTGAAACCTCAGAGATAATGGGTCCAAAGTAGCTGAGAAGAGATTTTCTTGCCACTTAAGGGCACTATCAATTTGAGCACAAGTGTTTCCATTCCAATTTTGTAGTTACTATAAAAACTATGTTGAAAATCCAAAATAACTTGGCCATCTTTCCAATTTACTCCAATAGTGTGTTAGTGTCAAGGTTGCCCACCAATTATCCCAGTTTGGCATTTTGTCACTTTTGCCAGCTTATTCCACAGGTTTACAACCTGGCTGAATTTATTTATGGTCTCTGGAGAGGTATATTGCTTCTAATACTGGCAAAGCCAATCAATGCCCGAAAGAACTATGGATCTGTCTCTACACAGCAAAGTGATGTCTGGAGGACTTTTTGAGGTCACTCTTCCCTTAAAGGAATGAGGGGCCTGATGCTGTTTTGTGGATGCAGAGGCATCTTCCCAAGCAATGCTCAAAGGTTGGTGATGCATTAGAGCCACTTGTGTTTCTTAAGCTTGTGGGAAGTGCTGCCAGAAGCCCGCTTCCAGCCCTGGTGCTTCCAGTTATCCTAGCATGAGATCTGGGATTGGTAGTTTAACATCTCTGTAGGTAATTTTCACAACCTCCTCTTTAGAAAAGATCCCCAGGTAATTAGGCAAAGATTGAGAATTAGCAATAGAAAGTGATGGCACCTTTGAAGTGTAGTTTAATAAAAGGATATTATTGTATTAGAAATTACCCATGATCGAACCACAGTCTAGTAGGTATCATGAACAAACAGTTGCCCTGATAGTTTTCTAGTAGACAGTTTGTATGTGATGGCTAAGTCTGCTACAATTCTTATATTCTCTTCTCCCCTCTAGAGGTGACTCCTAAATTAATAGTTTACATTTGCTATAACACTAAAGAAATGAAAGCAAATAGACTCCAGCAATGTACAGAGATCAATCATTTAAGGTATTTCTCTTCCATGACTGTGAGACACAATGACTTCCAAAACTGACTTCTGTTTATGCTAACCTGCTGCTTGATGGGAGATGTCATTCTGTAAATATGTTTCTCATACTGGTTAATGAATAAAGCACTGTTGGCCAATAGGAAACTAGATAGGCAGGACTAGGAGATTAGGAGGATTCAAGGAAGTAGAAAGGAGGAGTCAGCATAGGGAGACTGGAGAAAGCAGAACACCAGCCTGTTCTCCGGTAACATGAGACCACATGGAAATACTTAGATTAATAGAAATGGGTTAATACTTAAGACAGAGCTAGCAGATAAGAAACAAGTAACTGTCCAACAGCATTATATCAAATACAGGGTCTTGGTGTGTTAATTGGGGCTGGCGCCTTGGTAAGTCCAGGCCAGCAGGAAAAACCTTACTCGCAACAGCTGCTTGAATCTTTGCAGTGTTTAATCATTTGGGGGAAGGTAAAGTCAGGGAGACTATGACATTGCCTCAGTTGTCATAGATGTTAACTCAGACACAGGAAGAAGACTGATTGCTTGCCCTTCTCAGTTCTGGGGTCCCAGTTTGTAAGCATGATGCTAGAGTATCCTGAGTATGACAATGTGAGTGTAGAATTGAAAGATTTCCCTCCTAGCAACAACTTGAGTCACAGGCAGCTGGAAACATTATAGGTCAATGGTATCTCACAGCTCTTTTACCTACCACAGGTCATTTTTTCCTCCCACTGGGTATATCATTATTAGTAACACAATGCCCGTTTCAAATCCCTCCAAAGTCTTCTCCATGGGAAATCTCACTAGAGAAAACATACTTTCCATGCTTACTAGGCTTATGAGCAACTTCTCACTGTAGCTGTCTTTTCATTATAATCACATAATGAAGGCTAATGATTTTCTAAGTCTGGCTATCTGGTCTTATAGAATCAGCATCATCTGGAATTTTGACATCATCTTCATCATCATCATTCACTAGTAGCCATGGTTTGGATGGCTGGAGGCCTTATTTTCAATGTATGAATAACAACAACTGGATGAGTCTAAGAAGAGAAGCCTTGTGCAGGGGTTGTCTGACTACTGGGGCATCACACTTGGAAGAGATTAATGATCATGTTGGAGGATCAGTTTGTTTATAATGAACTAGTTGTTTCAAAGTGAGGCCAAACTATATACTTTGGCCCTTATGCTTGTAGCCAGTTCCTACTCCACTCATTGGCACATTATGACATTGTTAATGTGGTCCACATCAGTCAAGTGGATGGATCTTGGGTTTTCAGATTCCAAAGCTTTGAGTTAAAGAAGTCTCTTTTCTCTGAAAGTTCTTGGCCTCAGATAAGTTCAATGGCCTTCTGTTGCTGTTACAAAAGAAGGTAGGTTAATATGGAAAGTTGGTGCCAAGGAGTAGGCTTGCTGCTATATCTATGAATATTAAAAATGTAGAAATGGCTTTGAAGTGGTAATGGAGAGATGTTGGAAGAGTTTTGAAGAACAGGCTAGACAGTATTTTACTAAGCACAGAAAATTATTGGCAATCTGGATGAGCACTCAGAAGATAGGGACAGTAAGAAACTAGTCTCAGATAGAAATGAAATACTTCAGAAAACCAGAGCAAAGGCTAGGCCTTTTCCTCCATGCTAAAGAGTTCATCATTGTATGTGCATGCCCTTAAGATTGTGGAAGGCCAAGTTTAAGACGGATGTACTGGGATGTGTATTCCTAAACAGAAAACTTTTCTTCATGTGGCATGATTATTATCAGCTACTTTATTATAATTACAATGAAACCCAGTAGCAAAAAAGAAGCAGAAAATGGGGAAGACTTGAGAAACTCACAGGTTACTTTAAATGTTGACAAAACCCTGCATGTTTGGGACAGTGTAGCAGTCAGATGGCTAGATAAAGGGATCTAGATATTATAAGACAATGGGATAAAGGCCTTCAAGGCAACTCAGAAATCTTTGCAACTGCTCTCCTCTTATAGTCCTAGAAGCCTAAACAGTGAATGTTTTCAGGATAGCCCGTATGAGGTTCAGGTGCCAGGGCTAGCTTAGGTCTGTTTCTTGCTTCCTGGGCAGGTGTTCTGAAGCTTCTCTAGCCACCATTCATGCAGGCACAGGCATGACTGAGGAAATGCTAGATGGAGACGATGACAGAAAGTAGCATCTAAGTGGTGTGCAGAATGCAAAAATGATGGGGTCGTAGTGGCCTCCTGCTTCTTCTTTTGTGATTTCAAAGAGAAGAGATTAAGTTGACATGGTTTGCTGATGGAGCCACTGCAGAGATTCTCCAGTGAGCCTGTGTGTCAGGAGGGCATAGATGGAATCCCATGTTTGATTCACCCATGGCAGACAAAGTTAACCTAGAACCTGTGACTAGCAAAGTTAGATGTGGGGCTGCCTGAGTCCTTGGCACATATACTAATAAGGCACAGAGGTTGCCTATTTGGAGTTTGGAGACTTAAATGTCTGTTTTCTCTGGCTTTCAGTCTGCTTTTGGACAAATTATTTCTTTCTACTTTCTTATTTCCTCTGGAATAGCAATGCTTATCCTGTCCTTGTCCTACCACAGAATCATGGGCACAAGTAACTTGTTTTTACTTTATAGCTCACAGCTAGATCAACTCAAGTCTCAGATGTAGCATAGGCCTTGGACTTGATTGATATGGAACAAATGAAGATTTGAGGACTAGTAGAGATAGAACAACTTTTGGTGGGAGAAACAAATGAATCTGAGAGACTAGAGAAGGGATACTGTGTCTTTGAATAAGTTGGCCTCCAGGGGTTCATATGCCAAGGAGTGGCAGAGCATTTAAAACACAGAGCTTCATGAGAGGTTGCTAGGGCATTGTGGATACTGCCCTTGGTAGCTATTAGTGATGGTTCAGAGAATTAACATTTAGGAGAGGAAAATGTCCTTGGGAGAGCATCTTACATCCTAGGACCCCTTTGCACATGACTCTCTTTCTGCATATCTGTCCTTTTGCCTCAGCATAGATCAAACATCTGAAGCTCTAGCTCCCAAATCTCTCACTTAAATAGAGGAAAGGAATTAGTTTTCCAGGGTAGGGGAGGCATGGAGGAACAGCTATATGTTTTCAGGATAGCCCATTATTAACAAACTCCACCAAATTAATTGGTATCTACCATTCAGCCATCTTTTACATAATCTTGGCAATAGCTAAAGTAATTATTTGGAGTAATTACTGCCATTGTAAACTGTGATAAATGTCTTACTACATCAACAGGGAGATTTTTTTTTTTTTTTACATTTTCCACCTTTTCTTAGTCCAGTCTCCTTGCTAGAAAAGGATAGTGTCTTTCTGTCTTTCCTCCTGAACATTGGCAAGAAAGTTTCTGTCATGGGAATGCAGCAAGACAGGACACATTTCGCAAAGGTTTTCCATTTTGATATTCTTTAATGACCAATAATAAAGTCTTTATAGTTAATCCTCTGTTCTCATGAAAACAATCTAGATGGTTAAGAAAAAAAATCAATCATTAGTGAACAGTAAATGACAGCCCCCCAACAACACAGCTGTATTTTTGCAAAAGTGATTAAACATTGTCTGCATTCATAATTGCATGGTTAATAAGAATGTTGAGCACCACGTCAAGCATTGTTGCTAATGATGACAGATTATGATGCCATGAATGCTTTGGAGTTACCGGGCTAAATTTTCAAAGGCAGTCCTTGGAACAGAATGTACACAGGCCCACTAAGTATTCAATTTGCATGGACCATTACCAGGTTTGTGTATGACATTTGGGAGCTTTGCAGTTGAGACTCTTTTGAAAATCTGGCCCATTATGACAGAAAGCATCTGTAATTAACAGTAACTGAGCTCCCTTAACCAAGCTTGGTGAAAGGTGTAAAAAGCTCTGTGTGTGGTTTCATGGAGTCCAAAGCCCCTTTGATGAAGAACCCTTAAGCCCCAGAAGAAGGCAAGGACCTCTAGGGTGTAATTCAGATACAGAGATGGGTGTATGTACCAGAGATCTGCAGCAGGTGAGGAGTAGGACTGGGAAAGATCTGGCCTTTGAGTTCCTGTCAGTGACTGCCTTTCTCATTTGGCAATAAACATACCCACTGAGTCTTGGGAATTAAGGGGTCAATTCACAGGTTTAACTATTTAAAATCTGAGGTTGTCCCATGACTCACTCGGAATTGGGAGTTGTGCTGTAGTCTGGATTTCACTGGGTTTGGAGCTATGGATGGTGTGAGTCACTTGGTCATTGAAAAGCACTACTTCATCTCAGTTTGTATATACTCTGCTCTGGAAGGAAGCAATTCCATTTATGGGGCTATGCATAGCCACAATTTATGAGGAAAGCTACACACTGAAAGGTAATTTATGAATTTGTATGTTCTTGAAAATATTATGCATCTCTCTGGGATGTTGAAGGTCTGATGGAATTGTTTGGTAGCATTATGACTTGTGGCATTTACTTATTCCTCCTTTTATGTATAGCTCATCTTGACAATGGCTTGGTCTAGAGAAGAGGAACAATTTGTATTGTGCTCTGACTTGCTGAGAGCACCTCATTCAGTGCTACTTTTTCTGTCTTACCACAGTCAGCTGTGGTAAGAACAGAGGGCTATAAACTCTCTTAGTGTGTAAGACAGATTGACATGGTGTTGAGAACATGGATTTCTGATGGTTGGGATTGAAATGTCACTCTGTCATCCACTGGTGACATTCTACAACTCTTGCAGTGTTTCTTTTCCTTATTAGTCAAACAGAAATAAGATTAATAGGCACCTGCCTGGTGTTGTGAGGACTCATGAGGTAAGTGCATGAAAGTCTTAGTTTGGGACATGATATATACTAGAGGAAAGTGTATTCCTCCTGTCTTTTTTGCTGTTACGTTCACAGGGCTTGGTGCTGGGCAATTACAGGCCACAGTGGAAGCCAGAAGCTTTTTAGCTCACTAGGGTTATTCTTCATGGCTCTAAGAGGAGATGAGGCAGAACCTTTTGTCCATATGTGATGTGATTATACCCAACTATCAGCTACTTGCATATTATGAGATAAAATGTATTTGTCTTACCTCTTGGGAGAGACATACAGATCACAGGGTAATGAAAGTGTGTCAGTAGCCCAGGAACACAGGTCAGCACCCAGCTGTCATGGGATCTAAGGTCTCACAACATACTTCTTGTATTGGAAATCATACTCAGAGGTATTGTGGCTCTCCACTCAGGACTTGAGTTCAAATACTTTTTGGAGGAGCATTCTGGAGTCAAAGAGGACAACAGAGTGAGCTACAGTAGTCTTCTCAAATTCTGCCTGACCTTCTGCTTTTATGGTAAACCTCCATTCTCAAATTAGGCTTTTCATCTTTGAATCTGTGGCTAGGGATTAGGCTTCTCAACCTTGAATCTCTGGGTAGGGCAAACTTTTCATTTTTTTTTTTTAAAAATTACAAAATTTTTTGATACATATATTTTGATCATATTCTTTCTCCTCTCCCAGTTCCTCCCAGATCTTTCCCACCTCCCTATCTATCCACTTTTATGTTTCTTTCTCTCTCTACAAAAAGCATGAAAAACAAAAAACAATAATCCTAAAACCATGAAAATAAAAATCCCTAAAAATAAATAATATGAAGAAAAACAATGCAATTTAAAACAGTATCAAAACAAATAAAAACAAAAAGTACACAAAGGTATACAGAGTCCATTTTGTATTTGCCAATTACTCATAGACATAGACCCTGGCCTGGAATGTGGTTGATACACCTAGTGTTATAATTTTAAAAATAAATCAGCTTGAGAGAGAATGATGCCATGCAACAGAGTTCAAGGGGAGGGCTTTTTTTTTTTTTTTATTACGGGTGGGTGGGTTGGGGGAAGACTGACCTCCTGGGATAGGAGCAGTGGGAGAGAGGAGGGAGGGGAGGAGACGGGGATGAGGGGAGAAGGGAGAAGGAAGGAGAGGGAAGGGGAGGGAAGGGGGGGAGAGAGGGAAGGAGAGGGGAGGGAAGATGGAGGGGAGAGGAAGAGGTGAGAAGGGAGAGATAGAGGGAAGAAGAGCGGGATGGGAGGAGAGGGGGAGGGGAAGGGGAGAGGAAGGGAAGGAGGAGGGGGAGGGGAAGAGAAGGGGAAGGAGGAGGGGGAGAGGGGGTTCAGGGAGAGGGAGAGGGAAGGAGGGAGGGGGAGAGGGAGAGGGAGGGAGGGAGGGAGGGAGAGGGAGAGAGAGAGAGAGATGGATGGGAGGAGGGCAGGGCACTTTTAAAAGGAAACATGTTGAATAGGTACAGGTGTGCTCTTAGTGGCAGCAGCTGAGGGTGTATCCTGTCAGAACTCCAAAGGCAGGCTAGAGCAAATTCCTGAGTACTGACACCTAGTGACACTGTTTTGGAGAAACCTATTACCTTTCCCAGCAGGTATCAATTACAGATAGTTTCTTGGGGGTGGAACTTTTTGTTCACTTTGCCTTCTTAGTGCTGGGATTTAGTCTGGTTTGTTTTGTGCAGGCTCTGTGCATGCTGTCTCAGTCTCCATGGGTTCACACGTGCATCAGTCCTGTTGTATCTGGAAGACACTGTTTCCTTGGAGTCACCACCACCTCTGGCTCTTACAATCTTTCTGCTTCCTCTTCTGCATGGATCCCTGACTCTTTCTGAATTATTGAGTCACAGAACCCTCAAGCATAATTAAAGGGCTGCTATTCCTGTCACTGAATGGAAAGAGAGAGAGAGAGAGAGAGAGAGAGAGAGAGAGAGAGAGAGAGAGAGGAGAGTATCTGCATCAAAAAATTAGGTAGGATAAACCAATATTTTGATGATGGACAAAGCTTTTTTTTGTTTTGTTTTGTTTGTTTGTTTTGCAAAAATGGTCTTAATGGTAGAGGTAGTCTCTACCATTAATTGCTGGCCTCATGATCTGAAGTTCCATGTTCTATTAACTATTCTAATTATCTTCCAAATATTATTATAAGCTATACACATACATATGGCTAAAAGTCCAGGAAATGTATTCTACTCAGACAACAGGCTATGAGGAATTAAATTATAGTATATAACTAGCATAGGGAGTTCTCTTGCACACTTTAATCTGTGAGAAATACTAAGGGCTTCTATGATACAGAAATAGAAATGGAGAGAAAGTAAGACAGTTTATCCAAGATTGGAACCTTGCAGGGGAGAATTTGGGAGATGGCACAGAAGGGTGATAAAAATCCCAGAGACTGGTTGAAGGCCTCAAACAGCTTTGGTTCTATGTGGGCGGAGGACTACATACTGATGAGAGGGATGCCGTAAGCAGCTTTTCCTAGACTCTTGCTGTCTGTGGCTAAATGGAAAGTGAGAAGTAACAATATGGAGCAAGCAGTAGCAGAGGAATTCAGCATGAGAGGAGGGAGGATGCTTGAGGAGAGATGTGGGAGCCCCAGCAAGGAAATGGGAGCAGTTGGCTTAAGTGGCAACAACAAGCCAGGGGAAAAAATCAAGTCAGTGGGAGATCATGAGGGGATACAGTGAAAACCCTATAAAAAGTTCGGAGTGGTTATTTGGGATGCAAATAAAGGTAGTTCAGAGTGTGCGGGTAAGAGAGGGAGGGTGGGAGCATATTGCATGGGGGGGTGCAAAGCTTCAATTTTTTAGAAAAAAATAGTTCTGCTAAGAGTTTATGTAGTAGTAGTAGTATGACAATCTTTGAGTTGCTGGCTTACAATTAAGAACAGAATTCTCTGGGATTTGTGGCAAGTGCCTTTACCCTGGTGGCAGTGTTAAAATAAAATCTGGACAATGCCTTTGTAGTTATGGTTAAAAGCTTCATTTTTCCCCCCTATGTGTACATGGATTACACATTTCTCCGAGAGATGGTCATTGGATAAAAAAGCTGGAAAACAATTATGATATTTAGGTAGATGAGAGAAAATGAATTATCTGAAAGAGAAAACTATTGGAAGCTAAGTCAGTAGATCCTCCTAAGATACATATGTTCTAACTCCCAGAATCTTTGAGTGTGTCATTTTATGTGGTAAAATGGCTTCTCATACATAATGAAGTCAAGCCTCCATAGGAGAGACTGTCTTGGCCACCTCAGTGGATATAATCTATACATACATGTCCTTAAAGTTGGGAAGAGCTTTGGCAAAAAAAAAAAAAAAAAAAAAGATCTTATTGTAGAAAAATACCAGGGACATAGACTGTTTTTGGTTTATAGAACAGGAAGGGGATGAGTCAAGCAATATTTTCTAGATCCTAAAGAAAGGTGTGGAGTTTCTCCCCAGGAAGACCCACATTTGCCTTCTGATCCACAGAATTAAAAAGCAACAGAAAGGGCTTGTTTAAAGCCACTAAGTTTGTGGTATTTTCTTATAGCATCTACAGACATTTCCTTCATCCTTCTCCTCTTGGCAGGATGAGTGACACTAAGTTTGGCCATGATTTAGTGACAATAATATTGGAAAGGGTCAGTGTAACCAGAACCAGTTGAGTAACTTCAGTTTTCTGAGTAATGGCTGCCTTGTTAATAGGGTGAGATTGTTTTCAGATAGTTGTTGAGAAACATCCAAACGTAATTTCCATCCTTTTGCAGTGATTCTATGGTAGAGTACCCAGCCATGACTTCACTTTCTTATGTTTGCCTTATTTTGACTCACAGGTGAATCCCTCAGAGCCATGTTTCTACAGTGGAAGCAATTGCTCACTAACACACTGTTGATATGAACAGAAGGGGGTTCTTGGCTCAGTCTGGGCTAATCAGAATCTAAACTTCTGGTCCAGGAGTTTATGATGGGTTGTGAGAGTGGTTATGTACAGTTCTGCATGCAGCTAGAAGGGAGCTGATGCAGATGTGGAGACTGAGTGATGGATGGCCATGGCATTGATATAACTATCAGGTCTATAGGGAGAGGAAGCTGAGACAAGAGCATGGAGCACAGGCAACAGTTTGAGAGAAAGAACCAAGAGGGTGGTAGTCTTGCTGCCTTTTAGTAAACATTTTTACTTTTATTGGTGCCCAGATACATCTCTGACCCAGATTCTACAAGATACCGCTGTCTCATTATAAAAGCTGTATTTATTTAAACCTGGGTGAAAGAATCGCTGTTACTTATAAACAAAAGGCCTTGACCAGAGCGCCCACTGTGAGGCAGATGAATCAAGAGGGAGGTAAGGAGATTCTATTAATGCCATCTTGGGTCCTCATTTGCACTTATTCCAAGAAAGCCTACAGAAAATCAGGCTGCTTAATTATTTAACAGGCCAAGGGCATTTCACCATTCTGTGACTGTAGCTGTAGCTCATAGCAGGTCTTGCCTTTGTAGGGGTTGGGACTCCTGGCCATAGAATGCTTTATTAGACTTCTGCCAAAAGGCATCTCATTTTCACATTCAAAATTAATGTTGGCAGATGGATATCTTTGAATCATGATTTTGTAATTCTAGCTGACTTTTCTTCATCAAGCCTATGCATGCAAACACAGCCGCTCGAAGACCCAGCTGGGGTGTTTTTCTGTAGTTAGTAAATTTCTTTTCTTGGGAGAAAAATTGAAGCCAAAACAGTGGTTTTCCTAATTATCACTAATTTCAGAATTTTAAAAGCAACTATGGGACTGAAGACATGGCATGGAGGTTAAGGAATCTTGCTACTATTGCAGAGGACCTCAATTTGGTCCCAGCACACATGCTGGGCAGCTCAGAGCTATGTCTAACTCCAGCTCAGGGGATCAAATGCTGCATTCTGGAATCCATTGACAACCACATATGCCCCCCTCCCCCACACTCAAGAGAGACAGAGACAGACAGAGATAGACAGAGACAGAGAAACACAGATGGAGACAGAGGCACTATACAGAAGAAACTATAAAAATCATCTTGTTATCCAACTCTTTAGTTATATAGACAAGTGAATGTATACAGGATGACTAGCTGGAATATTTTATATTCCTTGATTAGATCTGTATATATGTAGAATTAGCAGACTATAGAAATTTAGAAAACTATTCACCAGATCAAAAACCAGAAAACTTTGAACTGCAATATTTTATGAGTATTAAGTAAGTTTTATACGATACAATATCATTAATTTTTGTTAATTTAATTTTTTTCTGTTAATCTATGCATGTCTGACAAAATACAATGTATTTGATGGACTCAATGTTAGTGGAATGTTAACCCACAGTGTTTATGCATCTCTTCATTTCACCTGTCTCCCTTCTTTGCGTTTTATTTTTCATGAGTGCCTACCTTGTGCCTTACAACTTTTGAAAACTGGACATATAATAATTAATAATATGCCCTCATGGGTTTAGTACACCAGAAGAACATGGCTCACAAAATCAACTAAACAGGGCTCACAGGGGCTCACAGAGACTGCAGAGGTAGTCACTGAGCCTGCATGGGTCTATACTAGGTTATATATATATATATATATATATATATATATATATATATATATATATGTTGTTTGGTTTGAGGTTCTTGTGGGACTCCTAACATTGGGAGCAGGGGTGTCTCTGAGTCTCTTGCCTGCTCGTGAGACTCTTCCCTATCCTACTGGATTGCCTTGCCTAGTCTTGATAGATATGAGTGTTTGTGTATAGTCTTAGTACATCTTGTTATGCAGTGTTTGGTTGGTATCCCTGGAACTTTTCCTTTTCTGAAGATCTGGGGGAGAGGCAGGGGTTTAGGAAGCAGAGGCTGCAGTTGGGATGAAATATATGAGAGAAGAATTTAACAGATAAATTAAATATATATATATATATATACACACACACACAAACACAAATGTCCTAATTAGACCCACTTTTTGAGACTATGCACATGATGCTTATATTTGAGTTGATGAAATATATAAGGCAGATTTAGAAGCAATAAATTATTAAAAATAAAAATATTGACATGAGAGAGGATGGACAAGGTATGGTATCTTAGGGTAGGGTAACATTTACTTAATATTCTGTCCATCTATCATCTGTTTTTCCTTCATCTCTGATCATGTAAGAAAGCATAATGACCCCTATGTATTCTTAGAAAATAGAGATTAAGTAATTTTTCCTGATCACAGATTTATCACCCCCCCACACACAAACTATGTTTCCTCAATTGATATCTCAAAGGGAAACTAGGTTAGGAACTTTTATTTTTCTAACAACTAGTATTTGAGTTTGGGGAAAGAAATTAAAATATGCCGTGGAACAATATTTCCAATTACCAGCTGATTTCTTCTTTTTTTCTACAATTCTTATCAAATAAATATCTTCTGTTGTGTCTCAAGTACTTGTCTGACATAGAAAGAGTCTTAGGGTTCATTTTCTTTGGCTGAGAGTCTAAATTATAACATGTCAATTGTTACTGAAGCTAATTCCCTCTGTCACCTGTTCCTGCCAGCTCCAAGCCACTGAGTCACAGCTGACTTCCTGTGCACACTGTTGCCAACCTGCAGGAGCATGTCCAGTCATCCAGAGTGGAGTTACACTTCCCATTGAGAAGGAATCCAGTTCTGAACTTACTGTTTTCACAGGAGCATTTAAACTCCACAGCCCGGAATTATAGACAAGGGATGAGAAGAAGTGGGAAGTTCAGTTCTGACAAAATGGGGCTCTATGACTATCCTTTGAAATCTCTGGGTGTACTGTATATTTTCATGTGAGTCATACCACAAAACAATGCATTAGAATAAATGATCCCATGAGGCTTGGACTGTAGCTCAGTGGTTGAGCGCTTGCCCAATTCCCACAAGGGTTGGAGTCAATATCTAGCACAAAGAGGAGAGAACACACCAGAACAGATAAAAAACAAACAAACAAACAAAAAAAAAAACAGATGGCAGGGAAGAAAATATCTCATGAATCAGTGGCTTAAAACAATAAGCATTTATTTAGTCTGTGGTTTGGAAGTTTAGGCTGGACATAAGTGGGTTGTTTTGGTTGTGACTGAGCTTACCATGTTGAGTTTTTGACTGGTTTCAGATGGGTCCTGTTGCAGCAGCTGAGTTCCCTTCACTCCTCCCAAGTCTCATATATCAGAGATATATATTCTCTCTCAAATACATATTCTCAGAATAACTGGTGAGGGGAAGAGCAAGCAAGACCAGTTGTACACTTTACTTTATAGTGAGAGTGTCTTACTGGCCAAACAATTCTCACGAGTAATCCTGGAAGCAGTGTGGGAGGGACTTGCAGAGTCACAAGAACTGGCATTAAAAGGGAGAGTTTGAGAGCCCTGGTCATTAATACCATCAGCAGCATGCTCATTGAGGGACCAAATGTTATAGGTTATTTATTTATCAAATGATCTAGGCACAGTTTGAAGGAAGCATGGGATTAGGGGATAACTGGAGTCTAGAGTAGATCAGAACTTGACCAGGTAAGCAGTAGCGAGGTCTGAATCTGGGATGACAGGGAAACTTGGAAGTGGGGTGGTGGGTGATAACTCGCATGTGGCTAGCTGTGTTATGAATATAAGAGTTTAAAGAAGTTAGATGAGATAGAGGTGGCTCTAGAAGGTGACATGGAGGGTGGTAGGGACTGAGACAGATGAATAACCTGCTGTGCCTTGTAGGATAAGAAGTTACTTGTCAAAGAAGCTTGGTGAGGTGAGTAGCTCAGGTACCCTAGACACAGAGCAGCATAAAAGCAAGTTGGTGGGACAGTTGCCTAATCAGAGATGGGAGAATGGCAGGAGGATGAATGCAGGAGGATGCTAGTCATGAGTGCAGGAGAATAATGGTCCTGAGTGCAGAAGGATGAAAGTCCTGAGTGCAGGAGGATGAAGGTCCTGAGTGCAGGAGGGTAAGGTCCTGAGTGCAGGAGGGTAAGGTCCTGAGTAGAGGAGGATGAAGATCTTGAGTGTAGGAGGATGAAAATCTTGAGTGCAAGAGGATAATGGTCTTGAGTGCTGGGAATTTGGAGAGGCTCCTTGATTGGGGACTTTGAATCTCCTGGGCAATAATTTGGATCTATGGTGTTGGAACACTGGCAGATTCCCAGGGACCTATGGAGAGTATTTATATCTGGGTGATCTTCCCCGACCTTGGTGCGCTCAGAACTGGAGCTTTACCTAAAGTACCATGGAGGAGATCCCAACTCCTCCCGGGAGGAAAAGCTATTCTGTTGTATGAAGATTGTCATTCCTTTCTGCTCCAGAGTTGCCAGACCCTGCTATGTTTAATCAATCACACTGGTTTCACCTTTCCCCCAAGAGTCCAGTTGCAGTTCACCTCCAGATGCTCTCCGACTGTCTGTCTTTCTTGTCCCCACCCAGTTCAATAAACAATTGCAAAACCTGGCAATCAGGGTGAAGCCAAGTATTCTAAACTCTAACTGTTTTGACTTGCCTTTTTTCTCTCCTATAAAAATCTCTTTTTAAACGTCCCCAAATTGGAAAATGTTTCAAATTACTTCCTTTGACTGCCTGTTCTTGAATTCCACAGGATCATCACTGATAACATTCACAAAGATTTCTGGGACACAGAAGTGAGCTCAAAAGAGTTTGTAGGCTTCTGGAAGTCACCTGATAGGAGAAGAGATCTGTCAGCTCTGTTGCAGGGAAAAGTCAGGTGTCATGTTAAATGGAGTTGATGAGCAACAATAGCCTCAGAGCTTGAGTGCAGCCTGGGTTGCCTACCCCAGTTTCTCTCCACTCATAGGGACTTAACGTTACACATAAAATAGAAGTTAATAAACACAGATACTATTTTTTTCTAGGTCTTAGATTTACTCAGTTTATCCTTTCTTCTTCTGTGCTTACAGGGAGCTCTGGTCATTTGAAGTTAGTGTAGTCTTTGTGAAGGGTCAAGTTATTCCCACTGCCAAGGATACCAGAAAATAAAACATGAATAGCAAAAACAGCTTCTTGAAAAAGTAGGTATGTGCTGGACTGTGGAAAATCTGAAACTCTTTACACTTCCTGCTCCTTCAGAGCCAACTTCTGCTGGGGTTGGTGATGAGGCTGCTGGGTGCTGATATATTCTTGCCAACCTCATATCTCACCTTAAATACATGTGTAATCACTCATCATGAAATGATTGTAGTTTTATATCAGGACTTCATAAACACATGGTCTGTGGACTTCTGACTTACTTAAAAATTGCTGGGTCTGGGTCATGGCAGTGTACATTAAAGAAAGCAAAACAAAACTGGGCATTCCAGGTAACTTCATACTTCCTGATGGATAAGAAAAAACTATCCTTGAGGCACAGATATTCATTCATTATCCTTTCCCCTTCCTCCTTGCTTGCCTTCTTTCCCTCCTCCTTCCCTCCTCCTTCCCTCCTCCTTCACTCCCTCCCTTCTTTCCTTCCTCCCTCTGTCCCTCTAAATCAGGTCTCATTGTGGCTTAGGCTGGTCTTGAATTTGCTCTGTAGCTAATGATGACTTCTAGTTTTCCCATCCCCACCTCCTGAGCACTGGGATTATAAATGTCTGCCACCAAACGTGATGTTATGCAATGCTGAGAATCCAGCCTGGGGCTTGGTGCATGCTAGGCAAGCACTGTCCATATCACCTGCGCTCTATTCCTAGGCTTCTCCCCTGCAACTCTTCCTTATTAGTTGTGTGCTTCAGATGAATACATAAGAGCAGCAAATATTATTTTAAAATATGATCATTGCTTGTGACTTTGTAAAACCATCTAAGCCAGCTTGTGACTTCAGAACATTATCTCATGGCCATTATTCGTTTTACCTTGGCTGTGTTTAGTAGGATGTGGTAAGACAACCAAGTGTCAATTGTAGTTCATACTGTACTTTTGATAGAAAGTACTGTATTTGAAGTGACCATGTAAGCTCTTTTCATTTAGGATTCTGTCTATTTCTTTCCCCTCTTCTTGGGTGCAGAGGATTTCTAATTTAAGGTTGGATGTAGCCTGGGTCCCTGTATAACCACATATTCAGGTTATCTACTTGGACCTTTTATCCCTTGAGATGGATGTATTAGTTGTGCTCATTGTGGCATGTTACTCATTGTTTAGGTGGTTCAAAATGGGAATCATGGCCTTTCCAGGCTCAGATAAAACAAATGAGCTTGGCTTACACAAACCTCCTGCTCTTTTCAAAGATCGGAAATAATTTCATAGGAAGGAATCTGGTTTTCAGGATTAGCGAAGTAAGCCCATCTCAACTCTGCCACAGGGCTGTAGAATAGCAGATAAATCATGAGATTTCTCTGGGTTTCAGCTTCTCTTGTCTAGTAAGATCAACAATATTGTATTTTTTTGTCTCTCAAGGTATGTGGAGATCAACTTTGTGGATTTCTCATGAAAACACTGTAAATTGCAAATCTCTAGAACACAAATGTAAGAGATGGCTTGTTTCTGTTTTTACGGAATTGGAAATAAATGGTATTTTGTCTCTAATACTCTCTATAGCTTGCTTCCTGTAGAATATGGGAATTCTGGGGATAAAATAGTTTGCCAGGATCACTGTAGTAAAAATGTGATAACACTTATGATGGTATCTAGCCTAAGACATCATATCTTACAGCAACTCAAAGATTTTGATACCCTCCCAGGGGGCAGGACAATGAGTTTGATAGAAATGATTCAGAGGGAGTTCATTTGGCATGGTGGTAAATATGAACCAGATTCCCCTGCTTATATTTTATTTAACTCTGTTGACTGGTGAGCAATTTTCATTGTCTTCTTTATTTGATAGTCTCCGTAGCAGCAAGGAAGATGGCCATAAAGAAGCTGTATGCCTGTTTATGGGGCTTTTTCCTTGTATTTTTCTACTAACATAGAAACTCCAGATACTGTGAATTGGTAGAGAGCTTCATGAAGACTTCAACAGTGAAAACCAGGCCATGCAGGTCCCAGAATCATAGAGGATGCTCTCACCTGCAGGAGTTCTCTGTGACATACTTCATCTTGCTCATTTTATCTTTGTTGACTTATTCAGAGTTCTTCACTTGAACTGTCCCCACACTAATTTGCTTTGTTAGAAAGAGAAACCTTAAAATTTCACACTGTAATAAAGTTTTATAATTGCAGTTACAAAACTCATATTATGTGCATGCTGTGCTGACATTTCAGTGTTTTTTTTTTCTAACTTTATAGTTTTTTTCCGTTATTGGTTTCATCTGTCATGGCAGCCACTCATTCTTTTGCATGTCATAGGTGTATTTGTGGTCCTTATTGGTTTGCAGGGATGATGGGTTGCTCAAGGGTTAGTGTGTTCATTAGTACATGTATGTGTAACAGTATGTGCAACTGTATTAGAATGTAATAAATTCTATTAGCATTGATTACCAATACTATTTATCAGTTATACATTTTACCTAATATAAATAGAGATTAGCCAATTTAATTACCCTAATAATTTTTTTCAAGCTATCTTTAGCACCTTTCCTATACTTGTGAATATTTAAAGTTTGAGCAATTGGAAAATTCAATAGGAAGGTCAAAATATTGTCCAAAGTCCAAATGCTACAAAGTATGAAGATGGAATTTACATCCTGGTCCCTTTAGTTTCATAGCCTATGCACTTTCCCTGCTCCTGATTTTCTAGCAGTAGGAAGGGAGATATATAAATTGTTGCTATACAAACAGCATATATCTTTAGTTATCTGAACAACAAAGACACAGGTGTCATGCAACAAGATAAGGAAACTTTCCTCTTCCTACCATCACACCGTTCCTCAACAGCCTCCGAATATCTACAATGTGGCACCTAGTGTTCCAGACACCATGATGGGCAATCTTAATCTTTCAGCTTATACTAATGGCAAAACTTAGTGGGCCATTGGTAAAGACTTTAAATTTTATTTTGCTGCAACTGAAAGAAATTTTCAATGCTTTTGCCTTATTTATTTAGGGTGTAGGGAAGTGCTAGAATCTGTCTTATCATCCAGAAAGAACAACTGTGGATATTGCTGGTGGATTTGAATACAGGGACTCCAGAGTGTAAGCCAGAAATCCTACTCCCACTCATTTGCATTTATCCATGTATGTTGACAAGCCAGCATAAGAGGTGTCAATATGAGTAAGCAATGCTGCATTCATTTACTTACTGCTCTTGTCTTTGGATTTTTCATTTCAGCTCTTTATAGTTCTCTTTGTAGTCTCTTTGCTGTGTTCAAGGTTTTGTGAAAACTCTCATCTGTATCCTTATCCTTTGTAGTCCTTTCCTACAACTTAGATTGCTTCTGTACCCAAACCCAATTACACATTGTTCCTCTTATCTCAATGGAAGTAGGAAGGAACCAGGTGCCTTGTTTTGTTTTTTGGTTTTTTGTTTTTTTTTTTTTTTTAACAGTATAGACCTTGATGCAGATCTGAAAACTGAAAAGAAATGAACTAGCATTGGAGTGATAGTAGATCAGCCTACCAGTGGCACCCTTCCTCGGTGACAGCGAGCCAGTACCGGAAGCCATCAGCACCAGTGCCTGAGTTTGTAATCAGGGTTAAGCTCAGACTCCTCCATTTGGATAGTACTGGCTGTTCTCTAGCAGAAGTGGTTGATTGGATTGGGACTATTATCCACCAAATGCCACTAAGAGCTATTAGTGTCAGTAGAATAATTGAGCAACCAGATTTGGTGGAAAATGTAACTACTTTCCTCATCATAGTGATCATTGTAAATTGTTTTCCAAGCTATACTGGCCTCAGCCACAAAAACAATTAGATCTTTAAAAAAAAAAAAAGATGCTTCTTGAATACTTATCCATAAAAGTAAATGAGATTGCTCTAGACTGCTCTGTTAGCACCACAACCTTGCACACATGGAGACTATTAGGAACCCTGTGTGTGTTTAAGTGTCTGCAGATACTTTGCCAGCTCTGCTAGCATATTCTGTACCTCAGTGCAAAAGAGTGATCCACCTAAAACCCTTCAACAACATTTTGGGGGAAGATACTTACAGTAAAGGCAAGAATTTTCTAAATACTACAGCTAATATTTTACATGTCTGGTATAATAGGCAACAGTCTTTTGTTTTAAAGTTGGATTATATTCAAATGCAGTTAGTTACCCTCATATTGCTAGAAGGGGTGGTTGTGGGATCAATCTAGCGTCTGAAAGTTGGATCCCAGGTACATCTGGGGAAACATTTAAACAGGTCTGTTGCCTTTGCTCACTTGTTCTCTCCACATGGATAGTTTTCTCTCAGTGTCTGTCAGTCTATATTCTTCTTGCTACTCATGTGGCCAAGCTCAAATCCTGCCCCTTTCAGAAGTGATACCAGTGTGATTTAGTGTATATAAGGGAAAGGGGACAAAATTGGACATTTTCTTAGCAGTGATTGTATAGAATTGTCACATAGTTTATCTGATCTTTATACGACTACCTTGGGAGGGAGATATTACTCAAAGTCTCCATGATGAACTGATGCCTTTGTGCTCTCAGAGATAAGAGAAGGAAGAGTCAGGATATGGAGTGAAGTTGGCTGGACATTACAACTTTTCAACATACTATGTGACTTTGCAAAGCTGTTAGTGTGCTCAAAGCAAAGGTGCACTCACCTTTGAGCACATCACTAAACCCTGCTACTTACCGTTTGTGGCTGTTTTGTGTTTTCATAGCCCCGAGGAAATCTCTGGAAACAAAAGATAATATGACTTCTGCCTCATTGTATTTTGATACAATTATAGACATGGAAAGAAAGGTATCTGCTGACTCATAGGAGATTGGGTAGAGGTCTACAGGGAATTTTGAAGTGACACAGGGTGGAACCTGAATCTTCTTCCCATTGAAAAGGGGCAAGGGATGCTAGGAGCAGTAAAGCTTTTTATAGAGTGTAATTTTTGTTCTGAGAGATAAGCAGGCATTAGGAATCAAGACTTGCATCTAATAGGGGCTTTGGAAAGTTGCTCAAAAGGCAGGACACTTGCTAAAAGACTTTTGAACCAGAGCAGATTGTGAGAACAACAATAAGTACTTCAAGACAACTGATTATTTTTAAAAATAAAATCTTGAGGGGGATAGCCAGAGAAGAGGCTGAGAGACAGAGGTCAGGGTGTGTCTGTGGGGTTTTGTTTGTTTTAATGATTAATGAGTTTAAACTGAATTCATTGTCATCAAAACTAGTAAGCAGGCATACCCAGTAATGAAAAACAAGTAATTTTGTTTAAGTTCATATGTAGCAGAGACATAATTTTGTAAGTGTTTGAAGGGCTGAGGGGAATGTAGCTAGGCATCTATTGTAACTATCCAGTCAGGAGATGATGATGGCCTGAATTGGATGATGTTGGCAGGAAGGGACCATTGTCCATAGAGCCAAAGCCTTGCTGTTATTCTCCAGCTATTGTCTTGAATGGCTCTTGTCAGAAGGATTCATCTCCTCCTTTCTGTTAGTATAACAGCTTGGTCCCAAGCACATGAATCCTCTTTTATGTCTCTGCAATGCTGTCTGATGACTATAAAATGCTGAAAGCATCCAAGGGCCTGTGCCTGTGAAGCATGCATGTATCTGCATTCAGACTGCTCCCAGCCAGGGAGTGCAATGTTGTCCTGCATCTGCATGCAGCAGATCAACATTGCCATTAGAGGTGACCTCTGACACTGAAAACATCTTCAAAAAGTGTAAGAAAAGTAGGAGGGGAATTCAGAAGTGGGTTTTTGTTTGTTTGTTTGTTTGTCTTAGGACTCCTAAATTTATCTTTTCTTTTCATATGAGTAAAGTAAATGATATCAACACACACTAAGAACTTTGTTTTTTAAGTTCTTAGCCATGCATCCCTGATCTTGCAATATTGGTAGCGGATAGCTTTACTGCCTTAAATACTGTGTTGACAGTGGTAACCTTAGACTAATAAATTAATAACACAAAGAAGCAAAACAAACCCCAGCTTCTAGGATGCTTGGTTACCTTGAGAGCTAACAGTATCTAGAAAGCACAGGTCCAATGGCTGCTGAGTGATTTTTCTTCTTGATTATAGTAAGCCCCGGGCCTATGAGATTTGTAATGTTTCCTGTTTTCCCTCATCTGTGTTTTCACTTACTGGGTTTACTCACTCCAGCCCTCTACTATTTCTACACTTACATCTCTGCCTTAAGGGTGACATCATGAGGTCTGAGTCTGGGGTTTTCCTTCCTGGAATCTCTGTGATTGCCTGTCTTCCAGGCTCTGGATTTCTCTTGGAGACTTGGGATGCCCACTGAGTGAATCTGGTTGGCTGACTGCATGGTTCCCTGAGGAGGAGATCCTGTCTGTTCATTCCTAACTATCTTCAGTTGGTAGAAGAAGGTGTGGGCATGTGGTAGGGAATCTTTCATTTATACTGGATGAAGAGGGGACTGTCCTCACATCTGGGAGAAGGAGAATGATTTTAGGTGTGAGATCTCGTGAAAGTGGGAGATATTGGTAAACTGACACCATTCATGGAGGAATGGGGAAAGGCTCCTTGTATAGTAAGGGATATGTCAGACTATACATGCAGGATTACCCCGACCCTGCCCCTGCCCCATCCCCTCTGCCACTGCCAAGCAGTACCTTAAACAAAGGCAATTCTATGTGGATCTTAAAAAGATGCTTACCTTAAATTCTGAATCTGGAAAATATCGTTAAAAAGAAACCATTTAAAACATATATTGTAAAGAACAAAATATTCTATTCCTCTTTTCTAAAAAGAATGCTTTCTTACAGATCCTTAATCATCTGTACAGACAGACACACCCTGGTAGTTGTCTCCATACTTCCTGGGTTGTTTTAACCTTTCTGCCTTTAGGAAGTGGAGGTGAAGGGCCCAGCACAATGTTCATCCCCTTGAACACAGGGGCAGCTCTCCACTTTGGACTGGTTAGATTAGAATCTTCATTTCCTCTTTCCCTATTCCTTCTTGTGTAGCCTTCTTGTGTTAGCACTCTCTCCATCCACTTTTTGTACACAGTTAGTTTTATTGTAACAAAGCAACTTGTGCCCCTTTGGCATTTCAAATAGAGGATCTTCTTTTCTTTTCTTTTGGGTGTAAACAGAAATTAATTAAGAAATAACCAAAATGCCACTAGAAATTATCAATTCCAACTAAAATCCTATAGGTTCTACTGATTCTCTCTACTGGATGACAGAGCTCAAGACATCATTAGGGAAGAATTTTATTTCAAAACTGTCATCTTAAACACCACAATTAAACATTCCAAAGGAGAAGCCGAATTATGAAATGGAATGCCCTTTTAACCAACCCAACCATCTCAAAGTCATCCCTTACTGACCTGCTAACACACCATTGCATTAAGTTTTGTTTTACTCCTTAAACAAAAGAAAGGAGACAGCTACATGCTAACTGCCCATATTCACAGAGACACAATGTAATTTTTGAGCCCAATGTACAGAGGGAGGAAAAAAATGACAGAATTTTATGCAGTTCTACCCAGGACCTAGCATCCCCCAGCTCTTCCAAGGAGAGTGAAGGAATCAGTGTTTTCTTTTCCCCTCAGAGAACTGTGGTAGTGTATGTTTTTTTTTTATTGCTGCCATAACAAATTATGACAGCTCTGTAGGCTTCGAGCAATGTTCATAATTCTGTAGGTCAGAAGTCTTTGGAGACTTTTTGTGTAGATGGGTTCTCAGCTTAGGATCTTCCAGGGTGGGCTCATGTAGAGTGTTTCTGGTAGAATTTTCAGGCTTCTTCAGTTAGCACAACCTTTGTCGTGTAGGGCTAAAATCTCCAACCGGGTTTGTTCTCCGCTCCAAAAGCCCCCTGCGTTTTCCTCATGGAATTCAAACCTCTTGGACTACACCTTTCCTTGCCTCTTCTGTTACCAGCAGAATTAACCTGTTTTTTTAAGGCTCACGTTGGGCCTGCTCAGAGAATCTAGAGGAACTTTTCTTAAAGTCAACCAAAGCAATACTCACTCCATTTGCAGAATCCATTTCATTCAGTAAGAAGACACACTCATGCCTTTGGGGCATTTCTTTAAAGAGGCCGTCACATCTTTTTAAAGATGCCCACACATCTTTTGAGAAGGAAAATTTTGCCAGATGGTGATGATTAGTCTTCTGTAGGCTGCAGCTGGAGCCCACACTCATTAACGAAGCACTCACTTTGCATAATGTCTTGGTAAGTTCCCCTTAGGTCTGTGTTGCAGAGCAGTATCTGGAATCAAAACTTATATTTAGTTAATATCAAAAGAAAGTCCACAGCCAACAATTAGAGGATGAAAGCTCAGGACATGTTTCATGTGACATATGAACTTGTCCACACATAGAAGTAAAGTGGTTTGTCTCATGGTCACTCGTGGACTGTTGACACCATGTGTCATATAAACACACTTCGAAATAGCATAGCACAGTCCTGAATGAAGCTGTGGGTGTGAATTATTAGCAACCAGGCAAGAGCACTATGCAGTGGAAATCATGCTCTTGAATACATACAGCCCTCCTTTCTTTTCCAGGCAGGAAGCATTCCATCATGAGGGACAAGTAGTTAGTGTCTGACATCACTAGCTTCCCAGTGTTATTCAAAAGAAATTGTTCTATTTTAGTAACTAACTTAACAAAGAAACCCACTAAACACAGATGGCTTATCTAGTAAAGGCACTTATTGCTGACCCCTGAGTTCTATCTCGGAGGTTCAAATGGTGGAAGATGAAAACTGACTCCCCCGAGTTATCCCCTGACCTCTGTATGTACCTCTCCACATATAATAAATAGTGCAATTTTAAATATACAATAGATTGTATATTTGATTAAATGGGGAGTGAAGATTAGAGAGTTGAAGCCACATGATCAATACTACAGTTGCAAAATAGGAAAGAAGTTAAATATGGTTCATGAGCAGTGTCTCAACTTTATGTTGTGAAAAGTCATTATGGACATAGATGGTACCAGGGACTGATGCACAGCAAGGGCATGTCAGTTGACTTTCATACTAAAGAATAGATGAGCGGCAGGCCATTAGCTTTTGAAAACATAACTAGATTTCATGTTCTTTCTAGGTATTAAGTTGGTGTGTCTGACAACGTTTAGACACATACCAGAGGAAGTTAATAGTGACAGGCACACATTAGGAGTGCCAGAGGACACCTTTGTGGGCATCTGTATCACATTTTATATATTACAATGCCAGATTGCTTCATACACTTTCTACATATTATATGTTTTCATGTTTACTTTTAAGGCATATCTCTTATGGAAGAATGGCATTCAGAAACTGCAAGGAATGGAAAGAAGATACAGTTTTATTTAAAAATCTAAAATAAATGGTAAATAACGTAATAACAATGTAACAAGGATGATGGAATTCTACCCTGAGAAGGGATTTCCTTATGTAACTCTTATGACATTGCCTGATGTTATGACCCTGGTGAGAGAAAGCTTCTGCTTCTCCCACAAGCACTGATGGGATCTGAGCTGTGTCTTCCTGAATGAAACCCCTTGTAATGGCAAAGGTGCTCATTGCTTTAATTGAATTCACCGAGTTCTTTTGCAGGGCACTTTAAAAGACGATTTGGATTTCATTCTGCATCAACTGTGTTCTTGGATTGGGAAATCAAATTTTAACATGAACTTGTAAACAGCCCCAATGCTGCACAACTCATTCATATTCTAGCAGCCTCCGATAGAGCAGGGAGCAGAGTCAAGCTGTTGCCATGAAGCTTGTTTGGAGAGCTCCGGAATCCTCTGGGGACCCCTTGATCATGCTTTTCAAAGGGGCCTTTGTCCCTCTCTTCTTCTGTTTCCTGCAAAGGGGTTGTGTCCAACATGCAAGGACATCATGAGGCCAACAAGGATGTGCGGAGTCTTCTGGGACTTCGATCCCCTAATTTGAAGTCTGCCTTCCCAAATCACCACACTGACAAGCTTCTTTTCATGATACTGCCTTGTAAACTTTAAATAAGTGAAAACTGCTTTTTTCTTGTTAAGGGATAGTCTTCCTGGCCAGTCGGCATTTTTTTCATTTTAAGTCTTTTGTGGAAAGGGCTGTCAAATTCTCTTTAGAACAGTGCTGTTGTCTGCTTGGAAACTGACTTAAAATTCCCTAATTATTAGGCACCAAAAAGTATCAAATCAGTAGTATGACCTTTAATTTGAGTATTTGATGATTATTTTTCTTTTAAAAGATAAGGGGGTAGAGATGAAATAGTAAATAAAGATAATAGAGTTTGTATTGACATTGCTATTCGTAATTATAGATATGTATGTATGTTGAAGCTTAGTATATAGAGTTAATGTATTTAGTGAGCTTAGACTCTGGGAACTGGAGAAGCAATGCAAAGTTCATCATTAACTGAGAAGGACCCCACAGGGAGACAGGATGAAGATGATGTGTGTGTGTATGTGTGTGTGTGTGTGCGTGTATGTGTGACTCTCAGAAGCCTGATTACTTGATTGGGTTGAGATGGTACTGACAAAAAATGTGACTTGATGCTCATCTCTCAGGAAGGACCTGAGCGGTCAGTGCCAGGTACCGTGTCCAAAAGAAAATGGTTAAAAATCCCAGAACAAGGTAGAAAATTCAGTTCCAGGAAAGCAGCAAGAAAAGTTACTGTGCAGGTGTAGACATTACTTAATTTTCTCTTTCTGTCTTAAGGGAAAAAGACATTTATTTGGTGGTGGTATGATATATGAACACATTAAAGTTAAATGCAAATGCATGCCTTAATGTTTTAGTTAATGTATGTATTAAGTAATTTTCATTTATAAGGGACTTTGAAAACAAATTCAGCCTTAAGTATGTCAGGAAATTAATATTTAGATAAGGAATACATGTTCTACAATGTCATGTAGTTATATTTAAAATAAGGTTATTCTGTTTTTCAAGTCATGCTAGGGATAAAAGCACAAATCCACTGGGCAGGAGAGTATTACTTTAAAAACAAGTTTATTACAACCATAGAATTCAGACTTTCAGTGTAGAAAGTGGTGGGATGATGTGTAGCTTGCAGTAACTGATTGGAAGAAGGGCTAGCTTTGTCATAGCCCAGGAAGAGCTGAGAAATGCCTCACACTCAAGCAAAGACAGTAGGTCTAGTTGAGATAAGCCCTGGGGAGTGACACTTCCTGAGGGTTCTCTTTAAAACACTGTGTGTGTGTGTGTGTGTGTGTGTGTGTGTGTGTGTGTGTGTGTTGGGGATAAGGCATTTGCTTGCTTATGCTATTTGCTCTTTGTGTGGGAATCTGGGTCAGAGCACAAGCCATCCCTTTCTTGGCCCCATTCATCTGCAGTTCTTGGGACTTCTCATGCTGCCTGCTAGCAGAAGTCCCTGTTTTGCCCATGCCTGGCAGTCATTGTTTGGAAACTTGCCTCTGGCAGCTCCTGGTTTCAAGTATCCAGACCTGTCAGAAGGCTCTCCAGGAGAGGCGTCAGGCTGTCACCATCCATTAGGCAGTCCCCAGCTGGCACACAGGCCAGTCACTGAGTCCCCTTCTCTCCCAGACCTTGGAACTGCAAATAGGTAGAGATTGAGGAAAGAAACACATGCAGACCTAAATTGAGGAATCTGGTTGTTCTACTTGGTCACCCTAATTCTCCTACCTGCTCTTGTGAAGTGTTGCTGCAACTTGTATAGCTTTGCAATTTCATGGTCTTGGCTAGAACTTTCCTCTGGAATGATTATAAGGGTGGAAAGCTGAGCAGCTGGACACTCCTTCTCACACTCACCTTTGTTTTTCCCCCAACAGAAATGAACACACAGGGGTTCATGAAAACTCTTTTGCCATTATGGGACCCAGTTTCAATCCAGCCTTTAGGAGGATAACATCAGTCCCTGCCTTGAGAAGAAGCCCCTCTTGCCCTAGAAGGGTGATGATAAATCCTGAACTCAGCATGAGTGGGTTACAGGTTAACCCAAATCTGATGAGAACTATTGCAATAACTAGGATTGAACCTTCTTAACTATTTTAAGTGTTTTTTTATATCTCACTCTTAGAGGTATATTTATCTTTCTTTCCCCTAGACTCAAGATTCAACGTCTTTGCAGAGTGAACATTGATTTACACACACTCCACATCTGTTTTGCTTTCTTAGTAACAACATCTGAATCCTTCCCCTCATGCAGAGTGGGGAGCATGACTGAATGATGTCATTCATGTTCTCTAAGCCCTTGTCATTGGCTCAAGGTGACCTGTGACAGAAGCAGGTTCTGACAGATAAGGAAAGGGAGCATTTTTGTCAATCTACTAAAGTGGCAAACATGCTTTAGTTTTGTGTGCTTAAAGTCTAAGGAGCTGCAAAGTCTATGGCTTCAACAGTCGTATATGAGATGCTGACAGGATATTTTAAAAATGAGGGTGTAATGTTATGTTATTTTGTTTATGACCTAACAAATAAAGATTGCTTGAAGACCAGAGTGCAGAACTAGCCAAACTAATTAGCCATCAGGCAGTGGTGGTGCATACCTTTACTCCCAGGATACACTCAGAAGACAGAGAAAGAGGGATCTCTGTTAGTTCAAAGACACCCTGGGCTACAGGAGATTGATCCAGTCTAAAAGAGAAACAGAGCCAAATGTTGATGGCTCACAACTGTAAACTCAGTACTCAGGAGTCAGGTACCTTAATCTCAGCACTAAGGAGGTAGAGATATGAAGGGATATGGCTGGACAGAGAGAGGAATATAAGGCAGGGTAGTCAATGTGAGAAAACAATCTGAGGAACAGTCAGTCTGAGGATGCAGTCTGAGGATGCAGTCTAAGGACAGGATCATCCCTTTGGTCTGAGCATTGATAGAGGTAAGCACTCTAGTAGCTGGTCGCTCTGCTTCTCTGACCCTTCAGCTTTCACCCCCTGATAGCTGACTCTGAGTTATTATTATTAAGACAAAAGAGAAAACAAAACCATGCAGGTAGAGACACAAAAGGCAATCTTGTGACATGCTTTGAATCCATAGCTTAAGCCTAGCCTCAGCTGGTCTATTCTTGATCTGCTTAAACAAGCTAGCATTACATTTTTTGGGTAATTCGAGTCTTGATTGAAAGTTTCAGTCTAATGGCTGGACTGAGCCACTTGCTGACAACCTCCATGATTTTACCTGAGGCCTGGGTCTGTGATAGTCTCCATCCATTTTCTTATTTTCCCCATTGGCTTTATTTCCATTCATGCTTTACCCCGATGTAGGTTTTTAGTCTAGATGAAATCTCAAAATATAGAATTATCTTTTCCACCATGAGTATTTCAGGAAGGTTTAATGTTCTACAAATCCTTTTATATCTTTAATAACTCAAAGCAGGAGACTTCCAGGAATATCATTAAGCTGACCCAGAGGTACATAAAAATATTAAGGTCAGTGGCTATTTAGTTTTGCTTTTTCAATTTTAGACATTGCTAGGTCACTTTAGTTTCTTTGTTGGTGACCTTTATTGCTTGATTGGAAAGGAACCGAAGTTGCTCTTTAAAAGCAGCGATGATGACAGAGGTTTCTGTAATAGACTTAACTGCACTGGGTTCAGAGTTCAGAGAATAGAGGACAGCTAGAGGCAAGGAAACTGTGCTCTTTGCTGGTGAGTTCTCAAGGTTTTCTGAGAAATTAGAGGTAACCTTAGATGTGAGATATAGACAAAACAGAGGAAGGTCAATGAACTCTGTGCTGGCTAAGTTTTCTTTTTTCAACTTGATGCAAGCCAGTGTTATCTGGAAAGAGGGAACCTCAGTTGAGAAAATGCCTCCATTAGATTGGCCAGTAGATCATTTTATTGATTTATGGTCGATGTGGGAGGTCCCAGCCTACTGTGGGCTGTGCCACCCAGGCAGGTGTTTCTGAGTTGTGTAAGAAAGATGGATGAGAAAGTGGGGAGAAGCAAGTCAATAAGCTGTGTTCCTCCATGGCCTCTGCTTCAGTTCCTGCCTCCAGGTTCCTGCCTTGAGTTCCTGACCTCCATTCATGGTAGACTATGAACTGGGAGCTGAAATAAAGTTTATCCTTTCCACGTCACTTTGGTTATGGTATTTTATCACAACAGCATAGACCCAATGAGGACAGGCTCCAGTCCTGAAATGAACAAAGATGAGGCTTAGGAATCTTTTCCTACAGATTCTGGGCCATGTGAGAGTGTGTGTTGGTTCTAGGCATTGCTCAGAAGTTCAGTATGTTTTCCAAATTCAGAAACAGCCTAACATCTCCCAGGAATACTAAAGTAGCCTTTAGGGAAGTTTCCAACCTATCTTTATATTACGTAGTATGTCTTTTAAGCTTAGTTACTTTCATTTTAATTAGAAGTTGAATTATTGTTCCCTAAGCTCTATTGTTTTCTATGGTTAATTCTGGACTGAAAGGCTAAAACCAAACCAAACTTCTTCATAGCAAATTGAGAAGCAACTGAAGTCCTCTTCATTATGTGACCATCTCTTTCTTAGCTGGCTTCTAGCTTTTTTCCTGTCCTGTCCTGAGTCTGCATTGTATTTTTTACTCTTAACTACCCAGTGAAATTCTATTCCCATCACAGTGATAAGAAATAATATTTCAGTGTGAGGGGCAGAGATGAATTATGAATGGAGTTACCAAGATGGTGAGCCAACTGGAGAGGATGGTCTTCTTCTGTTAGGTATGTTTAAATTCAGCTGCTAATCAAGAAGTAAGTTTTATCTTATAAAGAAGTAAATCATATGAATCAGGTGGGGAGAGGGGAACACTTACTATATAATAGGGGATGCTGGGGATTCTAGCTAATAACAATATAGGCCTTTCCTAAAGGAGTAACTGCTGCTTGGCCATAGTCAATTATGTCCAAGCAGAAAGTTAGATCTTTATACAGCTTTGCATATTTCCAAATCATCCTACAAGCCAAGCAAATCTTTGGAATTGTCTGATGGCTCACAAGCTTGCTGCTCAGCATCTAGTTCAGCATTAGTATTTTACTTTTTGAAGGGTCTATGGCTTGCATAGTACTGTGCAGCTCATCTGTGATAGAGCTCCATTGGAGTCTTCATCCTTAGGTGTCTTTTGAGTTGCTTTTTGATGGGATTGGTGTGAAGGGATGTGATGTCTTAGTTACTATTCTATTGCTCTGAAGAGGCACCGTGAACAAAACAGCACTTAAAAAAGAAAGCATTTAATTGGGGGATTGCTTACAGTTTTAGAGGGTTAGTCTATGATTATCATGGCAGGAAGCAAACAGGCATAGCACTGGGGCAGTAGTTGAGAGTTTTACATCCTGATCTACAGTCAGCAGGCAGAGACAGAGACACTGGGCCTGGTGTGGGGTTTTGAAACCTCAAAGGCTACCCCTAGTGATACATCTCTTCCAACAAGTCTATACTTCCTAATCCCCATCCTTCTCAAATAGTTCCACTCACTGGTGATCACACATTCAAACCTAAGAGTCTGGGAGACACTCTCATTCTAACAACCTCAGATGGGAAATAGGCAGATGATACTTGTAGCAATTCCCTAAAGTTCTCAGCAGAGGACTTAGAATGCATAGGGCCTTACTGTCTATCTGAGTTGTAGAGATCATATGTGTTAATGAGTAAAATAGCAGGTAAGGGAAAATGCAACAGAGACCTCACCAAACCTTGTGGAACCCCCATAATTAATAACGGAAGCGAGCTAATTAATTAGTAAAGACAGTATCCAAGAAGTCAAGAGCAGCCAGGATGGTTTGGTAAATCTACTGCCTTTACCTTTGCCCTAATTACAGCTTTAGGCTGTAAATGTTTTGATTTGAGGATAATTTTCAGCCCTTTAATACATTTCTTTCCAATTTTCTGCTGTTTTAAACTTATAGCCTCATAATAAAGGGTGGTCTTCAGAGAATTCTCCTCATCTCTCTTGTAGAAATTAGATAGATTAATTTTGGCTCACATTTCTAAAAATGTGCAGTTGTGTCTTGAGATTATGCTCCATTAGTGGTGAAATGTCTCCAGCATAAGTAATTACTGCCATTTAAAAACAGTTTAATCCTTTGTAACCCCCCTTTTTTGTAGACAAGTATCTTTGTGCATCAAGAAATTTGCCAGAGTATCTCAGCATCAGGGATTTCAGGGTAATAAATATGTGTCCAATTCTGGTTTTGTGTGTGTAATACTGAGATTTTTACATTTTTTGTCACTAATCTTAGGTTAGCATACAAACCAATGGGGTTATCATTGCATTACACAAATGTGTCACATTTTCTTTTCATCATTGTCCCCTCCCCCCACTGCCATTCTCCCTCCCTTTGGAATGGTCCCTCCTCCCTCTGATCAGTCTCATTGCCCTGCTTTCATCTCTATTTTGTCTGCTTCCCTTTCTTCCCTCCTTTGCAGTATTTCATGCAAATATAAACAGACACATTTGTAGCTATACTTTTATATACAATTTAAAATCTAGACTCCACAGATGGGAAAGAAAAATGTGGCAATTGTGTTTTTGAGTCTGTCTTATTTACCGTAACATAACGATTTCCAGTTATATTGTCCTGTTAATATCATGATTTTGCTTTTTGTTATAATATTTTTTATTTAAATTTGAAACAAGCTTGTTATAATGTCAATCCCAATTCCCTCACCATCCCCCTTCCCCTGTCCATTCCCCAAACTCCACCCCATTTCCTTTCTGCTCACCAGGGAGGTTGAAGCCTTCCATGGGGGAATCTTAAAGTCTGCCATATCATTTGGGGCAGGGCCTAGGCCCTTCCCCATGTTTCTAGGCCGAGAGATTATCCCTCTATGTGGAATGGGCTCCCAAAGTCCATTTGTATACTAGGGATAAATACTGATACACTACCAGAGGCCCCATATATTGCCCAGGCCTCCTAACACCCATGTTCAGGGGGGTCTGGGTAAGTCCTATGCTGTTTTCCCAGCTATCAGACTGGGGTCCATGAGCTCCCCATTATTCAGGTCAGCTGTTTCTGTGTGTTTCTCCAGTCTGGTCTTGACCCCTTTGGTCATCACTCCTCCCTCTCTGCAGCTGGATTCCAGGAGTTGGTCTCACTGTTTAGCTGAAGGTGTCTGCTTCTGCTTCCTCCAGTTACTGGATGAAGGCTCTAAGATGGCATATAAGATAGTCTTCAATCTCATTATTGTGGAAGGCCATTAAAGGTGGCCTCTCCATTAGTGCTTAGATTGTTAGTTGGGGTCACCCTTGTAGATCTCTGGACATTTCCATAGTGACAGATTTCTCTTTAAACCTATAATGGCTCCCTGTATAATGGTATCTCTTTTCTTGCTCTCCTCTATTCTTCCCCCGACTCAATCTTCCTGCTCCCTCATGTTCTCCTCTCTCTTCTCCCCTTCTCTTTCTCCTAACTCCCTCTCCCCTCCCACCATGCTCCCAATTTGTTCAGAAGATCATGTCCCTTTCCCCGTCTTCAAGGGACCATGTATGTCTTTGTTAGGACAAGAGAGGAAACAAGGGTCCTCCTTGTTTCCTGGCTTTTCTGGCTGTGTGGATTGTAGGCTGGTGATCTCAAATCCGTATATGAGTGAGTACATACCTTATTTGTCAGGATGGTTTCTTTTAGTTCCATTTGTCTGCAAATTTCAAGAGTCTATTATTTGTTTGTTTGTTTGTTTTCCACTGAATAGTACTCCATTGTGTAATTGTGTCACATTTTCTCCATTCATTCTTCAGTTGAGAGGCATTTAGGTTGCTTACAGGTTCTGGCTATTACAAATAATACTACTATGAACATAGCTGAACAGTTGTCCTTGTATGAGTGCGCATCTTAAATGCCTTAAAGTGGAATTGCTAGGTCTTTTGATAGACTGATTTTCATTTCCTGAGGAACCACCATACTGATTTCTAAAATGGCAATACGAGTTTGCACTCCCACCAGCAGTGGAGGAGAGTTGCCCTTTCTCTGTATCCTCTCCAGCATAAACTGTCTTTGATGTTTTTTATTTTAGCCATTCTGAAAGGAGTAAGATGAAATCTCGGAGTTGTTTGGATTTGCACTTCCTTGATGGCTGAGGATGTTGAGCACTTCAAGTGTCTTTCAGGCATTTTTGATTCCTCTATTGAGAATTCTCTATTTAGTTCTGTACCTCATTTTTTAATTGGATTATTTGGTGTTTTGATAACTATCTTCTTGATTTCTTTGTATATTTTGGAAATCAGTCTGTCATATGTGGGGTTGGTGAAGATCTTTTCCCACTCTGTGGGCTGCCATTTTGTCTTGTTGACTGTGTCTTTTACCTTACAGATGCTCCTCAGTTTGAGCATTTCCATTTATTAATTGTTGATCTCAGTGCCTGTGCTACTGGTGTCTTGTCCAGGAAGCAGTCTTCTGTACTAATTCATTCAACGGAATCTTCCACTTTCTCTTCTAATAGGTTCAGTATGACTGGATTAATGTTGAGGTCTTTGATCAATTTGGGCTGAAGTTTTGTGCATGACAATTAATATGGATCTATCTGCAGTCTTCTACACATCAGCACCCAGTTATGCCAGCACCAATTGTTGAAGATGCTTTTCTTTTTCCATTGTATAATTTTAGCTTCTTTGTAAAAAATCAGGTGTTTGTAGGTGTGTGGATTAATATCAGGGTTTTCAATTTGATTCTATTGGTCTACCTGTTTATTTTTTTTTGCCAATACCAAGCTTTTTTTTTTCTTCAGGACTATAGCTCTGTAGTGAAGCTTGAAGTAGGGGATGGTAATGCCTCCTGAAGTTCCTTTATTGTACAGAGTTGTTTTGGCTATCCTGGATCTTTTGTTTTTCCATATACATGTTGAGAATTGTTCTTTCAAGGTCTGTAAAGAATTTTGCTGGGATTTTGCTGGGGATTGCATTGAATCTGTAGATTGCTTTTGGAAAGATTGTCATTTTTACTATGTTGATACTACTTATCCAAGAGCATGGGAGATTTTTCATTTTCTAGTATCTTCTTTAATTTCTTTCTTTAACAGCTCAAAGTTATTATTATACAGGTCTTTCACTTGTTTGGTTAGCATTATCCCAAGATATTTTATGTTGTATGTGGCTATTGTAAAGGGTGATGTTTCTCTGATTTCTTTTGCAGCCCTGTATATAGTAGGGGAACTGATTTTTTTTTTTTTTTGAGTTAATCTTGTATCCTGCCATTTTGCCGAAGGTGCTTATCACCTGTAATAATTCCCTGGTAGAGTTTTTCGGGTCATACATGTAAACTATCATATCACCTGCAGATAGTGAAAATTTGACTTCTTCCTTTTCAACTTGTATCCCCTTGATTTCCTTTTGTTGCCTTATTGCTCTAGCTAGAACTTCAAGTACAATATTGAAGAGATATGGAGAGGGTAGACAGCCTTGTCTTGTTTCTGGTTGTAGAGAAATCACATTTAAATCTCTCCATTTAGTTTGATGTTGGTTTGCTGCATATTGCTTTTATTATGTTTAGGTATGTTCCTGTTATCCCTGATCTCTCTAAGACCTTTATTATGAAGGGTGTTGGATTTTGTCAAAGGCTTTTTCAACATCTAATGATATAATCATGTGGTTTTTCTTTTTCAGTTTGTTTATATGGTGGTTACATTGATGGATTTTCATATGCTGAACCATCCCTGCGTACCTAGGATGAAGCCTACTTGGTCATGGTGGATGATTTCTCTGATATGTTATTGGATTCAATTTGCCAGTATTTTATTGAGTATATTTGCATTAATGTTTGTGTTGCTTATGTAGCCAGGTAATTGTAGCCTTATAAAAAGAGTTTGACAATGACCCTTCTGCTTCTATTGTGTGTGCTGGCCCCAAGCATCAGGAGGCTCTGAGCAGGGTCCTAGATGGCAGGCTGGAAATATGCCCAAGCTTACCTCCTCCTGTGGTTGGAGGAGGGATTAGGAAGCTGGTAGACTCTGGATAGGCTGTTCTGCTGGGATTGTTTCCTCCATGAGTGCACAATTCCCAGTTCCCAGGAGGTTCTGAGCATGGCCCATGACTTTACTTTTACTTATGGCTACTTACACATCCTATCTATGTCCCACATTTCCTTTAACCATTTATCATTTGATGGACATCGTGGAGGATTCTATTTTCTGGGTGCTGTGAGTAATGCAACTGTAAATATGGAGATGCAAGCATCTCTGTGGCATATTGGCTTATAGTCCCTTGAATATATATACACCCAATATATTATAAGTGAATGATATGGTAGTCCTAGTGTTTGGAAGAACTTTCATACTTATTTATACAGTGTTTATATAGGTTTTAATTATTGCCAGTATTGAGCAAGGGTTACTTTCTCCCCACATCCTTACTACTATTTGTTATAATTTTTTTTTTAAATATGACAGCTATTTGACTGGGCTGAGAAGGACTATTATGGTAGTTGATTAAGAATGTCTTCTATCAGCTCATATATTTGAATGCTTAGTCATCAGGGAGTGGCACTATTTAAAAAGATTAGGGAGATTAGTTATGTGGCCTTGTTGGAGGATGCATATCACTGAGGGTAAACTTTGAGGTTTCAAAAGCCCATGCCAAACTCAGAGTCTCTCTCTCTCTCTCTCTCTCTCTCTCTCTCTCTCTCTCTCTCTCTCTCTCTCTCTCTCCATATAGAGCAGTGCCTGCCTGCATGGGTTCATGCTGTCTGCCATGAAGAGAATGGACTAAATCTCGGAAACTATCAACAAGCTCTTAATGAAATGATTTCTCTTCTAAGAGTGGGTTTGGCAGACAGCAAAGTAGAGCTGCCCCTGTGGACTGGAGGCACAGGTGATCTGGTGCTGCCAATACTCCTGACATATCTGGTCCCACCCTTTATCTACCATATTGTGGTCTGTGCAAGGGAGAGATGACTTCTCCCCTTTCCCACACCCCTTGCTGCCCATGGCAGGTAAAAGAGCTGACCCTGAGGTCACGAGAGTAGGAGAATTGTCACTGCCCATCACCAACGGCATCATTCAGAAGAGCAGGTCCTACTCCTTGCACAGGGAAGCACAATAGAGCGGACCCTGTTGGTGCAGTCACAGGTAGTGGGCATGGGGAACGAGAGCAGGAAGACTGACCTTATCATCCCATCTGCCATGTGGTGATGTGGGTGGCCTCCCTCCCCTTGCCCCTTGCCACCTGTGGCAGGTGAGAGAGCTGGCCCCTGAGCCATGAGAACGGGAGCACTGGCTCTGCCCCCCCCCACCAGCTGCAGCACACTGGAGAGTAGGCACAGCACCTTGCCTGGGCAGCACACTAGAGATGGCAGGGTGCAGGTGAACCTGGAAGGTGAGTGGGTGTGAGAGCGGAAGAGCTGCCCCTGCCCACCCTAGTATGCCATAAGACGGTAAGGGTCAGGGAAATATGTCCTCCCCACTAACCCTAGACAGGCAGGAGAGCCAACCTCAGGGCCATTAGAACTGAAGAGCTGGCCTGCCCCTCACCAAGTGCAGCAACCTGGAGGGAGGGCCCTGTACCTCACCTGGGCCAAACAGTGGAACTGTTGGTGTGAGTGCTGGTGCGTTATACCCTAGGGTGTGAGAGCCAGAGAATGGCCCCCTCCTTGCTGTCTGCAGCATTGGGCAAGTTTACTGAGGCAGTGTTGGAGAGCTTGCCTGGCTGGTGACATTGAGAGAACCTGACTGGCTGACCAGCCCAGCCACCACGCAGGCCTCGAACCAGGGCTACAGGGTAGTCCACCTCAATACCCACCTCATCAATGGACTGCTGGAACATGTGAAGGGGACTAACCTACAAATCCAAAGCTACAGGAACTCCATGACACAAGGCAATGGTAGGATATCCTGTAGGAGTCCCAGGATGGAGGCCAGAGGCTTTGAATCAGACCAAGACTCATTGCAATGAAAAATTATAAGTAAAGATGTATGGACTAAAGGGTATATACGCTGTGACTCACTGGGCCACACTACAGCTTCCAAGCCAAGAGAGTTCATTTATTTATTTAGTTTTGTTGTTGTTGTTCATTTGTTTTGGTTTTACTTTTAAATTTTATGTTTTGGTGAGGTTACAAGGACTGAAGGCATAAGTGAATGGGTGGGAGATGAGTGGAATTGGGATGTGAACTACACAAAGAATCAATAAAAAGTAAAATAAAAAATAAAGAGTGGGCTTGGCAATGTTGTCTCTTCATGGTAATGGAAAGGTGACCAAGAAAAAAAATCAAAGCAGTTTTAATTTTCTTATCTTGGATGGCTAAGATTGTTGAATGCTTTTTCAGGTATGTATTGACCATTTATTTGTATTTCTTCTTTAGAGGAACTGTTTGCTGAGTCTGTTATTGAGTTGATGATTTTGATTTTTGGGCGGGTATTTATTTTTTGTCATTCTTTATATATCTGATATGTAGTTGCCGAAGACAGTTTTCCCTTCTTTGAGATTCTTGTTTCTCTGGTGATGCTTTCCTGTTCTCCGGAGCAACTTTTTAATTTTAGATAATTCTACTTGTCAGTTGTGGGAATTACTGCTTATGCTAGAGAAATCCTTGCTTATTCTTATGCCTTGAAGTGATTTATCTGTGTTTTCCTTCATCAGCTGCAAAGTCTCGTGTCTTACATTATGGCCTTTGATCTGTTTTGAATTGATTTTTGTGCAGGGTGAGAGATGGGGACGTGGCTTCATTTCTCTATATGTAGACATGGGGTTTCTGCCCAGCAGCTTTTCTAAAACAGCCTTGTACTTTTTCTGTTTGCATTTTTTGACATCCCTGTCAAGAACTAAGTGCCTGTAGCTGTGTGGGTTTGTTCAAGGCCCTCTGTTCTCTTATATTGATCTACACAGCCTCTTTTTGCATGTGCTACATCTTTGTTACTACAGCTCTATACTAGAACTTGAAATTAGACATTGTTATACTCTTTTTTTTTTTATGCTGAAAAAGTGTGTATTTGAAATTAGCCAGCTGGACTCAGATTAAATGAACCCAATTTTGTTGGCAACATCCAGAGCATCATAATCAGGAGCCAACCAAACATATGCCTTCTTCTCTCTGTCAGGCCTTATGAGGGTGTTGACTTTGGCCACATCAATGTCATAGAGTTTCTTCACAGCCTGTTTGATCTGGTGTTTGTTGGCCTTGGCATCCACAATGAACACAAGTGTGTTGTCTTCTGTCTTCTTCATGGCTGACTCAGTGGTCAGAGGGAATTTGATGATGGCATAGTGGTCAAGCTTGTTTCTCTGGGGAGCGCTCTTCCGAGGGTATTTGGGTTCCCTCCGGAGCTGCAGGGTCTTGGGCCGCCGGAAGGTGGGTGACTTGCGGATCTTCTTTTTGTGGCTGTGGACGCCTTTCAGCACTGCTTTCTTGGCTTTCAAGGCCTTCGCTTTGGCTCCTTCTTTGCTTTCTGCGCCATCTTAGCGAAAAGCGACATTGTTATACTCTTAATGTTGCTCCTCCTGCTAAGATTTACATTGGTTATGTGGACTCCTTTATGCTACCAAGAGAGCTTTAGTGTTGGTTCTGTAAGAATGTTTCAGTTTTCCCAGGGAGAGAGTTGAATGTGTAGATCACTTTGATAATATAGCCATTTTCACTATATTAATTCTGCCTACCGGTGAGCATGGGGTTGGGTAGTGTGGTGTGGTGGGGTGGGTGGTGTCTTTCCGTTTCATAGAACCCTCTTTAAATCCTTTCTTCAATGTCTGGCATTTTTGACACTGTAGAGGTATTTTACTTCCTTGTTTAGGTTTATTCCTGTGTATTTTATTTAGTTGTTTTGAAGCTATTGGAAATGGGATGTTTTCCCCTCTGATTTCTTTTTCTAACAAATTGTGAGATATATATATATATATATATATATATATATATATATATATATATATATAATTTATTTTTTATAACCAAGTCCTTTTAAATGAAAACAAACATTTATAGACAATATTTTGGAATTTGGGCGTCGTTCTTTTCAAACTACTTCCTGCTGGTAAGGGGCGCTGTCATGGGGGATTCTAAGAAGATGCAGAAATCCTGGCTGTAGTCTGCAAGGCTGCTTTGTCCAGCTGTTTTGAATGTAGGATCACTTGGTACTCTGTTTCAGGTGGTCTGGCTTGATCAAACCACATTAGTCTGGAAGGAATCCACATCTTTTCATTTTCTGTGGAAACAAAAATAGAAATCCTTTTCCCCAGTAACTTGTCCTTGAACTTAAATTTTTTGATTCAGAGACTTTTTTTTTAATTTATTATTTTACATGTCTATCCCAGTTCCCTCTCCCTCCCTCCCTCCCTCCCTCCCTCCCTCCCTCCCTCCCTCCCTCCCTTTTACCCTCTCTGCCCTCTCACATGCACCCTAACCACCCTCCCCTCCCATCCCTCCACCCCAATTCCATATGTAGGGGCATGAATTTTTTTTTAATGTGTTCATTTATCTCCTGTTACTTTGCTGAAAATGTTTATCAAGACAAAGAGTTTTCTGGTGGCACTGCCAGGTTCTTTTTAGTGTAGGCATGGATGTGCTGTGCAATATATATATATATATATATATATATATATATATATATATATATATTGTGTGTGTGTGTGTGTGTGTGTGTGTATGTGTTTATGTATTGATGACTAGTTTTATTGCACTGTGAGCTGACAGGATACAATAAATTATTTTGATTCTTTTATATTTGGTAAGACTTGACTTGTAATAGGGTCTGTTTTAGAGAAAGTTTCATGAACTTTCAAGAATGAACATTCTACACCTGTTGGCTGGAATACTCTGTAAATATCTGCTAAGTCCAGCTGATCTACTGTGCAGTTTAACTCAGATTTCTGCATTGACTTGTAATTTGGTTGACCTATCTTGAATAGCAGCGGGGGTGCTTCAGTCACACATGATCATTGTATCTGGACCCATCTAAGCCTTTATGTCTATTTGTTTTTGTTTTATGAAATTGGGAATAGGAACAATGGGTATATCTATGTTTATAATTGTAACATTGCTGCTTTTTCTCTTAACTATTTTGTGGCACTAATTGTTACTAATTTGTTTTAAAATCCAACATGATCCCTACATTGTGGCCTTTATCTTTTCTGACTAATTTTGATTTGAAGTCTACTTTATCAGAGGTCAAACAACTATACATCTTATTTTTGGTTATTTGCTTGTTAGATTGGCCTTTGTCATTTGACTCTCATATTGTTGGTATCTTTTCCAGTAAGGCACATTTCTTGGAGATAGTAGATCTATCTAGCATCTTAAATCAGTTAGCTAGTCTGAATCTCCGGGTTGAGCTGAGACCTTTTGCTTTTCAGGTTATTACTGACAGATACACATCCCTGTAATTTTGTTAGTGGCTTTTCTAATTAGTTAAAATTGATTTTGTTCTTTACTTGCTCTTCTACCATTACAAGATGGTTGCTAGCTTACTGCATGAGACATTTGAATCCCTTCCAAGCTCTCCTTTGTTCATGTATTCTTCACAAGAAATACATTCTCCTATGCTTCATTGGGGTTGTGTTCCTGCTCTGTATATTCTTTCCTCTTCTGTTCCTTCTACTTCATGTATTTATTGGGCTTGCACTCAGTCATTTGCAGAATTCTTGGATGTGGTAGTCACATTCCTTTATTTGTTTTTCCTTACTGATGTTTGAATATAGTATTTTACCAATCTTTTAGATAATTCCTCATATTCTTCTTTTTAGTCAGGTGAATTGATACTTTCTACTGTGATTTTTTTATTTTTACTTAATACATTGAAATTTCATTTCTAATATGTGGTGGTTTGAATGAGAATGGCCTCCAGAGGCTCATAAACTTGAATACTTGGTCACTAGGAAGTGGCACTATTTGAAAGAATTAGGAGGTGTGGCCTTGTTGGAGGGAGTGTGTCACTGGGAGTGGACTTTGAGGTTTCAAAAAACCTATTCCAATCTCAGGCTCTCCTTCTGCTGTCTGTCATCCCAATGTAGAACTCTCAGCTACATCTGTAGCATGATTTCCTCCATGCTGATAATGGATTAAATCTCTGAAACTGTAAACCAGCCGCAATTAAATACTTCCTTTTATAAGAGTTGCTGTGGTTATGATGTCTCTTCACAGCAAAGGAACACTAACTAAGACACTATATTTTATTTATTGTTTTGCCAAAAAATTTCAGCTTCCCCAATGAATTTTCCTCTCTGATGTCAGCTGTTTTAATCCATAGTGCTGATTTTCTGTCTTATTCGTTTTGCCAACTTTTCCTCTATGTGGCTGACTTTCTTCTTTGGATCCTAGAAGTCATAGTTTATTTTTATCTTTTCAGATTACTGATCTTTTTTTTTCCAAGAAAACTTTTGAAATCTTCATCCGACATTTTACTCATTTCACTATCTGTGGGTTTAGTTGTTGAGGTTCGCGATCTAGGGAAGTCATGTTGTTATGGCTTGTCGCATTTCTTATGTATCTATTTGTGATTTGTGCATTTGTTGGTTTATCTGTGTGCTCCAGCTCTGGAGGATAGGCCTTCTTATTGAACAGCCTACTCTTGCTCAGTTCTGAGTAGCACTTTGCCAAGAGAAAACAAATTGCTTTTAGAAGTGGTTTCTGCTCTTTTCTCAACAACAGCAAGCTTTGTAGCCATGGTTATATTTGGCTTTCTTAGCATTGACCCTTCTTCTCAGGCATCTATCTCCTTTCCTTTTGGTCCCTAAGCTCTTCTCTTTTGAAACAGAGTATATTCTTTTTCTGATTCCAACTACTTCACATGCTGACTCATAGTCACCTTCCACTCTGTCATCTTACCTAGACGTCTCCTCAGTTTTATTTCCTTTTGAAAGAAGATATTAATGGCTGGAGAGATGGCTTAGCTGTTAAAAGACATAGCTTAAAGTTCTTGGAAGAGACATCCCTGGAAATGAATTTTAGATAGTGTTCTGGATAGAATTTTGACTAGTGAACACAGTGGGAAGAGTTGGGGAGGGGTCTGGTGGATTCATTTCTGCTTTACAGTTTTGTGTGTGTGTGTGAGAGAGAGAGAGACAGAGACAGATACAGAGAGACAGAGACAGAGAGAGAAAGAAGAAGAGAAAGAGAGAGTTTTCCTAGCAATTATCTCAACAGAATTAAAAAAGTCTACAAGGTCAGCGGTGCTGAGTTAAGGTCACATATTAGTAAGTCTGTGTATTTAATTTGTTTTATCTTCTGGGAGCCACTAATAATCTTTTGATTTGATTGAACACATTTCCATGCTTCAAGTCTGGGCCTGGAGTAGTAATGGGGCATGCCTTCCCCAAGAGCATGGGAAGTGGCTACAGTTCTAAAGTCAAAGATGTTATGCAGCAATTGCCTTCAAGATCAAACATTGTCTTGGGAGGAAGCCCCTTAAGAGTCAGGATGTTTTAAAGGGGGCTTATTAAGGTATATGAAAAATAGCACAGAAGCTTCTAGAAGTCCTAGAAATTGACCTAAATGATCCAGGTGGCTCCCTAAGCAAGCAGCCAGGACCCTTGTGACATACCTGTAGACAGCCTAAGCTGTCTGGAAGAGGTGGAGACATTTGAAATGCAGGGAAAGGCACTGTCCAGCTAGCTGAACTGCCTGCAGGTTGGTCATTGAACCCAGCTTTTCAACTTTTGTGAGGCATGGCCCATGCTGGGGTGGGCTTTTGGCAGTGCAGCTGACTTTGAGTCATTTCTGTTCCTGTTCCTGTTCAGGAGTAATCTATACTCCTGAAAATAATCACAAGAACACTCATTAGTTCACTAAGCTGGACTTTGGTGGTATCCATACTTCAGTCTGTTCAGTATGATGTGAGTTTCCTATCTGGGATGAACAGACATTTGTCCACTTTCCCCAGTGTCTCACATGGAAGATATTAATAAAAGCTGTTTTTTGTTTGTTTGTTTGTTTTTAATGCTGGTGATTGAAATGAGGCTGTTGAATATAATACGTACGTGTTCTACCACTAGGCTATACCCTATCCTGAAATAAACTCCTTTCCTTCCCAAATCGCTTTTGGTCATGGTGTTTTACCACAACAATAGAAACCCTAATTAAGATAGACACAGTATGCTTAAGGCTTTGCACACATACACATTCTCTCTCTCTCTCTCTCTCTCAATCTCTCTCTCTCTCGTTTTATTTGCTTATTGGTTGGTTGGTTTTTGTTTATTGATTTTGATCACAATTCATTGATCTTCCTGAATCTAAAGTTACTGATGTTCAAATATTCCAACAATCTCAACTTGCACTATGAATTTTTGTGCTTCCTTTTGTATACGATTTCTCTTAAAATACATTTTTGTTTAAATTAAAAATAATCTTACTTTACATACCAATCCCAGTTCTCTCTTCTTCCCATACTCTTATGCCCCCCACCAACTCCCTATTCCATCCCCCATTTATTCCCTAGGGAGGTTAAGGCCTCCCAAGAGGGATCATCAAAGTCTGATACATCATTTGGGTCAGGACCTTGGCCTTCCCCTGTGTATCACGCCATGGGGAATGGATTCCAAAAGCCCATTTGTGTACTAGGGATAAATACTGGTACCACTGCCAGAGGCCCCATAGACTACCCAGGCCTCCCAACTGACACCCACATTCAGGAGGCCTGGTTCTGTCCTATGCTGGTTCCCCAACTGTCAGACTGGGGTCTATAAACTTCTACTTGCTCAGGAAAAGTATGCAAAGCTTAACGGATTTGTGTGTCATCCTTTCTCAGGGGCCATGCTAATCTTCTTTGTATTGTTTCAAACACACACACATTTTAAGAGTCTTAAAATACAAATTTGTGTAATGAACTTGGAAATGACAATGAACTCTGTTTTTCTGCAGGCAACACGTCTTCAGTGTGAGACTTCTTTCCATGAATATATGTATGTTTCCTCATTGGGCTGAGGTAGACAGAAGGGAATTCTAAACTTGCAAAATAAGTCTCTTTAATCATGTCTTTTGTTTGGTATTCTCTTGCTTAACATTTGTTTTTCTTTCCTCCCATCTATGCTGTAAGATGGCTGGTTGCCATGCCTGAGGAGAGGGCCACATGCCATCTTGCAGAGGGTGGGCAGGAGACATTATCATCTGCTATATAGCCACTGCATCCTTCTCTTTTTATCAGGCTGATGCACACTGAGGCTTATTTCACACCACTTGGATTGCTAGAAATATGTGCTGTCATGGACCTCCAAAGTCTGTGATTCTGGTCAATTTCTATTTATCAAGAAATCCCCACCTACTGCGACATCTTCCAACTTTTACGCTGTGCCAATCCAGTAGTTGTCTTATTTCCTCTGCATGCTCCCTGCCAGGCATGCAGAACTCCACAAGCTTCTGAAGCCTATGAAACTGGAGGGGAGCCAGAAGCTGAACCTCAAGCTCATCTGCCTTGCCATCTCCATCTGTCAGGGACACCTCATCCCTGCTCCGTGCTGGATGTGTTATGGAATAACATGCCAAGTTACTTCTACAAGCCTACAGACTTTCCTGGGCGTGTCTAAGAAAGGCAGTCCTTGCCTGGATGTCGGCATTCCTCTGGCCTCACTATCATCCCTTCTATGATTTGTAGCAAGATCTGGAATATAGGGGCTAATGAGGTCTGGCTGCATCTCTGTTCAGCCTCTCCTTGGCTATGGGTGTCTTTTATTTCCTGTAATGATCTGGAAGTGTTGGGAGACAGAGTGCTAGATGATACTGGGAGGTAGAGACCAGGAAAAGAAAAGGAAAATCCCCTTCATTTAAAACATTCAAAATAGGAGCTAGAGAGATGGCTCCAGATTTAAGAGCACTGGCTGGTCTTCTGGAGGACACATGTTTGACCCACATGATGCCCCACAACCACCTTACAGTCCAGGTCCAGAGGACACAGTACCCCCTTCTGGCCTCCACTGGCACTGTATGCACACAGTGGAAAGGCTAACATGCCACTCAAACAACCACTCACACAAAATAAAATACACTTTTAAAAATTCAAAATAGTCCCACAGAAAATAAAATCAAGGAACCCAGGAAAGGTAACATATACTCTTGTTCCAAGTCTTATCTGTTTGGAGACAATCCCACTTGAGGTTTTCTACAAGTTTCTCTGAGCCTGGCAAGGTTTTGCATAAGCCTGTTCTGTACCCTCTACTACCTGGAGAAATACATAATCATCTCAGAGCTGTCAGTCACTGGGGATGTGGCTGATGTCAGTGATGGTTCCCATGTGAGGACACAGGGTCCTCTCCTACGATGGAAATGCTTATGGGGGAATCTGAGTACCAGGTTCATGCTTCTGCTGTCCAGGGTGAGAGATACACTTATCTCCTTTCACAGCTGCTTCCTGCCCTGTCTTGGCTGCACTTATCATGTGTAAAGGTCTTTTCACACTAGGCCATGAGGAAGCAGCTAAGTCATTCATTCTCTTAGAGACTTCTTGTGAAACCTGCATGGATTTTGACTGTAAAAACCATTGTGTATAAGCATGCTTCTATTGTTGTTTATTGTGGACTATGTTAAAGGATCTAGGGTATTGCTATTGAATCAAGCCAATCATCAGAATTTCTTTTTCCAGGGTACTTTTGTTTGGGTTGCAGAAGGCTCCTTTAATCCCTGTGCAGATGCACCCTTTATGCTCACTCTGGAGTTCCTATCTTCACATATGTGCAACCACTTCCTCTGTGTTGGATGTGCCCTTTTCTGTCTTAATTCAAAGAAGCTTTTGTCACCTATATGAGGCCCCCAGGAGACAAGGACTCCTTTGTGGAGAGAGGACAGAACCCATGAGGCTCAAAAGGTTTACAAGCCTTCACAAATTCCTCCAAAAACCATTCCTTTCTCTGCAGTTGTATGAGATGAATGATTGACTGGGGCTTGGGGCCCTTTGGTAATGTAGTTGCCTGTAAGTTTCCCAGAACACCTTTCAGTGATGCGACTGCCTGAAATACCCCCATAAGAAATACTCCCATAAGAATACTCCCATAAGAAATACCAATAAACACATTGGTTCACCAAGCTGGACTTGGACAGATCCTTTGATGCCTTCTCTGTCTGGGAGGAATAGATGCTTTTATATACCTTTCTAGGGAAAGCCCTGTGAAACAAATAATTTACAAATGTATGGTTTTCTGTTCAATTCTGCAAATGTGTGCAGAAATACCTTGTGAAATTTTTGCTCACACCCACTTTGAATGACTTCAAATGATAGAAACTCTCTCTCTCTTCTGAGTTGGCAAATGACTTGAATTGATAGAAATGCTTGAGATATTTAACTCCTGCTCCAATTTCCCAAATTACATAGCAATTGGTTATAAGCAACCTCATTTGTATGAGAGTCTTTTGAGTAAAGATATCTGCTTTACATTTCTCTTCCTTCTGTGCTTTTTAGAGTTAGGTTCTTATAGTAAATCTTCTTTTCCTATACTGGTTTGCATTACTTTTGTATGTCCTTCATTATCAAACTAGGAAAAAGTAAAAAAAGGAAAAAGAAAAAAGAAAAGAAAAATGTGATGAAATGGATTGAAGTTAGCTTCCCCATCCCAGCCAATTAGGACCACAAATAAGGGAGACTGTACCATCTATGCTGGTTGGGTGAGACAGAACCGTTCTTGGCTGACAGGTGGGCACCTGGTAATAAAAGCAGGAAAGAGGAGCCAAAACAATTCCAGTTGTCGCTCAAGATTCTCAAGAAGTCAGCTTAACATCCACAAGGAGGGCCATGCTTTCTTCCTGTCCCAGTAGTCTGTGCATGCCTGGAATAGTATGCTAATTTGAAACAATCAATTAATTCTTGTTAGGACTAGATGTGCATGTCCTTAGTTAGGGAGAAGTAGTATTGACCTCTGTGGGAATTATAAAGAGTGAGCCAGAGCGAGCAGAGGCTGTTTATTCAGTGATTGACATAGTGAGTGAGAGAGTCACTTGTGCTTGGCAGAGACTGCAAGGACAGGAAGAGCAGGAAGCCTAACAGTGGGAACAGGAGAGTTCTTCAGACGTGCCCTGCTACAGGCAGCTGGCACGGGGAAGTTATGGGCTAACTAGAACTGAGGCATTCTGTGGTTGCTTAGGGGCAAATATTTGGCTTATTCTACTTAGGCCCAAGCTGGAAGTGGGGACAAAAAATAGGGATGTTGCCAGTTTTTAATCAATTTTTGGCTGTGTGGGACAGTTTTTTTTTTTTTTTAACTAGGGCTGTTGTTTCGCTCCTTGAATGGTTTCTTGGAGATGGTGAGCTGACATCTTACAGATCTGACGCAGCAGACTGGCCTCCTGGCTGCTGTCCTGACTCATTACTGAGGACCGCAAGGGTTCTCTTGTTACATATGGTCTGGCCACTGTCCATGAGTGTATTCAGCCACTCACTTCACTAATGGAGAGTCAATTCAAACCAGACCATATGTTGTTCTCTTTCACACATTTATGATGCTAAAGTTCATCTCCGTGGACTCAGAGCTTCAGGCAAATAAAGCCAACTGAGACCTCTGGCTGATAATGAACTCATTATAATTTGTGGGACACAATAGGGTGCTGTGGCATTTCTGCAATGGGAGAGTGGATCCTGAAGGAAGAGGGTAGACTCCTTTGCTTATAGAGAAGCTGAGGGGGCCAAAGGGGAAAGGAAAGAGGATGACTGAGTCAATAGAGGGCATTTTCCAAAGGCTTAATAAGTCTTAACCTGTAGGAACAGACCTCCATGTTGTAATCTTTATTGTTTTGTGCTGTTGGTCTGGTCCATACTGAAAACACTGATTGTCCTTGTACTTGACAATGGTTCTGTGTGGGAGATTGGTATAGTAATGCCATACCCGAGAAGGGACACGATCTGATCAGCTGGTTGGGCTCTGGAAGAGAAAGTGTGGAGGACCCAGCCTTCACTTTTTCCATACCAGGAATACTATTTGATGGGAAGTTCTGCAGGCAGGTAGGGATGTCCCATGAACAGCTTAGATTGCTTTCATGGATCTTCCTCTGGAGTTTTGTGACAAATTAGGGGAGTATGTACTACCTAAGCAGCATTTAATTATCTTTTTTTGTATTATTTACTTATTTTTACATTCCAGTAGAAGTCTCCCCTTCCTCCTCTCCCCTCAGTTGCTCCCCCTGACTTCACCTCTCCTTATCCACTCCTCCTGTTTCTCTTCAGATAAGAGCAAACCGCTCATTGATATCAACCAGCCATGGTATTCAAGTTGCAGCGAGACTAGGCACCTTCTTTTCTATTAAGGTTGGATAGAGCAATGTAGTAGGATGAAAAGGTCCCAAAAGCAGGTAACAGAGTCAGAGGCAACCCTCACTTCTCACAAGAAGACTAAGTTACACTGCACTGCTGTAACATATATGCAGAGTGCCTAGCTCAGTCCCATGCAATCTTTCTGGTTGTCAGTTCAGTCTCTGTGAGCCCCCGTGAGCCCAGGTTAGTTGGTTCTGTGGGATTTCTTGTGACGTCCTTTACCTCACTGGCTCCTACAATCTTCCTTCCTCCTCCTCTGTAGTATTCCTCTACCTCTGCCTAATGTTGGCATGGATCTCTGCCTCTGTTTCCATCAGTTGCTGGGTTAAACCTCTCTGGTGATAATTGACCTAGTCACCATTCTATGAGTATAGCAGAATATCATTAGGAATCATTTCATTGACCTTCCCTTTTTATTATTTTCCATTCATGTTTGGTCCCATCTAGGTCTCTGGGGTATCCTACCTCTGGGTCCTGGCCCTCAGGCGTGAGCTCACTCTCTGGGTATGGGTCTCCAGCTGGGCCAGTCATGAGTTGGTCACACTCACAGTTCTGTGCCATCTTTACCCTAGCCTATCTTGTAGACAGGACAAATTATAGGTCAAGAGGTTTGTGGCTGGGTTGATGTCCCAGTCCTACCAATGAAAGCCTTACCTGTTTACAGAAGATGGCCAGTTCAGGCTCCCAAAACAGAAACCCAGTGATGACAGACAAATTAATATATATGTATGTATATATATATATATATATATATATATATATATATATATATCATGTTTAAGTAATCTAATAACCAAAAATTCCTGAATTGTGTTTGCACTTGTCTGAGTGTAGGCTATACATACATAAAAATGATGTCTGCACTGGGACTTTGATATAGATGTTGAAATAAAACATTTAAATGTATTTATTAACTTCCAACAAGTAGGTTTCTTTTGCCAAATATTTTACTGGTCAAGAGGTCATACTATTAACAACACTGAACTTCCTATAAATAGGTTTATAGTGTTTTTTTTTCATGCTACAAGAATGCATTTGCTACAACTAATGACATGAATATTTCTGATTTATGCTTTTGTTTTCAGTGGCAGACAGTGAACCCAGGACCTGATCATGGTAGGAAAGTAATCTTCCATGAAGCAGCATGCTGAGCCTTATATTTGAATTTTTAGGGTGTAATACTGTAGTTTAGGTAAGCAGAAAATCAGTTCTTTGATAGCTGAGAGCTTGTGCTTATTTTTTTTTCTCCTTGACTTACATAATCCTTTGTAATATAACTATAGCTTTTATGCAAAAAGTTTATGCTGTTTTATAGCTCAACAAGCTTTAAAAATAGATTGAATAGTTTAATTTAGATAATAAAGTTGAAACTGAGAAGAGGAAAAATCAATACCATTTTAAGGGTACCTTTAAAATGTTCCACTTATCTGTATGGAATGCTTATTTGGGAGTTATGAGCACAAATTTACCATAAATACACATGTAGAAATAGAGGCTGAGATACAAGTATTTGTGATCCTGGTAAGAAAAATGTTATCTCTAAAGAATTTCTTTGGAGAAGGAGAACAAGTAGAGTTGGGGCTCAATGGCCCATGATGGAGTCTGGCTTCCAAGGCAGAACATGAGTCCTACTTGTATCTATAAACAATATGGGCAATTAAGCTGACATGTAGTGCTGAACCACAGTTATTTAGTTTGGGTTCTTTATATTGCATCTGCTTTTAATATAATACCAGATCTGAAGTGTAAGATCAAATATCGGGCATTAGAACGAAGCTCAGTTAGGTCAAATTCTTGCCAAGCATACATGAAGCCTTATATTTGGTTCCCAGCACTCCATAAACAGGGCAGAGTGGTACATGACTGTAACTTCAGCACACAGGAGGTAGAGGCAGGAGGATCAGAAATTCAAGCTCATCTTTGGCTACATGGTGAGTTTGAGTACAGACCGAGGCCCTGTCTGAAGAGAGTGTCAAATATGGAAACACAGAAGTGTTTTAAACAGCAGAAAGCCAAGCAGATCCCAGAGAAGACAAGAGAATTTAGGCAGCAATGGTGCATCAAAATGTAGTTTACAGGAAACAATTGTCAGAAATAATGCTAAATGCTTATGACAACTAGGCTCTGACCAGAAGATCCTAGCACCTCTAGGTATTATACAGTATTGGTATGTAAGTCTCATGTACGGACCACACATGTACACTCACTCCTATTAAACCTCTGCCAACTGCTGTGGTATGACCATCTCTTACCATCTTGATCTATCTGTGCTTCTATTGGTGACTGAGCACATGAATGTGAGCTTTTACCTGACTCAATTAGCAAACAGCATAGGCACTTAAAGGCCACCAGTATGTGAGCATGTGAGTATTGCTGAATCCATGTCTGCACCCTTACTAGGAAGGCAGGGTGGGGCACATACTGTTTTCTCTTGTGTCCAGTTCTGCCAGGCTAGTGCTCTGATGATTTGAAAAATGATAGTTTCTTCTCTCAACATGCATCGTCTCTTCACATTTTGCATTAATTTTCCAAAGTTTGGGGCCATATGTTCAACAGGCAGTTTAATTTTTGTCTCTGATCATTTAAAAATCTATCCCAATTCACAATCATTTATTTGTCTTTTGCCATATTCCCACAGAGTCAGGTCCACTGTAACAATTCATTATATTAAGTATTGGCTATTTCATTTTGAGGTCCCGTTGTTGGTGGCAGTTCAGAATCAAAAAAAAAAATTGGTTTTTAATTAAAATATTACATCATTTCCTCCTCCTTCTTCTCTTCCATCCAACTCCTACCATATTTTGTTTCTGTTCCCTCCCCCAAATTCATGGTCTCTTTTTTCTTTAGTTATTGTTTTACACGCGCGCGCACACACACACACACACACACACACACACAAAACTTGTTGAGCCTATTTAGTATTATTAGTATGAATCCATTTAGTATTATGAGTCTATTTAGTATCACACACACACACACACACACACACACATACACACATGGCTTTTTACATATTTTTACTTTACTTTGATATTATATTATTGTATTTTATGTAGAACACTTTTCTTTTCCCATCCCTCCATTCAAATCCTCCCATATACCCCTTCCTGCTTTCCTTCAAATTTACTGCCTCTTTTATCATCAATTGTTACTATACACATACATGTATTTATATACTCATGTGCACAGACACACACATACTCACAAATATATCTGTTGAGTCCATATAACATCTATTGTATGTGTGTTCCCAGGGCCATTTGGCACCGGATACCCAGTTGTTATGCTGTTCCCTGGGGAGGCCCACCTTTCCTACTCCCATGTTTACACAGTTGCCTATAGTTCTTTGTGTAGGGTTGAGACCTTGTGGGTTTTTCCCACCTAGTTTGAACAACTTGGTCCTCAGTGCTAACAGGCTCAAGCACTAGGAACCGCACTGCCAAGCTTGTTTGTTTCTTTGTTCTCTCCATCCTGACCCCTGTATCCAGAGGAAAGCTTGGCCTTGCAGTCTGAGATAGCCCTGCCCAAGACTCAGATTCACCCGGAAGTTTCTCCAGTCAAATAGTCCACAGGGACTGTGGCCCTGTTAATTTTTTTACTTCACCATAAGTAAATAGCAATGTCATGGTATGCTTTTAGGTTGGAAGTATCTTCACATATAGCCCATGCCACAATTCAGTATAAATATCTTATAAACTAGCATATGTTTAGCTTATCTCTTTAGCTACTGGTAAGCATCTCTCTTCTCATTTTTCAAATATTATTTTGATTGCAGAAACATTTCTTTTTACGCTTTTGAGTTGAGAGGAGTGGTTACTTTAGGACTCAGCACAGATTAGGCTTTTATTGAATATTTCAGTAACAATGAATTCTTCAGCTAGTGATAAGGGCTTCAGTTGGTGACAGAAATGAGAACAGAGCAGTTTTATGTTAGAACAAGATTAAATTGAGCTGAATGATTATACATGGATCAAATTACCGAACCTTGGGGAGAAATATAAGCCCTATTAAATCAACAGTGACAAAACCCATCATAAGTCATATGTATCAAGGATTAGAAAAATGAAACAATTCTATTATTTTGCTTTGTTTTCAGAATATATGACAAGTAATAATTTTCTATTTATGAGAGGTATTTACTTCTGAACTTTGCATTTATTTCCTTGTATATTTCTAAAATTAGTTTAGTTCAAAAGCTGTTAAAGAAGTTTTTGCTCAAAATAAAATTTTGGTGTAAGTTTATAGGCAATGATTTTATCCACTTTTACTTTCTTTGGATGCATGTTCATCTATGTGGAGTCCAGGGGTTGATGTAAATTTCCTTATTCAATCTTTCAGTCTGTCTCCATCTTAGATTTTGAAGAAGGATCTTTTACCAAACATGGAACTTGCCAATTTGGCTAGCCAAATTGCTAGGCTGCCTAGCAAGCTCCAGGATTCCCCTGCATCTCCATGTTGCTGTGTGTGTGTGTGTGTGAGTGTGTGTGTGTGAATGTGTGTATGTGAGTGTGTGAGTGTGTGTGTAAGTGTGTGTGTGAGTGTGTGTGAGTGTGTGTGTGAGTGTAAGTGTGTGTGTGAGTGTGTGTGTGAGTGTGTGGTGTGTGTGTGTGAGTGTGTGTGTGAGTGTGTGTGTAAGTGTGTGTGTGAGTGTATGTGTGAGTGTGTGTGTGTGTGAGTGTGAGTGTGTGTGTGTGTGAGTGTGTGTGTGAGTGTGTGTGTGTGTGTGTGGTGTGTGAGTGTGTGTGGTTTCTCTTTATGTGGATGCTAAATATTGAACTCAGGTCCTCATGGTTATATAGCAAGCACTTTACTAACTGAGCCATCTTCATGGCTGTTTCTCAGAGTTTCAACAGTCTTCATAAACCCACCATATATATTTTTAAAAGTTCAAATGATGGAGGCTCTTCTTCCAGAGGTCCCGAGTTCAATTCCCAGCAACCACATGGTGGCTTACAACCGTCTGTAATGAGATCTGGTGCCCTCTTCTGGCATGCAGGGATGCAAGCAGCACAAAACACTGTATATATAATAAATAAGTAAATCTTTTTTTTAAAAAAAAAAAAGTTCAAAGGAGAAAGTTGTCCTTAGAAATACGTGAGGTTCTCTATGATCCAAGCAGCAAGACATATTCAGCTATCTCAGTTAGTGAGGATTTCTTGAAAGGAAAAGGGAGGTGAGAAATTGTTTCCACAACTGAAGTCAAATCCCCACCCTGTAGCCCCAGCTTCTGCTACAGTATTTTTCGTGCCTTCTGTCTTCCATTCACTACTAAACAATACTTCCTGACTCCCCTCTATTTGATGGTTTCCACACATCGATGGTTCCTGCTGCTGCTTCTCTGTTACCTCCTGCTTCTCTCTCTCCCTTTCTCTCCTATTGTCTGTTAACTCCTTTTGAAATTGTTATGTTGAATTGCCTTACAAAATGTTTGACTCCATATTTTAGTCCTTTATTGTTCTCTGTAGTGAACTGTGATTTCAGAATTAATCTTTGGTTTAATTAGCTATGATCAGAACAGTGGGGGGCATGGTGCTTAGAGAAGGTCCTCACTAGGTTATATTTTACTAGGAAGTTTCTCCCAGGCTGAAGTTTAGCCCACTGGCTTACTATGACTCATAACTCTATCTCCTTAGGTACCCAGGTAGGAAGATATGGGAATACTGTAACTTCATGCTGAGAAACTTATGAGACTGAGTTAAACACAGAATATCATTGCTAATTTAGAGGCAGAAATTTAGCTAGCATGCAAATCAGATATTTGTGTCTGCCTGACCAATTTATTTTTTCCCCAATAAGAAATATAAGGTCATGTGCTGAGGAGTCAAACAATTGGCCTGGAAAACACACTATGATTCCTAGACAGTTTGGAGTGAAGAGGCCGTGCATCCCACTTATTCTGCTTTCTGCCCACGACTCCTCACATAGCTAGCTGAATGGAAATTGGCTCTACTTCTGACTCAATAGACTGGTACTGGGTACAGATTTATTGAATGTGAAAGTTCTCCTCTACTGAAATTTTTGGTGGAAATAAAAATCAATTCTTGCCAGCACCAATCTATCTCTCTTGAGTTTTTCTTTGTTATAAAGTAAACATCTTATTGGCATTCTTGACTTGTGGACAGAGCCCTAGCTTTTGAACATATTCAGAAGTGACTGTTTGCTTCTGACCTTGTCCTGTGCCTTCTACTCTGTTAGTGCATAGTGGCCCCTTCTTTGCTCTAAACATGTGGATTTCATAGATAATAGCTTCCTCCAAATTAGCTGATGATACCTAAAATCCTGTTTTAAGATGGCAGGGTGGTGATACAGTCAGAGTCAACCTATCCCTGAAATACTTGGGACATTAATTCAACATGGTCATTAATTTAATAGGTATCTAACCATAGACATTAAGATTTTGGCTCCCACCTAAAATCATCTTTGCATTTCTGGCCAAGAAGACCTTCTGCCATTATAAAGTGATTTCCCATATTCTGTAGTAGTTACATTTCTTTTGTTCTGGTAAAATAATATGATCAAGGTAACTCCTAGAAGAAAGATGTTATCGGGGTTTACAGTTTCTGAGGGTTAGAATCCGCGATACAGAAGGGGCAGCAGGTGGCAAATATGGTGTCTGCAGAAGAAGCCCATATCTTGAGTTGAAAGCACATGCTAAAAAAATGAAGTCACATACTTCCTCCAACTAGGCTATACACCTAAACCTACCTGAGCTGTGCCACCAACTGGGGACCAAGTATTTTTTATTCGTCTATTTGTTTCTCTTACTAAATCTTTAGCAATGTGGGGCCTCAGTGAAATCTAAGTGCCAGGACCTGGCATAGTATCTTATTCATGGCTGGTTGAAATTGATTTAGAAATTTTCCTAGAAATGTATGTTGATGACTGCAGATGCAGACTGAACATAGATTTGAAGACTTCTCTGACGAGTCAGCTTAAATCCTTAATGCCTTGAAATTACACCATCATGGTAAGAACACTCTTCTTTTAAGGATATGACTTTAATATTGATTCACTTTTATATTTGAGAGTAAACTGACAGCCTGAATTATAAGTATATGTTCCAGTCTATTACTTAGTGTTTAAATTTGAATGCTCTGTTGAAAAGCTTGAGATGATCACCACACTTACTGTCAGCTTATTGTGTGGGAGTCAAAAAATAAAAGCCCTTCATTTTTAGAGAAATAAAATTAGTGCGTGCTCTTCCTGAAGAAACCATTTCTTGGTATCTTTGGGTGATATCAAGTATTTGTGTATGTGTGTACATATGTATGTATGTATGTATGTATGTATGTATGTATGTATGTATGTGTGATGTCTATTTTCCTATCATCATTGCATGTCAAGGCAGTCTCTTTTGGAGAGTCACTATCTACAATTAGTTGCAGTGCAAATAGATTCTTATATATTGTCTGGTACACTAATTAAATTGAATGAGGTGGTGAGGACCTATTAGCAGTGGTAGAGCTAATGACCCCATGCATTTGCAGGGATAGCAAAGATATATTTGAAGACAAATGCCTTGCTTTAATTATACTGTTGTAGCTGTTGAGCAAGAGTGACATTTCTTTCAATTTGTAAGTAAGGTCTGTGATTCTATAAATTGCAAAGCATCGTCTTAAGTCTCCAAACTAACTACTGTTCAGTAAACATTTTCTCCTTCATTGATTATATCTATTTAGAGACTGAAAAATCAGTGCTTCTAATGAGATTCTAAATTGGTATTGATACCAATTGTAGTCATTATGCTGTGAAAAATGACACAAAGTAGGAACCTTAAGAAAGATACTTTAGAAAATATTGTATACATGTACTTAAAACAAAACAAACAACAACAACAACAACAACAAACCGAATAGGACCAATTAACAACTATAGCCTGTACTGAAGATCTCATGGTAAAATAGAAATAGAAATACATGACATATCAGCCAAGAATGTCCTTACAGGCCTGAGGCTTTGTTTTCTTCTTCCTAGTTATACTTTCAGTATCTAGAAAAATACCCAGCCCATAGTAGGTTCATTTTTCCTTCTCACATAGTAGGTCCTTAAAAATTGTTTGATGGGTGAATAAAAGTTATACGAAGTAGTCCTCTCTATATATTCTCCAGAGTATTTAAAGTTCATTTTGAAACAACTTATTAGGTAATTGGGAGTTGACTCACACTATAGTGGGAACAGAAATTTTGCTCATTGGTAGAATACTTCCATAGCATGCATCAATCAATCAATCAATCAATCAATCAATCAATCAATAAAAATAAAAACCATCCACTAAGTTGTGTGACAGTATTAATTTCCAGTTAAAAATGTGAGAATTGGATTATAAGAAGGTAGGAAATTAGCATGAGTAATGTCACTATGAAGCAAAGCAGCTGTCCCTTGGTTCCATCATAAGCAGTGTCCTTCCTGCTCAGCTAACACAGCTAATACTACCCGGTGTCTATTTGTGTAAAAATAAATATGATCAGAGTGTTATACCACTATTTAGGTGAGAGGTAAGTCGAATAAAACTAGGGTATTGATTGAATGCCAGCTTTCACACAGATTGACTTTTCTCACTTTGAAAATAGACACTTTCAGATTCCTACCTTTCTTTCAGTAGCATTTGTCAGTTTTAGTAAGTTTTTTTTTTCTGTTTTTGTTTGACTTTTGTTCTGCTTTTCTTCCACTTCTAGCAGGTTGTACCTACATACTTTGTCAGTGCCTTCTCTTTAAATATGATGCTCTCCAGGGATGTATTTTGGACCACTGCTTCTCTGCTCCCTTTCTTTTGACAATCAGTCCTTCCCTACCTCTTGGCTCCAGTTACTCTGTATGTATGTGCAAATGACTGAAATCTGAACTTGCACTTGTGACTCAAGTCCTTTGCATGTCGCTGACTGAGCATCATCTTTCCTAAGATGTCTCCAGAATATTCTAAACTTGCAGGTTGTTCAGGATTCACCTAAACATCCTGCCTTTGCAACATTCTTCTCAATGGGCATCATTGAGGCAGTGTGAGGGCTCATTTCTCCCTCCAACACTTGGATCTCCAACAGTGTGATCTGGAACAAACTACTTCATTTCTAATCTCACCATTTATGCAATGTGAATAAAAACACTCATACTTATGTCACAATGGTTGCTTTAGTGACACTATAAGTAGAAAGCAGAGAGCAACAATGTGTAAATAGATATCAATGAATGACACCATTATTTTCTACTCAGTCATTCCCCCCCCCAAAAAACATGGGTATTATCTTAAAAATCTCCCACTCCTCAGTGCTTTCCCATTTATATCCAACCAAACATGAAGTTGTTAGGTAGCTAGTTAGCTGTTAGTATATTTGAGGCCATTGATGTAAACCTTTCCCTCATAATCAGTAGCTTACAAAGCCAGAAATTGAAGCTGTGACTCTGATTACCATCCAGAAGAATGGCATCTGAATCACCCATGGCCTTTTGTGGCATGTCTTTCTCCACTGTATAGAAGGCCAAAAACATTAATAATAACCCTTACAGGGTTACTATCTAAGCTAGATGCTTTCCACTAAAGATGGAGGACAATCCTTGTCCTTCACATAACTCTCAATCCAAATGGGCTTGCCAGTCATCGGGACAGGTAGATACTCATTGGGGAAGGCTACATGTCATAAGGACTTTAGAAATAATGTACAGAATTGATTAAATATGGACTGAATTGGCACAATGGTCACTTTGACCATGTCTTTCCTCACCCTTTGAGGTGTTTCACTTCACTGTGTATTAAACTCAACTTATCTTCTATATTATGGACTTTGTGTTTTCTTTCAAATCTTTAAAAATATTTTTGCCTTATTTTTTAAAATATGTATATGTGTGTCTATGTGTGAATTTGTGCATGCAGGAGAGAAGGTACTTGCTAAGTCCAGATGGGGTGTTGGGTCCCCTGGAGCTGGAGTTACAGGTAGATATGAGTTAGCCACAGTAACTGCTAGGAAACAAGCTTGAGTCCCCTGAACCTTTTCTCCATTCCCCGGCTCTGAATTCTTCTGTCTGAGATTACAAGGACCAAAGAGCTGAGGTCAGCCCAGAGTAAGATATGGATGACAAAGTTGTAGTAATTTTCCTTCTTTTTTTGATTAATTACATGTTTGGATGCCACCTTACCCATTACTTCAATCTTCATCCCACATCTGAATTGGAACTTACCATATGTGGTGGTTTGAAAGGAAATAGCCCCAAAGAGACTGGCACCATTATGAGTAGCTATGACCCTGCTGGAGGAAGTGTGTCACTGTGGGGGTGGGCCTCGAGGTCTCATATATGTTAAAGCCGTATCCAGTGTTTTAGACTACTTCTTGTTGCCTGTAGGTCAAGATGTAAAGACTCTCACCTCAAACACCATGTCCACCTACATGCCACTATGTCCCACTCTGATGATAATGAACTAAACTTCTGATACTGTAAGTTACCCTATGTTTACCTTTAAAGGAATTTCCATGGCCATGGTGTCTCTTCATAGTAATAGAAGCAGCAAATGAGACTCCTTAGAATTTAGTTTTCCTAGTTTATTTTTATCCTCTTGTAACTCACCTCCAGAGTATGACCAACTCTATCAACAACCACCTGGTCACATCACCATCGTGTTCAAACCCCATTATTTATTCCTACTTAGAGCTAGTTGGTGGTTGATCTCTTCCAACACCAAGACAATGAGATGAGAGGTGCTGAGGTTGAGTTGATGGGTTATCCCCACATGAGAGGAAAATGAGAGCTCCTGAGTTCATTCACAGGTCCAGTGCAGGGCTTCCTTGGTGCGTTGATGAGGGTCAATTTATGCTAGTTTTCCTAATTATTTCTTGAAATTGCTACTTAGCAAATGGCGATTCTAGGAGGCTATATCAATGGGTTTATAGACCCAGGTGTCCAGTATTTCTGGAGTTTGCCAGTATCACATTAGGAGAAGCTAAATGGAAAGTCGTGTTTCTGATGATTGCTTGGTTATATGTTAGTATTTTAAGGGAAAAATGAGCCCCTCTTCTCCCAAAATGATTTTCACCTAAGCCTTATGCCTACTCAAGAGAATACTCCAGAATAGAATAGATCGCAATGGCCTCTGGGCATGCTTTCCTAACAATTAAATTGGGCTGCCTTAGAAAACCATTTCAAAGTTATTTCCTGTTTGAAGCAGTCAGGCTGTTTGAAGCAGCAACGTGAAAAAAATGTAGTTGATTATCTTTCTATAAACAAGGTAAAGACCGTCAGGTGGTCTGACTTGGAAGGAAACATTGACTCTGGGAGAGGGACTACTTTGGGACTAAGATTTAAAAAAACAAGCATAGGACAAAGGCAAAGGAAGAAAATTCACACAGTGAAATGAGAAAAATCCAGGCTAGGTACACTAAGAAAATCCACTGGCACCAAACATGCTGGGAATGTTTGCTCATTTTTCTAGATAAGGACAGAAGCTACACCTGGAAACCAACTGACTCTACAGGCTCTTCAGAAAATCGCAGGCTAATAGACTACAACTCTTAACAAAAGAAAGCATTTAATTGGGACCCACTTACAGTTTCAGAGGTTCAGTCCATTATCATCATGGCAGGAAACATGGCTATTTGCAGGCAGACATGGTACTGGAAAAGTACCTGAGATTTTTTTTTTCATCCAGATCCATAGGCAGCAGGAAGAGAGAGCCACTGGGCATGGCTTGACCTTTTTTGCAGACCCACCCCATGACATACTTTCTCCAAAAAGGCAATAACTCCCAATATTTCTCAAGCAGAGACACTCCGGGATGAATAAACATTTAAAACTATGACTCCATGGGAGTCATTCTTACTTAAACCATCACAATCTACTCACTATACCCCATACAATCTTGTGGTCTTATCGTGATGCAAATACACATTCAGTCCAACTTCGAAAGTCCTCATCCTCTGCAACAGTCTCAATAGTGTTTAAAAGTCCAAAGTTCCCAGTCTCTTCTGAGACTCATGGCAATCTCTTAACTGTAACCCCAGGTAAAAATAAAAATAAAAACGAAGATCACATACTCCCATCCTATAATGGCACAGGATATACATTGCCATTCTAAAAGGGAGGAAGTGGGGCATAGGGAGGACATGCTTGGTTAGGTCTGGGGTATTAGGTCTGGGATTAGGTCTGAGGATGGAGAAACCAGATACACTTCTAAATAGTCTTGATGTGGTTGTGCATCCGAGGATCAGGAGTTTCAGGTCCTGTTTCTACAACAACAACAGCATAGTATGTTAATGACAAAAATATCAATAAATAACTGACTTAAAGAATAGACTAGAATGATGGATATATATGATCAAAATACATTGTTTAAATATATTATAATTTCAAAGAATAAATAAAACAATAATAAATGAATAAAGGGCATGTTTTGCTACCTATAACATGGATTTTCAGATAAAACTCTAGGAGTATTTGATTCAAGATAGAAAAATGTGTTTGTTTTCCTCAATCTTCATGTTGTTTCTTGGATCTTGACACCACATTTTTCTGACAGTTCTAAGATGCCACCAGCATTTTCCAGAACTAAAACATTCTTCACGTTGGACAAGAAGAGTATTGAGAGCCACACAGAGAAAGGAAGAAAGGCCTTCCTTTCCTGAAAGTTAAAGTATCTCCCTGATTTTATTGACTTTGTTGAATCACATTTTTCTCCAGAAGCAATAATACAACCAAAAATATGGCTAGGTGAGCAGCTTCTTACACAAAGGGTTTTTCTGATAATAAAAGGACTCCTATTAGTCTGCTATTGATTTTGTAACAAAGGACCACAAACCAGGTGTATTAGAACACCTGGGTTGATTTTGCCCTAATTTCTCCCCCTCTCTTTCAAAAGGAACTTTTTATCACCATTAGGATTTTTTTTTGTCTTTACTTGATGATAAAATTTTCATTTTAAATATTCCTATAAAACAAATCATATCATCATTAAAGAAAAACAAAACAAACAAAAGCAAAGAAACAAACAACAAACCCAGAAAAGTATTCTCTCAGGTTAGGGAGTCCAGAAGCTCAAAGTCAAAGTATTTGCAGGTGCCTTGAGGCTCCCAGATAAGATCCCACTGGTGCATTCTCTCCACCTCTGGTGTGTTCATCAGTCCTTAGCTGTACAGTTTCAAATGCTGCCTTCAGATAAGACCTGATTCAATATGAGCTGAGTCATTGCAAGAGGGGAATCTATACCAAGAAACATCAGGGAGAGGGCTGTATAGTGATAATTTGCCTTCTTACCCATCACAAAAAGTGAATTCTTTCTACTGTCATTGAAGACAAACCGATGCAGCAGCAACCTTTCTTCTAGACCTTTCTACCCAGCACCCTCCCACTCATGTAGGAGATCACTGTTATAAGCATACAATAAATCAAGAGTATTTAAAAATCCCTTGCTTGGACTCACACCCAGCTTCATCTATTTGTTCATTTTTATGCTTCAATTTATAGCTACTTTCTCCCAAAGGATTGTTTTTTTTAATTTTCATATATTGTGTGTGAGTATTGTACATGTATGTGTCTTTTACATCATGGAGGTAAATGTGTGTTAGCATATGTACAAGTCTGTACCTGTGGAGACCCAAGACTGGTACCAGGAGTCATTGCTGATTGTTCTTCCATCTTATTCATTTGGGCAGGATCTCTCAGTGAAACCAGGGGCTCATGGGTATGGTCAGTCTTGGTAGCTCACTTGCTCTGAGGATCTCTTGTCTTTACCTTCTGAGGCTTAAAGTACAGGAAGGCTTCCTGGTTCACCAGACATTTAAGTGGGTTTCCAGAGATCTGAATTCCACTTAACTGGCTGGCATGGAAAGCACTTTAAGTGCTGATCTCTCTCTGCCTTCAATGTGTGCAGTCTTTATCCACTGACCTGCACTGACTACTCTGGTTTTATTTTCATCTCTAAGACTGCACTTAAATGGATCTTGTATGCTTGTATGTTCTTTTTTTTCTTTCTTCTTCCTTTTTTTTTTTTTTTTTTTTTTTGTCAAGTTTTCTCTCCACTCAGTCTTTACCTCTTAGCCTATAAGCAGCATTCCATGCCTTTGGATATTTAGCCACTTTTTTCTTTCTTGTTGTTCCCAGGTCCCATCCTCAGTCCTTTTTTTTTTTCAGCTCTACCAAGCTTCTTAGGGAGACATATTTCATAAAATGGCTTTAGAAGTTACCCTGTACTCCTGACCAGCAAAGTTATGTATTTGGCCCTTACTTCTACCACAGCCTTCAAATCTACATGTCAAACTTTCATTTAGATATCTAATAATAATCACAAAATTATTAATTCCCAAGCAGAGGTCTTGGTCCCTATTTCCCATCCTTCTTTTTCTCCAGCATTGCTGTCTCATTGTACAATCCAGTCGCCACAATCATTTATCTGAAAACACACTCACTCGATTCCTCTCTTAATGTTTCTCTTCACATTCAGTGCACCATCAAAATCTACCAAGTCCGAGTTCAAAACTATCTAGGGTCTTACCATATGTACTGTATTCTCAGTCCCAAGTCCAATTATTTTTTTTTCTGCTTAATTTCTAACTAAATTTTCTAAATCTATCATTTCCAACTTACAAGCTGTTATTCATATAATAACAGCCAGAGTGATATTTTGGGGTGTCACTGAGGCCATTATTGCATGACTTTCAATCTTTGAATGAATAGACTATTGTCCAGAGTCCTTATCCATGGTACCTTCTGTGATTTCCCATCTCATCTACCGTTTCTTGTACCACTGCAATGTTTTCCTCTAACATTCAAAACTGCTTTGTTTCTCCATCACAGAACTTAACATTCCCTGAGCATCATATTACATGTTTGCTCCTGCACCGCTGTATCATTAATGGCTTGGCAACTAGAGAATGCCTAGAGAACATAAGTTGGATGACAACTTGCCAACAGCTCTATTTGAATATTCTTATGTTCCAGGCACTATCCATGCTTCACATAGAGTATTTCATTTCATAATAATATCTTCCTGCTATTAACAGTTTTGATAGTACGCAATTCCCATTTAAGCCATTAAGTAGCTAAAACCCACACATTGTCACAAAGCTACATTGGTAGAGCCTGAAAATGCTGTGTACTGGTCTACAGCTCTGCCATTGAGTGCTTTTCCTTTACCTATGTTTCTCATCCATCCTCATTTCAAACCACACTATACAATCTGAGAAACTTTCGGACCCACTTTGGAAGCAGAAGTAGAATGCTATCATTTCTCTCCTTCACAGCTTCAGGTCAAACATCTTGTTCCCGGTGGGATTTCTAGGTCTCTCAGGTTGCCTTACTTGGAGCAGATGTTTCTGTTCTGCTGTTTATAGCTGCTTCCACATGCTCCTGAAATGCCTTGTTAACAATCTGGGGGGGGGCTTTGTGCTTTTATCTCCTTAGCATTATCAAGTCAAACACTGTTTTTTATTTGCCTTCTCATGAAAAATTTTTCATTGCTTCAAAACTATAAATGCATGGTTTATGGGTACATGAATGGATTTAACTGAAAGAAACAATTGCCATTAATAATACTATACTGAATATAGTCAATAAGCAACTAGACCTATATTCCTATATGATAATATTTTTTCCTATATGCTAAGAAGTTTGGATGTCTTACAAATACCTGTCTGGCTAGGGAAACAGTGTATCTCTTGGGGCTAGCTAATTGTTAAAGTTAGCAAAGGGCATGTGTTTGACACATGAACAGAGCTATCCTTCTTCAGTGTGGTTTTTATACCTAAGGAGGCAATGTTCCTGAACTTTCATGATCTCAGGACCATGTGCCAGGTATTTTGCAGCCACCATTAGTTCCACCCTTACATGTTACTCTTCCCATTTTTGCCTTGCCCATGGAATGTCCTCAAAGGGATTGGCCTTAATTTTCCTTTGTTTTTGTCTTTTGCCTCCTTATTGCCTTGATGTCTTTTCCATGAGGCCTTGTGCCATGCATATTACTTTTGTGGGAAATCTATTAAAATTTTTCTTCCAATGACATTAGCTCTCTTTGTAACCACCCACTTCATAGTTAGATCTAAGTGTAATGCAATAGCAAAGACAGCTAGTATTTGGTTAATTATTAAAGATCACAAAATCCAGTGTAACTAGATATTCATTTTTAACAAATTTATTATAACTATTTCTTAACAGTCACATGCTTTATGGAATGTAACCTATATCTTTTAATTGCACAAATATTCCTTATTTGTGATTCTCACCCAGAAGCAGACACAGGAGTGATGGGAGGACCACTTCTTCCCCTTTGCATGTCTGCTATGCATTGTGCTTGTTTGAACACATTAGTGACTAATGCATAAAAATAAAAGAAAAAACCCTCAAAAAACCCAGAGTCACCAATAATGTATCAGTGTCACATTAAGGAGAATAAGGAAAAATGCCCTTGGCAAAATTAGCCAAAAGCAAGCCCAGATCTGAATTCCCTTCTTCTTTATCCTTGTGTCTTCTGTGCTTCCCTGTCTGTCTGTTGTCTGTCAGTCTGTCTGTTGTATGACTCTGAATAAGTGCCTGCCTGAATGTTACAGGAATCTGTCTGTTCCTGTGTCTGCCTCTGTGTGTGCATGCTCTGTCTTTTACTGAATAGTGCATGAAGCTATTAGAAAAGGAATGGGGATACTTTACAGAAATATTTAATAGAATTTTACAAGGAATGAAACTTTACTGACTCCAGATAACAAATAATAATATGCTATCAAAAAAAAATATCCACATGCAGCTTTCAACATTTATGGCAGACATTTATCTTATAAGGTTGTTTTCAACCTATTTGCTATTTGCAGCATTTATTACCATAATGTGTACACACATGGATTACTTGTGGGCCAGTGACATGGAAGAGCACATCATTTAAAATTATATCTGTGCATTAGCTTAGGTTGTAAAAGTTAATTACATGGGAAATCCAAGGCAAGCAAGGTTGGTTGTTACATTGTTCTCTCCAAGGCAGAGTAAACAAAAAAGGTGAGCACACAGTAAGATAGCAGCTTTAAGTGACCTCAAAGTGCACTATTATCCCTTTACTGAGGTCCAGCAAATATTCTAGTCTTTCAGAATGAATATTTTCATAGTAACACATTGCAATAGTGTATTTTGGAAAGAGCAAGACGTGGAAGAATCAGCTTATTTTAAGAGCTGGTCAGCAGCAGCTGTAGCCATACATGGCCTCATTTTTGTTATACATTGAACTATATTACACTTGACTGAGATGATCTTTAAGTGTGTGTTTTCTTTCCTAAATGGAAAATAATCCATTAGGCTATTTCAAATGCAAATGCAACATATCCTTTTGTTGTTGTTGTTGTTGAAGACAGCTCATTTACTTTTATTTATGCTGAATATTTCTTTTACAGTACTTTGTTCTGATTCCCTTTGGATAATTATCGGTCTCACTTCTGGCTTTTGTACCTGGAGGCTAACCCTGAAATTCAGCAGATCCTGAGCTAAAACCACTTTCCACTGCTCAGTCAAGGTTCCTTAGATAATGTGTGTGGAGAATCATGGGATGAATAATTGTGAAGTCAGCTAATATTCTAAATGAGTGCTTCTATCTTGTTCATCTTCAGGGAAGACACATTGACAATGCCCCCGAAAGATGCCAACCAGTTAAGTAAATGATTGTATTGATTTGTAAATGACATGTCTTATTTTTCAGGGCTCCCCATGATTTATCCTGCTTGATTTCTTTAAAGAATAAATTCTTACACACTCAAGACAGAATTAAAGTCCTACTCACACCCTGCCCTGCATCCAAGTACTCACAGCTCATATGGCAGTCTTGACATTGTCTGTGTGCTGAAGCCAAGAATGAATTACTTGGAATCAGATTGCCACTGACAAGGTCTACAAATCTGCTGACTCACCCAGTTCTTGAAGAAAAATCAATTATGTCAGCTCATCTTGCCATATGATAGGAAGCACTGTGGGAACAAGTCAATTCGGTGTTAATTCAGTACTTTGTATTTGCCGCTGCTTGACACTGATCTAAATTTCACTTTCCAGGTCCATAAAACAACCATGATGAGCTGCACTTCCTTCACCCACTAAGGCTCACTACTGCTCCTATGAACATGACCACTGCAACCACAATGGCTGCCACCATTTCCAGTACAACTTCTAGCTAACAAAGGGCACCAAGGACTGGGTAGGTGCTGCTGTGATTATCTTTGCTCAATGATCATGAAAACCTTTATGATACAGGAGTGTATAAAATGACTTCTTTCTAAATGCTCAAATCAAAGCATAGTTAAGTAAGGTGCCTCAAGTCACATAGTAAGAATGTGTCAAAGCAGGAATCTAGGAGTGCAGGATTTGGGGCTCTAGAATTATGTACTACCCCTTATAACCAATGAGCATCTAAATACCACCAGGTGTGGGGGTGCCATATACTTCTTGTGTCCTAGAGTGTGAGTATAAGCAATATGTTGAGGATAGTCAGGGGATATCTGTAAGGAGGTGTCCTTTAAACAGATCTACAAGTATGAAAGTGTTTTAAAATTACATTCTGTGGATGGTTGCACAATCCTGGATATACTAAAATACCAGTGAGTCATAAACTCTAGTCATGTGAGCATCATGGTATGTAAATTACATTTCAACAAAGCTGCTAGAACAATGGAATTCTGATATCCAGCAAAAGTAGAAGCAGGGAGGAGATTACCATATCACCTATCACTGCTTGTTGAGGGTTCTATTATATAAATTGGGCATGTCCTTGGCTTTGCCATTGAATTTGATTTCTCAGAAGGGAAATCAGTTATCCATCTGTATAACAGATTTCATATTTCTATTGATCTTTTCTCCTTTGTTGCCTATTTTAGTGAGTTTATGCCTTTAAAAATCTCCTTGACACAATCTTTATAAAATATTTATTTTATACATTTGTGTGTGTGTGTGTGTGTGTGTGTGTGTGTATGTGAGTGAGGGAGAGGGAGAGAGAGAGAGAGAGAGAGAGAGAGAGAGAGAGAGAGAGAGAGAGAGAGAGAGAGAGAGAGAGAGAGAGAGAGAGAGAGAGAGAGAGAGAGAGAGAGACTGTGAGTGCTCATATAGGACAGAAGAGGGCATCAGATCTCTTGGAGTTGGAGCTACCCACCAAACTGTTTAGTTTTCTTTTTTGAGACAGAGTCTTACCAAGTTACTCTGGCTGGTCCTTTTTGCCACACCTTGCCCAGGGTTCTCTTTGCTATAGATTGATTGGTTTTTCCTTCCTTCCTTCCTTCCTTCCTTCCTTCCTTCCTTCCTTCCTTCCTTCCTTCTTCCTTCCTTCTTTCTCTGCCTTTCTACCTCTCTCTTTCCTCCTTCTTTTTTCCTTCTTTTGATTTTTGTTTCCTCCCTCTCTCTCCCTTCCTCCCTCCCACTCTCCTTCCTTTCTTTCTTCCTTATTTTTGGATTTTCCAGACAGTGTTTTTCAGTATATCCCTGGATGTCCTGGAACTCTCTCTGTTGTCCAGGCTGGCCTTGAACTCACAGAGATCCACCTGTCTCTACCTCTCAAGTGCTGAGGTTAAAGGTGCATGACACCATCACATGGCTGCTATAGGTTTGTTGGAGTTTAGTAGTTTTTTCCCCCCAAGACAGGGTTTCTCTGTGTAGCAACCTTTATTTTTAATTAATTTTTTTTGGGGGGCATGCTGCAGGGGTGTAGGATGGATATGGACTGACTGGGAGGTAAGTGGGATTGGAATGCATGATGTGAAATTTCCAGAGTAAAAAACAGAATTATGTAAAATCAATCAATCAATCAATCAATCAATCAATCAATCAATCAATCAATATTGATTTAAAAAAAATGGGCCTAAAAGAATTTATATAACATCTACTGATTAAATAGAGGTGTTTTGCAGGTCATATATTGGCTATGTTAATGAGTTTTGCAAGTCATACATTTATTATATAAATGAATCTCTCAAACCATACATTGATGATTTAAATGTGATAAAGATAGAAAACAAAATTTGAGAAGAACCAACAATACTGACCAACACATCAATGTGGTATATCAGGAATCATACAATGCAAAATGAATTAAATGCTAGTATTAACTATTTTCTCCTAACCAGTGTTGTTGCACTGTCATTTACTTTATAAAATGGTATCATTGTCTTACTTTTATGCTTGTATAATAAAACACACAAGAGAGAGGGAGAGAGAGAGAGAGATTAGATTCACTTATTCAACCTGCAATGCTAATGGATAACTCCAGCTATATTTTCTACATACTGTATGCCATGAAAGCCATTGATATGTCTGTTATGTAGTGACCACCTACAGAATATTCATAGCAGTTTCAGTGATCTCAGTACATTTTCTTACTAGGCTTATAATCATTCCTGTATCTTGCTAGTATTTATAATTGTTTATATTGGCGACTGCATTGGCTCCTATTTTTGCAAAAAGTAAAATAAATAGCATGAGTGGGGCTCTAGGACATTTTGATTTCTTTTTCCAGAATATTGGTTTGGAGTGTTTCAACATCAAGCATGTTGGTTTGATTTGAACTACACCTCTACCAAAACTAACAATCAAACCCAAAATGACAAATTGAGTCCTGGGTGGTGTCAGCTAAGCCAGCCACACAGAGTCAAAAAAAGAACACTCTGTTCAATGTGTGGGGGAGTATACTAGTGCCTGTGGGGAAAATAGAGGGCAAGGCTTTTGAAATAAGCTTAGTTCAACCATCAAGTGATTCGAGTAATTTTTATGATGTTTACATGAGGTAAACAGGCAAAAACAACTCATTATTTCTGGTTAACCATTTGGCATTCATGATGTGTTTGAACCTGCACAGTCATTTCATATCTGACTCTTCCCACTGCCAACCCTATTGCTTACCCATTGCTCTCATTTCCAATAGGCCAAACTTATTGTCACTTTGTAGGGCTGTGGTGCAAGGCTGAGAAAAGGGGGTTTTACTACATTTATGAGGGCTGGTTCCAACAGTTATTTTGGAAAACTGCCCTATGCTCTTATGCTCTGGGGTCAGTCTGTCCTCTGAATAAATGATCTCCTTATCCCGCCACCCACTGATTATCTCCCAGGGAACTCTTTGTGTATTCACCCACCTTCTGCATTTTTGGAGTGTGCTAGAATATCTGGGTCTCATGTTCAATGCTAAGCATTCTTTCCCAGATCCTCCCCGTGTAGTTATTCCATGGTGTAATTTCTTCTTCAACATTTATCTTCTGCTTTGCCGTGAGCCTTTTCTGAGCCACAGGAAAAATAATTAGTTATAGAACCTATGCATATGGGACTTTTTCAGAATGGTCTGATTGTTTCTGATATAGTGTTTACCCTTGGATGTGGGGTACAGGTAAATGAAGAAAACAGGTTAAACTTCATTTTCTCTCTGTCTTTTTTTCTGCATATTCCACAAGAATGTTTTACTCACCCCAGAAAGTACTTTCTGTTTTTCCTACTCTTTGCCTCTCTTTGACTTCTACTAAATCATGCTTAGCCTTCTGTTTTATTCTTTTCCTTGTTGTTCTGTCCTTGTTTCTTGTCCCCCCCCATACACACTTTTTTGAGCTGAAGGTTGAGCTTAGTCCCTAACACATACTATCTTAGTCAAACTTCTATTGCTGTGAAGAGACATCCATGACCAAAGCAGTTTTTGTAAAAGAAAGCATTTACTGGGTGCTGGCTTATGTTTCAGAGGTTTAGTCCACTATTGTCATGGTGGCATGCAGGTAGACATGGTGTTGGAGAGGTTCAACATCTGGATCAGGAAATATAGGGAAAAGAAAAACACTGGGCCTGGTTTGAGCATTGAAACCTCAAAGCGCCTCCCTCCCCCCTAGTGACATACTACCTCCAACTGGGCCACACCTATTTCAACAAGCCACACCTTCTAGTAGTGCCACTCCCCATGAGCCCATAGGGGCTACTTTCATTCACACCACCACATGGGCTAAGCATATGCTTCTCAGACAGCACACTTTTCACTTTTGAATCATGAGGTAAAGAATGGCAGACCTAGAAAACCTGTTTTTTCTCAGCAAGATCTGGTGGCTCTATTTACGCCAACACACATGGAAAGCAAGCTATGCTGGCCTCTATGCTCTGGGCAGGGCTCAGCCTTGAAACTACTCACACCCTTGGTTCATTGAAAGGTAGTTTCAGAGACTAAGGCAAAAGGCTTCACAGGGGCTGAGGCACTTATCAGATTAATGTCTGAAGGCATCATTCCTATTTTATGGTTAGGATAGAGTTCTGAGGTTGAACCAGGCTGACTGAAGCTGAACTTAACTCAATGTAAGCCATTATCACAGAAGAGTGCCCTGGGCTGTCTGTATTCAGCACTCTGACCCTTCCTGGTTAGGTCCTGGAATTCTAGAAGAGACCCAGGCCCCCTCTTTCCAGGAGCAGAGAGTAAATATTTTAATCTAATCACAGAAAATCCATTTCAACTGCTATATCTTTTCAATAGTCATTTAAGCCAGTCCCTGTATCTCCCCAAGTGACTTCCATTAGAAATCCTTATGAACTGACTCAACTCAATTGTTCTCATTGGATACTTTTCCATTTCTTGTCTGGGAGCAATTCCCTTTCTTTTCTCATGTGACAAGGAAGGGGGCAACCCTTTGGATCAAACAACACTTGGGTGAGACACTCTGTGTATGGCTTAATAGGAAGAAACCCAGGTGTACCAAATCCCTCTGAAGTGCTGCCCACCTCTGAGCTTAGGGGATATAATATTTACCCCAAGTTCATAAGCATATTTGAGATGGTATTTTTTTGTATATATGAATACCCAAATCCTTTGTTAGTTTAAGTGGGTTGAACTGGGTAGTAAATAGAGGTTCCATAGTGAAAGCCACCAACCCCTGGAGATCTTGAAAATGAATTAGACATCAAGCCATGGGACAGGGTAGTATAGGAGGGTGGTAAATGTAAGGTGGATGCAAAAAAAAATCAGTTTTTCTTCAGTGCTTTAGTAGTAGTTGGACTTTAGCTTTATAGTTGTGTTGGGAGTGAGAAACAGTAGGCAACAGCAGTGTCCAGTGTGGGGCTAAGAAGGGGTGAAGATAGCACTGAGAACTGAGACTCTGAAGCCCTGCTGTCCACTTAGCTTTGTTAGCACTTTTTTTTTTTCTCTCAGTAGCACTAAGAAGTAGTTGTTAAGGAGACAGAAACCTGAGATGGAATGTTAAGTAATGTCCCATGATCACAAAGCTAATATGATCTGATCATGGAGTGAGCTGTGCCTTATAAGTTCCTAATCGGACATTGCATACTTTAATCATTTAAGGTGGCAGGAAAGCAGAAAGCACATTTTCAGATGGGGTCTTTGTGAAATGCTGCATGAAGAGAAGCTCTTGGTAATCCCCCAGCTCCAAGGAGTCCTGACTAGCTCAGAGAGTTCTGTTCCCAATACTCTTTCTTTACAGGTCCCAGGCCAGGAAGCGGAGGCTTGCAGAGCTCCGCTGCTTTGTGCATTGCACAGTTTTGCTAAAATGATTGAAAAGGGAACAGAGCAGGAGAATCTAGGTTTGAATTTTGTATGACATTATAGTTCCTCTTCCCCATCAGGGTTCTCTTTCAAATTAATGCTCCATGAGTTGCTTCCTTCTTACATTCTTAGCTCATTTGAGAAGTCATAGGCACATCATGCCTGTACTGGGGAAACTTGCCTTTGAGATTTGGAGTTCTGATATTTCCTTTAGGAAAACATTAGAGTCCCTCAAATAAGCAGTTGCATAAATGGTGTCTTTGGTGTATACATTCTCAGTGTTGACTTTCTTCCTTTACATAGTGTTTCTGTTGCTGTGAAGAGACACCATGACCATAACTCTTTAAAAGAAAACATCTAATTGGGGAGGCTTACAGTTCAGAGATTTAGTCCACTGTTATCATGGAAGGAAGCATGGTAGCATGTAGGCAGACATGGTGCTAGAGCGATAGCTGAGAGGTCTATATATGGATCTGTAGGCAGCAGGAAATGACAGGAAGCTACACTGGGCATAGCCTTACCATCTGAGACCTCAAAGTCAGGACCCTGTGACACACTTTCTCCAACAAGGCCACACCCCCTAACAGTGCTATTTCCTATGAGCCCATGGAGCCATTTTCTTTCAAACCACCACAGATAGCTTATCCTAAAAGGCTGGATGGTTCTAAGGAAGATGCCTGACCTCATTCCTGTGTCTGTCTCTTTATCTCTTACAAAGTACTAGTATGGTTAGCCTGGTGTCAGTGAGGAATGTTGAAGCTACTTTACTTAATTATTCTTTATTCTTGCTTTGCTAGCAAGAATAAACATTTTGTGAAAGTGTCATTAGAGAAATTTAAAATAATGGAATTATTCTAAACTAAATGTTCTTTGTTGTTGTTGTTGTCATTGTCTTTGATGAGGTGATTTTTAAGTTAAACCATGTAAAATTGCCATTCAGAGAAGTCTAAAGGTGGTAAAATCCAGGCAATACATCACAATTTTACTTACTGTTTGCATTTGGCATCCTCCACAGTTATGGGTTTTGAATGTAGGTGTGGCCTCATGGCAATTTCATTTTCCCATAAGCTGTCTGACAGAGAAAAATCTGACTATAAATTCTATTTTTAAAGTTTCTGGAGGCTTAGTCATTGATATCACATGTTCCTTTGCAAACGAATTCTTCTGTTTCCATTGTTGATTTCATTTTGTAGCATATATTCTTAGTGTTTGGTTTATATGACTTTGTGGGGCAATTGCTTGAACTAACATGAAAAGAAAGTCCTTCTCAATGGTCTAAGTCAGAACAATCAAACTTTGCATTGAAGGTTGCCTTAGCTGATGTAGAGTTCTTCTTCTTCTCCTCCTCCTCCTCCTTCCTCCTTCTTTTTTCTTCTTCTTCCCCCTTCTTCTCCTTCTCCTCATCCTCCTTCTTTTTCTTTCTCTTCTTTGTCATCATTGTCATAATTGTTGTGTTTTTTTTTTTTTTGGTGGTGCTGAGAATCAAACCCAGGTTCTTCTGTGGGCTATGAATGTACTATTACTGTTGAGGGGTATCCCTATCCTCTAAAATGGTAGACATCTGATTGGTTTCACACCTCCTGAACTAGGAGCATAATTCAAGTGAAATATACTCATGTACTCATAGGCTCTCTAGAAGCAGATCTATTGGAGGAAAAATGGTATGATTTTCAAATAAAAATCATTTCACACCAGACACAAATCCTTTTGTAAACATCTTTCCTTTATTGTAAGAGTTCATACTTTCTAAATCTTGCATTCCTTTGAGGATGAATTCAGTTAATTGCATATTAGTTTTTTTGTTAAGAGCCATCAAATGTAAAATACTCAAAATCAATGAATTTTACTTCATTTTCCTTCTTTTTGGGTGCCCAGGGTTTAAAATATTACTATCTGCAGTGATATAAAACAGGCCTCACAATCATCTGGATATTGATTGCTTTAGTAGAAAAAGGTAAAATGTTTCCTAGGTTACTGAAAATGAGGTGATAACAAGAAACACCTGCCCTCAAAGGTTACAGATCCTTGGACACAGCCTGGGGCTCATTCTCAGCATTGATCACCGCTGAAGTGCTTTCACCTCTACCCCTGTTTGGCTCCCTGAGGGCTCAGTGGTGGTGATGTTTCTGTATTGGGATAACTTCATCTCTGCTGCTGCATCTTTGCTTTAACCATTTCACATATAGTATAACAGGTTGGTGCTTGGTGTGTGTGTGTGTGTGTGTGTGTGTGTGTGTGTGTGTGTGTGTGTGTGTAGTGAATATCTGCATGGTGCATTGGTGCTTATGTATGGCTATGAACAGGCCAGAGTAAGACTTCCAATGTCTCATTCTCCCTCTGCCTTTTATTCCTTTGATTCAGGATCACTTACTGTCCTTTAGCTGGGCTGGCTTTGGGGGCCTTTCCTGTCCCTGGTGTGTAGTGCTAGAATTACAGACACAGGTAGCCATGTCTGGCTTTTTCATATGGATGCTCAGGATTTTAACTCAGGTCTTTGAACTCTCATGTTTGAGGATGAGTGCTCTTATCTGGTGAACCACCTCCCCAGCCTGTCTGTATTTTTAAATGTAGACAAAATGTGAGATTCATTTTTCTCATTCTAAAGTGCCCCTTTTCAGAGCTGGAGAGATGGATCAAAGGGTCAGAACACTGACTACTCTTCCAGAGGACCTGGGTTCAATTCCCAGCACCCATATGGCAGCTCACAACTCTCTTTTACTCCAGTTCCAGGAGATGAGACACCTTCACATCAATGCACATAAAATAAATTTAAATAAATTATAAAAATCTTAAAGACTCCCCTTTCTTTCGCTAAAGTCATATTCAGGTGGCAAGGGTTTCATTACTATTTTTCATATTTTCTCTGATGTTCTTTTTCTTCTTTTTTCCCCTAATTTCCATCTCTGATTCTTTTATTTTTCTCTCCCATGATAAAAAAGTGGACTCTTATTGTTCCTGGAGCGTGAAGTTCAGGAGCTCAGGAGATCTTGGTGGGGTGGGGCCATTTCCTAGTCACCAGCACAGAATTCTGGCTTTGCAGGATGACACTGGCCCTGAGGAAGCCACCTTGTGCAAACCAGAGTGGTTTGCTCTTGAGGATCGTGTGCCTGATGTTGCGGAGGGTAGCCTGTACATTCTTGTTCTTGTTGGTGGTGTTTTATGATCAGATCTGTTTCATTGCCACTATGAACCCACTTCTGTTGGCTGCTCACTCCCCTCCCACAGTCTTGCAGTGAATCAGTGGATTGTGGCGGGAGGAGTTAAGGACCTCAGATTATTGGCCTCGGCTGCTGCATGTGGGCTCATCCTTCTTGATCAGGAAGCTGGAGCAGTTCCATACAACCACCCATTGCAGATGCACAGATGTGGTGCTGGCTCCTCTTGCTATGGCAGCTAGAGACAGAAAGAGGTCCATCTCTAATTCTATTGGTTTTCTTCCTTGGTTTCCTCAACGGTAGTATGTAGTAAGCCAGTTTGGTGCATATAATATATTTATAATAAGCTTATATATAATAAATGGTATTAGATTCCACACTACTGCATTGGCTTTAATTATCATAACTGCTACTGCTATGTTGAGTATAAAAGCAACATTACTGCAGTGCTAGTAATTAAAAGGAAACCATTTAATTAAAAATTATTTGTTCTAGCTTTAGCTTAATTTTGGAGTTTACTGTAATTTTTATTGAATTTCAAGATTTTAATTGAATTAAGAATTTAATTTGCCCCTCCCCATGTAACAGCTTAGAGAAAATATCTATAAGGAAAGGCTAATCAATAGTTTCACCAAAGAAGTAGGGAAAGAAATTAAATGAAATTTCTTTTATCTTCAAGATATGTTTGTCATTCTAATACCTCTCCTGGCTATTTCCATCAATTCAATGGGGCTCACTACGCATGATCAAATGTTTCTCTCGGACTGAGCATCCATCGTACACAGCACATACATGACATCTCTGGTCAACACCCAAGCAAACTACAGACCAATTCTGTAAAAGGGGAAGATAATGAAATCTCAAACCAATCTTAGCATGGGAAAGAGAACTAGCTAAAGAAACAGGAGACAAGTGGTCTGGGATGACCATAGCCAGCCTGAGACAAGATAGCTGCCAATAATTCCATCAGAGCAGGGCAGTCTTAGACTGAGGCTGAGGAATTTCTGAAGTAAATTATTCACATAATGATTAGACAACATAAAACTTTTAAAATTGTGTTAGGCTAGTTCATTCATTTTTCTATTCTACCTGCTTTGTTTATGGGTACCAGCATGTGTTCAGGTCTCTAAGAGTACATACTTCAGAAGCATCGTCTATCCATCTGACAGCATCTATCATTCTCAAGCTGCCATGGCCAAAACTTACTTTTCTTAAAACCCAGCTTAGTTTCTATTCTGAGTCAATTTCTTTTTTATTTTAGGATTTCCTCCAGTCTTTCCTCTGAGTTGAACATAACTATTAGAAGTTTTTTTTTTCCTAAGTGCCAAAGTAGTGTGACGGTTGGTGACCAGCTGGGCTAATTCGACAGCCCTGGCATTTGCAGGCCTATCCACTTAGTGCTGGCATCTGCAGGCCTATTCACTTGATGGGTCTGTGTCAGGTCCTTGGTTGCTGACACAAGTAAGTTAGTTGAGAGTCTCTGCTTTTTCTTTTCTTTCTTTCTTTCTTTCTTTCTTTTTTTTTTTTTTTTTTTTTTTTTTTGTCTTGTGGAGGATGGGGTTTTATTTGACACAAAGTGCTTCTTCAAATGTTCAACATATTAATTGATGTTTACTGCCTTGGAGGCAATGACATTTATTCTAAGATTGAAGAAATGTTCTTAACTTTCTGTTACCTTTATAGCCTCCATCCTTTTGTTTGGCTATCAAAGGCCAACATGGTAGAGCTTGCTTACAGTTACAGACCCTTAGAAGCTATGACCATTACGGCAGTAAATAGCCAGGCAGACAGGGATGGTTCTGGAGCAGTAGCTGTGAGCTTACATCTTGTGACAATAACCATGATGCTGAAAGAGAGAGAGAGAGGCAGAGAGAGCTAACTGAGAATGGCATGGGGTTTTGAAACCCCAAAGCCTATCTGTAGTGACTCACCTCCTCCTATAAGGCCACACTTGCTAATCCGAATAGTTACAACAACTGGGAACTATGTATTCAAACATAAGAGCCTATAAGGGTCCTTCTCATCCAACCCACTGCAGTCTATCAACTGAGCCTTCCGTATCACAGTGCTACTGGGTTGTTCCCCTAGTTCTGCTCAGATAGATTAGGTCAGACAGCCTACTTCTTTGCTCTTCATACTGCCTTTCCATCAAAGGGAACCAAGTCTTCAGCTTTTCCCCTCTAATTACTCACACTATCCAGTGGCTCCTCCAGCCTGGAAGAGTGATGCATAGGTAGTCATTATGTGTCTGTAGCAGGACCTGGTAGACACAGCAGAGGCTCAGTGAGTTCAGTACAGATTACAGGAGAGGTAGGTGGCTCACTTTACAGATTCATTTTTTTTTTAAAATCAGCGGTGACCTCAATATGTCATCTGATATTTTTGAAAGGATTCTGAAGTACAAGAGCTATTCATTAAATTTGAGTTTGTATTTTCTACTTTTCCGCAGCCCTCAATTTTCCTATCTGTCATGGTTCCTAATATCCCTCTATCTCCGACCACACTGCCAACTCTGTCAGTTACTGAAACATTGTCATGAAGAAACAGTTTATTTATTTAATATTTATTTTGAAGAGATGAAAAACAGATTGAAGAGGCAGACTATTGGTGACTTTCTAGAATGTTCTCCAGTTCAGAACACTTCAGCTTGGGTTTTGAATTATTATTCATTAATTTATGTTGACTGGTAAAGTGCTTCTCAAGTAGTTGATTCCTCAAAAATCACTCTTTACTTGAAACAGTTGTCAATTTCTTCACTTGTGCATAAGGTATCTAGTTATAGACTCTAGAAAATCAACACATGGAGGGTAAGTGGTGACAATGTTTCCATGTGGCATTTTATCCATTAATACTTGTGCCATTTTTCTGTGGAAACCTTTTATTGCAGTTTGTCATCTCATTTGAGATGATTTATATGTTGTTCCTAAACAGTGTTTTCCTTTATTACCTATTAAAACCAAAACCCCGAGAATGCAGGCAAGGTGAAGGGTGTTTGTTTTATTCAGTGGTCTGTTCCTTAAGCACCACAAACAAGAATGAGCAGCACCTCTGCTCTTTGTGCTCACCCCTACAGGGAAGAAAGTGCCCTTTGACACTGGGTTTTCTTTCATTTTGTCCTTCCCCCTTCTCCTTTGTAACACACAATTTCCCTCAGACTCTTTCTACTTTTTAAATTTCTAAATGAATTATCTGATTTGTAAATCTCCTCCTTTCTCCCCTCACCTTTCAAATGCCCAGTTAAGTTTGAGAAGTTCTAAGTTGTTTCTCAACTTCATCACTGACAATCCTAGATAATGGTCTCTTTGCTCCCATGCTAAGAAAGTTAGTGTCTCAGTTTCAGTCCCTGAGGGCTTTAACTGGAAACTGAGTGACTTTGGGGTTCTTTCTTTCTCATTCTCCATTTACCACTTATCTTATAAGTAGACTAATGGCATGCACCAATGTAAACTTCCTGAGAAATAAAGGAAACTACAGCCAGGGCCTCCTATTCCATAATAAGTGTTATTCCTGATTCCAGTCATAGTGGCCATTGTTCCATCTGACCTCCACTAATTTATAGAAAACTTTCATTGAAAAGTTCTGTCTTTTTATTTCTTGACTCAAAAGGCAATTCACCTGAATGCTGTTTGAGAAAAGCCCCCCCACCCTTTTTCAACAAGATTGTACTAGGTGCAAAATAGCAAGATCTCTGAGGGAACAGAATGAGAAACAAGTTCTTTTGCTTTTAAAGAGTAAAATAGTTTAAAAGCCAGCTGTTCAAATTAAAGACACAGCTCAAGATCTCCCAGAGATGTTCTCAATCTTAGACATGCCAATTTCTCTTAGAATTGTAGAGCAGTCATCACAGTGGTTATGAAGAATGGGGTTATTGTTGGTTCTATGTGAATGAGATTCTTATTAATTGTTCAATACAATCATAGTATTTTGTGATATGTATGCCCAAATTACATACTATTGAATAAAATAAACACCTTGCAGTATTCATTATTTCGAATTTTTAGCAGTTGTTTAATTCAACATGTACAGTGTCTTCTGTCAGAGCTTCAGTAATGAGAATACCTTTTATTGTATTGGAAATAATAAACATGAACCTGGTGAGCATACCATTTTTTGTTATTGTTTTGACTAGTTGATGATTGTTATTCAATTAGGTTTGAAAATGATTTTCTGCACATGTGTGTTCTTATTCTAGTCACTGGCTAGTTAGTGGTTTTATGTCTGTATGTCACCTAGGAAGAATTTAATGGATGCAATTGCATTTTGAAAAACAGTTGACTAAACTCCCTCAAGCAAGGGAGAAAGTATAAAAGAGAACTCTACAAATAAAAGATTTGGTTTATTTTTAGAAAAAAGTACATTGACAAATTGGACAAGTGTAGAGTTCTTAGAAATCATTGTTTAATTTCTCTGCCCACAGTGTGGCCCTTCACACACATTCAGAAGCAATTTGCTCATAACAGAATCACATTTAAAGTGATTAAAGATCCATTTTCACATGTAGAATCTGTGTTCCTAAGTATGGTGGTCAATGCCTTCTGTTTCTGGTCAGTTGTATCATTGGTTTGGCCTGACTGCCTCCCTCTCTCTGCCCCTCTCTACAGAATCTGTATATTCTCCAGAACATCTCATCCTTTCCTTCATTCCTTCTTCCTTCTTGAACTGCCGCAGCTTCTACATTGCTTTTGTGCTTCTTGGCTCAGCTCAGAGCATTAACACTTCCTGGAATATGTCTCTGTTTCTAGGAGCTCCTGGACCCTTCCAAATCCTCTGCACTGATGTTACCATGGCGTCCATTTTCTCTACTGTCTTACCATTATACTGACCATGACCCAAGTGTAGGTAATGATTAATTATTTAAAGAGTTTTAGAGAATTCATTAAAATTAGCTTCTTCCAGAAGATCTTTGGATTATCTCTGTCCTTCCTGATCTTGAGGAATTCTACTAAGAGGGGCCATCCTTCATGTCATTGCCACCACCTTTTTACTCTTGGCTGCTAAGGAGGGAATATCAGCCTTCCCAGATTCACTGAGCCACTGTAACAGACTATTTTCCTATGCATTGTAAGTTATTCTAAAATATAAGAGGACAAAGAAAGGTAAGTTGTATGTGGTTAGAGAAAACATTTATTCTCTTTATAGAGAACGCATGCATATTAATTAATGAGTTAAAGGTCTGTGAAATGTTTTGTTGACTAGATCATATCCCCATCAAACCAGAAACATTTGTTTTTGACTATCTAAGATGGCACTGATAGTTCTCCAATCTTTAATGTCCATTCAGACATTTTATTACACTAATTTATCATGTAATCATTATCTACTTACTGTGTGACAAGACTGTGTAGGTACCAGTAGAGTGACTGCATCATGCTCTCTGTTTCCATAGAGCTCAGAGATATAAAGAGAGAAGATTGTTTCTTTCTTTTCAGAGAACAGAATTCTAATTAAAATACTCTGATAATACTCATCTTGAGAAGTGTTTTCTATTTTTTTCTACATAAGGGTTATTTTGTAATTATTTTTTAAATAAATGAAATGAAAAGCTTTTTATGTTAGAAAATTAAGGTCACCCAACAACCAAATACCCTTTATGATATATTCAGTTTTGTGACATGAGGGTAAAAGCTGTGTCCTATTGATCAATGTAAAAATACTCTAAAATAGAAAGACTGCAACAAAAAGGGACATTTAAATTCCTTCCTCACTTGGTTATTTGTTAATAGCTTCATATTTCACATGCTACCAGAGGATATTACAGTGATGACATTCAATGAGTCTGAGAAAGCAATAGAAATAATTAATAATCTATTCATGGAAATCATGATAAAACACTAGGAAAGTAAAATCTGATTATAATAGTAACAGAAATTACAATGGCATGGCATGAAAACAGTGACAAATGCAGGCAAAAATAATTGGTCATTGTATTTCTTTCTTTTTTTTTTTTGGAATGTTTAAATCTGTGTAAAATGCTTGGTTGAGTGTAGTTTCATATAATTAATTAATTAAACTTTTATACTCTTAGGTAAAAAGCTTAGCTTTTGTTCATCAAATCCCAGATTAAAGATATTTTGTGACCCCTTCAATCAGTAAGTTTCCAAATATTGTACAAACTTGCATTTAGGAAGTAAACTTAAACTATACCTTTACATCTATAGTACTTTATTCCCATTTGATCTGAAAGACAGTTGTGTGTATGACTGCATTTTGAACACTGTGTATGCAATCCTGACTGGTGTTTGGAAACCTTGAAGATGGCTTTTCTTTTGTCTTGGGAAAGGATTTATAGGTCTCTCTGGTTTTAATTTTCTACTTCTTGTAAACTATTAACCACTTTTATTAAGCTACAGTAAGGATGGGGACAAGGGAAGGTTCTGGGAACAAGGGAGGGCATGGGGTGGGAGAGTTTTGAATGGAAGTTATGGACATGATTCTGTGTTCCAAGTGTTTCCTTAGTCACTGTTCAACAAGCACTCAAGAAGGACATTGTGTTGCTTTGGCAAAAACTGCAGACTGATGTCTCCATGTGAATGCTGTTCTTTGTAATATGCCCTGATGATCAGTTAAAGGTATCTGGGTTTCTTAAGAGTGTGTTTGATTTGAAGCCAGAGGAGGCATGGGAGGCAGTGGGACTTGCCACCTCTTCTGTAAGGGCTTGAAAGAAACTTGGTTCCCAGGATTTTCAAGTGTGAGTTGCAAAAGATTTCCTGAAGGAATTCAAATGGCTTCTGTCAAAGGAATTGGGCAGTGGGGATCTGTTACCAGAAAACTGCATAGTTGCACAGTGACTTGGGTAGACTGATGTATAAAAGAAAGTGAAATGAATCTTGTGCATGTCTGAGAACAAGAGTGTTACACAGTGCTTTTGTTTGTGCTGTGGTGTGAGCTTAAATCAGGTTTTGTATTGCCTCAGATGCTAAGAAGCCTCCAGAGAGGCTCTGGAGAAGAAGCTGTACTTCAAGGAGTACCTCATTAAAGGATGAGATCTCATAGAAGGACCCACAACAAACCATTGTCACTGACTATTTTGCCAACAGTGGTCATAGGGATATAAGGGGTTGGAGGTGATGGTGACAGGATGAACTTAAGCTTTTTTCATTTATGCATTTCTTAATATTCATGTTGTCAAAACCATTAATCAAATATTAAGAAAAAATTGATTAGGATTTTATTTTCTTCCAAGACATTTAATTATTAAGTTTATAATATGCAGCTTCAATACATGTTCAGTGGCATATTGAAATTTGTAGACATAATGTCACAATGAAAAAAATAATATCAATAGTCATCTTCTCTGTAAGGGGGATAGAGTGACCACCAAGTACATACAACAATCTTCTTCTCTGTAAGAAGACAACACCATCTCCAAGTACATGCAACACTCATCCTATCCTGTAACAGGTACAGAGTGGTCTCCAAGTGCACACAAAGTCATCTTCTCTGTGAAAGAACAGAGTGGTCTCCAAGTGCTTGCCTTCCAGCAAGTTCCGATGCTTTTAAATTTTCTTTATGGTTGTTGCTTCATCTATGAGCATGGTGAAGGGAGCAGGAAATAATGCTTGCTTCCACTTCAGAAGAAAGAGAATTTGAAGATGGAAAATTACCTACCGAGAATACATTTGGGTAAATTTTGGAATAATTGTACAATACACTGAAAGAGATGGATTAATTCTAGAATGAGTCTTTAAGATGTTGCATAATGGTAAAAGAACAAAAGAATGAACAAGTTGCAAACATTATAAATATCTACCAAGAGTGACAGGAACAGTTGCGTATCAGGAGTTTTGTACAATGAAATTAAAATTAATTTCATGTGTTTTAATTATATTGTAAAATTTAACATGGAAAAAGATAATATATATTCACATATATGCAAACACACACACACACACACACACACACACACACACACCATTCTTAAATTACAAAATCTTGTGTGCTCACCCAGCTCTCTAGAACCTTCCAAGGTCCTCATTATGGTTTTCTTCAAGATAGTTGCTCTTGTACTGCCCCCTCCCCCTTTTAGGTAACCAACATCTTGTTTTGCTTTTAAAATATTTTACTTTTTGTATATCCATTTTAAACAATATATTTATTGGTTGGTCTAGAAAACTGCATAGTGTACAGGAATCTATTTCTTTCAGTGAAGATCCCCAGCAAAACACAAAATGAGCAGTCTGGTTCATTGGATTTAGTCTTCATAGTTTCAATAGCCCTCCAGTCTGGTAGAGTCCAGGGAAAGTGGGACTTGCACAACAGGGCATCTAGAAGAACTGATATTCTACAGAAACACAGCTAGGGAAGCAACTACTTTCTTTTCTTCAAGATTGCTATGGCTTACTTTGTAGGTCTCAGATTTAGCCGTGACAGAGAACAGTTTTCTGAGAAGAAATTAGTGAATTGCTTCAGGATTCATAGAATCCATAGGAAGCAGGAGTTTCATCAACATATAATCAAGGACAGAAGAAAAGACATCAGTCATGTCCACCTTTGCCTAGGAATCTGTCCTCTGGTACCTGGATCTGGTTGCTTAGTGTCAGAAGACATTGCTGGCTGGTTAGAGATCTCACCATGGCCTGGCAGCTTATATCAGTAGCTCAGCAACTCGTGGTGGGGGGGGGGGAAGAGGAGCAATCCCTCCAGCAGAGCTTCAAGCTTCTACCTGCCCTCATCTGAAGGATGTCCCTGGGCCTGGAGGACTGACTTTATCTGAAAGCTGCCTCTAAACTGGATGCTTGACTTATGTTTAGCTTGAACCCTGGCATAGATTCCTACTAGAAGGCTCCCTTGTTGCACATATGATAACTTAGACTTGTACTAGGAGCCTTATGCAGGGAGTGTGCCAGTTAATGCAAATTAAGGTTTGTCTGCAGAATTCCTAATCCTATATATTTCTTATACTTTGGAATAAGGTTGAACTGATTCATGGAAGTCTGTCTCCTGCATTGTCCAATGATAGCTTGCTGTGTTTTGTGCATGAATAATATTGCCTCAGTATTTTCTTCTCTACGAACTTGGGAATTAGATTTTTGTTATTTATGGAATTAGGTGGTATACATTTCTACTGCACAGTACCTGGAGTTGTACTGCTGTCCTTCCTCCTTTACCATGTCCATCTAACTCTTTTTAGTGGGGTTTTAGGAGAAAGTGAAACTCAGTGAATTAAGTTATCCTTTTAAAGCAGAATGACTAATGTATTTAAGTTAATGTTTATTACTTTAACAGTCTAAAAAATAAATCCATGAATATTTTGACATGAACACTAAATGTGTTATTATGATAATGAGCAAAAGAGAATAATTTATTTTCATGTGTCTTCTCAAATGGCAATGGAATTGATTGAATAAAATATAAATTTCTCCAAATTGTTAGTGTATTAGTTAAGTTTACCTACTGGAAATTTTGATAGGTGTGAGGGGCCTGACTGAATATTATTGACAGACATTCAACACACATATGTATAATACGCATATAACTAACATATTTACATATAATATATATATATATATGCAGCTACTTCCTTAGAATGATGCTATTATCCATGATGTATCACATATACCCATAACCCCGTAAAATTATGTTGTCTAGTGGCATCAGAGCAATAACTTTAAGTTGACTCCATGATGTTCACACAATCATGAAATTGCCTATACACATTTTTCAGAAAGTATCTCTGTAACTAAGTAATATATGACTACATTTAAAAGAACAGAGAGAATTGTGAACCAAAACATAGTCATGTGGAACCAGCTCATAGGAATCTTATTGTGCTGTCAGCTTGATGTCTCCATAGAATCCGGCTGTAGGCAAGCCTGCACAGCATTTTCTTAATTAGTGATTGATGGGGGAGGGCACAGGCCATTGTGGGTGGTGTCAGCCCTGGGTTTGTGGTCCTGGATTTTACAAGAAAACAAACTAAGCAAGCAATGAGGAGCAAGCCAGAAAGCAACATGCTTCCATTGCCTCTGAATCAGCTCCTACCCCCAAATTCCTGCTCCAGGTTCCTGCCCTGTTTGAGTTACTGCTCTGACTTCCTTAAACGATGGAGTACAACATGAAAGTAAAAGCCAAATAAACCCTTTTCTCCCTGTCTTTCTTTCGGTCATGGTGTTTCATCATGGCAATATTAACCCAAACTAAGAGAGGGATTGGTACCAGGATCATGCGATATTGTTGTTATAAGCCTGACCATGTTTTTGGGAGGATCTTGGAAGGACTTTCAAGGTTTGGGCTAGAAGAGTCATTGAGTGTTCAAAGCTTGGTGCACTATTGTGAGAGCTTAGAAGACTTTCTGAGATGATGGAGGCCTGGTTTGTAGAGTTTCATAGGGAAGCAAAGACTCTACCAGGTGCATTATGTGAAGAATATCGGTATCTGGTCAGGTAGAGCTGAAGAATCATCTGTGATTAACAAGAGATGAGAACCACTCAAATTAATTGCTTTGTAGGGATGATGGATTCTGGTCAGCTGGGAATGAAGCGAAAGCTGTGATTAAGAAGAGACCAGCATCAATGAGATGAAATCTCTGGGAAGTGTATTTTCATGGTCAATACACAGAAACTGCTTTCAAGGTGGCTAGTGTTATACCTCCTATAAGCTGAATTTAGTAGTGTCAGAGTCCTCCTCCAAGTGGTAGTTTTTTTGATGGCAAGAAAGGGGTCATGCAGACCAACTGATATTTGACACTGTGCAGCAGGGCTGGAGACTCATCTGAGCAAGAGACCCCGGTATTTTGGAGATGTCAGTACTATGCCAGGACCACCAAGAACAACATCAGGTGGAATTGAGCTAGAAAGAGTCTTGAATGCAAGCTGTGTGTGCTGCAGAGGACGTAGCCAGAGAAGTAACCCGGACTCCTTGGGAGATCCCAAAAGATTGAGTGGATACTGAACATGGACAATGTGCTATTTACACAGTAGGAGTCTGGTTTTACTTTGTTCAGGTTGTGGTTGTGCCCTCTTGAAGTAAAATATATCACATATTTTTGAGATTATACAAGGTCGTAGTTGAAACTTAAAGGAGGTTTGGAATTTTTAAAGAGACTTGATATTTTAAAGAGACTGAACTTTTAACATATTTGAATTCGTAAAGGCTGTGGAACTTTTAAAGTTATTTATGTTTTGTATTGTGATATTAATACTGATATGCCATCTTGGGGGTAAACGAGAAAGGAAAGGTTCTAATTGGAAAGTGATGTGTTTGTGTGTTGAGTTGACAAAGACTCTGTTGCTGAGTAGTTTTATGTCAGTGTGACAGTTGAGAGTCATCTGTGAGGATGGAGCCTCAATTAAGAAAATGTCTCCATAAGATTGGGCTGTAAACAATCCTGTAGGGCATTTTTTACATTAGTGATTGAAGGGAGAGGGCCCATCCCATTGTGGGTGGTGCCACCCCTGAGTAGGCCCTGGGATCTATAAGAAAACAAGATGAGTCAGCCATGTGGAATAAGCCAGAGAGGAGCACTCTTCCCTGGCTTCTGTATCAGCTCCTGCTCCTAGGTCCCTGTCCCCAGGTTCCTGTCATGTTTGAGTTGCTGTTCTGACTTCAGTCAGTGATGAACTGCATTATGGAAGGGTAAGTCAAATAAATCCCTTTCCTCTCTAACTTACTTGTGGTCATGGTGTTTGATCACTGTGATATTAACCTCAACTGAGACACTGAACCAACTGTGGTAATAGAGATGCTGCTTGTAGCTCCTGCCTCCTGCAAATATAGGAGTGTATGTTTTTATGATTGGGAGTTGAGGTTCCTGTCTTTAGCACATATAGTAGATAGACTATTACCCATACTTTCTTATATAAACCCATATCCTTTTGCTTCATAATATTTTTGCTGGTTGACCATTTGGACATGGACATTGCTAAGATCTTCAGTGTTGCCGTTTATTTAAGATATTGCTATCCAAGTTTCACACATTTTTAAGTTACTAGGGATTTCTTGGAAAATGATACTCCAACCTCAAGGGGATCACCAGTGGTATTTGTTCTAGGAGGTAATGTGAGAAAGGCTTGAATGGGCTAACTTGATGTGTTAAAAGGTTCATTCCAATATCATTAGACTTTTGTTCCACTGCTTTAAGGGGGGACATCATAGCATCACCAATCCTAGTTGACAGTATGAAACTAATTTAGTATATCATTCTGTAATGAAGGGCAAGATTTTAGAAAGGCTGGTACCAGTTTATAAACATTTTAAGGCTTAAAAATGTTTATAATAGTGAAATTTATGATTTATAGATAGAAGGCTCTAATTTGGAGCCCATATGAACATTCCATGATTTATTTATCTATTCTACTGGCTGTAGGCATTTAGCAAATTTTCATCTTGAACAAGTTAGGAGATTCTTACTCTCAACACTTTAGTATATGCATTTTGGTGAGTCAATGTATATAATTTGGTCACATATGCTTAAGATTAGGTCTTTATAATAAAATAGACACATTTTCATTTTTATTAAATATTTCCCCATGAGTTTCCTGACATGCCTGAATCAACTTCCATGTTCATATAGATGATTGTTTTTGTATTTTTGATATTATAATTATAAAATTTATCCCTTCCCTAAGATAATCTTTGATGAATGAAATAGTTTTAGACATAAGTAAATTCCTGTTTTACTCATCTCCCTACTCAATCTTCCTGATTCCTCATGTTCTCCTCCCCCTTCTCTTCTCCCCAGCTCTTTCTCCTACCTCCATCCCTCCTTCCCCCATGCTCCCAATTTGTTCAGGGGCTCTTGTTCCTTTTCCCTTCACTGGAGGAGATTGAGTGGGGAGATGAATAGAGGATAGCAAGAAAAGAGACACATTAATAGAGGGAGCCATTATAGGTTTAAAGAGAAATCTGGCACCAGAGAATTGTACAGAGATCCACAAGGTTGACTCCAACTAGGAATCTAAGCAATAGTGGAGAGGCTACCTTAATACCCTCCCCAAATAATGAGAAAGATGACTACCTTATATGCCATCCTAGAGCTTTTATCTGGTAGCTGATAGAAGCAGAAGCAGAGATCCATGGCTAAGCACTGAGACAAAGTCCTGGAATTCAGTTTCAGAGAGGGCGGAGTGACAAAAAAAGGGTTCAAGACCATGCGGGGAAAATCCACAGAAACAGCTGACCTGAGCAAGTGGACCCCACTTGCTGGGGAACTCATGGACCCCAGTCTGACAACTGGAGAACCAACATAAGGCCAAAACAGGCCCCTTGAACGTGGGTGTTAGTGAGGAGGACTGGCTAGTCTATAGGGCCTCTGGCAGGGAAC